>NC_056660.1:46075000-46725000 GCF_018350195.1 Panthera tigris
CAACAGAAATACATCTTCCACTGATTTTTCATCATTACCATAATGTTCAAATTCCTTAGTCATCTCACATAAGAACCCTCCTGAGCTTGCCAGTGTCTATATTTGCAACCCAGTCTCCCACCCCTGGTTAACAAGTATATCCTGATCTCCAGCCAGACCAATCTACAATCTTTGGAAATGATATTAGTGTCTTTTCAAAAAATTGTCACTCTGAGGTGCCTGGCTAGCTCAGTGGGTTGAACATCCGACTCTTGATTTTGACTCAGGTCATGATCCCAGGGTCATGGAATCAAGCCCCACAGCAGACTACACACTGAGCACGGAGCCATCTGAAGATTCTCTCTCTCTCTCTCCCCCTACCCCTCTCTCCTACTTAGGCTCTTTCTCTCTAAAATAAAAAATAGGGGCGCCTGGGTGGCTCAGTCAGTTGGGCGGCCCATTTTGGCTCAGGTCATGATCTCACAGTTCGTGAGTTCAAGCCCCGCGTCGGGTTCTGTGCTGACAGCTCAGAGCCTGGAGCCTGTTTCAGATTCTGTGTCTCCCTCTCTCTGACCCTCCCCCGTTCATGCTCTGTCTCTCTCTGTCTCAAAAATAAATAAACGTTAAAAAAAATTTTTAAAAAATAAAGCAAACTAAAATAAAATAATAAAATAACTGAATAAATAAATAAATAAATGTCATTCTAGGCATTTGCACATTTGTGTCTCATTTTGTTTTAATTTCAGAAGCCTTAATTAAATTCACTAATATAGATGTATCCTTTGCTCATACAAAATTAGAATAAAGAATAGTGAAAGATGCGAAATGAACGAAAGGAACAGAAAGGGATAAAGTGAAAAGAGAGCAAGCCAATAAAATATGTAAAAAGAACACAGTAAAGTTCTAAAGGCCATACCAATATCTGAGCAGATAAATTTGATTCTAATTTTCATCATGTTCATGTCTTTATGCTTGGATTTCAAGAGAGGTGTGATTTATAGACTTGAAGGAAGAGTTTATCACTTTTCTTTCTGTCTTAAAAAAGATAAAGAGCATGTGTAAAATTAAGGGAGGACACGCAAAAAAAATCTTAGCCTATATCTAGAGTATGAGGGCACAGTTGCTCTGTTGGTCCAAGGAAATATTTTACGGTGTGTTTTAAAAGCCTACAAGGGCAATCTTCATAGGGAGAGCCTTCATTTTCCAGAGAGCCATGATGTTTTCTGAAACCTAAAATGTGTGGATGTTATGAAGTCACAAGATTTTAACCAGAAAAAGTTTGTAAACGTTAAACCTTTTTGTTTACTTCTTCATTGTCTTCCAAATCTGCCTTGTATATACTTCTCTATTTTCCTCACAGGTTGCTAACAGCAGTAATGTAATATTTTAGTATTTATCTGTATGGTGCAGCAACTCAAAATAGAACATTAAAAACATAATTCTATCTGTTTTCTAACGAGGAAGCAATTTCTTCTTGAATTTTATCTCTAGAAACACCCAAAAGTTTAAGCTGTTGGTCAGTGACAGGATATGCCCATTTTTCTCAATCCACTGGAAGGATACTTGAATCGAAGTACTTGTCACCATGAATAAGCTGTGAGATGTTGGTGAACATTAAATTTAGTTACAGCTGCCAGCCTAGAGTCTGCTCTGGACAGTGGTTGTCTCACATAAGCAAACACATCTGTTTGTGACATTGGAGACAACCAAGTATTATTAGTGAGTGGGACTGGACTCTCTAGTAGTGGGAAAACCTTTCTATAGTTTTCTAAGGTCACTGTACAACTGCCACCAGGAAGCTGGACACCATGGTCTTTCTACTGACTAACTGTAAGTGCTAATTCTTGACTTCTTTCCCAAGTACGACCCGGAATACAGGGAAAAAGGAAAATGGTACAGGACAGTTAATGAATTCCTACTAAACCTCTATGAAGTTTATGAATTCTAGGACATTTAACTTTCATTTTCAGTCTCCTTTCCTTAAAAATTTTTTTTTAAGTTTATTTATTTTTGAGACAGGGAGAGACAGAGCATGAACGGGGGAGGGTCAGAGAGGGAGAACACAGAATCTGAAACAGGCTCCAGGCTCCGAGCTGTCAGCACAGAGCCCGATGTGGGGCTCGAACCCACAAACCGCAAGATCATGACCTGAGCCGAAGTCGGCCACTTAACCGACTGAGCCACCCAGGCGCCCCCGGTCTCCTTTCCTTAAATCCTCATCTTGCTGGGTAGGTGTTACGCTCCCTTACAACTGAGAAAACTGAAGCTCAAATGGGTTTTTGCACCTCTCCTTAGGGTAGGAGTGCAGCGTAGGATAAGAGACCAACTCCGTTTAATACTTACTTATTAGTATTGGGTGATTTATTTAACTTCTCTGTAACTCAGTGCCCTCCCTGGAAAATGGAAATAGGGCTGTTGTGGGGATTACATGATATAAGGAATGTACTAGGTTAGTGTCTGGAGTAAGTGCACAAAAAACAGGATTAACAACAGAAGAGGAATAACCATCCCGTGGTGCAAAGGCAGATTTTGTAGAAGACGCTGACAGCAGAGTCAAGTGAGAAACGGAGGAAGAGCATGAATTCCAAGGAGACTTGGAAATAGGATGATAAAGAATTATAAGGAATTGTTAGTGGAGAAAGACCAAAAAAAAAAAAAATACAGGAGATACTTTACATATACTCACCTACTATTCAAAGTCAAATTTTTAAATATTTCTCTTAGAATTTACTCAGCAAAGTTGATAATGGGCTGAAAAATGATTTCCCAGTCAAAAGCTATCTAACTGTTCTGACTTGTTGAAGACTTGTGGGTGTCCTGTTAGAACACTGGCTAACAAGATGAATATTGAAGTGGGGACATAACCCATTTAAAGGGATTCTTAATTTCCAATAACATTTCACAGCTTGTGGACTAGAAGTACCTCTACCATTCCAATATCAAAACTACTACATTATGAAAATTGTGTATGGCTCCTTATTACTGTCCTACATTACCTGAAAGTGATTTGAAGTACAGCCATGATGCTTCTGGGACTCTATTCGATTTTGAAAAACAACAGCACTCTAAATTCTGAATCTGCGACACTACAATGAAATTTACATTTCTTCAAGAAACTTTTATTTATTAGACACAAACAAGTGAAGATAAAATTCAGTTTGAATATACTATATACCAAGACCTGACTGCAGTGCCCTTGGATGAGACAGCATAATGAACCAAAGAAAAAGTGCATGGACCATGCATTGTGTTAGGATTTCATAGAAAGGTATATGTATTGTGAAGGTTACGGGCAACTTTGCGCCTTGCTTAAACCTGGTACCATTTATTGCTTAAAAACATTTAAATGAGCATACTATTTGCGCAAAAGTACCACTGTTACCCTAGGGAAGCCATAAATGCAAAGGCTCAAACTTCTTAGCAGAAAAAGGACAGAACGAGATCTTTAAGGTCAGGAGTCTCTAGAGGAAGTGAAAATGGCACTGCTTCCTTTCAGGGGATCCTTGTCTTTTCACAGAAGTGTCCCTCACCTGAATCCTGGCACTAAAAGTTACAAAGGAGGAAGTAAAGGTTTGAGACTCCCAAGAGCATGAACAAATAGAATTTAAAACTGCATGATTCTGGTGTGTTTAAAATTACCATCTTAAAGCAGAACTACTGAGGTTTTCCATGAATTTACTTCTTTCACGTAATATTGTTAGTTTCATATGACATAAGGTGTGACTAAGTAGTTCAAATCATCCTGGACCGGCCACCCAGGCAGGGATAAAAGGGTGGCAAAGCAAAGGCACCATCATCAGTCTACTGATGAACTCAATTCTGAATTCACACAAATCGTTAAAAACCTCAAGGCCCAAGCCACTTTTTCAACACACAGTTGATGTAATTCAGCAAACAACCACTAAAAACACAGGAATCATTGCTAAAACTTATATGTAAACACTACACCTTCTCTCTTGAATTAGTGTTAAATGATATACCTCTTTGTCTTGATTTATTTAATATATTAACACGCAAGACTTTGATGAAACACTATATATTAACAGAAAAATTCTATATATTTAGTGCTACCACAGTTAACTCCTTACCTTAACTGTAGATATCCTAGAACAAGAGTTCCATCACTTTCCACACATAATAATTACCTGGTAAAGAAACATTATTTCCCACACTTGATTAAAGTGAATAAACAAAAATGAGCACAGTGACACACGTACCCTACCTACCAAAGGAACTTGCACATCACAGAAATGTGCCAATCTGATAAACAACAAGTTCTTCATATGGAGTATGAGGATGCCAAAATATCAAAGTACCTTTTCTGCTGCGGGAAAAAAAAAATTAAAGATCTAAGGATCAAAAAGAATAGCAAACTATCTGGACGGAAGAAGGCATACAGGTGGGTAAATGAGATGGGATGATGAGGCTTATTTCAAAAAACATATGAAGGAAAACAGACCCAACCCCAAACTTTCCGTGGCTACTTTCCAGTTTAAAAACCAGGAAGCGATTGGTACAAACTCTGCCGAGAGTAGGCTTTTGTACTACACAACTAAGGTTTAAATCCCAACTCTATGCCCAGATGAATAGATTTTGAGCTTCTAAAAATAGCCTATTTGTAACTACTAGAAATGATAACCTTTGAGTAATAGGTGTGGCTTACTCTAATAATAGTACTCAGTGGAACTATAAAACAGGCACAGAGGGTGAATTAGAATCTGTCAGGAAAGGACTGGAATTACAATAGATGATAGCCCAATTATTCTTATATATTTCTTACTCCCCACCAATAACCATTGATCTGAAGGCATGAATTAGTTTAATAAATTAATACTGTAATTGTTCTCAATTTTATCTTATCGGTAAAATTTGACCGTACTGTATGGTTTGTTTTGTGGTAAGGTTCCCTTTGATGATAATGAACTCAAAATTTAAAAAATACATCGTAACAAGATTGAAGAAATAAAAAAGGCATAAGAGAATATACTGTTTTACTTGGAAGGGTATACAATAGGCTTCTATCTCTTAAAGAGATGATGAAAATTAATCCATAGTGTTAATGGATATAAAACTTAATGTCACTTCTGCAATTCTCATGAAGAAATAAATTACAACTGGCTTGCTCTACACCGTCAGTGTAACAATGATTCTAAAAATCTCAGAACTATAAACAATATTAAAGTTTTCCCATAAAATTACTAAATTGCTACAGACACAGAGCACACACATACATCTTGAATATTTTCAAGAAATGAATATTATGACTATTTTTTCCAAACAATTTATAATTGTCAACCTATAGTCTATATTAGAGTCACAGGTTAACTGTTATTTGAATAGAAAAACATAACATAGAAAATAAAGTTCTAAAATTGAATTGCCTCACTTCAATTCCCTTCGATTGCTATGTACTAGCTGTGTAATTGTGAGCAAGTTAACTAACTGCTCTGATCCTCAGTGCCCTTAACATTCTTTAAAGTCAGATTGAACCTGCCTCTAATGGCTACTATATGGAGTGAAAGAAAAAGAGATATCCTACTGAACACATTTCTAACATATAATAATCACAGATAATAGTAGCGATAAGTCTTATCATCGGTAGTGTTTTAAACAGCAGACGTATATACCCTTACATTTGGTCTGGCCGTTCAATTCGAATTTCAGGTGCTTAAAAAAAACTTTTTTTGGGGGCGCCTGGGTGGCTCAGTCGGTTAGGCATCCAACTCCGGCTCAGGTCATGATCTCGCGGTCCGTGAGTTCAAGCCCCGCATCAGGCTCTGTGCTGACAGCTCAGAGCCTGGAGCCTGTTTCGGATTCTGTGTCTCCCTCTCTCTCTGACCCTCCCCCGTTCATGCTGTCTCTCCCTGTCTCAAAAATAAATAAACGTTAAAAAAAATTTAAAAAAAAACTTTTTTTTAATGTTTATTTATTTTTGAGAGGGAGAGAGGGAGACACAGGATCTTAAGCAGGCTCCAGGCTCTGAGCTGTCAGCACAGAGCCCAATGCAGGGCTCGAACTCTAACTGTGAAATCATGACCTGAGCCAAAGTTGGACGCTTAACCAACTGAGCCACCCAGGTGCCCCATGAATTTCAGGTGCTTTAAAAATTATGTACGTGGGGACCTTTCATAATTAATCCAATGGCTAAACATTAATTAATAATAACTGACATGAAGACAAAATCTCAACCTTACAAACCTATGGGTGTAACATATACAAGGTTTAAATATGTGTGCTTTAAGTACTACAAGAACATGGGATACATTCAGGAACCAAAGACATCTTATATTCTACTTAAGAACTAATATTCTACATGTTTATTTTGGGGTTTTTTTCCTACATCAAAGTCTCAAACATTTCTATTCATGCTTTAATTTCTTGATCATAATAAAAAAATGCTCTAAAACTAAGAATCTCATAAGAATATTTTAATATAATTCAGTAATATGCAAACAACATTTCTTTTAAAAAGTCAATTGTACTTATAATAAGAGTGCCTACTATATGCCAGAAAATACTTGAAAGTTTTAACAATAGGTGCAACATAATCTTCTACAATAATCCCAGGGAGGTAATTATTATTCACCAGAAATTAAATTTACTCAAGTTTCTAAGTTAGTTAAGAAGTTCAAGAAATAGCCAACTATGCTCTTTCAGCAAAACCTCTATAGATACATTTAAAACTGTTAACAATTGATCACAAATATTTCAAAACTTTAGATACATAAAGGAAAAATGCAGCAAAAGAAATCCACCTGGGTTTCTCCTCCTCTCGTGAATTTTAGACATGAAATGCTTTTGTAGACAAATGCCAAGGAGAAAATCAATCAGATCCAATTTCAACAACCTACTAAATTTCACAATATAACAAGGGAGAAACAGTGTGTGTTACATAATTTACAAAAATGTCAAGACATTGTCATAAATCTACAAACAAAAGCAGAACAATGGTATTCTGAAATAGGGAACATTATATTATATTGATGAGTTCACAAAATACTTGGCAGACACCAAATTTTATGTTAAGATGCTTGAATGCCTATCCCAAATTTATTTTCAAAATAGGAGACTACAGAAAATAATCATTTGGGGGATTTGGGGATGTTTGGTAGAGAATAATTATAGATTATGTATTTGGTTTAAGAAAATCCTAGAGACATAACTATAATAGAATGCTCTAGCCAATTTAAAAAGAAATCAAAGTTTCGATAGCACCTGCTTTAGCATAAAGAAAAAGAAAATAACTGATTTAAATTCCTCTGGAATCTCTACTTTCTTAGAGAATTGCATGGCAGTTACCATAGATATTGAATGACATTCTCTGCGAAATTAAGTAAGTTATCCTTTCATATGCTGTGGCTATATTTTGTCTTTTTTTGCTTTTCAAAGATTTAACCATGTTAACCATTACTAAAAATATTTTTGAAAGGCACTGCCAATAAAATTTTAGTAATATTATATTTCTAAAAAGACTTTGTAATTTTTCAAAATTCCCAAATTCTTCGTCCCAGTTGTTATAATTTCACTGTTATTTCCTTAAAAAGAGGTGAAAAGTGTGATAGCAAGGACCAAAGTAGAATTTTCTTTATGCTTTTATAAGCTGTTCTGGTAAAAGGAGTTTAAAAATTCAATTGGGTAAGAACATTTAAGGTCTAGTATCTTAGCAACTTTGAAGTATATAATTGTACACTTTAAAGTTGTGGAATGTTATATGTAGATTATATCTCAATAAAGAAGTAATTGAGAATTCTAAAGAGATAACAACTCTTCAAAAGTACCTTACCATTTCTGAAATGCTTTCAAATAACTATTATCACATTCCTATTCTCGCAACCTTCTTTTGAAATAAATAGAAAAGTTATCTTCATTATCCCTATTTTACATTTGACAATATGGAGGTTCCAGTTGACTAACCCAACATCTCCCAGCTAGTAATTGATATCATCGGAACTTGAAATCAAGTTTCTTGATTGTTCTCATGACTCCAAGTTGTCTATAGATGAGTAAATCTCAAATCTACAGCTATTGTGGTAATGAAATACTTCTCTTGGATCCTCATGACAATTTCTTTTGGAAATAACATAATAATATTTTTGTTGGAAACAATCCCCTCAAATTATGCTTATTAACAAAGACTTCACACCCGAATTTTCATGTATGTCTTGAGAATTGAATTTTCTTGCTAACCTAGCTAACAAAAGTGAACTAGAGAAGACAAAAATATATCTGTCAGTTGACTTGACACAGTCACAACTGTTTTACTCATCTTGGCCATGCCTCGGAGATCTGAAAACATCCATTTCAACATTTGACAGCATATTAACAGTCTCAATATTGTGGACTCCTGTTCAGTTTGCTATAGGCAAGAGATCGTGCCGTTACACAAGCCAGTAGATCGATTGGTCTTTGGTAGAATCTTAGTTTAAGACTCTTTAAGGCACTGATTTATGCACAATTGATCTGATCAGCCATGCAGTCAATGTGATTTATTAGCTAAGATGGCCAAAACCCTTTTTTCTCCTTTTTCATGCAGTAGTAATTCACCTCATTAGAGGTGGAATCATTATAGGAAGCTACTGAGAAATAAGAAGTTGAACCTGCTGGCCTGACTCTTTATTTCCCCCCAATCTCTGGATCTACCCACCAGTAACAGCTAAGACCAGAGCTGCTGTGTGCACATGCAGAAGCCAGTGAGCTCGCGCCATGGCTGGAAATGGATGGATCGATTAACAGGGATTCTAACACTCCTCCGCTCTGAGACCGTTTGCAGACAGCAAACTTGTTCGTTTAGCTTCATGAGAAACTCATTCATTTCATTTCTGGCACACATTTTTTTCTTTATTTAGCCACAGTAAGACAAATGACTTGTATTACCTTGTAATTATGGTGTTTAACTAAACACAAGACCAACAATGTGTATAACAAGGGATGGCAACCTGTGGTGTACACGTGGACACGTGCGTGCGTGCACATACACACACACACACACACACACACACACACACACACACACACATTTATACTCCCAATGTTACACAAGACCTAATTCTGAATAGCCCAGAAAGGTTCACCAATGGGTAAAATACACATGTAAATTTGCCAACCAGTTATATTTTCTATAATATTTGGGGGGGGGGATATCCATAGCTTATATATGGTATAAACATTCCTTTCCTCTCTTTAAGGTCTATCCCCCACCCAGGTCCTTTATCTGAAGTCTCTACTGACCTTAAACTTATTAACAAATAGTTAAGGGAGGAGGTATAGGATGGTAAGGTAGGGCCATTCCATGAAACAGTTCTACTTTAGAACAGAGTATTTACTCGACACCTCCTCTTCCTTCCATTCATTCTGCTGCTAAGAGTGCAAAGCCAGGAATCTTAACTCAAGTAGCCTCAGTCATGCATTTGCCTTTGACTTAATAGAGATTCTGCACATCACAGTGATTTCATAGGATAATAGCTGCCCCCTATACCTCATCTTTTTCTAAAAGAGTAAGCATTCTGCCACTTCCCTGCCTGCCCCCCACCCACACTATGGATGGAATAAATGAATATGCAATACTCTACAACTAAAGATTTGACAGCCACCCATTAGAATGATTATGCAGTACAAAAATGTTGAGGGGTAGTACATTATTTCACTACATATGTGCTATATAAATTGTGAATTGCTTTTATTAAGAAATCCAGATTTACTTAAGCCCAGTTATGTAATTTCTGTACAAAAGTCTACTATGAGCTCTATCTTTGATTCACTTTGACAGATGACTCTTTTAGAATATGCTGAATGAATGTACAATTTTTAAGCTGTACATTGTTTCAATAAGACAAGCCTTAAAATAAAACAAAGAACAAAATAATTTGCAAAATATATGAATGCTTTTATAACTCTCCCAGGAGGGAGAACACCACCTGTCCTTATTACTAAATCAGCAACGTTAAAATGCCAACACATTTAGTTATTGAACTAGTTCAAAAGAAATACGGGGTGTGTGTGTGTGTGTGTGTATTTGTGGTGTGATGTGTGTGTTTGCACATTTGTAATCACATATTCAAAACCAGAAACCTTTACTGAAAAGATCTCAGGTGAAAATTTTGCTGTATAAGAACCATATCAGTCAGGGAAAATATAATCTGGGATCTGGAACTCTTATTCTCATTGGTTCTTTTCTATTAACCATCAAAACTTTCCCTTTCATCTTCCCTATTTAATAGAGATAAGTTGAAAGCAAGTGGCTTCTCTTGATTTAGATTTCTGTTTCAAAACTTTGGCTGGATTAGTATTTGTTAATTATCTATTTATTAAGAGGGTTACAACTCCAGGTTTATCATACATTTAAAAATTTACATTATAAATTACATTATATTTTTACATTAGAATTCATAAAATTCAATTTATTTAGATATAAGTCCAATTCTCCAAATAAAACCTTGCTTATGTTATCAATGGCTTAACATAAATTTTCTTTCCCTTTAGTTAATTGTATTTTCTCAGCACCAGTTTTATAAATAGAGTAAGACACTCAAGGGAAAATATTCAGCTGGTACAGAGTGGCTTTCTGGTTGCTGAAATCATTCACTCTTTGGACTTGTGAACCACAAAGCACCCACAGCTCAACAAATCCCAACACAGCACATGCCATGTCACGTCTTACTGCTGTAACATAGTCCTCACATTCTACCCTCCCAATATAGCTAAACAGCTCCATATTGATGAGGATAGCAACAACTGACATCACAGTCTATGGACTACAGTCCTGCCATTAAGCATATGCTATTACTATTTAAAGAATTCAAATTTATCTTAACTCGGGACCACTTGGGATGAATATTTTAGTTAGAGACCCAAAATGTTCTTATGATATTGTCTCATGTAATTTTGTTCCAAAGTAGATATGTGATCTAGTAAAATTCTCCATGGGTTCTGCACTGGTTTAAACAGCGAGTGTACAATCTCTGCCTAGTTAAGCTACACATTTACATGGTGAGAGTGCCAATGAGTATGTTTCATCAGACATTCCTGGAAGCTGTCTGGCCAATAGGAGTGGTTTGAAACGGTTCCCTAATCACTGTTGAAATCACTGATAGTACTGTCTGTCCACACTATGACAGACAAAAGCTGAAATGTATTAAACATAGCAATCCATCATCTTGCAGATGGAAAGCAGGAGCCAGGCCAGTTCAGAGGCAGTGACTACCCGCTGCCTAACAAAGGCCGGAGCCCTGACAGTTCAGTCCCTTCCTAGCTCCTCACTACCACCCCTCCATCTAAGATGAATGAATGTAATCAATGAGGGAGAAAGCCTGCTGAGGACCTCAAATTCAAACATTGTTACATTTAAAGTGCTGCTTTTTTTTCCCCCTAATCAGAACTGTTGCTTCAACAATTTTCTCCAAATATTAAAAGATGGGTATTTATGTAAACAAATGAATGAATAAATGAATGGACTGTGTTTTCAAGAAAGCATATCCTTGGAAAATACTGCGTTGGTATACCATTAAGTTTGGAGAGCTAGCTTTGAAACAAAGTTCTGATACCAACTCAGAGGAAGTTAAAAAAAATCACTAAATTAAGGGCAAGTTTACATTGTGTCAAGCAACTTAATAGTGATGTTCTCTTTGAATGGCCAGGGGATTATTATTTTTAAATAAGCACCAAATAGAAATGAAATGCTATTTGCTAAAGTTCAATTCATTTTGCATACTTGTTTCTAATAGGACATATGAGTCACAAAATAGCCAAAGGGACAGAAAGAACCCTCAACTGCTAACAGCACATTAACAAAGTATAGAAACGAAAGGCACTTTTCTTTGGATTTCAGCCTTGTCATTTCCAATTTTCTGCTCCTTGGACATGCTTGTATTCAAATTCTGGAACATCTATTCAGCATATCAATCCTAATTAGACAATCTGGGTCTGGAAAGGATGAGAGCTGGGTCATTTGCATAATTTAATCATAAATACTCAGTGATACATATTTCCAAATGCATTTGTACAATTATCTTTTCATCCTTGGGGCAATGGTATTAATATGATTAGGCAATATTTCTGGAAAAAACAGACAAGTATGCACTCTTTTTAACTGCAGCTTAGGGCGATATGAAAAATTAATTAATTTCTGAAGAAAATCAATTTCTCTACGTGACCACATTAGACATTGCTAAACCAAGACTCAGAAACCTCTCTCAATCACTACATTTTATCAGGCCCTTCTAAATTCTGATTAGTAGGTGAACAATTCAATAGAAAAACTAGTAATGTATCAAAAGGCATCTTAAATTTTGAAGAGATCTTTCTGTCTAGTTTTCATTTCGGTATACTACCCTGCTTTACTTAAACGCATTGTTATTTAACCAGTCAATGAGAAGCCTGTGCTTTTGGTGTGAACTCATCTTGAGTGATCTTTTATTAATGTACATTAACCAATTTCAAGGACAATAGGATAGGGTTACTTTTGAAATGCTTTTTCAAGAAATGGATTTATATTCACCTAAAATAATCCTAATTCGCACAAGACTGTTTATTATGGAAACAATCAGATAAACTAAGTTGTCCCAAAAAGTACCATTGTTATAAGAAAAACATTATAACACACTTAGCAGAGATATAAGAACCCAGGTGGCTAATCTGATTTTTTAAAAAGAGATTCGGCTTTGTATGTTGATTAGTACAAAAGAAAGAAATCACATTTGTGAGTTTAAATGCACTATTCTTTTCTTTTCAATCAAATGAAAAAGTAGAAATTACTGCATGCAAATATTCAATGTTCATTTAATTTGCATAAAGGTGCTTGAACAAATTTTTGATTCTAACAAGCTCATTTTTCATGCGTTTTGTCTTTCATCCTAATCTAGCATCTGTCATTCCTTTTTGAAGTTATTATCGGCCCAATTCCCTCTTGGACATGGTTGCTGGGTGACCGGTATCTTAGCACCCACTTTGACAGGAACAGATGTGAATCTGATCAAGAGATTTCCCAAGAGTACCTGAAATCACAAACAACTTTTGTGAAAAACAAACAGCATCCCTGTCATGGGCCCTTATTTAACCTACTCCCCAAAAGAAAGAGCTAAGAAGTTTACTCTAGATCAAATATACCATTTTTAATTTTATTTCCTAAACTTGGAGCAAAATAAATTTTAAAATATTACATTTTCACACTGTTAAAATTGGGGAAACCAATCTGAATTTCAACAGCTCAAAAACCTGTTTTTATTCTGTTTGGGGCTAGATGCTTATAGGTAAATTTCATGATAAGCATTTATATTTTCATGCACAATTTCACTAGAGTTTCTACCAAAAAAACAACAAGATCACTATGAGGATAATTTAGATGATAAAGATATTTAAGAAGATGAAACGTAGTTTGGTGTTGGAAGGCTTTCTACATTAAGTATGACGTAGAATCTTGTACAACATTAAGGATTACTCTACTCATAGAGAATTATCTAAAATATAAAAGTTCTATCTCTCATGCATTTTATGGCAAACATTTTTAAATTATTTTTTCTTTGTGCAGTTCATGTGGTGTACCATCAATCATTATTGGAAATGGACCTGCAAAGTGCCACTAGAAGACAAAAAAGGTCACAGAAACTTCATATTATCACCATTACAAAAGTCAGAATAGGTTGCCTCTCCTGAACCAGATTCTTTTTTAGAACAGCATAATGTGGTTGGGTCATGTGATCCACCCCCTTTCCTTCCTTTTGTCAGATTGAGAGAAAGTGAAGAGCAACAGCCATGTTAAATCATCATCAAACTAGTTGGGTCAAACTTCCAAATGAAATATTTAATCAAATGTTGATATTTTAGGGGCGTCTGGGTGGCTCAGTCAGTTGAGCGTCCGACTTAGGCTCGGGTCATGATTTCCCGGTTTGTGAGGTTGAGCCCCGCGTCGGGCTCTGTGCTGACAGCTCAGCACCTGGAGCCTGCTTCGGATTCTGTGTCTCCTCCTCTCTCTGCCCCTCCCCTGCTCATGCTCTGTTTCTCAATAATAAATAAACGTTAAAAAAAATGTTGATATTTTATAAATATGGCATCAAAGTAATCTTAGGGAACATCCAAATAATTGATTTAATTTTTCAGCCTCATTCCAGTGTCAAGACAATGCAGAAAAATGTTAGCTTATGGTGAAAGCAAGATATTTTCTTTTGCCACCTAACAGCCAATAAAAAAGAAAAAACAACATATGTTTAAAGCTCTAAATATTTTCTCCTTGATTATTTTGACTTATGATAGTAAGGAAAGTGGTATACTTTCCACTGGAAATTTCAATGTTTTCCTCTAAGAATCGATTTGTTATAAGCATTGTTACTAGGAATTTTTATGTTTGGTTCTTGTAGGAAAATAACCAATCATCCAAACGGTTTTATTAATGTTAAGTGAAAAAAAAAAGGTGAAAAGTCTTTAAAATTATTTTTAATTTTGAATTGGGGAAGGAACATGCTAAGCTTGGTTCCAAAATCCTATCATGAGATTATTTAGTCATCATAATTGTAACAGCAGATATTTGAGTAGGGGTAAAAATGTACGCATGTTGCTTTATCTTTCATAAAGTGTTGCTGTGCATGTAGGATTGAGAACAAGTCATTCTATATGGAGAATGTTCGGTAGTCTCATGATGGTCATTTAATACCATCAATTATAAGCAAAGAGACACTATAGCCTTACCCATTTACATTCGTTATCCATTGGTATATGTAGGATATAGCATTTTGATATTACAGAAAATAAGCAAGCTATTACCCACCTATTGTGAACACATGATTAACTTCAGTTTTACAGTGTAGGCCCAACCACATAAAGTACATACAACTAAAACAGGAATAGCTTTTATGTATCCAATTTATCATTAACCACCTTCATGTGTTACTATTAGTGGTAAAAGCAGGCTTCAGGAAATCCCTTCATATAGTCCAACAAAAAGTAAAATAAGGAATATAACCTTTTAAAATGCAAGTCTAAGAAAATTAAACTTATCCATTAAAAATCCTTACTCTGAAATGTTATCACAGGGAGCAACTCCCTAAAAAAGTTTCTTCCTCTCCTTGGGCTGACTCTTTAGTGGAGGGAAATCAATAAAAAGTACAAAATAAATGTCCGATTAAACAATTTTGTGTTTAAACTACTTATATCTAGGACGTATATTTAAAACATAGATACTTCGTTTTTAAAAGTAACATCTTACTCCCATGTGAAAACGTGAATATCTGCAAAATTTTGATGACACTTTGGCTTACTGGTGAAGTGTCATTTATGAATGATATTTTTTAAATTTCCTAAAAACACCTAGTTACTAAATTTGGTAGCCAAACAGGTGTTAACAGAAAGAAAAATCAAATTTGACCCAGAAGGCTCCAATATTAAGGTTTGAATTGGGATCAGTTCATTCCTTTCCCATGGGGTAACTTGTATAAATGTAATTCTATGGTTTCATAAAAGCAGGTCAAGTTTCTATCCCTGGGGGTCTTTTGGCAATTTGAAGCATGGAAGCACTGTTGCTGGCTACAAGTTCAAATCTGCATGTACTATCAATGGGGTGAAGAAAAAAATCAGTGAACAGCAGACATATATTCATCTTGGATTATAATACGCACTTGTCAGAGGGTACTTAGAGGGTAAGAATAAGGGTGTCAGAGCTCACAAGTCATAAAATATCTTGAAATCATTTTTACTTATAAATATATACGCATACAAGATAATGCAAAAAGTAGTATGAAATATGTCTCTTTTTTGGTAACAAAATGCAAAGGTGAACTTGAATGTCATTTTGCATTTACTATGTGCAAGGTTGTTTTTAATTCCACAAGCTTTAGAGGAGGCAGAATTTTTCAAGTAGTCACTGTTTTTTAACCTCTTTTCTACTTCACCAAAAAATGCATGCATTCTTGCACTTTTACCAATGATGTAATGACTTGACAAATGCCATGGAATGATTGAGAAAGTAATTGATTTCATTTAACTGGACCTCTACCAGGTGTTTTGAAAGACAATGACAGTCCACTGCAAGAAGTGGTAATACACTTCTTATGTAGACCTGCAGATTAACCCCTGACCTCATTCCTAACTCATCGCATTGATGGCAAAGCTTTTAGAAGAGCAATCGTTTTTTTTAAGTTATGAAATTGTTTTCCTATCATTTATCCACTGATTGTAAAGGATATGCTTGCTCCAAAGTGCAAGCAGCAATGAAATAAACTAATAAAAAAAATGGAGCAATGACATCAACCACATTAAATGTTATTCCATAATGTACAGATTCTAGTACCTAATAGTTTAATATCTATTTCATACAAATAAGATAATTCTCTGACAAATATTTTCTGGAGAGAATTAAAAGTACACTTCAGTTATCATAAACATAAAGGTATAGGAAAAATTAAGATAAGTTTTTAATCATTGTCTTACTAACAATAGAACATTGTTTATTATAATTACACTTTAAAATATTTAAGTATAAATTATTTCTTTCGTGCTAAAATTAATTCTAAATATATTTTCTATTATCATTCAGTAAAACAGAATTTCTTTTTCAGTGTTATTTTATATTTCACTAAATTGCAGAAGGCAAAATTAAAGTCAGTTTTTTGGTAAAAGTTGTTTGTCCTCCGGCCCTATGTCCTACAAGAGTGTGTGTGTGTGTGTGTGTAGTGTGCGCGCATTTGGGGGGAGGGGGTGAAAGAATACAAACACACATACACATACATGTAAAAGTTTTTCTAATGAAGATATTATAATTATTTAAGCATAAAAACATAGACTACACATAGGCTACGGTTAATATAAACAAAGATATCCACCACCAAGACTTCTAAAATACTGATAAAAATTTTACACCTGTTGCATACACAAGGGCATCTATCTTAGTACAAAATGTGTGACTGGTAATAGGACAGTTAAAAGTGTTCTAAATTATTCACTTAAAATCCAGAGGCCATTGAACTACATATTGCCTAACTCAAGAAACAGTATTATTTTGAAGATATTTTCAATATAAAATAGGAATTAACATTTTAGGATATGTCAGTATATTTTCGTAGAGTTGTGATAGGTTCAAAGATTTGTTACACCTTCAGCGATTTGCTTTGTTCATACGTAATATAGGGTTATGAATAATACAACCCATTTACTGTTGCTATTAATAAAATTGCAGAATATAATCAGTTTAAGATTTTAACAAAATACTTTGTATGCTTGATATGTGAATATAATAAAGTATTTCTTGATTAACATATTCTAGAGATTTATTTTCATTATCTTTCCTTAAGAAATGACCAGCATCCCTTAAATTGAATTAGCAAGTATTCACTGAAAATGCTTCTATGTGTTTCCATAAAATAATTCCCTTTCAACTAGTACTCTTTCTTTCCTGAATATGTCTTGTTTGTCCTTGATGAAAAGTATTATTTTCGTGTTGTGACTGGAAAAGCAACCTAATTGATACTATATAAATTCAAAGATAAGTTACACTGTGACTTTTTAATACTTTACCTCTCCATTCATTTATTCTAAGGAAAGAAAACATTCCTCAGCTCTTCAATGTTACGAACCAAAAGTAACCAATATACTAAATTGCCTATTTCATTATTGTTTTCGTGAAAATCATGCCTGAAAAGCATATTCAATTTTTTTGTCAAACATATATACTACCTTCAAAATCCACTGCAGGATTATTATAAGTCTACTTACATTAAATTACATTTATGTTCTTCAGATCATAGTAGTTTTGACTTCCTCTGAGAAACATGCAATGGATTCCAGGTATTATATTCATCTTATATAATAATATGTTTTAAATGCTTCAGCTAAGCTGTCTTCTTTTTAAATCATTGCTCTCTAAAACTTTTTTAAAAGCAAGTAGCTATTCACTGCATCACTGTGCTGCACAGTATTAGACATTTCAATATACTTATAAGCACAAAAATAGAAGAGCAATTAAATAATGATATAGTGAGTTTTCCAGTTCAGTAAAGTTGTCTTTGACAACTTTCACTCAAGTCACGTACTTTTATACATGTAAAAGAATCCCAGACTGATATCCTGGACCAGCTCCAAGCTAATTTGAATCAGAAAGCAACAGGGCCACACCTTTAACAAAATTCAGTCATTGGCCACTTCAATATCCAACTTAGAAAACTACAGATGAATTTGTTTAAATGGGTGAATTAGAATCCTCTTAGCATATAAAGTAAGTCCAGGTAAGAATACACCAGAAATTTAAAATATATTTGGTTCAAGGTCCCTGGTTTTGGATTAAGTAATGATTTGAGTCATTCTCTATATGATTTTATATATCTGTATACCTATAGCTCTATCTCTATCTATATATGACTACATATACAAAGGGGATGATTGTCTGCTATTTTATTCAACTAATTTTAATTCTATCATTACTTTGAAAAACAGTAAAATTTCACTGATTGATTGTCTAATTGACTAATTTATATTGAATGGATAAAAATTCTGTTCATAGTCATTTGCACATTTAAATATCATGAACTGTAACACACACACTCTTTACAAATTCTTAGAAGACTTCTCAAAGTAAATAGGTACATCAAAATAAAGTGACCCACGAGTTGATCTAATAATAACAAATTACTGGACCAAACGTAAATATACTAATCTCGGTGTTCTTGTTTTCCAAAGAAACAATTTGGTAAACTAATCTCAGTATCTGAATGAAGTAATTTCTGTATTGTGGCATATACTAAAAAGCACATATCAACAATTAAAAGTTATTTTGAAAGACACTTACTGTAGCAAAAAATTACTTTTGCCTGGAAATACTTCAGACAAATTGAGAAGAAAAGTAAAGGAATTTGAGCACAATGTGGGCTCACAGAGCGTCTGCTATGCCTGAAACACGTAAATGTGAAGATCAGGGCCTTTGATATGACGCTCAGCTAAGCCCCATTTGGTGAGCTTTTAATTCAGGGTTTTCTTCATTAAAAAATAAATTACTGAACATAATAAATATAATGGAAAAGAGGTCCCCTAATGCAGTCTCAAAGCCTAAAAGTGTAAATATAAATGCATTCTTAGCTAAAATTTTTAACCTGTAGAACTTAAACAAGAATACACATGTATGGATATATATATATGTATATATATAACTGACCAATCACAATCTAGTAACTCAGTAGTTAAGAGGATGGCACATGCTGGTACATGGTAAGGTCACTCTATTTTTATATCAATTCAAATATAAAATGATAAAACTTTATTTTAATTACATATTATTTATATTTAAATACCCAAATAGTTAATATCAACTTTATTTTATATTCCCTGTCATTTTAAAAGTCTATAACGATGTGATTTTTTTTTTTTCTGGTGAACAATCTGAAAATTAAATTCTTGAAAGATAAAATTCTGGCCGACTTTAACTTTTTTAAAGAAACAAGTGACGAAAACCTTAAAATCAAAATATTGGGTGAAATCTAGAAGACTCACCTGTCCCTATTTAGAAAGCTTACTTCATATAATTTCTTCAAAGATTCAAAGGGAAACAGTTTACAACCTGTGAGAGTTGCATTTCTTAAATTTTGCAATACATGGGTTCTATGTTGCTACTACAGTGCAATTTAAATGATTATTTTACTTGATTAACAAAGGCAATTGTATGAAACAATTTAGTAAAATAACTTGGAAAGAGAAAATAACACTAATTGATAGTCAAAGCACAAATTGTTCCTAAAATAACAACTACTTGGTTGCACATTAAGCTAATTTACAAATGCTACTTACATTCCAAAAACAAAACATCAAATGAGAAACAATAAAGCATATTATGTTTTCGTATGCTGGTGAATCACACATGGTAAATCACCAAAGAGAAGAGTGATTTATGCTCAAATCCAGCCAAGACTTTAATCAATATTGGGTGTCACATCTCAGGAGGTTGGGGGAGGTAGTGAGGCAAAAAGAGAATGGCTAATATTGGTCTCGGTAATTTATACGCAACTTCTGTGAAATGTAGATTAAACAAAAAAGTAACAGCAGATTTGGACTAATCAGAAGAAGGTTCACAAAGTCTGTATTAAATGTGATACAAAGAATTTTTGTAAGGGAACTATGAAAACAAAAAAGTCTGTTTATTTTATATAATGTTTGCAGCTTCACAAAATAAAATATCCTATGTGCAAATCAAATTAAGTGTCTCAGAGCATTAGCTAATCATCTGTGGAGTTCAGAAAGTAAACCATCTTCATAACTATGTGCAGTCTTTACAATAACGATTATGTGCATTACTGGAGACTAACTCAAGAAAAACAACAGGTTGAAAAATATCCAAATAACTCAAGAATTTGCATTACATAATACAATTTGATTGAACAAGGTAAATCCTAGGTTAGAATATTCTTAGATTTTGTTTATGTATTAATTAAACTATAACTTAGTAACAGTTTAAACGTATACAGAAACAAGTGGCAGAACCAAACTTAAAGTTGCATATTTTAGGCCTTACTCTTCTAATTATGTCATATTATTTAGGAAATGTTATAAAATGAAACATTAGGCTTTACAGGAGCCATTAATCGACTGTAATACAAAAACTTCAAAAGCATAGTCTCTCTTCATTCGAAGTAATTTTAATCTCTCTGTGCCAAGTATCGTAATTATCTGTGAGAAGTGAATCTGTATTTGTGTTGAAACTTTCTATTACCAATGCAGAAGTGTGTAAGTCCATGCCATTGAAAAACATGCAGTGGGGGAAATGTTCAATACATATAGACTGGTTCAGTTTGCCATCTTTATTAAAACTCCTGACAAACAACAGAGCCAAGTGTTGGAGAATATTTTATATTTCTTACAGTAAAATTGCATCCATATATTACTACTGGACAAAAAAAGACTTGAAAAGTCTTTCAATTTGCTGTCTATGGATAGTATTGACTTTTAAGACAAAGGAATACTATTTGTGAATATATCTATATGCATATAAAATGTCTGATAAAACCAACTGGAATCTATTTAAGTTAAAAACCTCCACAATACTAGGGCTACATAAGACCCAAATCACAATCTGGTTTGAAAGATCCTGAAACAAAATCTCCCTCTGGCAATATTCAAAAAATAAACATTTTAGATAACACAATACAGCAGTCACTTTTTATTACCTGAATTCACAGAAAATTGAATCCTAACCCAAATCTACAAACAAGCGACTGACTCATACAAACAGAGGCTTGACCATGTACATAATTACTTTTCTTTTGTTGTTGCTGTTTAGTGGTTACCAGTTAATTAAGTGACCTCTGATGCACCAGCCAAGTTCATGCAACTAATGTTTAGTTTAAAAATAATAATTGGAGGAAGCTGATCAAGGTCAGACTCTGTCCTTTGACAACTTTTAAATATATTTCCTTACATATTCTCTCATTTTTGGACTCTTACTTTTAGCTTTACTATCAAGCAAGTGATAGTCTCTGTTTCATCTCCTTGTGGTAGTGACAGATGGCTTCAACATTTATTCTAGTTTTTATAGATAGCATACTGATGCAATAGCCCCAAGCAAATTAAATCCACTCTAAGGTTTGTCACCAACTTACTGAGCCACTTTGAGCAAGTTTATGAACCTTTTTTCTCTTTGATATCATTTTGGTTTCTCAGATTCCCTGGTATCTAAATGCTATCAAGAGACAGAATTAGATATATGTTCTGTAAAAAGATGAGAGTGCTAAGATTTGATGTTTCTTATACACTATGTATATATTATTTTATATAGTTTGCCTTTTGCACAGTTTGTCTTACCCTCTGCATAAATTATTCCTTTAGATCGTCTCTTAAATAGCCAAAGGAGAAAGAAACCAGAATGAAAGAAATCAATATATCTAGGTGAATGAAAAAGGATCTTAATAGAAAAGGCATAAACTGGACTTGAATGGAAAGAGTAATTTTAGTTTTGAAGATCCAAGGTGCAAGTATTGTAGGTATTGCTTTCAAAGTAAGAAATAAGACAGTAACACTTGTAATTATCATTAAAAATAATAGTGTAATATAATGCAAACAATATGTTTTAGTGACAGGGAGTTCCACGATAAGTTTTCTATTTTTTTTTTTACAGTTTTGATTTACAAATTGATTTTTTACAGGTTTGATTACAGTGCAGAGTTAAGAAAACCTAGGTAAAGATCTCCAATTACACATCTTCTAAGGTTAATGACTGCTGTATTTGCATGTATATAGGTTTGAGTAAGGCTTGTAGATGATGAAAGATCAAACGCAAGAGTAAATCAACAAACTAACCACGTTTAACTTAAAAATAACCTGAAACTGAGTTTTAGAATAACACGTGTAATTGTAAAATATTAAGACGAGGTGATTGAAACATAATTAGAATATTGATGAAATATTTTTGAAGAGATATAATAGTTCTATTGGATTTAACTTATGTTGGCTGTGAAAGTTTAAACTCCAGAGCTATTGTTAACCTCAGGGGAAAAAAAAAACTAATTAAAACATTTTTGTTAGTAACTTTAAGAATATTTTCCAACCGTATAGTGAGGACTTCAATTACAAACACTAAGCAAAATTTCAGGGGAAAAAAAATCAAGGGAGTAATTATAAGAGGGGTACCACTACCTGCTTTACATTGATTGTAACGTTGCAGTCATTGAAAGAAGTTTTCTCTGGCAATTTTTGTGTGTGTGTGTGTTATGTGTAATGGTCATTAATTATCGAGTACAGTATGTGCTGTAAGAAACACACAAAGAGATTTCAAGAGCAGAATGGTTTGATTACTAAAGAGAAACACAGTAGCTTTTCACCAAATTACTAGATAGGTAGACAATTTCATAACAACCAACTGGCTTCAAATTTCAACTAGCATTCTTTCCAACTGTAACAATTTTCTGCCCTGATTTGAGTACTTTTAACAATACATTGTTGGCAAATATTTTATCCTCTGGACGTCCTAGGACTCCAATTATCTCGGTAAATGACGTTTAGTGATCAAGATCACCCCTCAATCTTTACTGCCACCTGTCCATCCTCTTGGGCACGCGCGCGCGTACACACATGCACGCGCTCTCAGCAGTCACCCAAAAATAATAGAAATGAAGGTTCAAAACCCAGACACACACTCAAGACCCCATGCAAAGGATGGCAAACAAGGAAAAGAGTTTCTGGCTAGGTCAGAATAGGACATTCGCAAGGTTCGAGTTGGAGTCAGCTTTCGTCTTACAGCCTTCCCGGGGCACTAGCCAGAAGTCTTCCAAGGAAGTAATAGCTAGGGGCTTTTTCACCCCTGTTTCCTTTTGGTCTCGTCCTACCCCTCTTTCCTTCGCAGCTCAGTTGCCCTAGCTCTATTAGGGGACACACCTCCTAAAAGAGTACAACTCTCTTCCTTCTCCCGGTCTTAAACTTATTTGGAGGGTATCGCAGTCCCCGCGCAAATTTTGCGCGCAGTTCCCACGCGTCCGCTTCTGGTATCCAAGTTTCCCTACTCTCTTTCTCCAGGCATCTCAACTTTTCCCTCTGCCTGGAACGGGGGACCAGGCTGCACTGTGAAAGCGGGTGGAAAGAACATTTCCACCCCGAAACTGACAAGTTACCCCACTCCCGCCCCCTCTCGGTAGATCCTCCCCCAGTGAGCGTTCATTAGCATAAAACCGGTCGGGCCAGGCACCGGGTCCCCTGGCCTCCAGGGTTCGCGCGCTTTGCCGGGCTGTGGAAGCCACAGCACGGGGGATTCAGGTCTGCGGAACACCCCAGTGCAAAGCTTGCACCTGCTCATTGCGTGAGCTACTAACCTTCAAAAAAAAAAAAAAAAAGTAAAGAAAGAAAAAAAAAGAAAAAGAAAAAGAAAAACAATTTGGAGAGAGAGAGAAAGAGAGTGTGTGCTTCAGTCTTCCTTCCCCATCTCTCCAGCTCAGCTTCCAAGAGTCTCAGGCACCCGTCAACTCCCCCTGCAGAAGGAAACCCGCTGGTTCCCTCGCATCTGCCCCGGGGTAAACGTACCCCTTTATCTCCTTTGCACAAGCTCACAGGCGGCCACACGCACACGTGCGCGCACACACAGACCCCTCCCCTCAGCGGGCTTCCCCTCGGGGCTTTGGGACTGAGCTCGAAGCGGGTCCCCCGGGATCGCTCCGGGGCTTCTCGTCCTCGGAGGTCTTTTCCCTCCCGGCCTCGAAGAGGCCCAGGCCCGCAGCTTCCTCGCGGGCCCCTCACCCGGGGCGCGCCTTCCCGCTCCCGAACCCAGCGGGTCGGGGTCACGACCTCTCCCCGCCCCCGGGACGCCGCTCGGGCGCCGCCGACCAGCCCCGCCGGTGCCCCCCCCCCCCCACCGGCTCGCGGTGGAACCCGGGTCCGAGGGAGCACACACTCTGGCAGCCGTGCTGTGAGGGGTCCCCAGACGCTGGCGCGGCCCAGGAAGGGGGCTGTGGCTCCTGGAAATGCACGGTCCTCCTCCTTCCCGCCCCCTCCGCCCCGAGGCTCGCGGTTCCCGCGTCCCACAGCAGCCAAGCCCCTGCGCCCAGACGAGCAAGGTGGGGACCGGGCGGAAGAGCGAGATCTGGGCAGGGTGAGGTGCCAACTTGTCGGAGGGTCGGGAGCGGCTGGCGAGCCTCGAGGAAAGGGAGGAGAGGGCCGTGCTCTCCAGGGCGCGCGGCTCGCGGGCGCGCGGAGCTGGAGGCGCCAGGAAGGGAGCGAGGGAAGGGTGAGGAGGAGGCGGGAGGAAAGGGACCGCGGGCGGCGGAGGCTACCCCCCGCTCTTTACCTTGCGTTGGTGCAGTCATTGTAGAGGGTCTCGAAGTCCTTCCTGGAGATGAGTTTGCAGCGGTTCACTCCGGGCTGGATGGCGCCCAGTCCCCTCAGGATGCGAACCTGTTCCACATTGCACACCACCGGCGTGATCTCCAGCCGCTTCAGCTTGGTGTAGACCGTGTGCAAGCCCCCCACCAAGTGCTTCAGGAACAGGTCGAAAGCCTGGGGCAGGCAGATCAGCTCGCAGCCCTCCACCGTGAAGGAAGCCACTTTGGCCCCCCTCAGATCCACCATTTTGCACTCATTATTCTGAGGGGTGTTTTCCACTGGGGACGGGGTCGAGTACACGGGTTTCCCGGGGAGGGGGCCGCAGCTGCTGCTGCTACTGCTGCTGCTGCTGCTGCTGCTGCTGCTGCTGCTACTGCTGCTGCTGCTGCTGCTACTACTACTGCTGCTGCTGCCGGTGCTCGCGTTGATGGGGGTGCTGGAGGCGCCGCCGCCGCCGGCGCTAATGCCGCCGCCGCCGCCGCCGCCGCCGCCGCTGCCGCCGCCGCCGCCGCCGCCGCCGCCGCTCGCGGTCGCCAGGCTGGGGTTGCAGTTGCTGCCGCCGCCGCCGCCGCCGCCTCCGTTGCCCGCGCCGCCGCCGCCGGTGGAGGTGACTGTGGCCGCCGCCGCCGCCGCCGCCGCCGAAGCGATGGGCTCCGGCCGGAACAGAGTTGGCCCTGAGGACGCCGGGGGCCCGATGGACGGAGCCGGAGACGAGGTCGCCGAGGAGGTGGAGGTGGTGGTGCCGGAGGAGGAAGCAGACGTGGAGATCGGGGGTTGAGGGGGGACCAGCTGGGTCGGAGGGATCAAAGCCGCCGGCACTGCCATGGTCACATATAAGGGGAGAGCGAAGAAGGAGAAGCGAGGGGAAAAGTTGCCACACACCCCGGGGAGGGGAAGGGGGAAAAGAGAGGGGGGAGAAGGAGCGAGGGGGTATAACAACAACAACAACAACTCCAGGGGAGAACGAGAAGGAGAAAGGGGGGGAAACAAGGAGGTGAGGGCAAGAAAGCGAGCGCAGGAGGGGCGAGCGCGAGAGGCGCTCTGGAGAGAAACGCACAAAAGTGTCCCGCAAGTCGAAATGCGAGTCCTCTCCGGGGGCTGGGATCGGGGGCTGGTTTGGGAGGGGGGGGCGGGGGCGGGGAGGGTCGGCTGTTGTTGTGTGGGTCCCGCTCTAGCACAAAGTTAAGGATGAAGGTGAAAAGGAGGAGGTTTGAAGGACTTGGGTTCTCCCTGGCAAGTACATTGATCAAAGATTGAGAGGGGAATGACAGAGAGAAAATGAGCTGAAAAGTGCAGGCTGCCGGCTGGACGAGTTGTTGTTGTCACACGGTGCAGAGGGGAGGAGCTCCGGAAACTTGAAATACCCTTTGAAGCCGCAAAAACCTCACTCACTAGTATTAACCCAAATTATCCAACCAGGAACTCGGAGCAGAGACTCCGAGAGCGCGAGACGCGGAGGGAAAGCGAGTGAGCGAGAAAAGGAGGGGAGGGGGGGAGGATAAGGAAGAAACTACGCGAGGGACGGAGAGGAAGAGCCGGGGACACAGAAGTGGCGGTCGGGAAAGGAGAGGGAGACGATCTACTTCTCTTCTGCTACTACCGTTAGGTTGCATGTCTAATATTCCATTTCGTCCGCGACGACTCGTAATTTTTTTTTTTCCCCAAAACCTTCTGAGCAATCGCCTGCCAACTTAAAAGAGGAGCCAGAGCGCTCCGAGCTCTCCTTCAAGGATTGAGGATTTATCTGCGCTCGTGTTGGCAATAAGATATAAATGAAAACACATCCCCTCACTTCGTGATTATTAAGAAATTATTTTCAGGGAGCTTCACATGTGAGCAAAGCCTATGTTTGATGCAGCCGATTGTGTTACTCTCTCTGTTAAATTATTTATTAGTGTAAAGAGAGTGAAAATTCCAGGACAGTTGTGGGGGGAAAGGCAGTCTGAAGTCACTTCAGGATAATGGAATCCTCTGTATTTAGTTTCTTATTTCCTGATAGATTATGGAAAGAAAGAAATGCTTGCCATGATGTGGACCGTTCAGAATAACTTCACTCTCACCCCCAAAGGAAGGTCAGAAATGCTGCTTTTACCTAGAGACTTTGAAGAAATCAGGCACCCTTGAAGAAGATTGAGAAAGGGGAAAACAAGAAAACACTTTTTTCTTACCTAAAACTCTGTAATTAATTCACCTGTCTTGCATAGAAAAACAACTATCCCCACGTCCTTTAAGACCCCAGGCTAATTGCCAGTGTTTTATAGGAATCACACATTATTTTCTTTCATATTTGAGAAGTTTCAGTGTATTTGGGAAAGTCCTTTTCTCAGTTTGTCAGTGCAAATGTGTTTTGTAAATAATGAGAAGAACAAAACAAGCTCACTAGTTGACTTGTAAAGGCAGAAAGGGTAGCTATGCTTAAAAACATGAGGCTGAGTTTAGACTGACTCTCTTCCTCTTTGCCTTCCTCTCTCCTCTTCTCTTTCTAACTTGTTGCATGGAGGGTTTTTTCTTTTTCAAGGATTTTTGACCAACCTATGATCTGAACATAGGTCAAGTTTGTTCTCTGTTTATATCTCTAGGAATCTCAAGCAATTAGGCTTTAAACCTGTCTGTACAGGTTTATTAACTTCACAAGACAGAAACAATGCTGAAGCATTGGGTAGAGTTAAAAAATAAACTATTAGCATCAGGTTCCCAGGGTTGGGAAATTTCATAATGAAATTCTGCCATTTTGGTGCTGAAATGATGATCACATTTCTCTTTGTCATTTTAATTTTTTAAACTTTTTGAAATTTGGTGTCAAAAGGCACAGGAAATATCTACAGAGAAATATGGCACCATTGACTAATCTGTCTAAGTTTATGCTAAACTTTTTGGGGCACAGCAGTTATATCAGGAGGCTTTCCTGGGTCATAAGAATTCAGAAAATTGATTGTTGCTAAAAAGTAGATAAACTTCTGCAAAGATAGCTGGAGTTTACACAGTTCTTTGTCCTAATTAGCCAATGCATTTTAATATATTCAGAAATAATTTATATTACTTTTTCACTCCTCCCATCAATCCTCAAAAATAGGGATTCGATAATATGTCACATACATCAAAACACCACGTTAAGTGTTGACACATGTTTTGGAAAATAGTACCTTTTTTAAAAATGCCAAATTACTATGTTAATGAGTGGGGGAAAAGAAGACGATATTGAGTCCTGAAAAACTAATTTTATTTTGGAATTGCATGCACAACTTTAATAAAGTCCGATATAGCTAAAAACGCTAAACTATAGTTTCCTCATTTTAACTTCTAGATCCAGAAATGGGAAAAAATCAGAATTAAGTGCTGAGAATCTGCCCTTATCATTCTCATTTCTCACATTTCCTTAAACTGCCACTCACCCAGTACCTGCCATGTTCGGAAGCCACAGGCAGGAAGTAATAATAGCTGACCAAGCCATAATCCCACCCAGCTTTGAAGCAAACTCCAAATTTTCTGCAGGGAATCCTGCGCCTCCCAGCACGTGCTCCGTTCAGAGGTAGGGCTTGGGGCCTTTACCCCCACCTGAATGGGAGCTCCCCCCCCCCACCCCCCAACCTCAGGTCTCTAAACCGTTTCTGAGAACTACCACATGCCCCTTTGATCAAACAATAGGATTAGAAGAAGCATCTAATGCAAATTAAATAGGGGAAAAAAGCCTCAAATATTTTAGATTTAAGATTCTTTCCTTGTTTCTTTTTCTCTTTTTCTTTCCCTTTCTTTCTTTCTTTCTTTTAGAAATGTTACCAATGATTAAGGCAAATAGTATTTAACATCAGCAGATAAATCAATTCCACAGAGATTTCAAATTCTCACTCTTTCTCCTGCATCTTTAGCTTTCAAAGCGTTTGTCTTGTTTGTTTATTGTTTTACATCCTTGGCTGTTTCAGGTCCTCTCCCTCCATCTCATCTTTTCCAACCTGCACCAAATTTGCATAAGCAAAACTCAAAGTACTGTAACTGATATTAGAAAATTCTCCCTGTGTTTTGTGAAGACGTATTGTGCTGAAATCAATAAGACTGTTTAAAATTCAAAGACCTGCAAATCGTTCTGTTTGTCCTTTGATAGGGCCTGTGCTGATTAAAATGCTACCAAGAAAGCTTAATTGCTGCACTAATTAAGAAGTCTTTAATTTCTTTCCTAGGATGTCGTTTGAAGCTGAGCTTGTACCAGTTCAGGGAAGGTATTTTCTTCCCTCCCTCTGCCCCCTCCTGGCCCCTCCCCTCTCCTCCCCGCTCCTCTCGTGCCCCGCGACGACATCCCAATGAATGGGAACTAATAGAGAGAGTGGTCTCAGGTCTCACCATCTATTACTTAACAGAAATCGACACAGGACACAGAGTTCAGTGCAGTATGAAATGCAGTTTTTCAGAAGAGCTGTAAGGTTGCAGGAGACAGTGAGGAAACACAGAGTAGCTGTTGCAGCTAAAGTCCCGGGGAATACCTGGATGACAACAGGCACTTTAGCTCGATGATGAGGGCATCCTATTTGGTTAAAAGGGGGCAGTGACAAGGGAATGCTTCTACTGAAACAGGGCAACATAAAAAATATATTTTCCAAACCTGTGGTTTTTAAAAAAGAAGAATAAATCTGTAGAAAGGAGGATTTATAGTTGGGATTTGGTAAGTATCATTTTATTTTACGAGTATAAAATCATGAATTCTATGGGGATTTATTTTTGACCCTTTTTATAACCCAGGGTGGCATAGCACTGTATTACATCCTTTGCATCATTTTCTATTGACCTATTTTATTCACTGATTTCTCAAGTGGGGAAACTGACTAAATGATTTCACAAAGCTTTCTCTGTAATCAATAGTCATTTTTTAGGTTTATTCATGCTGCATTATAATTCTGGTAAATGACTGCAAAGCAGAAGATTGTAAGAAAGATACAAATATTGACAAAGCCAGGATAAGTCATGTCTTTAAATCTTAAGAGTTTCAATATAGCAATTGATATAGTTATTTGAAAGAAAAAGATTGAAAATGCATATTTCATGCACTATAAAAAACAAATGACTGGGTAACTTAAAGATAACACATATCTGCATATGTTTCTGGTATATCTCAAAATTTCCTGAAAGCTTTGAGGATCCTCCTTTTCTAGCATCACTAAGCGAAACAGAAATAATTTGGGCATTTGCACAAAGGAAACAAGAAAAGGTTCATTACAATTTTATTCTTTCAAGTTTTCCCCAAGTTCTATTAGAAGCATGCACAGAAAAATACAGATATATACTTCAGATATATACTGAATTCCTTTCAGTGACAGGACAAGGAGATAACACGCTTAATAGATTCAAAGGGAGATTTACCATTCCGAGCACGACGTCACTCTAATTATGTTTACTCTAATTGAAAGCAAGGTTTTTTGGAATCTGAAATTACTTTCAGAATTTTTTTTTTAAATAATGCAAGTGGATCAAATGTTGATCACAAGCATTTCAATCTTTCAAAATGTATTGGAAAATTAAATGAAAAGTGGAGTTTGGTACAAACAATGCCCCAGGGCAAAAAACAACTAACACTAGATTTTCCAGTCCAGCCATAACACAAATCAATTTGAGCACACTTCTATGGCCAGACTGCCAGATTGTTATGACTGCTAATTCACTCAATCAAAGAGTGCATTAGCACACCCGGCACAAATAGCTTTAACAATAGAGTGCACTTCTGAACAATTCTAAGATATATCACAACGGAGAAGTAAAGAGGAAGATCATTTTTACATCTGCATATTTACTAATGGACCTGTTTCCTTAGTAGGAAAAAAAAAAAAAAAAGATAAACTTCAGGCAGAGGTTTATTAAAGAGCTATCCAAGTTTGGCAAATCTAGGAAGGTATCAGGGTACCAGTAGTTCACTGACTTTGTTAAACGTTTCTCAGGAGAGAGTCCAAAATTGATGTTTGCACTTCAGTAGTAAATCATTGAAGATGGAGAAATTATGCCAAGTAACTCTCTCAAGCCTTTTTAACTTAGACACTCGGCCTCACCAATCAGCTCAGCAGATATACTTTGACTGCCTGAAGCACAGACTTCTCTACCTCTACGCGTTCTGCCTCTGCCTTCCCCACCTAGGGTTCTAACTTCTGACTTGTAGTGACTCTCACTTCCTCAGTCTTCCCCTCTTTTCCAATTCCCTGCCTTTCCTCAAGAACGAGGAATAAGACTTCTATCTCCCGGATACACTCTCTAATCAGGCGCAGAAGAGCTTGGTGATAAATTACCCGAAGGACAGAAGGTGGGGAGCTGAAGGTGAGCACACTATAACTTGAAGCACTCAAACTTTACATTACAAACTTCCGTTCTTAATAAAGAAGTGGTTTAAATGGTTATAAATAACTTTGACCTGTTTTACAGCATGGAAATGCATGGACTGTACATATTCTTACTGAATGCATATAGTAATGATCTATTCATATTCCTGTTTGCATAGATCTCAGAGCCAACTGGCAGGATTTGCACCACTGTACCTCTCTCCCTAAACTTCTGTCCTCACCTCCTTTTCTCCTGGTTCAGAATGAAGGTGACATGTAGCCAAAAATACTTTGCTGGTTATAGGGCATATTTTAAGAAATCTCTAAACCCATGCCAGGGGAGAGAGAAGGTAATGGCAAAGAGAAGAATAGTTACAAAGAAAAGGAAAAAAAAAAAAAAGCCATCTTAGGATTGTTTTCCTGACTCCAAACTACATAATTTCCATGACAGCCAGTCAACTCTCCCTGATAATTTAGTTATACTTGTCCATCACTCCTTACTTCCAGTGTAAGTGTCCTAATTCCATCTCTGGGTTGGTATTGAATTGCACAGCCAAATATCCAATAGAAAAATAAACACAGTGAGATCATTTTAGAGTTGGATTGTAAAAGGAAGCAGCAACAAGAATAATATAAATTGAGATTAATTCCCTTCATCTCTTAAATCAGGCCATTGTGAGAGGAAGAGCAGACTGGATTGAAGTAAGGTCAAAAAGTCAGGCAGACATTTAAATCCTTAGTTCTCTGGTAAATATTCTGCGTTCAACTGTACCTTTTAATACGAGGCATTTTCTCATTGTCATACTTCTTTTTCTTTAAATAACCCAACTCATTTTCCTCTAAAGAAGATCAGTATCAGGACCTATGAATTGCTTAAGGGATACATAGCTGGGAATGGGGGTGGGGAAGAAGTCTTATGTAGTATAAATGCATGTTCAATATGAAAACATAAATTGTCACATAATTTTGTGATGTTAGGAGAAATGTATTAAACTTGATTTTAAAAGTTTATGTGGATTGCTTTTTTGTTTTGTTTTAATTTATAATCTTCATCCTTTTTTCTTCTTTGCTCTATTAAGTAAAAGAAGAGGTCATTGTCTAACAAATAGCCTGTAAAAACTGTTCTATTTGAAGTCCGAAATTTCAAGGATTGTTAGAAAAGAATAAACTGTTTATTTATTTATTGCCCTTCAGAACAAAGAGTTTTTTTAAAGTTGAAAGAATAACAATTGCCACCTTCCAGCCGGAGATCTTGTATGTCAAGTTTCAGCCCAGAGCAAATTTTTACAACAAGTTATAAACCCCCTGTAACAGAGGGTTTATTATAATGGAAGTGCTGACACAACCTTAACTATAGCGTTGTAAACGGCTATGCTATAATATCCATTAAGCAGAAAGAAAAATAAGCTGGCTGATCAATAATTTATACAAAGAGTACCAACTGCAGACATAATAACTGTAATGTTTGCAAAGCAATCTCTCTGCTCTCCAGGCTTAACAGTAAACGCAAACTAGCAACGCTGTTAATTTCCAGCTCCTACAGATAAGAATACAAACAAATTACTTAAAATTATATTTTGCTCAACATTTAGCATGCCTCGATGGGATAAAATAAAATTTAATTATGATGCAACTTGTGCCGGATGCAAAGCTGTTTTGTTTTCCAGCACATTTTATTATGAAAGGACATTCATTTGGAACATCAATTATGGGGAAATAGTATGTTTCAATGAGTTGACTTGGGTCAGGCAGGCTCTTCTAAGAGTTATTCAGACATGGAAACAGATTGACACTGTTTAACTTCAAAGAAAGTTACAGGGCTTTACAGAGCCACAACCTGAAATACAATACTGCAAGCTCTGATCCGAGTCAACTGTCAGTAAAAACACACCTTGTCATTAGAGTTCATGGGAAAAAAGACGCTGGCTTGGAAAATGTGGCCATCATTAGCATCCAGTGATTCTTGGAGTGCTCAATTAACGGTAAGCCTCATTTGCATGGAAGCAAGATGTGTCGTTTCTACCTAATAAATGGGGATCATAAAATGTGAGCATTATTTTCTTTTCTGGAAAATTTTTTAAAATATATTTTCGTAGATGTCCATATTTATTGCTGCTTTGCTTTGTGTAGTGTCCACATGTGTGGAGTGTGTCATTTTGATATTTTTGTTCTTGTAGATGGCTTTGAAAGCAGGAAAAGATTTGAGAGGTGTAAAAGAAGGAAATAGAAGAATTGAAGGATCCCAAAACGCCCACTATGCACATACTCAAGGTTGAACCAGATTGTACATTTCTAAGGTTCACATCTCCATCAGTCTTTGTTGTCTCTTCATTTCCTGGGGGGGTGTGGAACCCAGTAGAACGAAGAGACATTGCTATCAGAGTTGTAAAATGGTGTATTACCCTGTGAGCAATTGCACTTGGAAAGGAACCAGTAATTTATATGAGAAGTGTTTAAGATTGCCTGCTCACCCAGTGATCCATGCCAGGTCAGTTCCAGTAATGCCAGAAAACAAAAGGAGGTGCACATCACCGGGAAAGAGACACCTCATATGCCTTAAGAGCTTGTGAAGGGGAGCACTAAAATGCCATTTTCTCAAATGAACTGGTCATTACCATTTAAAATCCTAAGGGGCTGTGGGACTGGGGAGGAGAGAAAGAATTTTTCTTTTGATTTAACAGGGCTCTGAAGTACTAGTTTTAAGGGGGAGGTTTTTTGTTGTGATTGTCTCAGCCCTATGCTTTAGCAAAGGTTAAATCCTGAAACAAAGGTGCATTTTTTAATAATGGAATGGAAAAGGATGAACACGATTCCTCTGAGAATGCACTTGGCCCATTTTTAAACTTAGAAATGAACTGTTTTAAGGATTACCAGTGCAAATAGTAATACAACCCTCCACTAGTAATGTCTATGCCAGGTTCTAAGTTGTTGTTAATTTTTTCCTTGAAAAGATGTGCCCAGATCAACCCTTCACCCCGCTGGTTTTCAGGAGAGGACTAGGGATACTGGCAGGATGTTATATAAGAAATCACTTCCTAAGAATTCTTCACAGGTCTCTTTATTCTTGTTTAACATAATCAAAGCACAGGCTCGGAGTGGTATCCTGGCATTGGGGTACAGATTGCTTCTCTGCCATCCTCAGGCATGTGCTTTCCCCACAGACTGTAAAGTTGTTTCAGTTTTTCAACCAGAGTTCAGTTCATTCACATGTCCAGCATTTAGAGAAGGAACTGAAGAGACAGACCATTTCCCATGTAAGTCAGAATTTATAATTTACTGATTGGCTCAAGGTTCAGCATATCCAGGAATCTTTGCAGATTTATCCTTGTGTATTGTAACTTGCATGTACTTTGATGGATAAGGCAATTATCTTATACTTTCACACTTGTTGATATGTTTCTCTTCAGGTGGCCTCAAGTCATTTCGATTCCTTTTGGATAGCTAGGATAACGCTTAGCACCTGTTGGGTGTTAGGTAAAGGTCAGCTGGGTAATTAAAACTACTTCTATATTATCCACACATTTCCTGTATCCCCAAATTGTGTAGACTGCTCATTCCTTAAATCATATTATCATGTGACACATAACAGGATATTGAAGACTAACAAAATTTTAGATATGCTCATTTCTGTTCTAATATACAATTAATTTAGGAAAAATTCTTTAGGCAAAGATCCAGAGATGCTAGATCAAATAGCCAGAAAGGAGAATCTTAGACCTGTAACTAAGGCTTGTATCTGGGACCTAAACAGAAAAAAAATCTTTTCTTAATCATCTGAGGAGCCACTGGGAGTCTTCACCAAGAATGGAATATAAGTGATAGTGGACTCTGACGGGCTGCTACAGACGATGAGGGAATGCAGGTTTGCATGTGAAATTCTGTCTCTCAAATGTGAGTAAGCAGAGGTGTATGCCCTCATTTGTATACTCTACAAATTTTACTTTAATTCTACCATCACCTTAATGTACATAATCTTCTCTGTTAACACAAAGCACACTTACTTTTGTGTACTGATGGGATGCTGGTTGCTGAAGATGTAAAGAAGACAAAGGTATTCGTCCTGATTAGATTTCATCTACATTGTCTCTGTTCAGTCTTATTTCCATAACATCATTGGAATTTTGTATTAGGGGATCCTGGAAGATCATCTAATCCTAGAACTGCAGGTCTTGGCCTGCCACTTTCACATCCGATGACCATGCTAGAAATTACCAATGATTCTCAGATCCCTCCTTGGGAGCTTAGGGGCAGTCTGAGAAACCTTCCCAGTGTAGGACTGTAGGCAGTCTCTCACTACCAGTCCATTCGATTTGTCCTTATACATCATTTCTGATCTTACAAAAAAGGAAACTGACATATTTTGTTAAAATACGAGAACTTGCCTTTATACTCGCAACTAGTTGAGGCTTAAGCCAGGAATTAGACTCAAGGCCTCAGTGAGGTTTTCTGCCCCACAACTATTCTTGAAGGAAACCTTTTTGAGGTAAGCAGAGGAAATACATTTTTATGGCTTCCTATATAAGGGAACAGAAAAGATAGTAGACTGGCATATTTGGATCTGGCCTCATGGTTCTCTGCCTGTTTCTATCACTGTTTAATGAATTTCTATATGCTCTAACAGAGCTACTGATGTGTTCTCACTTGCTGGGTAGATGTATGCAGTCACATGCTACAAGGTAGCACAATGAGGATGGAGAATCCTGAACAAGAGTTGGGGAAATACTGTTATTTCAGGGATAAGATTTTGAGATCTTGAGACATACTTAACTAATATATGATGTTAACAAGTTAGAGTGCAAAAACCCCTGAGGTTCCTTGACTTTTGTGACTTATCTCTGGTTTCCTTTGATTAGAAAATGGCAGCATCTACCAGTAAAAGTCATTTGTTGAAGTGCTTTGCAAAATCAGGCATGAAACCAGAAGTTGATTGTGTAAACACGTTACTTTTCTGTAGTCTCTTACCAGACTTAGTTTGCTTTTCCATCGGGGACTATCCAGCCTCTTTCTCCTATCCTTTTTCATCCTGATTTCAAGAAAGGCCACTCTCTACTTGTTTTCCAAGAGGTGATTCAGGGATCACTCACAGCTATTCCCAACAGAGCAATAGCACAGCCCTCCTGCTGCCCCATTTAAATTGTCTGAACTGCGTGGCTTTTTCATTTACTCTCCCTTTAGAGTGAGACTGCAAAGTAGGGAAGACTTGAATGGCCTTGTATCTTCAAAGAAGCGCCTTGAGCTCTGGAATGCAACAAAGTGGGAGAAACCACTGAACACCAGGAAATGTCAACAATGAGGCGGGAATGCCTGGGCAGGTGGATTGGGGTCTTACCCTAGGCATTCTGTAGGACAAGGCAACCCACTCAGCTGAACAAGAAAATGGGTCTTTTTCCCACAGAAACAAATTTGACTGATTTTGAAACACACTGATAACAACAAGTGCATAAATTTTAGCATATGCTTACCCGGCAGTACTTGTTACATTTCTATTTAAGTGATTTGATTGACACATTGATGATAGTTATTAGTAGAGAAGAATTAAAATTTCCAATACTCTGAACATTTTGGTCCTAATAGGAAGCTTTAGGCCCTGACTGAATAAAGCATTAAAAATGACTTAGGATCAAACCAATTTTAATAGCTAAAATGCATTTACATTTATTTGTAATCTATTTAAAGTAAACTTAAAGGAAAGTAAAAATGTTCCCAAATGCCATTTGCCAAGAGTAGCATTTGGAAGCTTGATTACTTCTAAACACCGAATATTTGAGTTAGCAATCTATAATTGATAAGCTTCATTGTAAATATAGTAAGTTTTAGATGGTACATCCAGGAACTAAAAAATGTAAAGAGATAAACTCATGTCTTCAATGTTGCTTTTTGTCTTAATATTCATGAATTATTATTATCAGGTTCTTGGCCAAAATGTTCTAATAAATCCAATTGCTTTGAATATCCAAAAGAATTCTCCTTATCAGGAACCGTCAAAGGTAAATATGCAAAATGGTGTGTGTGTGTGTGTGTGTGTGTGTGTGTGTGTGTGTATACATATATATATATATATGTTCAATTTATGTACATTACTATTATTACCTATTATGAGACATAAGACATTCAAAATTAATGTCAAAGTAATGCTGCATTTGAAGTCCTGTAGTTGTATACAGCACTTATTCTGAACATGTTTTAAAAGAATATTTTCTGTGAAAATATATTTTTACAGTTTGATAATCTATTATTTTAATAACAAGATTACTACAATATTTTTTATCGTTTAGCTACACATAAACAGTTTCAAGGAATTGCTTTACACTCACACACACACACACACACACTCACACATACCTATTTTCAGAATTTTCTAAATAGCAATTATTTTCTTTATATTTATAGTCTATAATCCATGGTATTTTTGGTATCCAAAAAATACTTACTTTTTGTTTCTACTTAAGTAATTTTAGTCTAAAATCACTTGCTAATCATAACAACACAGCAGAAGTTTGTTTTGTAAACATTTTACTTTATTATCAGCCTTTGTTTTCTGATACAATGCTTTAAAAATATCCTCTGTTGTATAAAGGACATTGTTGCAAAAAGGCAGCTCAAAACTTGTCCTTCCCTTCCTTTCATTGATCTGTTGCCTCTTAGGTGATATGAACAGCTGTCTCCAGCTCACCCACAAGCGAGCTGAACATAATAATAAGGTAGTGTTACTGGCCTGTATCTATGAATGATTATGCAGAGGGTGCCAGTTCTTTTACTAAAGATAAGGTAACAAAGATACCAGAGAAGAAAACTGGTTAGCAAAAGCAAACGAGTGCTCCCGACTTTAAGGTTTAGTTATTTCTCTGCTAACCACCGAGTTTCTCTTTCGGTTGGGTTTCCAATAAGGTGAAGGTGCCCTCTGTAGGAGACTCCCAGTAAATGCTGCTTCTTTATATTTGGGTGGCGACATAGAAGTTTCCCCCCTTGCCAATTTACAAACAAACAAACAAGCAAACAACACAGTACTCTGTGCTAACACAAGTTCGAACTCTTTAAAAATGCTAGAGGGAAATTAGTATGAAGTACATAATCAGTCATATAAATCTAGTGCCTTTTCGAATGAAAGAAATTCAACACTGAGAAAGCTGTTACAGCACATCGGTGTTTGATATTTACTGACATTGTGGTATGTAATAGGATGAATATTCTAAATTGAGAAATGTTGTTGAAAGCAGAAAGACAGAAGGTCTTGGCATAGTTCAGTGAAAAGTGGATCTAAACAGAAGAATCCACATGCAGACACATTCACCACCTAATAAATATACCTCCCCAAAAGGTCTTCTTATCTTCCTTTCTTATAAAGGTTACCATAATGCAGATTCATTATCAGTCCCACTGGGTAGCATATAGCTTGGTAAGAAATTGCTTTTGTTAGCATGCTCATGGAAAGAGATTAGCTATTTCACCAGATCTCCTGGGGCTATTTGAAATTTTGGGAATTCTCTCTGTAATTTAAAATGGAAGTTAAAGCCAATGTGAATAGACTAGGGAAAATCTCACAAATTACACCTCTCCATCTGGAAGTTTCTTCATCACTCATTGCAGAAGTACAAGCTGAAATCACATTTGTTACAGGCAGGAGAGATTTCATCAGTGATGATGCCATTATATGAATATTAATGTTTTAATAATGAAGCATTTTGGTCACAAAGAAAAATCTAAAATGTAAATGCTTGATAGTCTTTGGTTTTAAGTTTTGGTCTTTATTGACTTTGTGTATTACTTAAAGTTTGTCACTATTTTAATTTTTTGGATTATGACTTTAGTTTCTGTAGAATGTGTGTGTAGGAGTCTAGTATCACCTCCATAGCAATACAGGTGTTAGGGGATGAACAGCGGACATGGGAGCATAAGAGAAAGGAATTGCTGCCTCCTTTTACCTATTCGTCTGCTTTTGTCCTTCAATATCTGTCAAATATCCCTTCTCTGTGAATCTATGTTTCCATAGCATGGGCTATGTACCTCAGCTACAACAACATTTGTGGAGCGATTATATACACGGGCACTGTGTATAGATCATCTTTATATAAGGCCTTATATAGATCATCTCATTTAATCCTCCTAACATACAAGAAAGACAGGCAATTATTATCCCACAACAAATATGAGGAAACTGAGGCTTGAGAGGCTAAATTATAGTCTATCCCAGGTCCTGCTTTCTTCTCCACTACGATACCCTCCCTTTTGATCTCACTTATTTGACCAGCTACCTTTCACATGCTCAACTTATTTGTGTCCCCGTCTTCCTAACATAGCTGCCTAGTGAATCCCTAACCAGGACTAATGTAGCAATCTGCTATCCCTCTGGATGACTGAGCATTGCTAAAGATTGTGCCATAGCTATGCAGATTGGTATCCTTAATTATTCGTGACTCTTAGTTACAAGCTTTAAATTTAAGCCCATTTATCTGGAAAGGGTGCTGAATAAGTTCACATCATCACATTAATAGGAAGTCATGGCTCTAGTTAGTCTTAGTGATAAATGCAACCAGAGTTCAAACATATCCTTATGCTATTCTGTGATCTCTGAAGACACATTTTCCAGGATGTCTTCTTCCAGGTTCTTGGTCTAGATATTTCATATAGACGCATTCATGGTGCCTAGCTGCAACCTATGCTCCGTGCTTCTAATTCTACCATCAGAGATGGATTGAGATTAGCTTTCTTGATACTCAAGGTCCAAAATCCAAGAAAAGGTTTTGATTGGGTCACCTTGGGACATGTATACATTTCTGGGTGAAGAAACCTGTCAAGGGCAGTATTAGGTAATGATTAAGAATGTGTGGGTTGTGGGGGTGCCTGGGATTTAAAGCCTGGTCTGTGCGTGACCAGGGACAAATTTACATCCTTGATTTCTTTATCTTCAAGAAAGGAGATAACAATTGTATCTACTTTGTTGCATTGTAATGGTGATTAAATAAGTTAATACAAAAGAATTTGAATAGTTCCTGCTTCTGAATACATTAGTTACCACTGATCATTCAGGCCTTGGGATTGGTTCAGGTTGACACAGATATCCACTCACAAATCAAGCACTGTAGCCGATGAGGCAGAACCACTTAGCATTGAAGTTAACTTTTGAGGGATATGTTCAGTCTGGGGGTGCTGAGACATTTCCTAAAAGGGGGAGACTTTTCTAGATGAAAGGTTGAGGAGTGCTTGACAAATCGCCAGATGCTTGCTATACAATCGTGAAAAACATGTGCTTTTCTGTACCAATAGAGGACCATTCATCTACCTTATGTCCCCTGATCAGCTTTATTTCCTCTTCCCCTCAGTGATAATTCTAAAACTTCCTCAAATGCTATGTATACCTATCTCCTCATGTACTACATCCATATTCTGTAACGATAGTCCTGTTGCAGCAGGAAATTTAAGGCAATCAAGTTTTCACCATTTCTTCTTGGGACTGTTACTAGAGGCTTCTAGCTGACTCTCTTTCCCAGTCTTGCCCTTCATCCATTCACATTATTTCCAGATCCACACAGAACATGAGTGTACCATCTTCAGTATAAGTCTGGTCAAGTGGTGCATATACTTAAAGTCTTCAGTGGCACCACTTCACCTTCAGAATGCAGTCCAAGGTAGAGCATGACTTAGAAGAGCCCTCTTATGTCTCCTGTGTTGTAGTTAATACTCCCAGGTATAACTTTTATTTTAAAAAGTCTAAAGCACTGAGTTTGTAAATTAAATTATGCTACTCCTATGATGAAAGTACTTCCATTTGTTTTTTCATTAGATACTGGACAGCATCCTGTTCTTATTCTTCCTAGTATTCTTCATAACTTGTAATTTTACACCAGGTTGTTTACTTTTTTATTGTTGTGACTACCTTTACTGGTATTAAGTTCCTTTAGACTTTTTCTATTTTATTCCTTATTATAGTATCTGTCACACATAGTGGTTGGAATATAGAAGGTATACAATATTCATTGAGTGATAAATGACCTACCTTTAGTAATATGAATATACCATGTCATTGCATATATCTGAGTTTTTGCTTATGACTACATCTCCAACATTTATGTTCTTAGCTAACTCTATCTTACCCTTTATGACTTCTTTCCAAGAAAGATTCTCTAAAGCTGCAAGAAAGCAAAGTGTTTCATATCTATATTTGCACATTATCCCCTGTATGTCTCTATTTTGTTATTTGTTATGTTTTACTTGTTGTATCTGTCTTCATTAATGACAGGGAACAGGTCTCAATCATCTTACCATCACTTAGCATGATGCTTAATATAAAGCAATCCTCAGGTTGAACTTTGCTTTCTTTAGAATGAAAATTAAACACTACCTGAATGACCAAACAAGTTTTGCATGAAATATTAAAGAATAAATTATTCACATAATTATATTCTACCTCTTCTTTAGTAACTTTCCTGAGAATATGAACCTAAATGTTTTTTATCTTCTTATTGTTTATTTTATAATAACTATTTAGCTATTAACCTATTATTAAATCTTATAAAATCATTGCTTGGAAGTGCTATTTTTACTTTGAGCACTTTAAATTTTAAACGAGGTTATATCTCACTTTTTCACCTCACCAGCTGAAGAATGGGGGATTTTGTCCTGCATAACCCTAGAAAAAAAAGCACATATGCATATAATAAGCACTTGTTCACTTCATTCAATTTGCAGTTTGTGTAAATTTAAGACATTTAGAATATCTTATGTACTGTATTAGTTAGCTTTTTCTATTGTATAGAACCCAGAACTTTGTGGCTTAAAAAAAAAAATCAGTATTACATTTAGTTCGCACTTTTGTGAGAGGACTGAAATGGTATCTCTGGTCCAGGTCAGCTCAGCTAGGTTGTATGGAGTACAATGGTTTCAATGTCTGATGATTAGCATATTGCCATTGTAGTTGAAGCTGTCGTCTTACCAGGCAGTTGTGTTGCCTGTGAATATTCTTGTACATGTTAACTTGTGGACATATGCAAACATTTTGTAGGTGCGATTCATGTTCCCCCCAAATTCACATGCACAGGTCTTAACCACCGATGTGACCACTTTTGGAGATAGATTAGAAAGTAATTAGGTTATGAAGTTATATAGTTGGAGTCCTAATCTGATAGGATTAGTGGACTTATAAGAAGAGGAAGCAAGAGATCTCTCTCTCCATGTGCATGCAGAGAAAAAGCCACGTGAGAACACAGTGAGAAGGTAGCTGTCTGCAAGCCAGGAAAAACACCTCACCAGAAACCCAATCAACCAGCACCTTGATCTCGGACTTTCCAGACTCTAGGACTATGAGAAACAAATTTCCATTGTTCAAGCTACGTGGTCTATGATATTTTGGTATGGCTGCCTGAGAAGATTAAGACACCAGGGTACATATCTAAGAGCAGACTTGTATGCTAATATTAGGTTAAATTGTTTTCCAAATTATCACTTTAAATCTCAAAAGCTGTTCGACGTTCTTCCCAATGCCTGATATTCTAAAACTTCTTTAATTTTGCCAGCCAGGTGGGTATGAAATGGAAACCAATGCCACTTTTAATTTTTAATTAATTTATAGTTTTAGTTTATAGTTACTCATTACTAAGATTGTGAATTTTCTCATAGGCTTTTTTAACATTGGCATTTTCTTTTTCTTTTTCTTTTTTTATCATTTTATTTTTTTCCATCATGATAAGCATACTTTTTCATTCCCATTTCTTATTTCCCTCATCCTCCCACCCACCTCCCCTCTGATAACCAACCAGTTTGTTCTTTATAGTTGAGAGTCTATTTCTTGGGTTGTCTCTCTCTCTCTCTCTCTCTCTCTCTCTCTCTCTCTGTCTCTCTCTCTTTTCTTCCTTTGCTCACTTGTTTTGGTTCTTAAATTCCACATATGAATGAGATCATATGGTATTTGTCTCTCTCCGACTGGCTTATTTCACTTAGCATTATATTCCCTATCTCTAGCCATACTGTTGCAAATGGCAAGATTTCATTATTTTTATGGCTGAATGATATTCCATTGTATATATACATCACCTCTTTATCCATTCATCTATTGATGGACACTTGGGATATTTCCCTAGTTTAGCAATTGTAAATAATGCTGCAATAAACATAGGGGTGCATGTATCCCTTTTAATTAGTTTTTTTGTATTTTTGGGGGGTAAATATCCAGTAGTGCAATTATTGGATTGTAGGGTCATTCTATTTTTAATTTTTGAGGAACCTCTCCATACTATTTTCCACAGTGGCTGCACCAGCTTGCATTTGCACCAACAGTGCATGAGGGTTCCTTTTTCTCCACATCCTTCACCAACACTTGTTTCTTGTGTTTTTTATTTTAGCCATTCTGACAGGTGTGAGGTGATATCTCATTGTGACCTTGATTTCCATTTCTCTGATGATGAGTAGTGTTGAGCATCTTTTCATGTGTGTCTATTGGCTTTCTGGATGTCTTCTTTGGAGAAATATCTGTTCATGTCTTCTGCCCACCTTTTAATTGGATTATTTGTTTTTTGGGTATTGACTCATGTCAGTTCTTTATGTATTTTGGATACTAACCCTATACTGAATATGTCATTTGCAAATATCTTCTCCCGTTTGGTAGCTTTGTTGATTGTTTCCTTTGCCATGCAGAAACTTTTTATTTTGATGTAGTCTCAAGAGTTTATTTTTGCTTTTATTTCCCTTGCTTCAAGACACCCATCCAGAAAAATATGGCCATGGCCAACGTCAGAGGGATTCCTGTCTGTGCTTTCTTCAATGATTTTTATGGTTTCAGATTTCACATTTAGGTCTTTAGTCCATTTTGAATTTACTTTTGTGTATGGTGAAAGAAAGTGGTCCATTTTTATACTTTTGCATGTGGCTGTCCAGTTTTCCCAACACAATTTGTTGAAGAGATGTCTTTTCCTCACTGTACCCTATTCCCTTTGTCAAAGATTAATTGACCATATAATTGTGGGGTTATTTCTGAGTTTTCTGTTCTAATCTAGTGAACTATGTGTCTATTTTTAGGCCAATACCATACTGTTTTAATTACTGCCACTTTGTATTATAATTTGAAATCTTAAATTGTTTTACCTCCAGTTTTGTTTCTCTTTTTCAAGATTGCTTTGGCTGTTCAAGGGCTTTTGTGGTTCTACACAAACTTTAAGTTTGTTCCACATTTGAATTTTCTTCTTCTGTCAAGTGTCTGTTCTTTTGCCCATTAAAATTTGTACCATTTATGTGTTTTCAATTTATAGAATTCATTTATTTATTCTGAATACTAATCTTTTGGCAGTTATGTGTTGAAAATATATTTCCCACAGACTTGCTGGTTTTATCACTTTCTTTGTGACAGTTTTTGATAAACATTCTTTTTTTTAAAATTTTCTGTTTATTTATTTTTGAGAAAGAGGGAGAGAGAGAGTGTGTGCAAGGGGCAGATACAGAGAGAGGAAGACAGAGGATCCAAAACACAGTACAGAGCCCAATGTGGGGCTTGAACTCATAAACTGTGAGATCATGAACTGAGCTGATATCCAATATTTAACCAGCTGAGCCACCCAGGCACCCTTATGAACAGACATTAATTAATTTTAATTTTAATGTAGTTGAATTCCTATTTTTTAATTTTAATGTAGTTGAATTCCTATTTTTTTCTTTATAGATTTCACATTTTGTGTTTTGCATAAGAAGTTTTCCCTAGTCCAAGAGCACAGAATTATTCTTTAGTTTTTTGCTACAGTTTAATTTTGTTTTTTCTTTATACACTTAAGTTGTTAATACAGTGAAAATTGATGGGTTTAGGGCGGTGGAGAGAGGCGAGCAAAGGTGTTGCTACTGGCATCTAGTAGGTAGAGGCCAGAAATGCTGCTAAATATCCTATAATGCACAGGATGGTCCCTCAAAACAAAGAATTATCTGAACCAAAATGTCAATAACTATGCTAAGGTTGAGGAATCCTTGGAGTAGTGGTTTGTATAATACAACTTTAGTCACTATTATTAAATACTTCATATATACTTTTAATAAAGTATACTTGGGTTGCCTGGGTGGCTCAGTCAGTTAATTGTCCAACTCTTGGTTTCAGCTCAGGTCTTACGGTTTGTGAGTTCAAGCCCTGTGTTGGGTTCTATCTTGGCAGTGTGGAGCCTGCTCGGGATTCTCTCTCTTTCGCTCTCTTTCTTACCCTCCTATGCTCGCTCGCTCTTTCTCTCTCTCTCTCTCTCTCAAAATAAATGAATAAACTTTAAAAAAGTTATACTCTACAACTGTGGGTGTAATTGGCTTCTGTATTCTGTGTATTTCTTCAAGTTGTTAAATTTGTGGTTCAAGCTTTTTGATCTTACTGTTTTTTTGACTACATGATTTATCATTATTGAAAGAACTATGCTAAAATCTCCAAGCCTATGGATTGATTTCACTCTTATAGTTCTTTTAGCCCTGTCAACTCTGGCTTTAAATAGTTTGAGGCATATCAAAGTGCCAGGAACCTTCTGGAATAGGCTCAACTGACCAAATCTGGACCACTTTCAACATGAAAATAAAGAATAATAAACTGATTGCAATCATTTAACTAAATAAAGTAATAAATACATAATTTGGGAAGAACAAAAGACTTCTATTTATGATGGAACAACAACTTGTAAATGTAGAAGGAATAATGGAGTGCTATTTGGTGGCCATCACTGTGCTGGTTGATTAAGGCAAGTCAGGAATGGATATTAAAGACAAGAGAAGAGGGGCACCTGGATGGCTCAGTCAGTTAAGCATCTGACTCCTTTTTTTAAAATGTTTATTTATTTATTTTGAGACACACACACACACACACACACACACACACACATGCACAGAGAGAGAGAGAGATTGAGAGAGAGAGAGAGAGAGAGCATGAGCTGGGTAGGGGCAGAAAGAGAGAGAATCCCAAGCAAGCTCTGCACTGTCATAGTAGAGCCTGATGTGGGGCTTAATGCCACAAACCATGAGATCATGACCTGAACCAAAATCAAGAACCAGATGCTCAATGGACTGAGCCACTCAGGTGCCCCAAGCATCTGACTCTTGATTTACGCTTGGGTAATGATCTCACAGTTCATGAGATAGAGCCCTATGTCAGGCTTTGCAATGATGGCATAGAGCCTGCTTGGGATCCTTCCTCCCTCTCTCTTTCTCTCTCTCTGCCCCTCTCCTTCTTTCTCTCTCTCTCTCTCTCTCTCTCAAAATAAATAAATGAACATTTAAAGAAAGACAAGAGAATATACAAAATTTAAAAGGTGGTACAAATAAAACAACAAAATGAGATGATAGGTATGAATACAAAAATATTAGTGACTCCAATACATGTGAGAGACTATGGTCCTGCCACTGCCTTCTCAGTTGGGTACTTAGCCAACCCCAGCCTGCCCACAACCCTCTGGGCCTCATTGTGTTCCTGATCCTCAGCCCCACAACTCTCTGACCCACCCCAAGCACACCACCACTTTTTTGATTCCAACACTTTTCCCACCTTGTCTGTGTTCCACAGGAAGTGAAGGGAAGGAAAATAGGAAGAAGGCAGCAAAGTGCTCAAATGTGAAGCCAAAGTTGATCTGAATTTATAAAAGCCCTCACACTAAAGGTTTCCATGCTGTGCTTCTATCTCAAATTTCCACTTCTCATGTAGTTATCAGTTTTATAACATCTTACTTTCTTACCAGCTAATGGATGTACTAAGAAAACGTAAAGATTATTTTATCAAGAATTTTTAGTTTTGTTTTTGTTTTTCTTAAAGAGTTGGCCAGGGTACTTGGTGCTTTATAATGCCAGAGACAGAAGCTGGAGGTAAATATTTATTTATTTATTTATTCATTCATTCATTTATTTATTTATTTATATTTTTATTTTTATTTTTATTGTTAAATTTTATTTTTTAAAATTTACATCTAAATTAGTTACCATATAGTGAAACAATGATTTCAGGAGTAGGTTCCTTAGTGCCCCCTTACCAATTTAGCCCATCCCTCCTCCCACAACCCCTCCAGTAACCCTCAGTTTGTTCTCCATATTTATGAGTCTCTTCTGTTTTGTCCCCCTCCCTGTTTTTATATTATTTTTGTTTCCCTTCCCTTATGTTCATCTGTTTTGTCTTTCAAAGTCCTCATATGAGTGAAGTCATCTGATTTTTATCTTTCTCTGACTGACTAATTTCACTTAGCATAATACCCCCCTGTTCCATCCACGTAGTTGCAAATGGCAAGATTTCATTCTTTTTTATTGCCGAGTAATACTCCATTGTATTTATATACCACATCTTCTTTATCCATTCATCCATCGATGGACATTTGGTCTCTTTCCATACTTTGGCTGTTGTTGATAGTGCTGCTATAAACATGGGGGTGCACGTGTCCCTTTGAAACAGCACACCTGTATCCCGTGGATAAATGCCTAGTAGTGCAATTTCTGGATCGTAAGGTAGTTCTATTTTTAGTTTTTTTGAGGAACCTCCATACTATTTTCCAGAGTGGCTGCACCAGCTTGCATTCCCACCAACAATGCAAAAGAGATCCTCTTTCTCCGCATCCTCGCCAGCATCTGTTGTTGCCTGAGTTGTTCATGTTAGCCATTCTGACAGGTGTAAGGTGGTATCTCATTGTGGTTTTGATTTGTATTTCCCTGGTGATGAGTGATGTGGAGCATTTTTTCATGTGTCAGTTGGCCATCTGGATGTCTTCTTTGGAGAAGCGTCTATTCATGTCTTTTGCCCATTTCTTCACTGGATTATTTGTTTTTGGGGGGTTGAGTTTGATAAGTTCTTTATAGCTTTTGGATACTAACCCTTTATCTGATATGTCATTTGCAAATATCTTCTCCCATTCTGTTGGTTGCCTTAGTTTTGCTGATTGTTTCCTTCGCTGTGCAGAAGGTTTTTATTTTGATGAGGTCCCAGTAGTTCATTTTTGCTTTTGTTTCCCTTGTCTCCGGAGATGTGTTGAGTAAAAAGTTGCTGTGGGCCAGATCAAAGAGGTTTTTGCCTACTTTCTCCTCGAGGATTTTGATGGCTTCCTGTCTTACATTGAGGTCTTTCATCCATTTTGAGCTTATTTTTGTGTATGGTGTAAGAAAGTGGTCCAGGTTCATTCTTCTGCATGTCGCTGTCCAGTTTTCCCAGCATCACTTGCTGAAGAGACTGTCTTTATTCTATTGGATATTCTTTCCTGCTTTGTCAAAGATGAGTTGGCCATATGTTTGTGGGTCCATTTCTGGGTTCTCTATTCTGTTCCATTGATCTGAGTGTCTGTTCTTGTGCCAGTACCATACTGTCTTGATGATTACAGCTTTGTAGTATAGCTTGAAGTCCAGGATTATGATGCCTCCTGCTTTGGTTTTCTTTTTCAAGATTGCTTTGCTATTTCGGGTATTTTCTGGTTCCATACAAGTTTTAGGATTATTTGTTCTAGCTCTGTGAAGAATGCTGGTGTTACTTTGATAGGGATTGCATTGAATATGTAGATTGCTTTGGGTAGTATTGACATTTTAACAATATTTGTTCTTCCTATCCAGGAGCATGGGATCTTTTTCCATTTTTTTTGTGACTTCTTCAATTTCTTTCATAACCTTTCTATAGTTTTCAGTGTATAGATTTTTCACCTCTTTAGTTAGATTTATTCCTAGGTATTTTATGGATTTTTGTGCAACTGTAAATGGGATCGATTCCTTGATTTCTCTTTCTGTCACTTCATTATTGGTGTATAGGAATGCAACCGATTTCTGTGCATTGTTTTTATATCCTGCAACTTTGCTGAATTCATGAATCAATTCTAGAAGATTTTTGGTGGCATCTTTTGGGTTTTCCATATAAAGTATCATGTCATCTGCGAAGAGTGAAAGTTTGACCTCCTCCTGGCTGATTTGGATGCTTTTTATTTCTTTGTGTTGTCTGATTGCAGAGGCTAAGACTTCCAATACTATGTTGAATAACAGTGGTGAGAGAGGGCATCCCTGTCTCGTTCCTGACCTTATGGGGAAAGCTCTCAGTTTTTCCCCATTGAGGATGATATTAGCATTGGGTCATTCATACATGGCTTTATGATCTCAAGGTATACTCCTTCTATCCCTACTTTCTTGAGGGTTTTTATCAGGAAAGATGTTATATTTTGTCAAATGCTTTCTCTGCACCTATTGAGAGGATCATATGGTTCTTGTCCTTTCTTTTATTGATGTGATGAATCACGCTGTTTTGTGGATATTGAACCATCCCTGCATCCCTGGTATAAATCTCACTTGGTTGTGGTAAATAATTTTTTTTATGTATTGTTGGATCCATTGGCTAATATGTTGTTGAGGATTTTTGCATCCATGTACATCAGGGAAATTGGTCTATAGTTCTCCTTTTTAGTCTCTGTCTGGTTTTGGAATCAAGGTAATGCTGGCTTCATGGAAAGAGTTTGGAAGTTTTCCTTCCATTTCTATTTTTTGGAACAGTTTCAAGAGAATAGGTGTTAACTCTTCCTTAAATGTTTGGTAGAATTCCCCTGGAAAGCCACCTGGCCCTGGACTCTTGTTTTTTGGGAAATTTTTGATTATTAATTCGATTTCCTTACTGGTTATGGGTCTGTTCAAATTTTCTATTTCTTCCTGTTTCAGTTTTGGTAGTGTATATGTTTCTAGGAATTTGTCCATTTCTTCCAGATTGCCCATTTTTGGCATATAATTGCTCATAATATTCTCTTATTATTGTTTTTATTTCTGTTGTGTTGGTTGTGATCTCTCCTCTTTCATTCTTGATTTTATTTATTTGGGTCCTTTCCTTCTTCTTCTTGATCAAACTGGCTAGTGGTTTATCAATTTTGTTAATTCTTTCAGAGAACCAGCTTCTGGTTTCATTGATCTGTTCTACTGTTTTTTTTGGTTTCGATAGCAATCATTTCTGCTCTAATCTTTATTATTTCCTGTCTTCTGCTGGTTTTGGGTTTTATTTGCTATTCTTTGTCCAGTTCCTTGAGGCGTTAGGTTAGGTTGTGTATCTGAGATCTTTCTTGCTTCTTTATGAAGGCCTGGATTGCTATATTCTTTCCTCTTATGACTGCCTTTGCTGCGTCCCAGAGGTTTTGGGTTTTGGTGTTATCATTTTCATTGGCTTCCATATACTTTTTAATTTCCTCTTTAACTTCTCAGTTAGCCCATTCATTCTTTAGTAGGATATTCTTCAGCCTCCAAGTATTTGTTACCTTTCCAAATTTTTTCTTGTGGTTGATTTTGAGTTTCATAGCATTGTGGTCTGAAAATATGCACGGTATGATCTTGATATTTTTGTACTTACTTAGGGCTGAATTGTGTCCCCGTATATGCTCTATTCTGGAGAACGTTCCATGTGCACTGGAGAAGAATGTATATTCTGCTGCTTTAGGATGAAAGGTTCTGAATATATTTGTTAAGTCCATCTGGTCCAGTGTGTCATTCAAAGCCATTGTTTCCTTGTTGATTTTTTGATTAGATGATCTGTCCATTGCTGTGAGTGGGGTGTTGAAGTCTCCTACTATTATGGTATTACTATTGATGAGTTTCTTTATGTTTGTGATTCATTGATTTATATATTTTGTGCTCTCACATTTGGCGCATAAATGTTTACAATTGTTAGGTCTTCTTGGTGGATAGACCCCTTGATTATGATATAATGCTCTTCTGCATCTCTTGATACAGTCTTTATTTTAAAGTCTAGATTGTCTGACATAAGTATGGCTACTCTGGCTTTCTTTTTTTGACCATTAGCATGATAGATGGTTCTCCATCCCCTTATTTTTCAATCTGAATGTGTCTTTAGGTCTAAAGTGGGTCTCTTGTAAACAGCATGTAGATGGATCTTGTTTTCTTATCCATTCTGCTACTCTATGTCTTTTGATTGGAGCATTGAGTCCATTGACGTTTAGAGTGAGTAGTGAAACATATGAATTCATTGCCATTATGATGCCTGTAGAGTTGGAGTTTCTGGTGATGTTCTCTGGTCCTTTCTAATCTTTTGTTGCTTTTGGTTATATATATGTTGCTTTTGAATGTGTGTGTGTATATATATATATATATATATATATATATATATATATATATATCTTTTCTCCCCTCAGAGAGTCCTCCTTAAAACTTCTTGCAGGGCTGATTTAGTGGTCACAAAGTCCTTTAATTTTTGTTTGTCTCAGAAACTCTTTATCTCTCCTTCTATTTTGAATGACAGCCTTGCTGGATAAAGAATTCTTGGCTGCATATTTTTCTGAATAAGCACACTGAATATATCCCGCCACTCCCTTCTGGCCTGCCAAGTTTCTGTGGATAGATCTGCTGCAAACCTGATCTGTCTTCCCTTGTAGGTTAGGGACTTTTTTTCCTTTGATGCTTTCATGATTCTCTCCTTGCCTGAGTATTTTGTGAATTTGACTATGATATGCCTTGTTGATGGTTGGTTTTTGTTGAATCTAATAATGGGGGTCCTCTGTGCTTCCTGGATTTTGATGTCTGTGTCTTTCCCCAGGTTAGGAAAGTTTTCTGCTATGATTTGCTCACATAACCCTTCTACCCCTATTTCTCTCTCTTCCTCCTCTGGGACCCCTATGATTCTGATATTGTTCCTTTTTCATGAATCACTGATGACTCTAATTCTTAAATCATGCTCTTTTGCCTTAAACTCCCTCTTTTATTCTGCTTTGATATTCTCTATAGATTTGTCCTCTATATCGTGGATTCTCTGTTCTGCCTCATCCTTCCTGTCGCCGCTGCATCCATTCATGATTGCAGCTCAGTTATAGCATTTTTCATTTCATTCTGGCTATTTTTTACTTCTTTTATCTCTGCAGAAAGGGATTCTATTCTATTTTCAACTCCAGCTAGTATTCTTATTATCATGATTCTAAATTCTGGTTCAGACATCTTGCTTGTATCTGTGTTGGTTAAATCCCTGACTGTCGTTTCTTCGTGCTCTTTCTTTTGGGGTGAATTCCTTTGTTTTGTCATTTTGAAGGGAGAAAAGGAATTAATGAGGTAGAAAAATCGAAATTAAAAATATTAAAATTTAAAAAAATATTAAAATTAACAATTAAACACACACCCACACACAAAAATTGAATAGAGATGCTAGATCCTTGGTGTGTTTGGCCTGGGTGTTGAAGGTGGTTTGATAGATTAGAGTAAAAAAAAAAGGGGGGGAGGAGGGAAGAAAAAAAAAAGGAAATCGTTTGAGAATTAGAAAGAATGAATACCCTGAAATAGACTAAAATGAGGCGTTGGGGGCAAAATAGAATTTGAAAAAAAACCAAAATGGAGAATATAGTAGAAAAACTTAAAGAAAAATATTTTTAATAAAAATTAAAAATAAATATGAATTTTCTCATTTTCTGTATTTAAGAAAAAAGAAAAGAAACAAAAAAGAAAAAAAGATAAAAAAAGAAAAAAAGGAAAAAATTGTTTGAAAATTGGAAAAGTGAATGCACTGTAGTAGACTAAAATAAAATGATGGAAGTAGAATAGAATTTGAAAAACTTTACATAACAGCAAGAAATATCATAATAAAAATTAAAGAAAGATATTTTTAATAAAAATGAAAATAAAAATAAATTTTTTCTCTTCCTGTATTCAAGAAAAAGAAAAGAAGTATAAAAGAAAAAGAAAAAAAAAAAAGAAAGAAAATTTGAATAGATGAACCTGCTAACAAATTGAAGTAGGACTGAAATTGCTTCGTTTTCCCCTGGAAGTCAGTCCGTGTAGCTCTTTATGGTCCATAAGTTAAGCCGGCGTTGAGGTTTGTGTTCTTGAAGAGCGAAGTTGGCCCAGTTGGGCGGGGTTCAGTGTAACAGCTCCGGTCTCCACTAGATGGCGCTGCTAGCCTACTGGGGTGGATTGTTGCGGAGCTCGTAAGTGCGTCTGCGCATACGCGGGAGCAGGGCCCATGGAACCAACCAGACTGTACTCTGGGATCAGCAATCGTGCACCCGTCCTGTGTCTTCAGCTCTCGTCCACTCCGTGACCAGGCCACAGGCAGTACCTCTCTCCCGAGTTTTGTCTCAGATGCGGCTGTTTTTCCCGGCCCCTTACGTCCAAAGGACTGTGGCTTTGACCCGTTCCCCTCCCCCCCCCCGCCCCCCGCGGGAAGGTCTCACCGAGCAATGGCCGAATGAGCAATGGTCGATTATTGGCTGCACCCAGAAACACCCGCTGGACCCTGATGCTGCCGGTGCCCCGAGACTGCGGCCAGGTGCCAGCCCGCCCCAGAAAATGTTTGCGAGATAGTGTAGCAGCAGCATTTCAGGGATTATGGAAAATCACAACACACATCTGGCACCAGGCTTCACCCTTAACGACCTTGTTCCAGCACCAGCGAATGTGGCCGCCTTCTGGGGTCTGCTGGGACCAGGTGGCTTCAACAGTCTCTACCAAATGTCCTTCCAGCAGTGCAACCACTTTTCCCCGTGTGGCCCGAGAACCTCCCGGACCCCACTCTGTTCCTGGGGATTCGCCCTTCCCACCAGAGCACCGCCAGGTATGGAGCTGCGGAGTTGCAGCCTTTGCGCTCCCTTTGTTTACAGTCTTAAGGAATTTAAACTGTCTCCTTTCTCCTTTCTCCCTTTATAGTTTAGTCCCTGCGGCTGTTTCCAATTTTCCACTTTCTCTCCAGCTGCTTTTGAGGAGGGGTGCTTTTCCCGTATTCTCCCCCCTCCCCAGTCTCCGTCTTCTCTCTGCCCGCAAAAGTGGTTCCCTACCTTCCGCAGCTTCTCGCTCCCCAAATTCCTCTCTCTGTGCCTCGTACCTGCTGAATTCTGTGGTTCAGGTTGTGCAGATTGTTGTGTTGATCCTCCAATCAGTTTGCTAGTTGTGTAGAATGGTTCAGTGTTTGTCTGGCTGTATTTCATGGACGCGAGACACACAAAAAGCTTCCATGCTGTTCTGCCATCTTGGCTCCTCCCCTCTGGAGGTAAATATATGTGATAACTGAAGTTTTAACTTCATTTGAGCCAAATGAATGAATTTTAAAACAGTCTAAAGGCCTGGTTTCTTAAAATTGGAAAGGGAGTTCTAGCTTAAGTGACTTTTCCAAGGAACATAACAATAATTCAGAATGAGAATCCAGGTTTTTGTCATGACTCCTGACTTCTATACTGTGCTCTTCCTATTTTAACTGTAAAAACAAGCACATAGGGATATAATTACTAGCAGGAGGAGAATAAGAGTAGGAAATTATCCAGGATTTTTTCACCTCAACTGAACCAGAGTAACTTCCTTTGACTCACATGTTATTTTCCTTATACTGATTTATTAGAAGAAAGTGTTCTTATGTTAGAAGGAAAGATTGAAATCACTGATTGAATAGATGTGATATTTTTTTGTGGATACAAACTCTGCTTTCTCAGGCATCTTATTTTCTTATCCCATGACCCAGGAGAATAGATGAGAGTCATTTTTTGTGTTCTGTATGTCATCTTTTTTTCCCCAAATATTATCCCTGTTTTCCAAGATTTTTAATTAGGCAATCACAAGGTTGTATGTCCAAGCTTTCTATGTAATAAAGTAGTAGTTGAATATTCCACCCGAGATTATAATTATGTCATACTTCCCAATGTAATTTTTTATAACTTAAAAATATGCCTGGATTTTATTCACAGAATGAGCCATAATGTGGTAGGTCTGTATGCACTCCTTCTTGCCCCGCTTCCTACTTCCCAGAATCGCCTCTGTGTAGTTACCCAGGTACTTTGAGGTACCACATGGACTTTAGGGATACAAAGAATCTTGGCATCCTTGTTTGAAATGCTGAGGCAGAAGTACAAGCCTCACTTTCTGTGTGGGTGACAGTGGGGGAATGTGGTCCGAATTGCTTCTGGCAGACATTCAGCAATCCTGTTGCAAAGGTGACTTGAGATGAAGCAGATATCCCAGAGAGCAGCACCAAAAGAAAGAGTCACTACTAAGTCCAGCAACTATGGAACTTATCCTATCTCTGGACTTCCTAATCACTGGGGCTCATAAACCTACCATGTTGTTTGTGCTTTCTTGATACACACACACCAACTCACAGTAACATTAAAGAAAAAAACAGAATGGAATGAAAGCAAACCAGCCAAGGGCATAAATCATGAGAAAAATTTGATCATGACTAAAGGTAAGGATTAGAGCAAGGACAGCCAGGCTTTGCAAAAGTTGGTCAAATGATAACAAATGCTTATGAAATAGGCTTTATGATTTTTTTTGTCAAAAATTGATAATGATTGGGGCACCTGGGTGGCTCAGTCGGTTAAGCGGCCAACTTCGGCTCAGGTCATGATCTCGCCGTCCGTGAGTTCGAGCCCTGCGTCAGGCTCTGTGCTGACAGCTCAGATCCTGGAGCCTGTTTCAGATTCTGTGTCTCCCTCTCTCTGACCCTCCCCTGTTCATGCTCTGTCTCTCCCTGTCTAAAAAATAAATAAAATGTTAAAATTTTTTTAAAAAAATTGATAATGATTATAAGTAGCTTATTAACATTTCAGAAGTATGCATTAAAGGAGCAACACAATACCAGTTCCAAAGCTGTTCAGGCAAATGTACCCATTTAGGAGTTCATGTTAGAAGCTTAGTGTCAGTCGTTAACATACGTTGATCACATCACTGATACTAAATTTAGACGTCTGAGTTTTTCTTATTTACTGTAAGATGCATTCAGTTAGGGCACAATTCTTTTTTGACTCTATGTGGAAGGTGTCTGAGGCAATTTTGTGGAAGACAAGGAAATCAGATGGTAAATCTAAGGTGTGCCCAGATGTTATCCACATGGCCAGAAATATTAGGGCAGTCCTTTTACTTAAAAAAATAAATATTGACCTGAGAAAGGCAGTAGAAAGGACAAATACTGTATAAGTCCACTTATATGAGGTACCTAGAGTAGACAAATTGATGGAGACAGAAAGAAGAGCAGAGTTTACCAGAGACTGAGGAGAAGGGACATCGGGGTCACTCTTTAATGGGTGCAGAATTTCTGATTGGGAAGACCAAAAGGTTCTGAAAATGGGTAGTGGAAATTGTTGCACAACATTATGAATGTATTTGATGACACCGGAGTGTGCACTGAAAAATGGTGAAATGGTAAAGTTTACGGTATGTATATTTTACCAAAACAGCCATTGACAGCACACAATTTGGTGTATAAATTCAATTATAAATGCTTCCACTTTCCCCTCCTTCCCCCCAAAGTGAGAGTCTGTATGGGGTGGCCAGCTGGATGAACAGAAAGTGGGTGGGGGTTAAGAGGGGCCAAGAGAAGCAATGTGTGTATGGATCAGGACATGATTCTCTCTCATCCCCCTTCCCCCCTTTTTTTCTCTTTGTTTTTAAAACTGACTTACTGTGTTACTTAATGTACAAAAATTAATGTCCCTGTCTAACTGACTTAATTTCAAAGCAACTTCATTTTTTAAAAAAGGCACCTGGGTGGCTCAGTTGGTTAAGCGTCTGGCTCAGGTCATGATCTCGTGGTCTGTGAGTTCGAACCCCAGGTCGGGCTCTGTGCTGACAGCTCAGGGCCTGGAGCTTGCTTCAGATTCTGTGTCTCCCTCTCTCTGCCCCTGCCCCCCTCAGACTCTGTCTCTCTCTCTCTCTCTCTCTCTCTCAAAAATAAATACACGTTAGAAAAAACATTTTGTAAAATGCTAGACATCAATATCCAGATCTTAAAATAGAATGTGGTACTTTGGCAATGAATGACCAGCAATGAATCACCAAATAGGGGAAAAAATTAGCTTCAACCTGGAGACAATCTATTTACTCATTTAAAGTGTGAATTCAGGGTTAAAGCACTGCCCATAACTCTTCAGCCTAAGCTGGGAATACTTTTAAGATGGAGATCTTCCTGTTTCTTGGAGCGCCATATTCTACCCAACACAGTTGTTTGTGACTACTGGAATATGCCCCTTAACTTGGATCAAAGCCTCAGCCCTCATTCCATCAATACATCATATCCCATTTTCATATGATAATAATACCTTACATTTATTGAATTCTTGCTGCGTGCAGGTACCATGCTAAATGTTTTGAGTGCACCACCTCATTCTACCCTCATAACAAGTGTGGGAAGCAAGTTGTGTTTTTACTCTTAAATGTTTTCATTTTTATAAAAAAAAATTGTCCGCTTTTATGTAAAACAAAACAAAAACAAAAACAAAAAAAGCATCTGAGTATATCTCTTCAAAGAGTTTCTGTGACCCAGCCATCTGCTTGCATTACAGCAAGCTAGATCTCCATCTCTGCTTCAGCTTCTCCAAAACATCCTGTGAAGTGTAATGCTTAAGGGTGCAGGTGTGAAGAAAATTCATAATCTTGATCACTTTCCCGAAACATAATGTAATGAACCCCACTTGCAAAGTTCACAGCACAGATTCTCCTGATGCAGTGGAAATTGAGCTCACTTTATTTATTTTTAATTTAAATGGTCTATTGAGATCTCCTATTGTATTTCCTTTATAATAGGCACATGATCTGTGACCACTGATCTCAGTTTTCTGCATCGAGACTAACTTCTTAACTTTCTTGCTAGCAATGACTATTTTTTACTAGTTCAAATATGTAGTTGATTGGGACTTAACATTATTCTTGTTATTTCTAAAATGCCTAGTTTCTTCATGTGGTTTATAGTACATGGATGAGACACAGATTAGACAGCTTTCTATTTCCAATCAGACTCAGATTCACAAAACACAAAGGTAAAAGCATTCAGATTTGTAAGTATTTTTCTGCATATATTTATTTTGCATTCCTCTGATGTACGATTACATAATATAGATTCATGAGAAAGGAACACGTACGATAAATGTAGGGTTTAAGAAACTCCAATGATTTCAAATTAGCATAACTTCACTCAACCACTGAGAGCACACTATTTGAAATATTTTATGTTGGCACCAGTTTCTCTGTATTTCTTTTTTTTTAATTTTTAATCTGAAATTTATTGTCAAATTGGTTTCCATACAACACCCAGTGCTCATCCCAACATCTCTGTATTTCTTTATTACTGGATCTCATTACTTGATTTTTATTTATTTATTTATTTTTAATTTTATTTTTATTTTTTGGAGAGAGAGCACATGAGCCCGACACGGGGCTCCATCTCAGGGCCCTGGGATCACGACTCTGATCCAAATCAAGAGTTGGACGCTCAACTGAATGAGCCATCCAGGCTCCCCTCATCACTGGGGATGAACAAATATATCTGAACAAATATATCTAAACAACTATAGAAGTAAGTTTCTGACGCACTTTGATTAGTCTGTGCCACTTTATATATACTGTCATTAAAGATCTTCCTTTGGAGTTCTCACTTTCAACTCCATTCCGTAATCCATAACCTCCCATCATACTGCTCTGTTAAATCTGCCTGGCTTTCTCTCTGTAATGTCAAGCAGTCTTGGTTAAAAGTTGGATGCGGTGGGGAAAGCTTCCTGAGAATACAGGCCACTAAGCCCTTCAAACCTCTTTATTTAACACTGTCCCTCAAGCAAGGAGGTTTGTTTCTTCTAAGAGTAGTTAGCTCAGAGTACACTCACTGTTCTAGTAGTGTGTGCCCCTGAGCACTAAAGGTCTTCGTGACTTTTCAGGACAACAGACACTATTTAGTACTACCTTTTAGGTCTCAAATAAGACGTCACCATTAGAATTTAAAAGCAAAAGATAAATTTAAATGTCAAGGAATAGAAAGGCCGATGAAGATACCTGTCCTGCCCACCCACGTTTTATCATAAACCAAATTAAAACAACTATTAAACTTATTTATTTTAAGCCATTTGATATGCAATCCACAGTGCCCACCCAGACTAGAATTTGCAGGGTGGTAGAATATTACATATTTAATATCTCAGTAATCATAACTATTAAAATAATCATAATAACACTTTGCATTTACTGAGTACCTTTCATCCAAGAATCTCAAAGCCCTCTCTAAACATTAATTAGTTCTCCCAACATTTCTACCAGATAGATAAATATCACCATCCCTTTCCCCTGGTGAGGAAACCGATACCAGGTGGTTGTGAGCAGTCCCCAGGCTATTCCCTGAGGCTGTGACAGTTCTGGAGTGCTATCTCAGTGAACAAAATTCCCACCTAGTGCGAACTTCTTTCTTTACATTCATTCTAAGTAGGCTAGGTTCCCAGAGAGCTGTTTTAAAATTGTCAATGAGCTGTAAAATAATTTTAAGAATATATGTAAATCCCCAATGAAACTAATAAAAATAGGACCACAGGAATAGGCATGCATGTGAACATGCATTTCTGACATGCATTTCTAAATCTTTGTTCCCCAAATATCACAACAAATAAGACTGAAGTCTATAATCAATTTGTACCTGCCATGATTTTTCTCTTTCATAATTAAGCCATATCACTATTTTTACTTTCTACACTTGTTCAGTTTCCTTGTGGTGTTTCTCATAGAAAAGTTTAACTCTCCAGCTGATTCAATTTCTTTTAAGTTGAGCTGTTGTAGATAAAAATTGAAACCATCTGCATTTATTCCTTTGATATGATACTTATGATACTTATGATACTGAAAACTTTAAATACAGTCAAATTTACATGGGAAAAAAAGACCTTGGGCTTTTGGGATGAAGTTTTTGCTTTATTCTTTCTCTATTTGTCTTGGCATTCTAGTTACCACTTAATTTTATACCCTTTTTTACCACTTAATTTTATACCCAATTTTTCACTTTTCTGTTTTATACTTATATGGAGCTTAGTAATTTTTCACTTTAGTTGTGGATATTCATTGCGAATAAATGCCCACTGCAAACATGCCTTGCTCACTATATTCAATTACACAACACAAAATTTTACACATACATTAATTAAAAGATAGAATTTTTAGGAGTCAGACAATTATGTCCCAGACAGAAATTTATAGTACCAGAACAGTATAGACAGTGTCATAGATATTCAAATCCTATAAACCAATTCAGAACTAGTTATGCTAATGGTTTTCAAATGTTAATTATAGAGTCTGAGAGCTCTTAATGTTAAGTTAGAGTCCTTTAAATAGATAATATTAAGTTTGGTGCCAGACCATCTACTTATCCATGTCTAGAAATTTGGGAGAGTTGGAGGATAAAAGTGATGTGTATTTGTTGTTCTTTTAATCATTTATTGATATCCTAAAGCTATTCAAGTAAATTCACTTTTATTTAAAGCATGTGAACTTTGTGTCATAAATTTTGATTACACTGTCCACCATCTTAATATTTGGGCTCTATTGAAATATGTCTCATCTTTTATCCACTTTTCTATAATTTCCTTACTTCCTTATTTATCTTCTACCAACCCTTTTGCTGTTCTGTTTCCTGAAGAACCATTTGCTTGAGAATATCCTCTACCACAGAATGTGGGTCCAAAATATTTTTATCCCTATGTAGTGTGTAGTGAAATGTATGTTGGTTTTTCTAAACCCCAGTGATGTTATCTAATTAGATTGCCTGTCATAATCATTAACACAGCTCTTATGTTTAAGAAGTAACCTAGTTTTAGAAGTCAGAGCTGCCATTTTGTTCTAATTGAGCATTCTTTCCATTTATGTATGCAGAGCTGTGATTTTTTTAAAGTTTACTTTGATGCTTTTATTTTCTAGATTTCCTATTTTAAAACACTAAATAATTTCTATATAGCCGTTATATACGCACCCCATTTTATATGACATAGAAACCTGAATCAACATGAATTCAAGTTTCTGATGGGTGGCAATGTTGAAAAATAAGAAGCTGATAATGATTGTGCTAACTCTGACCCATTCAAGGCACAAAGTGATGTTTGGATACATGTTGGTCTGAGAGCTATCCTTCTAAAAGTGAAAATGTTCTTCAAACTATTGGTACACCTTTCATCTTCTAAGATTTGCTAAAAAGTATGGGCAATATTTCACATGCTTTTGATGGATTCAGAAACACCTTCCAACACTTACCTTTAAATACAATTTCACATCTGACATCTTCAACTAACTAAACCCCTGAGTCACCAAGAGCAGATTCAGTTCACCCCCTCTCTCACCCCACACCCCAGGTTAGTATCAGGGCCAGACTTGCAGACAGAAGGGCCCCAGGCAATCTTTTCAGCCTCCCACAAAATAATTATTGAGTAATCACTCAAAGCAAGGATTAAGTTGTTGCAGGTTAAGAGAAACAAGAAGTGGGCTGAGAATAATTGGGTTTTGCTGATAGCTTACCTGAGATGCTAGTTTAAAATACTTCCTTTAGTGGAATATGGTATACTCCAGGAAGGAAAGTCTCAAGAGCTAAAACATTCATGTCTAAAAAGAAAATTATGGCATAGTTGACTCTATATCACCTGATTTAAGGTATGTGGATATTGGGAATGAAAAGGTTTTTTTTGTTTCCTGTTTTTTTTGTTTTGTTTTATTTTTAAATCAAGAGCTAAATAAAAGTAAATATTTAAGAAAAAATATTTAAGAGCTACATAGAAGTAAAAAAATGAAACTTTTGTCAAGGACAAAGCAATAGCTACTGCATTTTACTCATTTAAATAACAGAAACACCAGAGGAATAGAACTATATAAATATTTCTCAAACCAATATAAGTATACTTAAGTATACTTAAGTTCAGATATTGTAGATATTTGAGAAGAGACTAAGAATTGCAAGAGGGAGAAATAGGTTTAGGCTCAGAAAAGGAGGGAACAGGTGTGCAGAACTAAAGACAAGAAGAAATTAGAAACACCCCAAGAAAAAAAGGCCCCTTCTTCATTTCCTCTGATCCTGATTACCTGGTTCCCAGCATCTCCTCGATCTAGTTCCCCTCAGCCAGTTCTTACCTCTGTGTGGGTCGAAGAGCTATAGGCTGTGCTAGCTCACCCTTTCCCTAACAGGCTGGGCAACAATCATCCCTATCAGTCTCAGCCTGTCACCCTCTCTCCCTTTACCATCTCCTTTGAGAGACTCATTTCCCCCACCGTCTGCTTCTGATGGGTCTCTGATAATGAAATTCGTCCTACTCTTTCATATCTGTATATATAATATGTGTGAAACAAAAATAAGGAAAGACCTCAAATCTCCTTTCTAAAAGATTTTAAGAAAACTCTTGACACACGTTTTCCATCGATTAAGTTATATTTGACACAATTAGTTATTTCAATTATTTTCAACACAGATCACTTTCATAGCATACAAAATAGTACATTAGATTTGTTTATTTGTTTACACATTTAGCACTTCTAAATGATCTCGAGTTCCTCCATGAAAAGGGTGCATATGACCAATACCTATGTTTTGAGAGCCTAGCATAAAACCTGGCACAAAGCAGGTGCCATACATAAGTTTTAAACTAATGATTAAGTAGCAATTTTTACTCGGAGGTAACATCCACTTATTCAACAAATATTTGTTCAGTTCTTACTGTGCATTAGACACTAATGACATTGGGGATGCATCAAAATATGATACAGAAGAAGCTTTCTGTCCTCTGGATCCTACACTGTAGCTACAGATATAGGAACATAGCTTTTGTGAAAAACAAGTTAGAAATACACAGATTGAGAAGAAATCAAGGCATCAAACTACTTACTGTCATGAAATTAGTTCAGCTTTTGGAAAGAGAGAGTATATAAAGGGACAAGAAGGGCAAAGTCATCCTTGTGTGCATAGTTGGTCATAACTGTTGCTTTTTCTCATAACATTTTTACAGATGTCTGAATAAAGGTAGTTACTCTAATAATAATTGTTAATAAGTAATAGATATATCTTAAGAATATATACAATTCAGTCTAAAAAAACTAAACATTTGATTCCAAGGTACTGTAAGTAACATGATAATTAATTATTAAGTTTTCTAAATAAAACAACTAAATTAAACTAATTTAAAATAAAATTTAGCATCTCATTTTCAAAAGCACAGTTTAAGTTAAAAATATACCTCAATTAAACTGTTAAAGTACACGGTTGCTATGTAAAAGCGGCTTTGTTATTTGAAAGTTTTTGAGCTCTTTATGATTGAAATATTTATTTCATTTATATTTATTTATTTATTTATTTATATATTTATTTATATTTATTTATATATAAATTTATTTATATATAAATAAATATATATATATATTTATTTATAAGTCATATTACCAGAATTTTTGAGCAAATGATTTTCTGGGTAAAAGTGAATAAAATTACCTGCAAAATAACAATTCATTTCTTGTAGCTAGAATTTGATACTTTCTTTGAGACTGCTAATTTAAAAATACTGAAAAAATATGTCCTTGTTAATAAAGAGAACAAAGCAAAAGTTTCAAAATGGTCATCTATTGAATTATAACAGAACATTGAAAATCCAAATCAATGTCTGTGAGATGTTCTTTGAATAATTCAAAACAGTATACGTTATCTATGACATTAGACTAAATTATTATAATTTCCCATTATGTAGTCAGTGTAGTCCTGGCTTTGTTCTCCATGGGACAAGTTAATTAACACTGGACTAATTATTTAATGTCTTTATACGTCAACTATCTCATCTGTAAAGTAGGGATAATGGTAAAATTGTCTGGATTATTATATGAGATAATCCGTGGAAAGCACAGCCTGACATATCCCTACATGTATCCTGATTTTTAAATTGCATATGGGATCGTATAATATACCTTATCCTCAACCTTTTCTTCTTTTTTTTTAAGTTCACTCATTTATTTTGAGAGAGGGAGAGAGTGTGAGTGTGAGTGCAAGCACGGGAGGGACAGAGAGACAGGCAGAGAGAGAATTCTAAGCAGACTTCACACTGGTAGCTCAGAGCCTGACATGGGGCTCAGTCCCTCAGATTGTGAGATAATGAGTGTGCCGAAATCAAGAATCAGACTGAGGTACCCAACTGAGGTACCCAAGTGCCCCTAAACCTTTTCCATTAATAAAAGGCTGCATAGAGTAGAAGCCAATAGGCTGCATAGAGTAGAAGTCAATAACTATTTGTGGGATGAATAAATTGAATAAATGATTCTTGCACACATGACTTTTGATACCAGTATTTTTTGATAGCATTAATGTATTTTTTCATCAGACAGACATACTATGATTCAATAACTTCTATTTCATGTTTTTTGTTTTTAGAGAGAGAGAGAGCATACGCAGGGGAGAGGGGTAGAAGGGTAGAGGGAGAGAGAGAAAGAGAGAGAGAGAGAGAAAGAGAGAGAGAGAGAGAGAAATCTTAAGCAGGCTGCACGCCTAGCATGGAGCTTGACTCAGGACTCAATCCCATGACCTGGGATCATGACCTGAGTTGAAATCAAAAGTCGGATGCTCAACTGACTGAGCCACCCAGACACCCGATATATTCTTTTTTGATTGAAATTTAATCTCTTATACTTTTGAGTTTTTATTATCATTAATATTATTAATATAGCTAATTTTTTAACTGCATTCTGGAGGCCTGAGACTTTCTTTTCACTCACTTTCTGTAATGGAAAGACAAAAACTGTACTACCCAGATTCTCTTGCTGCAAGCATCCTGAATATCAATTAGGTTCCCTTAAAGGGATGTACTCATGGGAATTTTTGGAAAGTGTGTATGAGGTGGAGCCTGCCTACCTTCCCAATTTAGCCATTTCGATCAGAAAACATAGTTGATGTGATCCTTGAAGTATAATGAATTCTGTCCATTACTGTTATGTTAATGTCTGTACTTGGTACAATTCATGGTCTGCCTCCCTCTGTCCCCGACCTTGACTTGGTGAGAGCCTTGACCACGTTGATCCCACCTCAGTGGCTGTTGCTGCTGCCTCAAATAGGCATATGATAGGAACCTCAGCAATTCCCTTGCAATCCTATATTAGAGGCCCACTTATGCCTCAGCAATGTTTCTTCCCAGCCCCCTCTGCCATTAGTTTATTTCTGATGATCTGTATCCCTGCTGGGTGTACATGAAAATGCTCAGACTGCATTCATGCAACATGTGATCCAAGGGTAGGTCTGGAGAGTTAAACACAGGTCTGCCCTTTTTCTGGACTTGCTATGATGTCCATCCTTTGAAGATCATGTTGGACAGCATGGCAAGTGTTCGGCATTAGGAATATCAAACAGGGGAAAAAACCCACCCCACAAGCCTCTCTGCTGTTGGAATTCCCCTCATGCTTTTTCCTGGATGTTTTAAAAACTCTTTCTGTAGAATGTTGTTCCTAGAGGAGACAGAGGAAAAGATGACATCATCATCCATTTTATTTACTGTACTTTTCTCTCCTTTCTTCTTACAATCCCTTTTGAGGCAATGATTTTCAGGCTTCTTCCACCCTATCAGTGTTGCTCAAACTTCAGGTCAAAACACCTTAGCAAATCGTGGCATCAAGCCTACTTTTTAAAAAATGAAATAGAATAGACTAGAAGTATCAGGACATATTAACTTCTACATATTATTTCATGAAATTTTAATTTCCATTTTAAAACATATATTTAGCTATGGTTAAATATTCATTTTATATCTCTTTTTGTATATTGAGTCATGAGAAAAAAAAATGCATTTCTTCCTGAGGATTTTGGTCCAGTGAAACTCACTGTCCTATATCTTCATCGCGTTCTTGTAGGACAAGTCTCTGCATTTAGATGACAATAAGAAGAGGTGTTCTCTGCACTTTGGAAGAAACTTTAGGATATGATTCCTTTTGGTCTCATCCTAATATCTTCATAAGTGTTAAAGAATTTAGAAAATGTGTTCCCTCTAAACTAAATTTGCCTCTCAAAGTTATTGTGTTGCTGCAAGATCCTTTGATGAATGCCAGAAACTGAATACTAACTCTTTATTTTAGCCTCCTTTCTATAACCATTTAAACCTGCTCTCCTCCCAACCCCCATTCCTACCCCCACGCCTGTGTGCACACAGATGCCTCTGGGCAGATTGCATGGAGGTCAGCACAAGGAAATACAACCAGAAAAGCATATCACATTTCAAAAACATAATCTACACTGCACACCATTACATAAGACCTTCCAAAATGATTCAGTGAAAAGATGATTTTTGGGGGAAGAGTTTTTATTTACAAACTGGCATATTGATAATTTGTGATTTATCTTCTCACATAGAATAAGCCTCACAATATCTGGACTAGGCTTTTTGTAAAGCTGGGTTAGATATTTAGCCTATAGAAAAGATACGTAGGGTATGCATTTATGTTCATGGAGAATTACTCTTTGTGTGATAGTAGCGAACTATTATCAACCATCAGAAAGAAGAGAGTAAAGAGAAAAGAATACCGGCGAAGATAGAAAAACTTTACCAATGATTTTTTTTCATTTCAATCTTTAAATGTATCATATCAAGTAATTACAAACTCTGTTCTCTGGAAATTTAAAAACCTGTAGTATGAATATTATAAGCATTACTGAAACGATTGACATTTAACTTTCAAATATCCTGGGCATGTAAATGTAGTTTGCTTTTGTTTCCTATCTCAATCTAAATACCTGTACTGCCTTCTCTGAAACACTACTCTGCCATTTCCACTCTAGACAAGTTTTCAACCTCTCTAAATCTGTTTCCTCCACTACAAAAACCAAATAATACAATCTCCAAAAACTGCTGAGTAGATTTAAAATACATGGGTATGTATGGGTTTGACATCTAGCAGGTATTTAGGAGTATCAGTGGCATTTCTTTTCCCTTTTTCTTTCTTTCTCCTTCCCTATCCCTTCTCCTTTCCCACCTACTCCTTCTTCTTGGAACAAACCAGCCCAACTTGGCAACCTAGCCTCAAATGATAACACTAACTATATGGAAAAACAGATATGTTCAGAATTCCTTACAATTGAATTTCAAATAATTTGTGGAACACAACCCATTTTACTAGAAATTGCCCGTGCATGAATTTAAAGACATCGAAAATTCCATTGCATTTGTCAGTCGTAGGTAAATTAGTAGAAAAAACAATTGGAAAAGAGATGATGTCTGTGGTGTTAGGCATACAGGAGGAAAGGGATTTTCCCCTATAACTGAGCTATAAACAACTATTTTTAGGACCAGTTTCTCTCTCTAGCATTTAAAAAATTAATAGGCATTATTTTTAGAGTAGCTTTAGGTTTATAGAAAAACCGAGCAGGAAGCACAAAGAGCTCCCACATACTCCTCCCAGCCCAGTTTCTTCTATTATTAACATCTTGCATTATTGTATAGTATATTTGTTACAACCAAAGAATGAATATCAATACATTATCATTAACTGAAGTCTATAGTTTACATTAGGGTTCACTCTGTTATGTAGTTCTATGGGTTTTGGCAAATGTCCCATTATGTGTCTATCATTCTACTATCATGCAGTATAATTTCAGTGGCCTAAAAATTCTCTAGTATTTTAATTGTTCAGACAGCTATTCAGATCTCTCTTTCTCTCTCACTTATTTGAAGATCCTAGATGGGAAATATATGGCAGAGTAAGATGGGACAAAGGATTAGGAATCTATTTAATAAATATTTGTGGAGCATCTACTATGTACTAGGACATTTGCTAAGTGTTAGGAATAGAGCAATGAAAAAAATAGGCAGAGAAGGGGCACCTGGGTGGCTCAGTTGGTTGATTTTAGCTCACATTATGATCTCATGGTGGTGAGATCAAACCCTGCTGTCAACACAGAGCCTGCTTGGAATTTTCTCTCTTCCCCTCTCTCTCTGCCCCTCCCCTACTTGCACACATATGTGTTCACACTTTTGCTCTCTCTCTCAAAATTAATAAATAAACATTTAAAAAAACAGACAAAGAGATATGTCTAGTGAGTATGAAAAATTAGAAAAAAAATCACAAATAATTGCCAAACGTGGTAAGTACCATGATGGGTGTTTTAGAAAATAATACATGGATTTATAGCACAGGTGGATAGATGTACATGTCAGGGAAGGGATCTCTGTAGAAGTGAGATTTTAGGTGGGACCAGACTTTGATGGGTATTTAGCCAGAAAAGGTCAGTGAAAAGGGATGGGAATGACATTCTGCAGGAGGAAACATGTAGGAAACCCTGGAAATGGGAAAAAAAACACTCAGCTCTTGGAGGAAGAGTGAGAAGGCCTGCCTTTTCACCAGAGGGCAAGGAACAAGGGGAATGATTAAAATGGTTGAGACTAAAAAGAAGTTTGTGTGCAGATTCTGCACGTCTGGTAGTCTGTAATAAACACAAGGGGGCACAGATCACCTTAAGTGGAGAGTGACACAAAATCAGATACGTATGTCTTCTGCACCGTAGAGGAAAATCAACCCAAGTGGAACTGAGAGACAGGCTAGACTACACGTCTGGTAGTGGTGACTTGGACTGTGGAGGTAAAAATGGAAATGTAGATGCTTGAGGTGTATTTCGGATGTGTGAAGTATGTGTGAGACTTTCCAAATTTCTGTGATTATGAGTGTAAAGTGGGAAATAACCTAAATATCTTAATAAACCCAACCTAAATAATCATGATGTATGAGATTAATTACATTAAAGGGGTTGTGGTAGATCTGTATATGTTAAGATGACAAGATCTCCAGGATATTGTGTTCATTGGAAAAAAGAATATCTCAGAATAGACGTAGTATTGCCTTATTTATTTAAGAAAAATAGAAAACAAAATGGGGCGCCTGGGTGGCTCAGTCAGTTAAGTGGCCGACTCTTGATTTCAGTTCAGGTCTTGATATCATGGTTCTTGGGATCGAGCCCCATGCTGGGTTCTGCGCTGATGGTGCAGAGCCTGCTTGGGATTCTGTCTCTCTCTGTTCCTCCTTTCGTTCATGCAAACATGCTCTCAAAATAAATAAACATTAAAAAATAGAAAAAAATCAATCTATGTATATATGTATACATAAGGATGTGTCTAGAAAAGAATTAAACAATAACTATTTCTGGAGAGATGAGTGGGAGTATGATTGCACATTTGCTCTGTATCCCTTGGTCATATCTAAATTGCTCTTACAACAAAATTTCGTTTTTATGCTTCATATGTTATATAAAAATCTAGAGTATGCTGTCCAAAAAAAGAATTACCTTGGCAGATAATATTCCTAATTTAAGGTTAAATAGAACATCTAAATCATAAATCTACTAATTCAGTGATGAGAGCCTAGATCTTCTGAAAGGGTTTTAGTACCTCCAATATTTAGAAGTTGTATTACCTCAATGATACTTGCTAAATTGATCTAGTGTTCTAGAAATTTGACTATTTCTTTTTCTTTTTTCTTTTTTAAGTTTATTTATTTATTTTAAGAGAGTGTATATGTGAACAGGGGAGGGGCAGAGGGAGAGGGAGAAAATCCCAAGCTGGCTCCATCTTGTCAGTGTGGAGCCTGACATGGGGCTCAAACTCACAAACCGTGAGGTCAAAATCAACAGTCAGGTGCTTAACCCACTGAGCCACTCAGGTGTCCCTGGAAATTTGAATTTTTCTGCACCCCAGTTTCCTATCCTTCTATTTGGACATTAGGTTTAAAAATGAAAACATTTACCAAACTCCCTTACTACTAAGGATTTGAGTATGGATTAAGCTCTTCAAGTTGGAAGCACTCATGTGAGATTTGAGAAGAAAAATTAACGGCGTTTTCCCATGGCAGTGAAGTGTGGGATTGGAGGTGGGGTAAGTATGACTGAAAGATGTGAGTCTTGGCAATGGCTAGACAGTCTACTGACACAGACCCAGCTTCATGGTTGGGTGGCAGCAGTAGTTTCAGACTCTGGATCTCAGCAATACTGGCATGATTTTTAAGCCAATAGTACACCAGCATGACTTCTGCTCCTTCAGCCACTCTTTCCCCTCAATGACTTTACAAGCATCGAGTTTCCTGTATTAAATCCCTTTCTGCTTGACATACTTAGGCTAATTTCCTGTTCAGGCACTGAAACCTGATTAATACACCCACTTTCTCCATATGGCCTTGTGTTGTCAGATAACTTCACTGGGAGCTACAGAAAAATTCAGTCACCTAGAAACCCCCACACACCTTTTGTTAGATGTCCTCTTCCCCAGATGTTTGCACCACCTAGGAGGAGCAATTGTCCAATGGCAAAAATTAAATATTCAGGATTATACTTTGTGCTGTTGTCTCTCATCATCAGTTACCTACCCCTATTAAACCATTGCCTTCAGTATAAACACTTTATCTAGTTCTCTAATCTTAAGCATAGACAGACAGACAGACAGACAGACACACACACACACACACACATCTTTGCTTCAACATCTCTGTCATTTACTGCCCCAGAACTCTAATCTCCTGTGTTGAAACTTTCTTGAAATGTTTGCCTATACTTACTGTTTCCACTTTGTCATCTTCCTTGGACCCTACAATCCACTTCAGTTAATGGTACGACTATGTACCCATTTTCAGCCCCCAACCCTGAAAGTCATGTTTACTCCTGTCTTCCCCTTTTCTGTAACATCTACTTTTTCAGCAGTATATCATAGCCTTGTTCATTTCTCTCCATCTCCATTGTCACATGAACGCTCACCTGGACAACTACAATGTCTCTTACCAATTCTTCCTCATTTCATTCTTTGCTCCTTCTGCAACCCATTCTCAATAAAATAATCAGAAAAATCTTTTGAAAATGTGCATTAAACCATTTATTGCCATAATTAAAACGTTTCTATAGTTTCTTTTAACACTAGGGTCTGAATTCCCTAACCTTGTTTCCACAGCACAGTGTAGTATGATCCTGCCATCTTTACCCTCACGTAATTCTCTCACCTCTTCATTGCATGCCATACACACTGGCTTTCCTTCTGTTGCTTTAAAACCAAGCTTCTCCTAGTCATGTCATTCTCTGTGCTTGGAATACTCTTCACCATATTCTCCATTTGGCTCATTCCTTGTCCTCTATCAGGTTTCTGGCCTAATGGCACCTTTCTCCTAGACCATTCTATCTAAATTAGAAATGCGATGAACAAACCTGTTTATTTCCATTATAGCACTGACTAATTTGAATTTTAATTTTATTGTTGTCCTCTCACAATAAACTAATTGAAAACAGGGATCTTAACTGTCTTTTTTCCCTTCTTTATCCTCAGAACCTGGCAGAGTATCTGGGACATAGGTTGTGTTCAAAAAATATTTGTTGAAAAATATAAATCACATCTTCTGATATCCAGAGCAAACAAATTTGTTCCTTTCACCAAGATAAACAATAGATGAACCTGAATAACTCAATTGTAATTCATGAATTTTAATTACTTTCCTCCTTCCCTTGTGTCTCCATTGTGTATTGGTTTTCTTCAGTAATGGGTATTCTGTTTTCAATATTAAATTTAAAGTATCCCTTGTATTAATTTAAAAAAGAAATGCTACTTCATCTTCCTTATAGCTATTGTTAATCTGTTTATGTTGTTATTACTGGTAATGTTTTCTTAGATCCCTCATCTGGTACAGTATCCTAATTTCAGAATTATTGTCTTGCCTGTGAAATATTCTCTAGTGAAGAAACACACAAGTCAGGAGACTTGATTTTAAATTCTAACTGGGTGATTTGGGGATAAATAATATAAGCTTTGGGCTCAATTTCCTCATGTGTTGAATTCAAGGTTGAATTGGAAGATCCCCAAGGTCTCTTCCACTTGAATTGTTCTAGAATGTTAAGATAGAGTGGAGAATGAGATTGCTGCATGACAAATAGGAGCTGAAACTGAGCAGACATCAAAAAAGGTGATGAAATATAAATAACCAGCAAGACATTTTAGTAATAGCCCAACCTCTTCTAAGTCATCTAATAATATCTTGTATTTTATCATCCTGGATTACATTGTGGTTTAGAATATTGCAATACTCAAATGCTAAGGTAGGTCATCACCATCGGCCCCAACAAGAGTAATAGCATTACATAGCGCCTTTCATCTCAGGCTCTCAAGTCACTTGGTAAACATCAATTAAATTTCAAAACTTCCCTATGCTAGTATTACTGTACCCATTTAACAGATGGAAAAGTGAACCATATTCTTGTTCAAACCACAAACCAAAGCTTTCTCATTTTAAATCAGTAGACTTCCTTAAGTTAATAATTAATATGCTAGCAGAGACCTGGGGTTGAATTTAATGAATGAGAATTTCTATATATGGTATCACCATGCCTGTGGGTTTATGGAACTATGTGTGGTGTCTGTGAATGTGTGTGGGTGTATATATGGAGTATGAGTGGTTATGATTATAAGTATGTATAGTCTGTGGGAAAAACTAGTGCATGTGAGTGTGTGCCTGCATAAATATAAACTTGTGTGCTCTGCAGACACTCAAACTTGATTTCTAATTAAAAAAAATTCTCTGCTGCATTTAATACTTCTGGCATTCTCTTCACCATCATCCATGCCCTTTTTCTGATGTTTATTTCATTTCTCTACAATTTGTTCTTTCTCTGCCAATCCATGCTCAGAGTTCTGCTCTCTAATTTTTATTTTCACCACCATGAGACCTCTGGTGCTCTTACCATGGTCTCATTGATTCTCTGCATGTTACTATTACTCAAATCTATTCCCATGGTTTGACTCTCTTCCCCGGTGTCTTCACTGACCATAGATATCTCTCTAAGATGTCCTACCATTATCTTAAACCCAGGGTATCTGAGAACACATTCATCAGTTTACTCACCCTCACTCCCCTGCAACTAAACCTCTTCTTACTCATGTTAGAGGTGACCAACTATCCAGACACCCAACACAGAAATCCAGAATTCACCCTCCATTTCTCCATTCCTCTCACCCTCTACATTCAAACAATTAGCAAGTCCTGCTTGCTAAGTGACTTTCTGTTTGCAACTTCTTCAGTCTGTTGATTCCTCCTAATACCCCTTCCATATCCTTTGAATAGGCCACCGTTATCTGCTGCCTATATGGTGATACAGGTCTTCAAATACATTCTCTAGTCTGATGTCAGAGTGACTTTCATAAGACAATAAACTGATCATGTCTCTCCTGATTAAAGCCCTTCAATGCCCTATCTCCATCACCATTAGAATCACGTCTAGTCCTTCACACGATTTTCAGGGTCTTGCATGCTCTGACCCTTGCAGACTGCAACACGATCACCATTTGCTCCTTCTCTTTTTAAATTCTATCAACCATAATGATATCTTTCACTCTCTCCTGTATGCATGCATGTATGTGTAGATTATATTTGAATATATATTACATACGAATACATATATTCACATTCAATTTCTTCAATGTGCATTTTTTCTTTACTCTGGTTTTTCTACATCTCCTCTTCTCTGTGTTTGGCTAATCCCTACTTCTCCTTCAGGTGTCAGCTCAAAAATCACTTTCCCTAGCAAAGCTTGCCTTGGTTTTCAAGGCCACTATGTGCTCTTAGAACTCACTATGTATCACTTATCACATAGCATCTTTATTACCTTTGTTTGTGTGATTTTTCCCCTAGATTTTGAATTTGGGGAAGCAGAATATGGGCCAGGTACATATTGATCTAAATAAACTATAGTACTATAAATAATCCAGGAGCAGTGGGGCACTCAGTGTAAATAGTGTATGTTAGTAGAAAAGTACTTATTATCTCATTAAATTGTCTACTACATGCCAGGTGTGAATGTAATGAGACTGATTTCATGTGTGGTTTATGAAAATAATCTTGGATTTGTAGTCCTATTCATCAGTATACCCAGGCAGGAGAGTTTTCTGCCCTAGTTGTGTGTATCTCTTCATACAAGTTGAGAAATTCTTGGGACTGTGGGGACCATGTACAGGTATAAGCCTACAAATCCCTACCCAAGCAAATGCTTATTCCTCGGATCCATCTTTTTGAGGACTAAAGTAGGCCACCTGCAGGTCGGAAAAGTTACCAGAGGACAAATATTTGAGGGAGATGAGGATTGAGCATTGATGTGAGGGTAGGGCTTCCCTTCCAAATTCATGCCAAGGTAACTCATGGTGCTGGCCAGGGTAAGAAGAGAAAGAGGAGGCAAGTGGGGAGAGGTGCCAGAGATGAAAGTGAGCTGTGGATCTCCAAGTCGGCCTGTGGGCTCTAGGAAATTTGTATCTGGCTGTCCAGGTTGGTATGAAGTATATTTGTCAAGGTGGGAAAACATATTTTGCTTAATAGTTTGTCAACTTGACTTACAGCCTTTAACTGTTTAAACGTATGGCATGTGTCTAGTTATACTTTTGTACAAATCCACAATTGTTAGGGACTAGCCTGCTATTTTTTTTTAAACGTTTATTTATTTTTGAGACAGAGAGAGACAGAGCGTGAACGGGGGATGGGCAGAGAGAGAGGGAGACACAGAATCGGAAGCAGGCTCCAGGCTCTGAGCCATCAGCCCAGAGCCCGACGCGGGGCTCGAACTCACGGACCGCGAGATTGTGACCTGAGCTGAAGTCGGACGTTTAACCGACTGAGCCACCCAGGTGCCCCTAGCCTGCTATTTTTAAAAAGCTATTTTCTAGAAGATTTTTGAGTTTTGTAGCAGAATGTGAAACTTAAAGCATCCCTTAATTTCTTGATAACTGTCAGTAATATTTTATACCAATAGTAAAATATATTTCAGTTACACCTCAACTGAAATCATGGTTTTCATCATAACACAGAAAACCTATAAATATTGCATAGGTTTTACCTATCCTTTTGACATAATGGCAATGAAAGTGCTTCAGCACAGTCCCTGATGCTAATGTTCATGAAAGGGAAGAGACTAATTTAGATCACGTCTTGTTTGTGTATGTGCGTGGTTTTCTGTTTTTTGTTTTTGTTTTTGGTACCTCTCTTTTTATCTTATTTTTGTAAAATTCTATTTATTTGTTTATTTTTTTAGAGAGGGAGAGGGAGAGAGCAAGCAAGCCTATGTGTGAGTGGGAAGGGGTAGAGGGGGAGAGAGAGAGAGTCTTAAGCAGGCTTCAGGCTCAGCATGGAGCCAGACATGGACCTTGATCCCATGACCCTGGGATCATGACCTGAGCTGAAATCAAGGGTTGGATGCTCAACTACCTGAGCCACCCAGGTGCTCCAGTACCTCTCTTTTTATAGAATTGCCATGTTTCAGCAGCTTCTCATTATCTCAAAACTCCCTTCTTGGTAAAAGGAAGCCAGTGTTACTATTATTGCAGTTTTATTTTGCTGTAAGAATGTTCTATATGTTAGACAATATGCACTTTTATAATTTAGTGGATACTGAGTAAGCACTTTGCAAATATTAACTAATTTAGGCCTTACAGCACTTTGAGATAAGAACCATTATTATCCCAATTCTACAAAAGAGAAAACATGGGCAAAAAGAAGTTGAGCAACTTGCTCAAAGTCACTAACACATATCTAACAAATAGCCAACAAAGGACACAAATGCAGGCAGTCTAGTCCAGTGTGACCCCCAAACACTACTCTGATGCTGCTCAGAAGAGTGTTTCCTTCTTTTTTTTTTCTTTCAGTTTTATTGAGTGTTTACTTCTTAAGGGCATGGATCATGGGCTTTTTATTTTTAAACTAAAAGCATAAAATTTTAACAATTAGCTGTCATTAAAGGAGCAATTACTGAGTCTGACTTGACAGCTTATTGGAGCTTAAATTTGAAATTATATAATTTAGATTTTTGAAAACTTTTATTATACTGCATACAACTTTGCATGAATGTTATGCTTTGTATCTAAGATGCAATGTATTTCAATCAAGAAAGAGAACATGCCACCATATTGTTTTATTTTTGGAGGCAGGGTACCAGTTGTGTTACATTTGAAATAATTCATAATAATAATACATCCGTACTTATAGGTTTCATTTCTTAACTTGCCATTATCGGGGGACATGATGTTTTTAGATATTTACAGATAGAAGCAGTCACCAGCCCAGGCAACTGAAGCTTATATCTCCAATATAAATGAATGAATTAATGTCAATGCCATTAATAAAACAAGTCTGTTCAGCTGAAAGAAACAAATCTGAGTGGAACAAGTAATATTGACATGCTTATTTCATAATATATGTGCACATTTCTGCTAGAAATTGGGGTAGTGCAAGCTTATACTTAAGACAACTACATGTGCTGTGAATTGCAGAATTTCCATTTTAGCCATCTACATAACAATAATTACTGCACATTCCTATAAAGATTTAAAATACATGTTATACAACTCTTGAAAATAATTGATTCTCAAGGAATAATCTGTAAGGATATGTAACAGTCATTCACCTACTTGATTATGTAAAAAAATCCATTTCACATTATATGACCTTATTTTGCAAGCCAATAGCTAAAGAAAATATGTTATGAATTTCCAATACAATATAAATAGAATGTCATAATCTATAGAGTAAGAACTGTTCTTGAATGTTAAGAAGGTGTCCATATTTTCTCTCAATATAAACACAGAAGAATATTATTTGGCCTAGATCAGTTCCTTTTATATAAATTAGACTGGAAAATTGCATCAGCTTTATTTAGAAATATCCACAAGAGAGATACTCTGATTATTGAGGTCATTGCTGTGACCACAGTAGTGACTTAAAAATCAGTCTCACAGTTAGGAGGTTTATTATGGAAAGTAATTAAACTTAGCCAAATTTAGGAGAAATTATAGATAAAGGCTAAAAATTTTTGTGTTTCTGAAATCAGTACCTAAAAGATAAAAAGCAAAGTACATTTTCATTACAAAGGTCTTTCATCAGTATAAATATTAAAGTGGCATTACTTTTCCCATGAAATAGGATTATTTTTTTTTTTCAGCATTTAGACAAAGCTTATGTTTAGCCCACCTCTGCTTGGACAGAATAGAACATAGTTAATTTAAATACAAGTTGCACTGGTTATACACACACATGCACACACACACATGTACACACACACATGCACACCCCTTCATATACATATACATATACATATACATATACATATACATATACATATACATATGATGAAATTCCCGAAGCTCACCCTTCTATTTTCAATTTTAATTAGGATGCTAAGAGATTATTTTTAAAAGGTACATTTAGAACAATTGTTCCCAGGTACTTGAATTTCAGTAAAGTAATATCCCACCTCCAATATATATATATGTTTATGTAATTTATAATATATGTAATCTGTGGACTGGCATAGAGCTGCCATCTTCTAATTTTGCTAACCAAACCATTCAAAACAAAACTCAAAAATCAAATGTTCTATTATACTATCACTACCATTTCATTGCTGATCATGGGACATGAAACATTAGTAAGAAACACATAATCTAAGAATATTGGATACTTCTTATAAAAAGAGAAACACTGATGACTTTATTCCATTTTCTACCCAAAATCACAAAGATTTTTGTGTCCTTCTCTGGTTTCATGAATTGAAAAATAGTATTTAATTCCCTACTTTAAGCGAAATACTTTTATTAATTCTCCTTTTCCTTCTCTTTCTCCTCCTACTCCTTCTTCTCCCTCCTTTATTCATTTATTAATTCATTCAATTTACAAGTAGAACATCTCTTATGTGTCAGGTTGTTTTGTAGGCACCAGGGATTTACAGCAAATGAGAGAGAAATTCCTGTCCTCATAGACCTTACCTTGATGAGATCTATTAGAAAAGCATGTTGATTCTACCACCATTACATATATTCCCAATATGGCTCCTATTCTATTTCTGCTGTCACTATCATCTCCTGCACGGTTCCTAACTTGTCTTCAGGATTCTATTATACAGCCACACCTTGGTCGAAGTCTAGCATTCTCAGTGTAGTCAGAGAGGTCTGGTCAGACTTGAATCAGTCTCTCCCATTCTTAACTACCACCCCCTCCCCAATCCATGAATCCTCATAACATGTAGCCTTTCCACCTTATTGCAGCACCAAAGGCAGTCTGGCCCCTCCTACCTCTTCTAACATTTATTCTCTAATTCAACCACGCTGGCTCCCTTTCTGCTTTTCTTACATTTCACAATGACTCCTATTTTAGGGCTTTACATTAGCTCTGCTCTTGCCTTTCTCCCAGCTCTGTAAGAAACAAAATATTCCTACTAAAGTGCTGTAGAGAAATAATGATCTTACATAAAAAGAGGTGGTCTGGGACTGCTTATTCCAATGTCTCATTAGGGGTACTCTTTGGAACTTACATTCTGGTGGAGAAGGAATGATAATGAGTAAAATACACAGTGTACAAAATGGTAATAGTCTTATGGGGACAAATGAATCAAGACTGGGGGATAGAATAGAGGTGTGTGTTCAGCTTTAAAACGGTGACACAGGAATTGCTCAATAAATCTTAGAGTTGTCATTACTCTGTTTTCCTATCATTGTTGCTGAATAGAAAAATGGAAAGATGTCACAGATTTGTATTTCTCCTAAGTAGTAATGTCACTTTCCTAAGTATTGTAATAGGTAGTTGTAATGAAGTTGGGGATGAAAAGATACATAATATATTGGGGGGATAGATCTCCCATGCATTCCTCCACCATTTTATGTCAACAATGCCAAGAAGTTGCCTGAGGTCATGAGCATTTCATGTCACTTTGAGAGAGCCACTCTTCTTATTCTTCTACTTTATTTCCTGCTTACTTATCATTGCCATCGTTGAGTAGTACTCAAAAGTAAAGAAAATGTTTAAAATGTGAGGCAAAAAACAAACAAAACCAAATTTGAGTTAGCCCTAAAGGAATTTACTTTTTGATGCACAAGAATTCATTATCAAAAAGTGCATCTCATTGTGAACCAGTTTACAAAATATAGAATAAATATTAAAATGAGATAATTGTATAGAGGAATCGTACAGGGAATTTCTTTTAAGATATTTTCTCTCCTAACATGACACAGAGTTTTCATATAAAAATCATGTTTGCCCATAAGTTCTCATGAATATAATCAGTTGCATAAACTATAATCTTAGGTAAACTTTTAAAGATTATTTCATAGAATTGCTGTTGAATCCCTTTGTGTCTACAAACAAGAAGTCAGTGCACATATCATTTCATTTGTATTTGATATTACACAAGATGTATCAAGGGTGAATGTTTTTCACATTTCTGAAGTAGCACAGCCAGTTTTGAGAGTTATTAAAGATTTGAATTTTCCAAAAATTTTCTCCCTCTAGCCTCCCCATATCCTGATTAATCATTTATTAACAATAACTGTTGTGCTATGTATTTTCAGTGTCGTATATTTGCATGTAAGTTCATTTCTAAGCCTTGGAACTATTCAATGGCAATGAAATGTGCTTTTGTGTTTTTAAAGAATTTGTCTGGAAATAGTTTTTAAAATCTACTATGATGTGCTTATTTATTTATTTATTTATTTATTTATTTATTTATTTATTTATTTTTACAACTTTATTTTTATGTAATCTTCACACCTATGCTCGAACTTACAGCTTTGAGATCAAGAGTCATATGCTCCACTGACTGAGCCAGCCAGGCACCCCTGTGATATGATCATTTAAAAGTATAAATAAAAATATGAGATTTCTCTTGTTCTTGAACCTCCTTTTCCTTTCCTACTCTTACTACTTTATGTTAATGCAAATTTAAAAACGTGTGGCTCTGTTAAAAATATCACTGAAGAAGGATTTAAAGCAATTGGAATCAATGAGAATAATAATAATAAAAAATACCCATTCACTTAATCTTGGACACAGGTCCTAATTCGTACACCACTTGCTATTTTCCTTCAGATAATGTATTTTCTTCCTGTCCTTTTCTATAAAGATTTGCATTCAAAGAAACCTTTAGTTATTTGAGTAGATGCCTTTTTAATTTCTTTTGTTCTCTCAGATTGCTGCTGCTTTCACTACTGGTTTCCCAACTTCTCTTTTTGATGCCACATTTTAAAGTTCCAGTTGGCTTGCTTACCTGTAATAATAAGGAAGAGGGATGTTTTAGATTATGGTTTGCATTGTGAGGATATCCCTGGATCATTGCACACTGGATTTAATATGAAAACTGTATTTGGAGTCATTTGATTTGCAGAAATAACAAGCCTAAATGCTTCTCTTTCTAATGGTAATTAGTTTTCAACCCAGACAGTCTGGATAGCTATATATTTACTACCTTGTAAAGGACTATCATAACAAGCCCTTAAGCATTATTTGAAAATTAATAAACTAAAGTAGGAGGAAACCCTTTACTTTCCCATAGCAACATGAACTGAGTTATATTATTTTATTGCAAAATTTCACTTTTCAATTATAGGTTTACTAAATTAAGAGGCTTGAAAAGCATAAAAACAATTAGTTTCTTAACACTGCAGATGACTAATGCAATGAGTCCATTTTACTGTATGGAAACAGGTTTTTGGTGTTTTTTTTTAAAGAAAATTTTTTCCTTGAATCGCCTGAGAATAAACCTTGATTCACAAACAAATCTTGTTTCTATTACATTAATAGAATATATTACATAAGTGGAGTTTTCTAAATTAGGTAAAAATAGATCTTACACAACAATCTTACTCTTTACTTATTTTCACATTTATGTTTTTATTGTTTTAATTGAAATTTGCAAGTAGAGAAATTTAGTTGTTAAAAATCTGCAAATATACAAGAGATTCTGTAGTCTGGAATTGAGCTAAATAACAATTGCCATTAGTGATTATGTTAGATTTAAGAGATAAGATTGTGTATAAATTGGGTTAATTATGTAGAAGAGAATGTGAAGAACAAAAAAACTACTTAACCTAATTCTCACCATCAGAGTGAAGGTAGAGAGGCAGTGTTAATCAGCTCTGGCAGAGAGGAGTCATGTAATCCCTTTACTACCAGACCCCGTGCTGTGGCTCTGGGTCATCTGGAATGTAAATTCTTCTGGGTCTGATGTCTGACTGTGTGAATGGTGTGTGTGTGTGTGTGTGTGTGTGTGTGTGTGTGTGTGTGTGTGTCAGAGCCTGAAGAAAGAGCAAGGATTAAATTCTACAGAGACAAGTTGGAAAGCATAAAGAGCAGAATAAGTAATTTTTTCTTCCACTCTTGACCTCCCACTCCAACTTTAAATGTACACATTTATTCTGTTGGTTTTTATGGCATAATGGTGAGAAGCAAATGCTTTACCACAAACAGCCAGGATTCGGATTCTGGCTTCAACGCTTCCCAGCTGCGTGATAATGATCAGGTCCCTTAACCTGTGTGTGACTCAGTCTCCTCATCTTCCAAATGAAAATGATCACTTAAGGATTACATGAGTTATTAAGCATGAGTTTCTTACAACAAAGCCTCATGCACACAAATCAGGATAGCAGGATCTATGGAAATGACATTGATTCTAAAGACGAAATTCTCATTCTGCCAGATTTTGTTTGCACCCTTTAAAGGACTTTTTTTTAAGTAGGCTTCACACCCAGTGCTGAGCCCAATGTGGGGCTTGAACTCATGACCCTGAGATTAAGACCTGAGCTGAGATCAAGAGTTGGATGCTGAACTGACTGAGGTGCCCAGTGATCCCTCTTTAAAGGATTTTTTAAATACTTAATTTCCTAAGTCAGTAACTCATTTAGCTCTAATGAAGTGGAGAGGACATAAATTGAAAAAACAGGACACCTGAGTGTCTCAGTCGGTTAAGGGCCCAACTCTTGATTTCAGCTCAGGTAATGATCTCATGGTTCGGGAGTTCCAGCCCCTCATTGGGCTCTGCACTGACAGCACAGAGCCTGCTTGGGATTCTCTCTCTCTTCCTCTCTCTCTGATTCTCTGTCTCTCTCAATAAATAAATAACCAGTTAAAAAAATAAAAATAAATAAATTTAAAAAAACTAGTCGATGATAAAAGAAGAGATGGAAAATATAAATTCTTGAATAGAAGGTCTCTAAGCCATTACATTTAATATTTTACATTTTCATAGTGCTGTTCCTGGGTTCAAGAATTCCATGTTCTCCTGTATAATTCTAGTTATCCTCCACACCATCAATATCATAGATTTCTGTTAAATGAATGAGCAAATGAATGAATGAATATGCCTATGACAATCACACTTGGAAGAGTGGTAAAAACAAACAAACAAACAACAACAAAAAATTCCCTGTTGGCCATATGTTTTTTCAAATTAATGTTTTCATTTTCTTTGGGAAAATACCAAGAAGTGGATTTACTGGATTGTTTGGGTTATTTGAGAAACCTCTATTCTGTTTCCCCCAGTGGCTGCACCAAGTTACATTCTCACTAATAGTGCATGAGGTTCTCTTTTCTCCACATCCTCACCAACACTTGTTATGTCTTACCTTTTTGATACTAGCCATTCTGACTTAAGTGAGGTGATATCTCATCACGGTTTTGAGTTGCATTTCCCTGCTGATTAGTGATGTTGAGCATCTTTTCATATGCTGGTTGGCTATCTGTGGCCATCATTTTTAGGAAATGTCTGTTTACTTCCTGCCCATTTTTTAAACCAGATTATTTGGTGTTTTGGTGTTGAGTTGTATGAGTTCCCCCATGTTATTGCAGCATAATTTACAATCGTCAGAGTATGGAAGCAACCTAAGTGTCCATTGATAGATGAGTGGATAAAGATGTGGTATATATAGGTGACGAAATATTACTCAGCCATTAAAAAGAATAAAATTTTGTCATTTGCAACAGCCTGAATGTACCTACAGGGTATTATGCTAAGTGGAAGAGGCCAGAAAAAGAAAGACAATCACCATATGATTTCACTTATATGTGGAATCTAAAAAACAAAGCAAATGAATGAACAGACAGGAAAATGACCAAAACAGAAACAGACTCACAAGTACAGGGAAAAAACTGGTGGTTAACAGAGAGGGGGAAGGAGGGATGGGTAAAATAGGTGAAGGGGATTAAGAGGTACAAACTTCCAGTTATAAAATAAATTAATCATGGGGATGAAAAGTACCACGTAGGAAATACAGCCAATAATATTGTAATAATGTATGGTGACAAACTGTAACTACACTTATCATTATGGGCATTGCATAATGCATAAAATTGTTGAATACCTTTGGGTGTAGCTGAAACTAATATAGCATGGTATGTCAACTATACTTCAATAAAAAGTAAACAAACTGATAGAAGACTAAACTTGATCCCCAAGTGTATTTTGTTTGGCCTTCCTAGTCTGTTAAGGATAAAATTAGAAACATTTAAAATTTAGGGGACTTCATGTAAAAAAAATCTAGATTTTTAAGGCTTCTCCAAAAATTAACATCTCTGTTAAGAGTAGGGCTTTGTTCCTGCTTGACTACAAATTCCTGGAGCCAGGCAGTGGCTGTTTCCTAAAATGGGCAGAATGTGGTACATGTGACTGTGACTGCTTAACTCACTTATATCACCTGCCAGGTCCCTTGTAGACTCCATTTGTAAATCTCTGGTCTAGAATGGCAGACCTTTTTGCCACACTTTGGTTCCCTTACGAGGTTTTTCTCATAGCTTAAAACAAGTGGATGCACTCCTCAAACCATCCAGGGTTTTGTCTTTCTTTAGTGAAAGGATGAAGCCCCTGAGTTAGTAATAGGGTTTTTCATCCCAGGCACTGCTGGCATTTTGGGTCTGAAGACGTTTGTTGTGGGAGTTGTCCTGTGCACTGTAGGATGTAAAGCAGCATCACTGGCCTCTACCTATTGGATACTCTCCCACACCGTTTGATGAGTAAAGTTGTCTCCACGCATTGCTAAATGCAACCCAGGGATAGGGAATTGGGAGGAGAATCAATGAGTTAGATATCAAATAGAGGAGGACAGACACGTAAGCTCAAAGGTGGTGCCAGATTGATATCAGAGAGATATTGGTTAACCTGCAGGTCAGGGATTGGCCTCAACGCTGGCACTATACCCAGGTTCCAGATTTAGGTGCTGGAGACAGACCACTGACTTAACTATTTTTGTTCAAACTTAAGCTATTCAAGTTGATCAGGATGATAACGCTGTGGTTTTCTACAGCCCTTGATTTTTGATGGAGTCTAGAAGGACAAGGGAGTATGGTTAACAAAGTGATGTGATAAAATGCAATATTCTGCACGTAGTAAAATCTGGATAACATTCATATGCTGGCACTTCATCCTGTTTCCTACTCACATGTGCTCCTGATGAATTATTTTTAAAGTATGACTAAATTATTCATTACACAGGATAACCATTATTTATGCATCTGAGGTTTACCACTAACATTCCAATATGGATTTTTTTTTTTTTACTTTGGGACTTCAATAAAGCTTCTAAGAATAGAAATATATGCCTAGAATTAAGTAATTCACATGGGACACACCGTAATGGCAGAGGAGTAGTACAAAGTGATTAAACCTTTAAATCTTAAGGGAATCTTTAATAACAGTAAATCTGATAAAACATTATTTATAATATTTACATATATAGTTGAATCTTATGTACATGTCTCAGTTAAAACATCTCAAAACATTGAAGCAGATTAAGCTGCTAGACCACAACAAATTTCTCCCACAGGTATCTGCCTCATGTATTTCATGTAACTAAAAATTAGGTAATACTAGGTAACAATAAAAGTACAAAAGCATAAAATTATTTATCATTTAAAATTTATTTTCATGGAATCAGAATAATAAATACCATATAATACACCTAATCTGTCTTTCTTTTTCTTACGCCTCCTCTCCATCCCTTCTTTTTGCCAATGAAGGTACATTCCCTATTGCTTGTCCTCTGATGCCTTGTCCAATGTCAATTTAAATGAACCGGGTGATGACTTCAAGTATAGTACAATTCTTCCTTTGGGAAGCTACTCCTTTGACTAATATTAAGTGAGTTACTATTGGTATGTTAATTAGGTACTTCACTTCTCATGGGCTATTTATGTACAATGTACCCTTCAGCCATGAATTGACATGTGAGAAACATCCCAAGATGAATTCAGGAGTTTTCCACATACAGGGTTCTGTTGATGATATTAAAATGTATGTTTTTCTTTTCCAACTATATTTTTGTTTAACATTGAAAATTGACCATAACTCGGGGCGCCTGGGTGGCTCAGTTGGTTGAGCATCTGACTTTGGTTCAGATCATGATCTCACGGTTTGTGAATTCAAGCTCCGTGTCGGGCTCTGTGCTGACAGCTCAGAGACTGGAGTCTCCTTCAGATTCTGTGTCTTCCTCTCTCTCTGCCCCTCCCCTGCTCACATTCTGTCTCTCTCTCTCAAAAATAAGTAAACATAAAAAAAAGAAAGTTGACCATAACTTTTACTATTTTAATATATAGTTTTAAAAGTAAAAACAACCAAAAAAAATTAACTTCCTTCTGAATATATGTTTTAACAGTGGGACCAGTTTTCTCTTTGGATGGCTAATGACACACAGATGAAGAGAAGCATTATCATAGATTTATTTTTTTAATGTTTGTTTGTTTGTTTATTTATTTATTTATTTAAACATGTATTTATTTTTGAGAGACAGAGCACAAACAAGGGAGGGGCAGAGAGAGAAGGAGACACAGAATCCAAAGCAGGCTTCAGGCTCTGAGCTGTCAGCACAGAGCCCATCATGGGGCTCGAACCCACAAACCATGAGGTCATAACCTGAGCCGAAGTCAGATGCTTAACCAACTGAGACACCCAGGCGCCCTACATTATCATAGATTTAAAAGAGTTAGAAAATGGAGTAGTCAACATAGAAGCCATAGAAGAAACAAAAAAGCTTGGTAAGAAATTATGCAGTCTGTTCTCCCAAGTAATTGTTGCTTCTACTCAAGCATATCAATGTGTAGACTTCAGGCCTAGGGCAGCTCTTCACTTTGAGGGCCAGCAAAAAAGATATTTAATAGTGAGAGCTGAAGTCAGTTCTGATCAATAACTTCAACACATCCTCAGACCTTCACATCATTCAAGTCAACTCTTGCAGTAGTTTCCATACAAATAGAGATCTTTCTTATCTCACTTCAGGAACAAACTTTCTTTTAGACTTTCACTTAGAAAGTCTTATCCTACTGGAAACCAGCTCCAAATCTTGGTGAGCACTGCTATGACAAAAAATGATGGAGCCACCCATACTCAAGAGCTTTTGCCTACAAATATGAAATGATTCAGTGTATATGATGCATGGTCATGAATGCTTTCGTATTTAATTATAAACATCTTATTTATTGATACAATAGCTTTCTGATATAATATGGCTTCATAAAAACAAAACAAAGCACTGAAAAGAGAATTCATTGCATATGACTGGTAAAAATCACTGTTGGAAAAAACCAACCAAGGTATATCTTTCCAAATCTCATTTCAATATCAAATTTTCGACTATATGCACTACCATTACATCTCTAAAATTGTTGAGCCAATCTCTGCACTAAACTAGAGAAGAGCTGGAGCTGAGTCGTGTGATAAAAGCAGCATCTGCTTAAAGCCTTCAATATTAAGGGGAAAGAATGAAGGATGCTATGTCTGAGAACAGAGACCAACCAGAAACCAAGCTCCCAAAAGATGCAAAGACATGGACCGTCAGACCACACATTGACTAGCAGTGATCTCAATCTGGACCAGACAGAGAAAACTATAAAGAAGAATAAGCTGCTGAGTAATCCCCTGCCCACTGGAGCTTAGAACATGATGGTTATTTTTAAATTGGTTTCAGTAACTAATTTCGGATTAAATAAGTGAAGACGAACGCTGAACAATCAGCATCACATCTCAGCTCCAAAAACTTCAAACTTGCCTTTGACTCAGATGAATTTAAGTAGACTTTAGATATTAGAGAAAAAGTGCAATACACATGCAATTCCTGAAAGAAAAAGCCAGAGATCTGTCAGTCCACTTTATTTTGAACCAAGTCTGGGAAGGAAAATGGTATGTGAGCAAATGAACTCACAAATAATTACACTGGACATTTTAATGCTGCCACCAGGCCCTTTTTAAGGCTTTATAAACTGATCTTAATTTTGTTATACTGACCCCCAAAGGCACTTCCTATTGTAAAATAGTCTATTAAGAATTGGTCTATATTTTGAAAAGCAATAATATTAAGTTCATTATGGCTTTTTGCAGTCCAGGCACTAATTCAGCTTGTGTAATCCTCTTAAGGTTTTAATGGGTAAAAGTTATTTTAAGAATTTTTGCAAGCAAACTATATAGGTATGCTTAGAAAGGTACTTCTCTTTCAGACCCTTTAAAATATATAAGATATTTATGCTAAATTGATTCATGTTAAAAAGGTAACACATCCAGGCAGAAAGCCTTAATAACACAGACTTCTGTATAAGGTAATGTTACTGCTCAGTCTCTGCTGAAGAATCTTGACTTTAAAAGCCAAGATAGTTCTGTTATAATATATAACAATACATTGTTAATATGAATTATAATATTATCATTATCCCTAAATCAAGTTATTTTCAGTGTGGAAAAAGAAGTAAAAACAGATAAACAACAGAAGAAGGTTAAAATCTCATTATTTTCATAATGAAATCCCACTAAATGCTTGTTTTTGAACACACTTCTCTTTAAATATCACAATATATCCTGTCAACAAATATAATAAAAAACGTTTTAAAAGCCGACTTCTGTTCCGTAGTATGGAGAAGTGATAGTTGATTTAACCTATCTGCTATTGTTAAGTATGTCTACAGCTTCCTTTTTTGCTTTCTTTTGTTATCACAAACAATGTTTTAAGGAACATTCTTTCATAGAGAGGCAAATTAGGATGATCAGCGTTTCGAAATGTCGGTACTAGGTGACAGATAGCAAGGCTCAGCTCCAGGAAGCCCACTCTCCAGTTCTGTGTCCGCGATTACATGAATGTTTTTAATTTTTTTTTATAATGTTTTTTTAACATTTATTTATTGAGAGACAGAGAGACACAGAGTTTGAGCAGGGGAGGGGCAGAGACAGGGGGAGACACAGAATCAGAAGCAGGACCCAGGCTCTGAGCTGACCGCACAGAGCCTGATGCGGGGCTCGAACTCATGAGCCGTGAGATCATGACCTGAGCCAAAGTCGGAGGCTTAACTGACTGAGCCACCCAGGCACCCCTAATTTTTTTTTCAACTAAACCTTTTTAAGTTTCAATTTTCTCATTTGTAAATGAGCAAATAACACCTTGTGGGTTTTGTTAGTCCTAAATAAGGTGATTTACATAAAATTCTTAGCTGAATACTTGGCACATTTTATTCATTCAATTGATGCTAGCTAGTACTTGTACTATTATTATGCCTTGAAAGTTCATCTTCAAAATCCTTATGTCAAATTCTTGGTCTAAGAATTTCTGAGTCAAAGTATACACATATGCATATTTTTAAGTTTTTCAACATATTGTCAAATTTTCTTTCATAAAGCACTTAGAATTAAATACTTTTTTCAGTAGAATAAAACATACAAATGTTATATATGTATCTCGAGGTTTTGTTCATTCAAAAGTGGAAATTTGTATCTCATTATTTTCTTATTTTTAAACAATTTAAAAAGTTTATTTATTTTGAGAGAGACAGAAAGCACTGGGGAGGGTGAGAGAGGGGAGGAGGAAAGGGAGAGAGAGAATCCCAAGCAGGGTCCATACTGTCAGCACAGAGCCCAATGCAGGGTTCGATACCAGGAACCATGAGGTCATGACCTGAGCTGAAACCAAGAGTCAGATGCTTAACCAACTGAGCCACCCAGGAGTCCCTGTGTCTCATTTTAAAAAATTTGTTTGTAATACTAAAAAGTTTACTTTTTTTCCCATATGCTTTCTGTTTATGTTCTATGAATTACTGGTTTAATCCTAAACTTATGTTTTACTAGTTCATCTTTTTCTTACTAATTTGTTTTTATATTAAAGACATTAAGTCATCTCCTTTCTTACTGATTTGTTATATATTGAAGAATATATAAAGAATATCTACTTATACATCTAGATGTATGTATACTTATATTTAAGCTCAATGAAGGTAAGGATTGTTGCCTTTTTTGTACTTTCTTATATCCCCAGTACCAAAATGGTGCCTGATATATATTAGGTGTTATTGAAAACCCAAAAATTGCTATTAAATTAGCTAAAAAATCTTAATACAGAAAATCCTATAAGCAGAATAATAAAAACTTTTGTAGGTTATGATAGTTGAATATTCAGATTTTATAATATTAACTATTGCATTTCACTGCCCCACATCCTCGTTTAAGTCCTAGTCATCATCAGTCAGTATATTGCAAGTTTTTTGGTGTTAATGTAGCATATTTGAGCTGCTTTACTGGAGCTAATGGAATGTTTTTGAGTGGTAGGTTTAGCGCAGACAACCAGTATGGTAAAGAAAACTAAATTCTTAGAAAGCAAAGGTAAAGGAGGCACAAATTTTAATCATTATTTAAAACTGACTAAATGCAGAAAGAATATTCATTTAGGAAAGGGTTTAACTAATGAATTAAAAATTAACATTTCCTTCTTTAAGTGACTAAACACCTGAGTAGGTATAACAAAATATCTGCATTTGTTAAAACGAAAGGTTTATAGAAAAATTCACTCAATATACTATGTGCATACCATGAATATCAAACATTTTCCTGTATTAGTCAGAAGGCAGCCTGGAAGACAGAAAGGACTACACAGATTCCTAGCAGAAGGAAATTATCACAGGGAATAAGATTCCAAGGAAGGGGAGGAGCTGAGAAACCAAATAGTGAAGCAATTCAGAAGTCAACTGCAGGAAGCTGGAGGGACCAGAGGCCAGGACCATCCAATGGGAACTGGGACCAGAGACGGAGATTCATTCCCATGAAGCTGAGTCCATAGTAGACATGAGACTTTACTGCTGCAAGACATGCTATAGAGAGGAAAAAGATGGGGAGAAGTATCCTGTCTTGTCCCTTCATCTCACCTTCCAGTCTTACACTAGTGTCTCCCATTGGTTTAAGTTAAAAATCAGGTGAAGGGAATCTGGCAAATATCCCCTGAAATGCAGAGCAGACAGTGGGATGGAAGGCATCTGAGAGTAAATTGACAATTGATGGACAATCCTAATTATCAAGTAAACAGAAGAGATCTGGAAAATAGGCTTCCTCAGGGCATTAGCAGAAAAGAGATCCTCACAGGTAAACAGGTCCCGTGGTTGGGGGGTGGGGGGGTGGGGGTAGGGGTAAGAGGATGGGGTGGGGAGCAAGCAAGTGAAATATAGGGACTGAAAAGTAGAATAGCTTCATGGGAATAGAAATGCTATGCAATAGAGAATGAAGAGAAGTTTAATGAGAAACAGAAGAGTGATGACAAAGATGAGGCATAATTATTGTCATTTTTGCCAGTTTGCTCTGCTATTTACTTCCTATCATATAACAACTATTAGTGCAAAACACAAAGTAAAAAATCATTCAGAAGATATATTCTCCAACCTAAGTAAGCTAAAATGGATATATTTTAACTTTATCAGTTCCTCAGCACATATCATAGAATATATTATCTTAATCTAATAAATATGAGTATCCAAATGCAGAATATTTTAATCTTCAAAACAGAAGGCAGGAATCCCCACTAAAGAAAACTTACACGTTAAATGTAACACTGTAATAGGACATGTTGATAACGTTGGTGACACTAGCCACCTGCAGTTTCATTTTTGCTGGGTCTTAAAACCAGTGAGAATATAGTCTGAATATTAAAAACGTATCTCCACTAGATCATAGGACTGGAAATAATTGACTTTCCTGAGACTGGTCTGCCTAGGTTTGATGGTTTCCTTGTGATTGGTCAATGGTGGTCAAAACTCTCTTATCTTAGATGCTTAGACTAGAGCATCTGAGATGATTGCCCTGACTCCTGGTTTCACTCCAATTTTTCCTTGAAGTGCTGACTGTGATATATTGATATGAAATTCAAGACTCTCTTTTCCTTGTCTCATGTCCCATTACTTTTGCATTCGAAGTTCATTTTATAGTAATGTTACACTCATTGGAGCTCTCCACATGTACTATACCTCTGTGCTTTTACCTTCTTGTTCCACTCACCTCACCTCTTTCTTGCCTGGCAAGCATCTATTAGTCACTCTTGGTTCAAATCACATGCCATTTTATTCCCTGAATGCATGGTTTATCTTCAATTCTCTGTACCACAAGGGTAACCTCTGTTCGTCTCTGTTGCCTGTGTTACAACTCACTTCCAACAATGCTATAATGGTTTTATGGTTTATCCCTACCTGTCTTTAGAGTTCCCTAAAGCCTAGGACTACACATCCTTGTCTTTATGCCTGATGGTCTAGGGCTAAACTCTCAATAAATGTTTGTTACATCGATCTGAGTCTGGCCTTAAATTTTAGTGTGGGAATGTTTATTCAGCTATCAGGCATCAAGTTACAACATTTTCTCAAGATTCTTCCTGCTCCTAGAGTCATACCTAGCTAGGTTTTAGAGACCTGCTTGATTGTTCAACATACTCTCAGGCTTTGAAAAAAATGGTTTACAATTTTCCTGGAGATAAAAGAAAGTAATAAGGAATGGCGGCTGCCTAAACATTAAATTAATTTCTGTATCTTTGGCACATATCAAATCTAGCTTACTCTCAATTTTTCTACTGTTTCACCAAAAAATAATAACAATAATGCTTTACAACAAAACTACATTATTTATTACTATGGCCCAAATTACTAACATATTACATGAAATGCATGACGTGATTACCATACATACATATACCCTCAGAGTTTGAAGGAAGATTGATGGTCAACAAGATGTTTGGTTCTGAAACATGATGTGCAATAATGAAGTGGTTATTTTGTGGATGTTGGACCAGTGATCTTTATTGAATTCTTATCATGGCCAGGCCTGTTCTAAGTGCTTTATATGGATGGATTCATGTAATCTTCCTACAATTCTATGAAATAAGACTACAGTGATCTCCATTTTATAGAAATGGAGCTCTCAAGACATAGCGTTAGTAAGTGCTAAACCTATGATTTGTATCAAGAGCCTTGGCTTTAGGACCAGAGATCCTAGTAACTAGCTATGGGTCCCCCAGTACATTCCATTAATATTGTAGGCTTCTTTTAGTGACTCTTACAGTTGGGGTTTACTTATTCAACATATATTTATTGCATGCCATGTATATATCTATGTACCTATACTAAGTTCTGAGACTCCAGCCTAAAACTGGATATAGTCTCTCCTCTTAGGGAACTCACAGTTGGATGAGAAAAAAGGGCAAGTTTTAAAATAAACCACAATATGTGTTACTCAAGAAATACTTGGTGAATGAATTAATAACTGCCAAGATAGGGGGTATACAAAAGGAGATATGGAAGCAAAAGAAGGATATCTCAACAAGGTTTAAGATAGCAGTCAGGAAAGACTTCCTGGAAATTATCTAGATGAACATAATAAGGGATGTGTATTCTATGAAAAGATAATAATAGGTGAGAAGGTGCAGAGATATGAGACAACCTCACACATTACAGGAAAAAGCCTGTGAGCAAGTTGTGAAAACAATACTTAGCCATGGTCTAAGATGAGGCCAGAAATAAGTCTGCGCCTCAGTGTGAAGGGCTTTGGATGTTAAGCCATGAACTGTGAACTGTAGCATGGCAGTCTTGAGAACCACTTATGGTTTGAAATAGCTAGTGACATGATCAAAATGACATTTTAGAAAGGTCACACTGACAACAGTGAGAAGAATAGATCAAAGGGCCCAGACTGTACAGAAGGAGAAGATACTGCAGCAAAGTAGAAGAAAAATAGGAGTGGCTGTGGAAAAAGAGAGGACAAGGACAGGCTTGGAGATATTAGGCAGGTCTACCCAACTGGACTCTTTGAGCCTACATAACATAGCATTTTCATAGTGTTGCATTTACATTATTGTCTAATTTCTTTTCTATTTGTCTTCTTTTGTCATAGTACATAACAAATGTTTAATAAATGGTTTTTGAATAAATGAAAGAATAGCAGATATGGGGGAAAGAAAGAGAAAAAAGTACAAAGTGACTGTCAACATTTCTGGCCAGGACTACATAGTGCTCTGGACTCATATATACTCTGAGATGAGCAGCAAAGGAAGAGAAGGATGTTTCGGTGCAAAGATAAGAAGCTGAGTTAGGCAGTAGTATGAGTTTTAGACATTTAGAGATATTTACAAGGCAGTTTGACATAGGTAGGTGGTGTTCTGATTCTGACATTTCTTGCCTGGAAGCTGAGAATCACCAATGCATGTGTGGTGTGTTGAATTTCTGAGTTTGATTAAGATCCTCCAGAGAGAGTGTATAATATATTAAATCTGGGTCGGGAAAAAAAGAGTACAGATGATAGAATAGAAGAAACAGAGTGAAAGGAGGGACTCCTTGAGAGAAGGATCACAAAAGCTCAGAGGATAAAGGATTTCAAGAAGGAATGAGTACCATAGAGAGTAATTGCCATAGAGACATGAAGTAGGATAAGTATAGGAAATGTTTGATTGGATCTGGCAATATTGAGGGCAATGTAGATATTAGTGAAAGTAGATTCAGTGAAGTAGTGAAACCAGAAACCAGATTCATTGGCATGATGAGTGAATGACTGGAACATAAAGAAGTGGAAATGCATCTGTAGAGTCTATTTTCTAAAAGTTTCAAGACTTTTACCCATAGAATGAACAAACAAACAGTACCTACAGGAGAATGTGTGTTCAAAGGTTCCATTGTTTTAAGATGGGAAGGGCTTGGGTATCTCTAAGAGCTGAGTTGTTTCAGAGTAAGGTGAAAGAAGAAGAGAAAAAAAAACAACAACAAAAGAATAAAAGCATCTAAGCCACTGAAAAGATGAGCCACAGAGTCTAAACTATAGAGGGAAGGAGGTAAAGTTCAGATGAGAGATGGAAACTGTCCAGTATGAGAGAGTATAAGAGGGAGTATAAGAGAAAAAGTTTGTAAAGAGAAAGAGAAAGGATAGGAGATTTGAATTAGACAAATGAAGCGAGATGTTTAAATTCCAACAGAAAATTTGGGTAAGCAAATTTGTATTAACCAAATATATTTTTGGTATTTGCCAGGCTGCATGGCAGATGTGAGAGATATCTATAATATAACCTTGGAAATACATTTCTGAAATGCAGCAGAGGGGAAGGAAGCTGAAAAGGAAGAGCAAGGGCTGGGCAGTTGGATTATTCCACAAGGTAGATATTAAAATCACTCTCGGCACTGATGAGAAAAATACCAAAATTCTCAAAAAAAAATGTGGAGGAAATTCTAAAAGACAATGATGAGGATGGGTAGAGTGCTATATAGGTAGATGACAGGAATTAAAGAGTAATTGTTTGGAATGGCCCTGGAGATCAAGAAGGTAAACCCAAGTCTTGGCCCTGTGGTACAAGAATATAAGAAAATCGTCCACTGACACAGGAAGGTAAAACAGGGGAAAGTTTGATTCAAAGGAGCATCAGATTTTTGATAAGACATGAGACAATTAGGGCACTGAGTGAAGAGGATGATGCCATCAGGAGGTTTGTTAATCATGGGTCAGGATTTCTAGAGACCAGGATGGAAAGTTTTGACATAAGACGTAGCAGTGGGGAGACAGTAGGGGAGGGATAGAATGTCAAAACTGTGGGGGTCGCCTAGGTGGCTCAATCAGTTAAGCATCTGACTTAGGTTCAAGTCATCATCATCTCATGGTTCATGGGTTTGAGACCCACGTTAGGCTCTGTGCTGACGGTGTAGAGCCTGTTTGGGATTTTCTCTCCCTCTCTGTCTCTCTCTCTCTGCCCCTCCCCCACTTGCTCTCTCTGAAAATAACTAAATAAACTTAAAAAAAAAAAGAACATCTAAACTGTGGAGATGAGAGGATGACAGGTCATACCCAAAACAAGTGCATGAGGAATTTCACATTTGGGGCTGAGGTAGAGCTTGACAAAGGATGGTGACACTATTGAACTCAAGTTTTCAACCAGAAGTCTTATAAAAAGATGGTTCTAGCCAAAGACTCTGAATGTAACCAAGGCCAAGTGTGGTATGCTTTTTGGATTCTGAGTATTTTTACTGGAGGCAGTCTTCCATGGAGCAACTGTGATTGCTAGAAAGAGCTTTCTTTCCCCATTGATTTAAGAAACCTCATGTTATACATAGCCTTCACCCATCAAGTTCCACTGTGTTAGGGCCATATGCAAAATGTACTCTCTTTCACCTTGAAAGCAGGTATCATGTGCAGTCAGGGTACTTTTTTCTTCGAAATGAATATGCCCAACACTTCACTGTTGCTACTTATGGTGCATTTCAATATCCTACTCATTCTTCAAATGGTTAACTCAGTTTAGTTGACAATACATTCTTAATACATAGCTAGAAATGAATCTAGTACCTAAAGTATGGTCTAACAAGAACACTATATAATCAAGTTACATGGGAACAAAATCACCATTTGCTAAACACCTACTAAGTGTGTGACCCAATGTCAGTTGTGAACATGCACAATTTCACTCAAATCTCAGTGGTTAAGTCACAGGCTCTTGTGTCTGGGGCCAGGTGTTGGAATTCATGTTCTGTCACATATTAGCTGTGTGATATTGGAAAAAAATTAATTTGCCATCCTGGGACTCATTATTTTTCTCTGTAAAATGAGGATAATAATGCTATTCATTTAACAGGGTTACTGTGAAGGTTAAATGGAATAAGACATATAAAGAAACCACTTATTGCCTGGCACATAGTAAACATAATAAGTGATGGTTAATCATTATCTCCATCTTACAAATGAAGAAATCTGGCCATTAGTTAAGGTCAGACAATCAAGATTCAAATCCGGATCATGAAATTCAAAAACCCATCATACCATACTGTCCTAAACTCTATATTTTAATGCTTATTTTTCTAACACTGTAACCCAACATGAATGGCTGTTGATTCATGTTAAGTATATTGTCAATCAATACTCTTGCTTTTTCATACATGTTACTGCTGTTAAGCATGATTTCTTTCTTCTGCCCTTGTGAGAATTTGTTTTTGGACCTAACAGAAGCCATTGTAATATCTAAGTTTAATGATGTGAACAACAGGAAAGCTGATGATGTTGGAAATTTAAAAAAAAAAAAAAAGAATACAAGAAATGTTATAAAAAGAAAATTAATATATAGGAATAAATTGGAACTGTATCAAAAAAGACAGCAAGAAGACAAAATGAATATCAGCTGATAATTATTTAGAGCTATAATAACATTGACAAAAATGAAGAAATTTAGGAAAAACTGTTTGCTTAGGAGACAAAATTAACTTTTATTGGGAGATTTGTTGAAAGGATACCTGGATTGACTCTTAGCCACATTACGTATGTCAAAAATCATCCTTCTTTTCCTAGATGAGATCCTGAATGAATGAAGCTTATAGCTGAAGCTTTGATTTTCTCTAAGAACTAAAAACGGGTACATCTGACTTTATGCTACAAGACCAAAGGATTTTCTAACTCATTGGAAAACCAGTCAGAATTGTAATAACATGAATCTGAGTCTAGAGGGGAGTGACACCTGGAGGTGGTTTTGGTTTAATTGTCCTGTCATTTTGCATGAATTCAAGAAAAAGTACTATGTGTGCATCCAAAGAGCTCATACTGGGTAATTAAGCAATGCCTATTCTGCAACATTCTGCAGTGAATGATCGACGTATTAAGGCATAGTGACTGACCTAATGGGTTAATTTAGGCTTCATTGTAAAATAAAAGTCTTATCTGAAAGAGAATTCTATTTTACTGGAATCTCAGGAAGAACCTGTAGGAATGATTATCAGTGTTTTATAAGGAGTGATCATCCAGTAAAGAGTAATGGTCAACTCTCCATGTCTACTGTTAATCTAGTTACAACGTAATTCTTTTAAAATGTAACTTCTTCAAAATACTTAAGGCTGTCATTTTTATCATTGCTCATGAGAGTCTGTCAGTCACTGTCAAAAATTGTCAATCACAGTCAAATGAGGGCATTTTCAGAACTAATAGATAAAAACTTTTTGACCTCATATTTTTTATTTTTAACCTTAAAATCACATGCAAAAGGATGTAATAACTCAGACTCCTTTCTGCATCATTGGTAACTTTAAGTAAGATTGAAAATAAATTTTGGGTACCTAACACTAGATTTATTTAATGGTTTATATTTTAAGAAATCAGAAGCATATATGCTGAAAATACTATAGAAACAAGAGACGTGAGACCTTTACTTGTCTATTCTTGACTCCCTTGTCACATGTGGCTGAGGAAAATTTCTTTACTTCCTCTGAGAGCTCTGTTGTCTATTCTGTAAAACAGGTAAATGATATCTTACCTGCCTGGTGAGGGAACTGAGAATATAATCTCTTGAGTTTCCACTTGGAGACACATTGCTGTAAATCTTTTATATGATAGAAATGCACAAAAATAAACTGAAAATAAAACAAGGCAAAAGAGACTCAAACTATTTCTTTAGGCAATTTCCTTTGTAAAACAAAGCTCTAGCTTCTGTTCTGTCTTAATATATTTTTAATCTCCTAACCCAAGTCCTTTTAGTTTTTAGGAGAGTTAGATAAAAAAGATCAGAGACAGTTCTCAGAATTTCTCGTTAAGGTTAACCAGGTGAACTATGGCAATTGTGAAAGCCACAGGGGCACCTTCTTTTGGTGATTCCCCCATCTGGCTGCATCCTGCATAAAGACCCCAGATTACCAAATTATGAGAAAATTATCAGAAAATCTGCTTCTACCTCTTTCTTGTGTGCTACCACATAGGCCTGGATTGTAGCTCATTGCCATGTTTGCAAATACTGTGAATGCTCTCCTGCAATGTATACCCCTTAAAAACTGAGATTCACTTGTTAAGTTGTACCATAGATAAGTTAAAACTTACCTGCTGTTTTATACCCTTACAACTTTTCAAACTATAACTTTATTTTCAAATGTTTTTCCACTTTTTAAAAAAATGTTATTCAATTTTGAGAGAGAGTGAGAGACAGAGCATAAGGGGATGGGAGGGGCAGAGAGACAGGGAGACACAGAATCGGAAGCAGGCTCCAGGCCTGTCAGCACAGAGCCCGACATGGGGCTCTGGGCGATGAACCATGAGATCGTGACCTGAGCTGAAGTCGGATGTTCTACTGACTAAGCCATCCAGGCACTCCATGTTTTTCCACTTTTAAATATCTATCTTTTCTAGCATTCCTTTAAAAAAAAAAGATTATTATTTTTTAAGTAATCTCTACACCCAACGTGAGGCTTGAACTCACCATATGGAGATCCAGAGTTGCATATTCTCCTAAGTGAGCCAGACAAGCATCTTTCTTTTTTATATTATTACAATTTTTGTTTATAAAATTCCATCCATTAGGGTGAATTTTCTACCAGTTTATTTCAAATTCTGAATTAAGAAAACAGCCATTCTTTCTGTATTCAAGCAAACCCAAGAGTAATCTATACATATCTTGTTTGGGATATAAAGATAGTGGAACAGTAGGTAAAATACTCTTAAAAGAAATTTATTTTTTAGGTATAACCTAAAACAGAACACTGAAACCTTTAACTTCTTAGAAACTATGTGTTAAATCTATTTCACATACTTTATTCACGGTGATAAATACTACTTACCTTTTCAATTTTACAGTGTTCCTGGTCTGCTGCATATTTTAATTCAAATTTTAATGTTTTTTTAAAAGGCTAAGTAAGATAAGCATAGTTTGCTTTAAAAGGCAAAAAACTTCTTAGCAGTCCACCCCAAATTAATCATCATGCACCCTTTTCTCATATTTCTTTCCTTAATGGTTTAGAGATGAGCAGTCACATTACCATTATGTATGAATACTACTAAGCATAAATAAGTGGGACAGGTTGCCCTGCAAACAAATTTCATTAAAGTACCTAGATTAACACATTTTAAAGGTCTCTTTAATGAATCTTTGTCCTTGTGATACAACATAAGCAAGAATAGGGCAAACTAAGTTGTAGAATTTTATGTCTCCATCTCTAGCTTCAAACAATTAAGGGAGTTATAAATAAGCTCTACTATCTTTATCCCACTCAAAAATAATGAATGAGCCATCCTCATGAATCACAAGACTATCGCATCAAACCATCACAATCCCAAGATCATGAAAGCAAGACTTTAAACCAGCATTATATTTTGGAATAAATCACAGACTTGGTAACTATTTCAGAATTGTAAATGTTATGCTTTTTAGAGTTATAGCATAATTCATATATCAAACCGTGGCATCTATGAACCCCATCATCGAATCACTAGAGTTTTCCAATTTTCAGAACGAACTTCTGTGAGTTCAGGTATTTAAAAAATTACTGCAGTGAGAAAAGTGACCAAACAAGAACATTTGAAAGGATTAAAAGAAGAATTTTATAATGAAAATTATATCAATCAACAAGTATAAATAGGAAGACAATGCTTTAAAAAATATATGTTATATAGGACCCAGCAATTATTAGGAAATTACTGTGGAAAAGAAGGATTGATTTTACTTTTGATGACAAAAGACAACAAAAGATTAAAAAAGGTTATTCAAAACAAGAGTTTCCAAACTGACCGAGTTTTTTGTTTGGTTTTGTTTTGTTGTTGTTTTTGAAGGGAGTAGAGATGGATATAGTCATGCAGTCAGATTAGTAAATATTAAATTATCTTCTGATAATTTGATATCCATTGTATATTAATGGAGAATCCCTTACTATAAACTGCATAATATCATGATTTCTGGAACGTACTGATATTAATCAGTCTAACTACAAAAGCATTATTATAGGACACTATTACTAAATTCTAAAATGTAGAAAGATTAAAGGGAGAAAATAATCTGATTCTGATTTGAACTTGTTGCTATGAGGCTGGCTAAAATCTTTTAGTCTTCATACCTATGACATGACATCAGGAAAAATGCAGATTATGCTATATTTCAAAGCTTTTATTTAAGTGAGATTTAAAAAAAAGTGTTAAGCACGTGACCCATACATAGGTGCTTTTTCTTTTTTCTTTTTAAAAAAAAATTTTTTTTTAATGTTTATTTTATTATTTTTGAGACAGAGAGAGACAGAGCATGAACGGGGGAGGGGCAGAGAGAGAGGGAGACACAGAATTAGAAGCAGGCTCCAGGATCTGAGCCATCAGCCCAGAACTCCACGCGGGGCCCGAACTCACGGACCGTGAGATCGTGACCTGAGCTGAAGTCGGAAGCTCAACCGACTGAGCCACCCAGGCGCCCCAGGTGCTTTTTCAACTGGCTTGAAATCTCAAGTAAATTGATAGAGCAAGAGTCCACCTGTTAGGATGAGGATGTGGAACTCACATTGTTCTTTGTTTATTATTGTTACTCACATTGTTCTATTGTTTATTAGCAGTTGAGACTTGGTCTCTCATTGGTTTTGTATTTGGTTTCTCAATACAGAACTTTATTTAGCGTATACAATTCTTTTAGACATACAAAACCACTTTAGTCCCATAAAATGCCTAGATTCTAATGCAGTATAACATTTTTCTGGACTGATTCATTCCCTGAAAGAAATAAAAATTATTCCCTGTAGAACAAATAGTCTTTAAATCCAGGGAAATTAATAGAAAATTTCAGGGAAGTATCTTAGAATAGAGAGTGAATTTTCCACACAGAAGGATACAGTGAAACTGGACAACTTATAGATGTATTCATAAAAATATGTTTTGCTTGCCTTCTAAAAGAGTGTAACAATGAGAATTCAACACAAAATAGAAAACCAGACCTACATTTAGCATTTAATATAATTTATAGGAAACCCTATTTAAAGGAGGATTCTATAAATTCAAACTATTTCAACTTTTTCTTTCCATTTCTAGTACTTTGGAACTACTCCTGCCTGAAGTCCAATTTGTGATTACTTACTGACTTTATTTATTTATGTTACCAACCCTTTGTCTCTTTCTGAAAAAATAAAGTAAGGACATCATCAGTCTTACTGCTACCATCAAAACAAGTGTGTACACCTGCACATATGCTCACATGCGCACACACACACACACACACACACACACACACACGCTCATCCATCAAACCCATGGCATTCCCAAACTATTTATTATCTACTTTCTTCTTATCAACCGGTAATTTAAATTTCATAACATACAGGTATGCCATAATTTTCTCAATTCCAAACAAATTTGTAGTGCATTTTCTTCAGGATTCACATATTCTAATATAACTATTAGTATAATGTATAGAGAAGAATTTTCTTACAGGAATTCTACTATTTATAGAATGACTTGAATAGACATGATTTATTGCCAAATTCCCATATATAACCAAACAAATGGCAAGTAGTGTCACAGATAAAATTCTGAGGAGTTTGGTTCCATGGGGACAAAAAGTAACACAAACAATCAAATGAAGCAAGCATACATTCCTTCAAAACTCTGGGCTTATAGCATTTCTCTCTTATTTACTTATAAGTCAGATTACTGGTTTGATTATACAAAAAAAAAAAAAACAACAACAAGCAAACAAAAATATCTAAGAATAACAGTATTTAAATGGCTATAGGCAACAAAACCCCCCACAGTTTATGCCAAAAAATTTCAACTGTGATTCATTCCTGGAATATTAGTTACATTTTCTTTTCTCATCATTCACTGCCCCTTAGAATTTTTAAAAAATCCTTAGAGATTCAGTTTAGTTGAGCAAATTTATACTGAACACCTATAATGTGCCAAATGCTGAATTAAGGGAATACAAACATGACTAGAATGCAACCCTTGCCTTCTTTCTTGCAACACTTGTTTCTCTTATATGACCTGGCTAACTAAGCCTGGAATGCTTCGAGATAATTGGATTATATCAATGTTTACATCCACTGCCCTGTTAACACCAGAAAAAAAAAAAAAAAAAGAAAATCTGCCCTTGTGAAACTTGCATAGTAATGATAGGAGGCATAAAATAGACACAACTAAATTATGCAATATGTTGGAAGGGGTAAGTGAAAGGGAAAACAAGGAGCATCGTGGGCCAAATTAAAAATTAGGAGATAGAGGTGGGTGTGGTAAGTAGATTGTAAATTTAAATAGGTTGGCAAAGGTAGAATCCATGAAGAAGTTAGCATTCAGGCAAACACTTGAAAGAGGTGAGAAAGAGGAAGCTTTCGTTTCCTGGAGGAAGATTGTTGCAGGTAGAGCGAACAGCGAATGCAAACTCCCTAAGATGGGAATATTGTTGGTATGTGTCTCCCTAAAATATGTGTGTGAAAACCTAAACTCCAGTGTGATGGTACTAGGAGATGGGGCCTCTGGGAAGAAATTAGGTCATGAGGACAGAGTTCCCATGAATGGTATTAGTGCTCTTATCAAAGAGACCCAAGTGAACTCCCTTGCTCCCCTCTGCCATGTGAGGACACAGTAAGAAGGTGCCATCTATGAACCAGGACATGGTTCTCATCAGATACCAAATCTGCTTGTGCATTGATCTTGGGCTTCTCAGCATCTAGAACTGTGAGGAATGGATGTTGTATTTAAGCCACCTAATCTATGGTATTTTTGTTATAGCTGCCCTAATGGACTAAGATAGTGTGCCTGATGAGCAGCAAGTAGACCAGTGTGGCCAGAGAAGGGTAAGCAAGAGAAGAGTTAGTAAGAGAGTAAGTCAGAAAGCTAATGGGCGCTGAGGAAGGCAGTCCACAGAGGCCTGGTAAGAATTCGGCTTGTACTCTGTGTTGGATAGAAAGCCATTGAAGGGTTTAGGACTGCAGGGTGACATAGCTCTTAACATTTTAAAAGAATCATTTCAGCTGTTGTGTTGAGAACGTACTAGGGGAATCAAGAATAAAGGCAGAAATACCAGATGAAAGAATATCATGGGGAGAAATAATGGTGGTTTAGACTGAAGTAGTATTAGCTCTTGATTGAAGGATATCTGAGCTCTTTACTGATCCATTGGATTTTTTAATTTTTTTTAAGGTTTATATATTTTGAGAGAGAGATTGAGAGAGAGAGAGAGAGTGAGAGAGAGAGAGAGAGAGAGCATGTGTGCACACGAGTTGGGGAGGGCCAGAGAGAGGGGGAGAGAAAGAATCCCAAGTAGGCTCAGTGCTGTCAGCATGGAGCCCTATGCGGGACTTGAACTCACAAACCATGAGATCATGACCTGAACAGAAATAAAGAGTCAGCTCCTTAACCGACTGAGCCACCCAGGTACCCCGTGATCCATTGGCTTTTAAGTCAAGATGTTGGGAAACCAGACTGGTCTATGCTTAAAGGATTGATGCTAATACATTAAATTATATTCTGCCTTTGTGAACATGTTTGTATGCGTGAAGTTTTATGTTTATACTTTTTTTTTTTCTTATAAATGAAAGCCCTTTACATGTTATGGTAAAGTCTTTCATTGATTACTCTGTTAATACTGTTTTTTGGCATATTACTATCACTTCCTTCTATTTGACTCTCAGTTTTCCCTCCCTGCTAAGAGTCTCTTATTCTACTCTATGTACTGGTTCCCTTAGTAGATATATACCTAATTTGTGTTGTGTCATTTTGAGCTAGTTGCTTTGCAATTGTAATAGCTGCTTCATTTGTTTTTCCAATTTGGTTCTCCATACAGTGCAAGAAATTGGAAAATGCTTCTACACACAGTGTTGTCTTTACTATCTAGAATAATTAGGATTTTATCAAGGGTAAAAACAGCATCCTAGTGATCAACTTTTAAGGGACAACTAAAAGGATAAATCATTTTCTAATTCTCAGTAACACGTTTAACCAATGACATGGTAGTCTTCATGCTAAGTGGCTCTTGGAAACTCATGCTAGATGGGCAAAGAAAATATTCTAAACCATGAGTTTAGAAAATAAAGGGATGTGTACATTTATTTATCTGTTCATATGTGAGAGAAGACAGAATAGGGATTAAAAGAGGGAAAGCTGCGTAGCAGTGAATCTTTCAAAGATTGTCCTTCTATCTAGCGGAGACATTTTCCTCTCTCAGACAATAAACATAAGGATGATTTAGTTTCTGTTTGTTTTATGGTTTCAGCATTCTGACAAAGAAGTTCTAAGGGCAAGTTAACTTATTAAAATGCTTTGAGCCCTTTGAAGAAAAGATATTTTTATTAGATATATGTTCAAGGCATTCTTTCTGTCTTTGCAGTTTTCTCTCTCATAAAAGATATTCTCTTTCAAATAGACCTAAACTATTGAATGTGTTTTCACTTATGATTACTTCATCTCCTTGTATATGTTAGAGCCCATCTGAAGTAATAACCTCTTTGTTAAAACTTTATCTCTTCGAAAAAATAATAAAACCAAGAAATTTTAACAAGTCAAATGTGAGAGGTGGTGTAATATATGAATTGATCTCATTATTGATTCATGATGTCCTGAACCATTCATCCCTTGTCCTTCACCCTATCTCAGTACACACTGGATATGATCACCTTCTCAGAAAGTATGTCTATGCATGTTGTAACCAAAGACTAAAACTGTAACAATTAGCTGGTCCACTCCTCTGCCAAGGCTTGAAATAAATCTTTATTTCAGATACTGGGAAGACAGCAACACCCCTTGTCCTGGACATGTGATTTCCTTAAATGGTACCCCAGTGGGCTGAAAGACTCAATGAACTTCTTTAAGCCTAATTTATTCCCAGAATATGACCTAGGTGCTGGGGAGGATAGAACACATTATCTGATGTTCAGATTGCTCAACTGTACCCTGGAGAATCAAAACATTAAGAAGCATATGGTATGAATATTGTCCTGGTGAAAGCACATTGTTCCATTTTGGAATTTAAAACAAGCAATGCAGCAATTGTTATTAACTAACTCCAACCCTTACTTCCAAATCAAAAGACTTCATAAAATTTCAGGAAGCGGTGTGGTAGATTACGTACTCCAAAGGTTTTCTGTCTTCCACATCAGGGTCAGTAATCCTACAAAGAAAAATTTTTCTTAATAGCTGCCCAAGAAGAACATTTAAAAAAGACAGAAGAAAGCCACAGAAAACCCCCAAACTTCCAGCTTTGTCTTTCCCTTACCCTAACAGTGGCAATGACAGTGTTCAGTAACAAAGACTTTGAGCTGCTGGCTGATGCTGAAGTTAAATGCATATGACAGAACTACCAGCACTGATGGATGGCTCCAGGCCCGCTGTGCTGACAAAAGACTGGGATGTTTGCAATGGTTGGTTATCAGTGAAAATGGGCATTACCCGATTTGGCATTTGAACACTTTGCATAACCTGAAGTGATGGTCAGCACTGAACCCTGAAGACACAATGCTAGCAGGGTTAATATTTGGTAGAATCTGTCTATCCACTGTGGTGACATACTATTTACTGAATCCCAGAAATAGACCTTTTGATAAAAACCTCAACTGGGAACACTGGCAACTACATAGATTCCTACTGAGTCCTGGTAATTTTTATGAGACTTTGGAATGTGAAGAGCCTCTCAAAATGCCCTCATTTCCATCATTTATTTTTCTACCAAGCCATTATAAGTTTGTATTTACAAATCCATTTGCTGTCACAGGCATTATTATTTTTCTGTCTGTTTAAAAATATAATGGTGATTTTGAAGGCTTGTTTCATCTGGTATATTAAAAAAATTTTTTTTTAAGTTTTTAAATTTATTTTGGGAGGGAGACAGAGAGTGAGTGGGGAGGGGCAGAGAGAGAGGGAGAGAATTGGAAGCAGGCTCCGAACTGTCTGCACAGAGCCGGATGCGGGGCTGTAACTCACAAACCATGAGCCAAAACCAAGAGTCAGACACTCAAGGGGTGCCTGGGTGGCTCCCTGGGTTGAGCGGCTGACTTCGGCTCAGGTCATGATCTCACAGCTCATGAGTTCGAGCCCTGCGTCGAGTTCTGTGCTGACAGCTCGGAGCCCAGAGCCTGCTTCACATTCTATGTCTCCCTCTCTCTCTACCCCTCCCACACTCACGCTCTGTCTCTGTCTCTCTGTCTCTCTCCCTCAAAAATAAATAAACATTAAAAAAAAAAAAAAAGAGTCCGACATTCAAACGTCTGAGCCACCCAGGCACCCATCATCTGGTATATTTTATGTATTTTTTAATATTCAACCTATTTACAGAAATAGAAACTGGACTTATGGTTTAAAAGAAAAAAACACCAAGAATCCTAACATAAGGGTTAAAACCAAGCATCAAAGCAAGAAAACAAAAAGATATTTCAAAAATCATGCTGAAGGTATTGCAATTAAAAGCAAACGTAACTCTGGGGTTCCAAGTGGCTCAAGTCAAAAGGAAAATATTACAGACAACTGGTCTCTTTTTATCTTGAAGGAAGCATACTGATTCATCAGAAGAAACTGGCTTTTTTTTTGTTCCATAGTTCTGAAAGTAAAATCTCCAAGTTTTTTTTTCTTTTAAAATAAGGAACATTGAATAAAATATTATCCAATGCTCACAATGGATGTTTTTACAGAAAGTACAATAATAACTCCTCACACAACTATTTCCTTTATTTGACTTCAGCAGGAACACAATGATAAACTAGAATTCTCTGTAAGACACAGAAAAATTAGTTATGATTTAGTTATGTAGCATTTTGGCAATCTGACTTAAAATGAGGTACAGATTTCACTGTAATTCTAAGAAACAAAATAAACTGAAGGCCCACTGAAAGATCATACACAATTACATTGCAAATATAAGCAATCTTTATTTATAAATCACTTTTGAGTACCTTCAATACTTTTTCAGGATAGTTATTGAATAAATATTAAGTAGTAAAATAATAAAATAAAGCAAATAAATAGTACATGTAGAGGATATATTAGAGTTCCTACTGATGTATAGAATAAAAATGTGTACATTTTCAAAACTCTGGTTAAGTTTGTCCATAGCAGACAAACTACAAAATGCCAGAGACTAGAAGCTGGTAGCCAGTTGCTACTCAGCTATGTCAATGTGTCGCAATCAGAATGACATTGTTTCAGGTACGTAATTTCTAAAGTGTATGCATAGCCAACTTAATATTCAAATGAGTACGCATATTCAGGCTCTCCTTTATTTCTATAATATATAATGAAGAAATCAAATAACAAACAAGTGGAAGTTGAATACAACAGTGGAAATGTCTTTGAATAAGTGTGGATGGATTCTAATGCACTGAAAAGTATAAAATTTCCATTTTTAAGCAGATCAAAAGAAATAGAATCTTAGCAATTTTGCATGATTCCATCTATGATAGATTTCATTTCCTTAACTAAATATGTTGTGAAAAATAAAAATATAAAGTTAGAATTGCTCGATATCCTAAAAATATATATACAGTGATAGGAAAAGTGAGTCCTAATTTGATTGAGAAAGTAGTTTTTAGAAGCAATGTTACAATAAAGATTTCTCTTTTGCTCACATAATTTAATACACTTTGTCCCTGTAAAGCTGATATTTTTGCTGTGAGGAAAAAAAGTAGACAGAAAGGAGATTGCAAAAAATAGACTGATTACACTTACTAAAACCTTAGTAGTGGTAGAGATAAAAAACTAAATCAAATAAATTTGTCTTAAAATATATTTTTACCATTTTAAACTTTATTTTTGGATCCTATATTAAGATTGGGATCCTTTTTAAAAAGCAAGCAAATACTGTACAAATTGCATGCCACTAAATAACGTTTTCCAAATTGGTGATCTGGGTAAGAAGCAGCATGTTACAAGAAATAGTTTCATGCTTAAGTATGAGAAAACGCAGGTTAAAGAAAGTTAATCAGATTTCTTTAGTGAAGTATTCTTTTTCTTTATGTCTTTCATATGATAACACACTTTGTAACAATTTTAGGAAAGGCCATACTGTGTAGAGTTTGCCACACATATATTTGATTAAGGAATACTTTCTTAATTGAATACATGTGTTTCTTAGGTTATAGTTAGGGAACTGCTGTCTTAGGGAGTCAACCAAAGAAACCCAAATTTGCAATGAAAAAAATATCATTGGGATAATGCTTATAATACTTACTTTTCACCAAGGGTATTGCATAGCCTATAAAAAAAATGAAACTTTCTTTTCAGAGTTTATGTACTGGTCACAGATATCTGAATAATCCTCAATATTCAGTTGAAAACCATAAGTTTAAGCAAGTTAAAGTCAAAGTTATTGACAGAATATCCTTAGTTGTGATATCTGAAACATACAAATAATTTTAATCTTTAAAAACAATCTAACTTTCTGATAAACACTCACATATTGAGAGAAGTAAATTCCTTAAAAAATACCTTTTTACCTTCACCCTGAAATAATATGAAGTACCCAAAAACATATTGAAACTTCATTAACACGCTGTAATTCGGTTCCATAATTTGATGTTATAGCGCGAGTGATCTTAGCCGACTTACGAGAAATAGGAAAGCTAGTCAAGTGAGCCCTGCTAGCCTACAGGAGTGTGAATAGTAAATCCTTGTGATTTGGTGAGGTAGTTTGACATGCAGGGGTAAATGATGGGTACAAGCCTCAAATCCCACTGTTATCTCCTTCCCTCTGTTTGTAAAGAAAATGCAATTCCTTTTCCTAAGATTGAAGTTTCATCTTTGCCCATTTTCTTGCATTCTCAAAGGACTTTACTTATGTCAATTATCAAAACTTTTGTCTTCCCTAAACCAACATAAGCACACACAAAATTCTATTCGTACTAGGATTCTTTTGATTCTTAGGATTCTTCTTATTCTTAGCATACATTTTGCAGTAAAAGGCAGTAAAGAGTCGCTAGTCTCCTAGAAAAGATATTTATTTATTTATTTATTTATTTATTTAGTCAGTTCAAGACATGAGGGGGTGGGTGAGAAATCTGGAGAAACTAAAACCCAGGCAGATGTGCTTGACATATGTCTTCCCACCCTTGGCGAGGAAGAGGTCACCCATCAAAGTGCTCAGTTGGGTCCTAGCGGGCAGGCAGTCTCTCTGGGCTGTGTCTCCTGATGACCACCATGTCTTCACACGGATCTGAAAGTTTCAGCTTCCATCCTAGGATAGTGTATCTGATGACGCCTCACAGCAGAGCCTTTAGCCTTCTGTCTGCTTATTTTTCAGTTCTGACTGGCTCAGGAATCTGTCTCCTCATTTTTCCCTAAGTGTGTCAGGCACATGGTCCAATCCCCACTGCCAGGCCAGTCTTTTAAACTGTACCCTGGGCACAGAGATGGGCTTCTGTGCAGGCACGAAGGATAATAGGTATGTTTTTATGGGTTGCGGTAATTACATTAACCTTACTTATTGTAATATCAGGAATATACACTGAAAATTTGTAGGTAAAACAAGAAAAATAAAAATAAATGAATTTACTTTATGATTCCTCTTTAAAAATAATGACCAATAAAATGTAGGTAGAAGTAGCTTTAGTAGTAGCTATAAGAAGAAACATTTTAAAATAATGAGGTCCTTTATTCCTTTAGACAAATATATTATTCAGATACCAACTCTATTTTAACACAGTGTTTTCCATTTAAAATAACTAACCGTTAATAAAATAAATGAATGAAGCATTGGCTCCTTGTTTCCCAAACATTAATATAATATTTAAAATAATGATTGCAATTTTTATTTGGTATAAACATTCTCTCAAATGATTCTAAAGATTAAAACAGAACTGGCTTTCTCTTTTCCCTTTATTCTACTGCAAGATAACTGAAGAGAATGGAAGTTCTGGACTTCATGGTTCAGAGCACTGTTACAAAACGCTGGAAGTTTGGCCTTGAGTTTAATTTCATATCTCATTTAAATATCATGCATGCAAAAATGTTGATGTCTATATTACTGCTTCCTTTCCAAACATTTCAACTTTAGCAATCTGGTGATAGGCAGCTCAGATTTCATAGGAAAACAAGGCCTGCTTCATATAAATGTGATAATTTATCTAATAATAATGAAATAGATGAAATGAATAATAGATTCATTTTCTATTAATGATAGAAATAATATATCTATATTATTAATATAGATATAAATGATATCTAGATGATATCTAATAAATGAAACTAGAAAATATTTATTTATAAGAAATGAAGTTATGTACATTTTTTCAATACCTATCACAATTCATTAGAAAATAAATTGCTGTTACATATTGCTTAAATTCAAAACATGCAAGCATTCACAAACAAGGGAAACTATGTTGCAATAAGCATTCTCAAGAATTTTTCCAGAACCCCTAAAATCCTAGATAAACTATCTGGTAAGAATATATAAGGAAAAAGAAAAACACAAAAGTCAGTTTTCCTATTATTACAGAAATTTCCAACTAAAATACAGAAGCTACATATTTTCTGTCTGGCTTTTACAAGCCTGAAAGGAACCTCGTGCCTCTGCTGATGTTCCTGACTCAGCATGGAATGTCCTCTCTTTCTCTACCCACCAAATTACTACATCTCTTTCAAGGCCCTTTTCAAAAGCTCTTTTCCATGGAGCTTTCCCCACAGTACAAGTCAGAATTAATTACTTCTTCCTATGGGCTCTCAAAGCACTTTGAACCTCTAAATGGCAATTACTTTATTCTGCCTTGCACTATTTACATGTTTAAATATGTCTGCCTCACAAGACTTCAGGCTCCTTGAAGACATCTTAATCAACTTTTTTTCCCCCTCACCTCACTGGATTCTTTTCCATCCTTGGGTACTTATTTACAATCTGGAAAATGGTTCTCCATTACAGAATGGGTGCCCAATAACTTTGGGTTTAGAAGAACTAATTGAAAATTATTGTCTTCTTATGGTCTCTTTCAGTCAAGTTCTGACTATAATGATGGTTTTCCAAGTTGTTCATTTTATACCTATGAAAAGAAGTCAGCAACGTTAAAACTGTCTATGTGTGGTATTTTCCAATGTTCCTTGGACTCCTAAATGCACCCTTTAATATATCATACCTGTAGAATGTCTAAAAATGTCACTTGGATAACTGTATTTTCCCTGTGCTTCACCAAGATTAACCTTTGAGTTATATAAATCAAAAATTCAAGGAAAGAAGAAAAGCTGAAATGGATGTCAACCTTGTCCCTTTGCTTTGTGAAATTTTCAACTTGAACACTGTATTATTGGTGATGTTTTAAACATTCAGCTATATTTCTATGGTGTTTCTCTCCACAGAGGTAAAAGCAAATATTATTCAATCTCAGGCAACCTTTAATTTGGTGACAGGCATTTTGCACCATATTAGAAAAATATGGATATAGAACTTTAAAAATTCCCCCATGGAGTATACATAGTGAGTACCAGTATTGAAAATGGACTTGAAATTTTCACTTCCAATCGGTATCCTAATCACTAGGCCATGTTACTATACAAGTGAGGCTTTAAGCATATATGTAAAATATCTAAATTAAACGTCATTGGAAGGCAAGGTAAATGCACTGATCATTGTTTTCTAGCTTAGCCTGTTATGTTTTCACTGATAATTAGCTTCATATTAAGATAAAATTTCTCCTTCCATGTATTTTAATATTGTATTATATTTATTTTTTCATAGTTTTTACTTAGTTTTTAATCATCTGATTTCCTCTGATAACCAGATAAGATGGGCATCTATTCTCAAATTACAGACAAAAGAAACTGAGGCTCAGAAGTTTAATGTCAAGGAAAGAAAGAAAGAAAGAAAGAGGAAGAAAGAAAGAAAGAAAGAAAGAAAGAAAGAAAGAAAGAAAGAAAGATAGATAGATTTGCTTTCTCTATTCTAGGGAACTTTCCTTCTTGTCAAACTCAGTAACAGGAAAAGAAATGTCAGAGACATGAGTGGGTGAAACTTAGAAGCACTTTAGAATAATTTGACTTCAAATTGTCTGATTGCTATTTGATTATTTATAGATTACTTTGGCATGCACTGATACTCATTTTTAAATACTATTTCTTATTTATGAAGAACTACATGAAACAAATACACACAGTTCACTGAAATGCTTAGTTTTTTAAATATTGTTATCTCATATAACTGCTTACATAGAATTTTTGTCTTCTACAGTTATGACCACGTACCAGAGTTTAAATAAAACAACAACATATTTTAAGCACCAACAGTAATGCTATGGTGCTTTATTTTATTTTTAATAGTCATAAAAATTAGTGTTCACACTTTGACACATCATTTAAATGTTATTGTGACATTGCACCAGAAGTTACCAATGGAAGGATTTATAAAATACAAATATATATAACCAGAAGTTGTGTTATATACAAAGGTCACAAAACAATATTGTGGCTGTACAAGTTCAGGTCTAGGGTTTCAATTTCCAAAATCTCAGTTGTTGGGATCCATGACAGCTGAGGCATAATATAACTAAGCAATGGTAAACCAGTAAAAAAATATAAAAGAGATATAAGCTGCTATTGACCTTAAACATTCTGTTCATCATTCACATTTAGGAGGAAATGAAAATTTAGAGAAAATAGAAAGATTCAGTATAAATTTAAAGACATATACATATATATGGCCACTTAAAGGCTAAATGAGATACCTTTATCATAGCAAAATTATACTGGTGTCTAAATGATTAAAACCGCATGAATGAGAAATGAAGTTGGGTCTCATTTTACTCTAGAAAAGAATAGTACACACATTTGTGGTTTACAGAGCAACTCTGCATACATTGTCTGATCTTATGGAATGCTAGTATAGGTTCACCAGTGGAATCAAATGTAAGAACCCTTTAACAAATCAGTATGGACAGATGCTCTAAGAATTTGTGTAAACGATTACAGTGAATTCCCTCTTGGCATATACAGGAAACATATGCTTTTGTGCAGTTTCATTTTAGATTAAAAAGAAAGAAATCTAGAGAAACTTATTTTTTTCATTGTGTTCATTTGATTTCTAGGGCCTTTAAATGCCCCTTTCCCACTTCACTTGAGACAGCTGAACTATCTACACTATAAAATCAGCCACCAGAATATAAATACCCTGAAAAAAATTCCAAAGAAGAAGGAGTATGGTGTGCCACTTTGTCACCATTGTTCTTAAGAAAAAAAAAATGTGTCTATATAGGGAAGGCTGGGTGGCTCAGTCGGTTAAGCATCTGACTTCAGCTCAGAACATGATCTCACCCTACAATTGGGCTCTGGTTGACAGCTCAGAGCCTGGAGCCTGCTTCAGATTCTGTGTCTTCCTCTCTCTGCTCCCCCCTGCTCGTACTCTGTCTCTGTCTCTCTCTCTCTCTCTCTCTCAAAAATAAATAAATATTAAAAAAATTTTTTAATTAAAAAATGTGTTTATATATAGTTGAGTGAAATTTTATTTTTGTATAATTAAAGTCTTATTGAATCAGACTTATTAATTGTAACAAAAATGGAAGAGTTAAAAAATGGAGCATTAGGGTTGTAATATTATGTAAGTGATTTAAAAAGTATAAACATTATATAGATTCAGTTCATGGTACTTATAAACTATGTATCAGCATGCTCCTTAGGAGAAAATCGTATTTTTATTATTATTAAGAATACATTTTAATTAAACATCTACAATGTGTGAGGTACTATGTTAGATACAGAGAGGGTTCAGATATGAACCTCTTCTTATAAGATCTTACAAGTAACAGAATTATATCGTAGTTGTAATAAATTCCACAATCCTTAGCAAAAATAAATCCTGTAAATACAAATAAAAGACAAGATAAAAGCTTTATATTCACAACAGATTCTTATTAGTGACCAGCCTAAAGATTCAACTAACATAAAACAGTACCAATAAGTAAAAGGTGTGAGTGTAAGATATTTGTTAAGAAAATAACCTCACTATATTTAGATAGTTAGATAGATAGATATACATATATATGTAGATAGATAGATATACATACATATCTATCTATATAGATATACATATATACATATATATAGATATACATATATACATATATAGATATATATGTACACATATATATAGATATAGATAGATATACATATATACATATATAGATAGATATACATATATATATGTGTATATATGTATATATACACATACATACATACATACATTCATTTTTTTTTAAAACAGGCTTCACACCCAGCATGGAGCCCAATGTGGGGCTTGAGCTCATGGCCTGGAGATCAAGACCTAAGCTGAGATCACAAGTCACTTAACTGACTCCCCAGACACCACTAAAAGTTATGTTATATTCTGATTAAAGTGTAAAGAAAAAATCTAGAAATTACCATGGCTATAGAAGTATCCAAAAGTTGAGTTCTTTCTTTTGAAATCTTTTCCACAATGAGGATTTAAATGAAATATGAGAATAAAGAAATATATAGCACCCTAAATAAAAATATTGCATACCCTGACCAATTTTGGTACCCTGACAAACTTTAATTGTAATATAAAATTCAATGAAAGTCATGCCGACAAGTTAGCTTTACCTCTTACTGTACAGGTTGAAATTAAATTTTATCATCTTCTGTAAGTTTTAACTAAAATTTTAGCTAAATTTGTAGAGAAAGCTAAGTAAGATGGATAATTAAGTGTATTTGAAAGATTTATTCAATTTCCTTTAAAAGGTATGTGTTTTGTGTGTATATATATATACATACAAACATATAGAATCAAATATATATACAAACATATATATATATACAAACATATATATGCAAACATATAGAATCAAACACATTGTATATAATCAATATGTTGTTTAATTGAAAAACTGTAGGAAATTTACATTATTTATGTCCTTTTGGAATTTCTTATAATAATATCCACTTAAAAAAAAGTTTAAAAAACATTTTATTCACCTGGATATTGGGAAATTTAATTTGACTTTGTAAGCAATTCCTCTGAGAAGATTTTTGTTTTCCAAAAAAAGAAAAACATCATGATATTTAACAGATTTATAAAATCTGTTTAAGAAAAATTGCTCCTATGCCATTACATTTTATCCTGAAGTCTCAACGACCATCTGTTTTCTTTGAAAAATGAGTAATGTTAGCAATTGTGTTTTTTTTATTGTTGAACCCAGGTTAGTCTCTGCCTGGGGTTCAAGTTCTCAAAGATGGGCAGATTTAATATATTTGTCACCACCTTGATATTGCTTAACTTCAGATAAAAGTGATGGTTGGTAAGTCTGTGAATTGAGGACAAACCCCGTGTTGTTATGCTGAAACAATATTTAAGAACTCCAAGTCTTTATTTTTGTTCCAAATTGCACTACATCTTGTTAGGTTCATATTAGTTATTTTTAAAAACTACCTCTTTATCTCCAAGTTATTAAGTTACCATTTTAGTCACTGTCCTGGTATGTTGTTTCTTTTATTTTATTATTTTTTAAATAAGCAGAATTTGACCATTTCTCTATAAGTCTTTTATTTCTTTTGGACAGCTTAGTCAGACATCTACCTAGAATTTATTTTAGGTAAAAGGGTCCACTACTTTCTTTAAGTAAAATAATTTTAAAAGTTGTGAACTCCAGTAAATGGATAATTTTTGAAGATCAAATAAGCCAGGGTCAATTTAGTGCATATCAACTGAGATGTCCAGGGTTTGCATTTAAAAATGAATTTGCGATTGTCTTTGGTCTCTATTTCCTAATTCATTTTTAGGGCTTTAAAGATCTGTTGTAACAGGACTCTTGTTACATTTAATAAGTGCCATGTTGATTGGCGTTCTCTAAGTAGGCTTTTCAGTTTGCCTGTGGGGAAATTTAATATAAAAACATTCAACATTCTTTTATTAGTGTTTTTTACTATTCCCAGTCCCATCAGACCTTTGGTGCAAGCAGTGTATTATTGAAAAGCTTATCTGTAAGAAGTGAGCCAAGGGGAAATTCAGCCTTTATTAATATTGACATCATGTTCCCACACAATGGCTGTCTAAAGAAACTTTTCAATTGGATTTCAACTGCTTTGATGCAATATAAATGGAAACAACTGAATGCATGGTTTAACACAGAATAGTGAATGATGCTGTATCCTGCACACCCAAACATAAAGTTGGAGGTTAGAGGTATTTCAGGGCCATAATTTAGTATTCTCAATTTATAACGGTTAGTGGAATGTTGTTAGGTTAATTTGGTGGGTTCTTGAATACATATAAAATTTTCTCTGGGTTCTCTTCCCTTTCTCATTGCCAGTTTAAAGAAAAAGGACAACTAATATATTTCCAATGTGGAAGTGATCTTTAAGGACCAGGATAAGATGTAAGTAGGGTAATAATTTATGTTTAAGGATATGTTCTACTAGGATTATAAACAGCATCAACATCAGACAAGATTGGGGTGTTTAGAGACTGTTCAGGCCAACGTATTGAAAATACTTCACGCTGGTTGTTCTAGTTTCTTTTACCTTCACAGGTTAAGCGCCAATACGGGACACTGCTTTTTGCAGAAGTACAGAGTGCAGATCGAAATCAAACAGGTGGAAAGGTGTTTTTAAGAGAAATATTTGCCACTTCACCACAGAACTGGACTATGGTTAAGGGTATAACTATTAGCTTAACCAGCAAACAAATGCTCAAGTAAAAGGCAACAAGGTCTTCAACACCTGAAAAAAATAGTTAACATTTTCTCAGAAACCTACATATAATTTACTGTAAAATAAATTCTCGACTCACTGAGCACTATCACTTCTCTGGTTAGACAGTCCAAATTTGACATCTAGAACACTTCTTTAAAGTCACCATTTTCCTGGAAACACTCTAATTTTGAAGAGTCTAGAGCTATATTTAGCGTTTGAAGAGTAGTCTTTTAAAAAATATGGTTATAAAACAGATTGATTTAGAGGAGCATTATAATTAGCTGCTGAATATGTTAGAAGGATAGATTATTCTACATGAATCACGGAGCTCACTTTAAGTGTCATCCCCCATTCTAAACTGCCAGCTTAATTTCTTCTCATTTTTCACTGCAAGAGCCTTTTTTTCTATTATGCCAATAATAAAGGTGTAGTTGTCATGAAATAGGCATATCTTTGTGAAATAATGAATTATAAACTGTTTTGTTTCAATTTTTAAAGTAACTGAGTCATGATTACTTGATTTGACAATAACTAGCAAACCTACCTGCAGAATAAATTCATTTTATACATATATATCCAGAGTTGGTGGCCTTATGAGACTCTGGCAAACATTTTGAAGTTAATTGAAAAAAAAAATTGTAACACAGAATAGCATAAATGATAATAGGTATGGTGTTCACATAGTATCTCCAGAGATATCAGAAAATTATTATATAAAGAAACAGTTATAACAATACTGATGGCCAATATTTAAACATTTAAACATAAGAAAACACTTAAGATGATCTAAAGAAATTAAGATATGCTTAATCTAAGAGATGATTAAATATATTAATAAAATGATTCTGGAAATTGATGATTTGATAATAAATATAAAAATGTTGCCAATTTTTGAAACCCATACAAATCTGTCAAAGTAAGAGTATCACACTGGGTGAATTTTAGAGAATAATCCACATTGTTACACAATCTTGGAACTGTCATAGTAAGAATTGTGTAAGATTGGTGGCGTTGTATAATCTCAATGTCCATCATAAGCCCAAGATAGTAACTATTAAATATATATTTAAAATGTTCTATTACTCTTGATATATGCCCCTGTGCTAGATGCATATGGGATGTTTAGTAAGTACTTAATAAATGGAAGACTAAAATATAAATAACAGAAAAGCGATGTTTTTGTTTTTAGAAATTGTTCCTTAGGAATATCTATTTTCTTCTTTTTCTTTTTTGTAGTTAAAAAAAGGGTTGCCCGGGGCACCTGGGTGCCTGGTCAGTTAAGCATTTGATTCCTGACTTGGGCTCCAGTCATGACCACGTGTCGGTGGGATCGGAGCCTGCTTGGGATTCTCTCTCTCCCACTGTCTCTGCCCTTCCTCCATTGGCGTGTACTCTCTGTCTCTCTCACACAGTCTCAAAATAAACAAATAAACTTTAAAATAAAAAAGTATTCGGGTGCCGGGATGGCTCAGTAGTTAAGTGTCCAACTCTTGGTTTTGGCTCAGGTCCTGATCTCATGGTTTGTGAGTTGGAGCCCTGCATTGGGCTCCATGCTGACAGTGTTGAGTCCACTTGGAATTCTCTCTCTGTCCCTCTCTCTCTGTGCCTCCCCTGTTCACACTCAATTTCCTTCTCAAAATAAATAAAACTTAAAGAAAAAAGTTTTTCCTCCTTTAAAAATAAAATAGTTTCCTGGGGCGCCTGGGTGGCTCAATCGGTTAAGCGGCCGACTTCGGCTCAGGTCATGATTTCGTGGTCCATGAGTTTGAGCCCCGCGTCAGGCTCTGTGCTGACAGCTCAGAGCCTGGAGCCTGTTTCAGATTCTGTGTCTCCTTCTCTCTGACCCTCCCCCATTCATGCTCTGTCTCTCTCTGTCTCAAAAATAAATAAACGTTAAAAAAAATTAAAAAAAAAAGTTTCCTAAGTTAAGTACACTGGAACGAATAATAGCAAAAAAGGGACTAAAATGACAAGGTTCTAGAACTCAGGCAACTACTCACTGTTGTCCTAGAATCACATTGGGCAGGGCTCTGGTGTTGCTGTCAGTGAAGTGGTAAATTGCAGAAAGAGAAGGGAGGAGGGGGAGAGTGCAGAACAGATTCTGTGCAGAGGGACACAGAAGGGCAGGCTCCTGCTGTGTTGCTGAAATGCAGGTGCACCGTGCTGGTGAAACAGCCTTTGCGCTCCTCTGAGAAATCTCTGAGGACTTAGTATAAAAGATTGCTGCATCCCTGCAGAGAGTTTCTAACTTGGTGGGTCTGGGATGCATCTAAGAATTTTCCTTTCTAGCAAGTTCTCCAGTGTTGCCTGTGCTGCTGGTTGAAAAAACACAGTTTGGGAACTACAGAGATTAGAGAATGGGTTTGCTATCTAGGATAATATGTTCACACTTATTACAATGTGAATTCCTTTGTCAGTGGCTAAAACAATTATGTTACTATAACCATGTTTTCCTGTGCTCAGAGCTATATATTCACATTTAAAGAAGAATACAATCATTTGATATAACCTAAAACATGCAAAAATTCTCAGGCTAATTATACCTATAAATGGCCCACCTATAGTTACGTAAAATTGAAATAGACCTAATACCACAGTTCTTACATTAAAAGTTATATAGGCCATGCATGCAGGTATATGAACGTAGACATGTTTTTAGTTCAGCTCTGGATCTGTACCCTTATAGTTACAGTTAACATGAAAATTTTTGGTAGGATCTTATGCCACCAATTTAAATTCTATTAATTAAACATTGAACATTTAACCATTTAAACAACTCCTTGGATTAAATGGCAATCACTATTTTCTTGCTATAATGCAGTGTCTCATGTCACAAGCAGGGTGTTGCTCACAACTGTAGGCCAATAGCTAGGACTTCCAACCTAGAGACTGGATTTTGTAGACATATTATCTGTATCTGTATCTGTATCTGTATCTGTATCTGTATCTGTATCTGTATCTGTATCTGTATCTGTATCTCTCTATCATCTCTATCTCTATCTCTATCTCTATCTCTATCTCTATCTCTATCTCTATCTTAAAAGAGTTCAGATAGGGGTCAACTCTTGGCCCTAGGGTAAAGGTGGCTTTTATTTCTTCTCTTGGGGAAAAAGGGGAGGCGAGTTTTCCCCATGCAACCAACCTAAGGAAGGGGTGGATGCGCCCCCCAGGGGGTGAGGCTGGAAGAGCCCGACAATCATTCAGAAGGGCTCCTTCCTGTCCATTTCTGGCCCCAGGCTGCAGGGTGTGCTCCTGAGAGTCACTATAGGTCCAAGGTGTCCGAATCCCTGAGTTATCATGTGGAGGGAGTTGCCCTGAAGACTCACTCTGTTCATAACTCACTTCCCATGAGGTAGAAATAAAATGCATGTGTTTTTAACACCAATATTCCAAGAGAAGCCTATTCTAACACAATGAATGGTGACGGCAATGTAGTGTCATGGGCACTAAGATGCAAACCTGGATGTCGTATTTTGGAGGGCAAAGAAAGAGATGGCTCCTTGTGATTTCTGACTTGTAGTGAAGCAAAAGAAAGAGTAAGCTTTACGGAGTGATGGACAGAATGGTGGACTAAAAGAATGTGTTGTATAAGTACATGGTCATATATTACATGTTTATACATTTGGGTATGTACATAGATTTTTATTATTAATATTTACAGGAAATGTGGCATCATGTTAAGAATATTCATCTAAGCATCCACAGACCTGGGTTCTCTTTCATATTCCATCACTAATTCACCTAGTGATATGACAAGACAGGCATTTCATCTCTTTGGGCTCAAATTTCTAATTCAATAAAACACCAGATCTTTATAGATTACTTTCTTGCTATTCCATTCTATCACTCTGCTTTTGTAAGAATAACCATGGCACAGATTATTTTGTTCTCCACTGGAAACTTACTGTCATTTCTTTTCTTAAGACAATGGCAACGGTGTTGAGGAAGTAAAAATGATGCACTTCCTTTATTTTGTCCATAAGACAATAGGTTCTCATCATTTTCTCTGCCAGGGGAGCATAGAGTAATAATGAACAGATAGCAGAATGATATGATGATTATGCTGTATTAGAATTTTAATGATCTCCTTCTCATCTATCTTTCTGACCACTTACTATTTTGCAGAAAGAAGATTCAGTGCTTTCTATTTATTGAGGACTTGTGTTAGTAACTTTAAATGTGCTGTTTTATTTTCTCTTACAAGAAAGTAATGAGTAAGATATTATCTTATTATCCCAAATGAGAAAATTGATACCTGTGGTTTTGGAAGGAATAAAAGATTAAATAATCTTTCATAATAGGAACAATTTATCTGAGTTACCATGGGTTCCTGTTAATTTCTTGTTTTTAGCAAACTAGCAGCCAACCATGCAAAATTTCAGGGAAGGGAAAAACTTCCTAATTTTTTGAACAGTTTTTTCTTGCTCATTGGACACATGCCAGTGAGACTTCAGCTTTCCTTTTTACTAAGGAAGTGACCAAACCTAGATGAGTCAGACTCTGGAATATGACCCTATCATGTTGGAAATGGCAAATTTCATTCTTTTTTTATGGCTGAGTAATAGTCAATATATAAATTACATCTTTATCCATTCACATATTAAATACTTAAATTGCTTCCAAATCTTGGCTACTAGAAATCATGCTTCAGTGAACATAGGGGTGCATATATCTCTTCAATTTGGTGGTTTCTTTCTTTGAATAAAAGAAGTGAAGTTGATGGATCATATGGTAATTATTTTTAATTTTTTGAGGAATCTCCATGCTGTTTTCCATAATGGCTGCATCAATTTACATTTTCACTCACAGTGTACAAGAGTTCCCTTTTCTCTACATCCTTGCCAACAATTTTTATTTCTTGGTTTTTTGATGATAGCCAATCTGACAGGTGTGAGGTAATATCTCACTGTGGTTTGATTTATATTTCCCTGATGACTAGTGATGTTTCATGTGTCTGTTGGCCATCTGTATATCTTCTTTGGAAAAATGTGTACTCACGTCCCCTTCCCATTTTTTTTTTTTAAATCTGGTTGTTTGTTTCGTTTCTTTTTAGAAAAAGAGAGAAAATGCATGTGTGTGTGCATAGTGGAGGGTCAGAAAGAAAGGAAGAGAAACCTAAGCAAGCTCCATGCTGTCAGCAAAGAGCCTGACATGGGGCTAGATCTCCTGAACCATGAGATCATGACCTGAACCATCAAGAGTCTGATGCTTTTAATCAACTGAGCCACCCAGGCACCTCTGTGTTTTTTATATTAAGTTGTGTAAGTTCTTTATATGTTTTGGATGTTAACCTTTTATCTGCTATATAATTTACAAATATCTTCTCACATTCAATAGGTTGCCTTTTTGTTTTATTGATGGTTTTCTTTGATATGCTAAAGCTTTTTAGTTTGATGTAATTCCACTTGTTTATTTTAATTTTTGCTGCCCTTGCCTGAGGATATTGGTTTTAAAGAAATATTGCTAAGGATGCCAAAGACTTACTGGCTATGTTTTCTTCTGGGAGTTTTACGGTTTTAGGACTTGCATTCAAATATAATCCATTTTGAATGTAGTTTTGTGTATGGTATAAGATAGAGGTCCAGCTTCATGCTTTTGCATAGGGCTGTCCAGTTTCCCAACACCATTTATTGAAAAGATGGCATTTTCCCCATGATATATTCTGACCTCCTTCGTCATAGATTAATTGACCATATATGTGTGGGTTTATTCCCGGAATTGCTATTCCATTCCATGAATCACATTTCTGTTTTTGTGCCAGTACCATGCTGTTATGATTACTATAGCTTTGTAGTATAGTTTGAAATCTGGAAGTATTTTGTTTTTTTCTAAGATTGCTTTGGATAATCATGGTCTTTTGTGATTCCATACAAATTTTAGGATTCATTGTTTTAATTCTGTAATAAAAGCCATTGGCTTTGATGAAGATTGCATTGAATTTATAAATTGATTTAGGTAGGATGGATATTTTAACAATGTTTATTTTTTCAATCCATGAACATGGTCTGTCTTTCCATTTGTCATCTTCAATTTCTTTTATCAGTGTCTTATAGTTTTCAGAGTTCAGGTCTTTCATCTCCTCAGTTAAATTCATTCATAGGCATTTTATTCTTTTTGATGCAGTTGTAAATGGCATTGTTTTCTTAATTTCTCTTTCTGGTATCCCATAATTAGTGTAGACAAATGCAGTCAATTTCTGCATGTTAATTTTGTATCCTATGACCTTACTGATTCACTTATTAGTTCTACTAGTTTTTTGATGGGGTCTTTAGGATTTTTTATTTTAGTATCATATCATCTACAAATGGCAATGTGCTATTTCTTTTTAATTTGGATGCACTTTATTTCTTTTTCTTGTCTAATTGCTGTGACTAGGACCTCCAATATTATTTTGAATAAAAGTGGAGAGAGTGGGAACCCTTGTTTTGTTCTTGATCTTAAAGCAAAAGTTTTCAGCTTTTCACAATGGACTATGATGTTAGCTGTGGGTTTATCATATATGGCCTTTATTTTGTTGAGGTACATTCCTTCTATTCTCTTTGTTGAGGTTTTTTTTTTTATGTTTTTGTTTGTTTGTTTGTTTGTTTGTTTGTTTGTTTTTGAGAGAGTACAGCAGGGAAAGGAAAAGAGAAAGGGATAGAGGATCTGAAGTGGGCTCTGTGCTGACAGCAGTGAGCCCAATGTGGGGCTTGAACTCACAAACCACGAGATCATGACCTGAGCTGAAGTCAGATGCTCAACCAAATGAACCACCCAGGTGCCCTACTACTTTATTGAGTTTTTATCACAAATGGATGTTGAATTTTGTCAGAAGGCTTTTCTGCATTTATTGAGTTACTCATGTGATTCTTATCCTTTGTTTTATTAATGTGGTATATTACATTGGTTGCTTTGTGGATGTTGAAACTTCCTTATATCTTAGATAAATCCCACTTGATCATGGCATATGATCCTTTTTTTTTTTTTTTAATTTTTTAATGTTTATTTATTTTTGAGACAGAGAGAGACAGAGCATGAACGGGGGAGGGTCAGAGAGAGGGAGACACAGAATCGGAAACAGGCCCCAGGCTCTGAGCTGTCAGCACAGAGCCCGACGCGGGGCTCGAACTCACAGACCACGAGATCATGACCTGAGCCAAAGTCGGCCGCTTAACCGACTGAGCCACCCAGGCGCCCCGGCATATGATCCTTTTAATGTTTTGTTTAATTTGGTTTGCTAATACTTTGTTGAGGATTTTTACATCTATATTTATTAGGATTATTGACCTGTAATTTCCTTTTGTTATGGTTTCTTTGTCTGGTTTGGGTATCAGAATAATGCTGGTTTCATAAAATGAGTTTGCAAACATTGCTTATCGTCAATTGTTTAGAATAATTCAGAAAGGATAGGTAGTAACCCTTTTTGAAATGTTTGGTAGAATTCACCTGTGAAAGCTCTCTCATTCTGAGACTTTTGGTTTTGGGAAGTTTTAAAATGACTGGTTCAATTACATTACTTATAATCAGTCTATCCAGATTTTCTGTTTCTTCATGATTCAGTGTTGGAAGGTTGCGTGTTTTAGATTTTCCAATTTGTTGGCATATACTTGTTCATAGTAGTCCATATGATCCTTTGTATTTCTGTAGTGTCAGTTGTAATATCTTGTTCATTTCTGATTTTGTTTATTTGGTCCCCCTCCTCTCTCTCTCTCTCTTAATGAGTCTAGCTGTGGTTCATTGCCTTTTTTAATCACTCAGATCATATTTATCCCTCCAGTCATCTATAAATTCCTTCAAATTTGAGAATTTCTACAGTCTAAAACTAACATTTCTTAATTATCATTAATTTTAATATGTCTTTTGTATTCTGCTATAAAAAAGAATAATAAAAACTACGTCAATTTTGATTATGCGTTTCAAAATTTAATGTGTTTATAGTGATCAACTCTTCGTTAAATAAATATCATCTATATAAAATATTTATCAGTTATTCTAAATACATTTGCATTTATATTAGAGTAATGGCAAGAATAAAAAGCTTTTGTGGAAAAACATTTCATCTGAAAATTTTTAAGCAATGTTTAAAATACAAATATGTGAGTTTATAAATCAGGTTGGTTAACAAAACAATGAGCACAGTACTGACTGCAAAGGAAATCTCATTCTAAACAATGCAGCCAACCTAGAAAAAAGACACATGAAAAGAAAGAAATTACTGAAGCTATTACACATATGACACACCCGGCTGGGAGTCCAGCTGCTCAAGGAAGCTGGTGGTTCTTGATCTTTGGGAATTCCTAATTAGAATATAAGTTGGAAATATAATAGAAAACATAAAAGAAAAAGAAATATAATATTAGTTTTAGCTCTTGTTTTGTGTCTTTAAATGTTAGCGAAGACAGAATTATAAGAGCTGGGCTAAGTAAGCAATAAATAATTTTTATAACTACTGACTTTTGATGTCAATTATACTTTATCAAAGTTTCCAATATTCCATTGCATATTTATCCCTACTTTCAGAATAGGCATGGTTACCAATAGCTTGTGAACTGTAGGCTGCATTCTAGAGCTGCTGTATATGAATCAAATGGCATGCACTTAGGATGCATTTATATATTCCTTAAAAAGCAGATTTTTCTTCCATTTGGCGCTCGCTACATACTTCTCTAAAGGTTTTTGCAATAGATGAGCCTTCATAGGATTATAAATCATAGCATGCTAGAATAAATGCTATAGAAATTGAATACATGGTACAGTATTTTGCACGGTGATAATCACCTATAGCCTGAGAGCATATAAATATGTGATTAATTTATATTTTTATTTTAAGGAACCCAAATAAATGTGTGCCCATATATTCTGTTATTTATGGTATTTCAAATTACTCCTTTACAGGTTTATAGGACTAATGTGACCTTCCCAAGATCTATGCTAGCAAAAGTAAAAGATCCAAATAATTTACCCAGAAAATTAAAATGAAAACAAAACCAAAACTGTAACAACTTTTACTTTTACACAATTGTCTGGATATTCGAGGTTAATCATGTTTAGGTTTCACTTCAAGTGGATTATTGCCTTTATTCTCTATGTCACTGCTAACGAACCGTATTTTCAAGGTTGATCAGTATGCAAGACAATGTATTCTCTGATTGATCAGTATGCAGGGTTGGATTACTCCAGAGAACATTTGGGCATTTTCACTATGTCCTGTGGATTAACCTGCAGAGTATGCATTTTGGAGGGCAGGTACTAAGGGAGGAAACAAAACTGACTTAATGGTCTGGCACTGTGGAAGTTTGATCAACTCCCTGAGTGGAGGTCGAGCCATCTTATGAAATCACTTGCCATATGAAAATAATCCTAAGATCTTTGGAAAATAAATGTGCTTCATTGTCATGGTAGAACAATAAAACTGATTAAACAAAAAGTAGTGGCATTAATTTTTTGCTTTTAATTATGGACCATATTGATACTTATTCAGACTACGATTTTCTAATGGTAGTAGCTGTTCCATGTTTGTGTGATCATTTTAGGAGTGGAAATATACGGGTACCTACTGCATTATATTCTACAGCAATGATTTTAGACTTGTTGGTGTAGGTAGTGGAATTCTTCAAGAGATTTCTGTCTTTGCACTCCCTCCTGCTGGTCTTCCTCCTATTAGATGAGAAGTCATGTGAGGCTTTCAGTTGAATATCTGGGGCTTTTCCAGATTTTTAAAAATCTTCTGCAAAAGGAAGGAGAGAAGAAAGGAGATTGTCAAAAATCCAGTGTAACTTCCAAAAATTAAGTGAAAATTAAGTATTCTACATTCTAGGTTTAATCTTATTTAAGGATCTTTGAATAACAGTTGAATTTTCACTTATTCTTTTAATTAGCTTAAATCTTTGAAATAGGATAACCTCAAAAAAAAAAAAAACAACAAATTGGGGTAAGGGGAAGATAAGTAGGGCAAATTTTAAAGTATATGTTTTATTATCTCTCATAAGAATGACATGCTAATATAAAAAAAATGCACCTGTGGAATCTTATAAAAAATGAAGGGGTGTAAGAGTGCTGTATGCAAGAAATCTAGAGAGACATTTGGAAGTGAATGTTAACATTTTCTTCAATTTGCATTGTGAAACAAATACACAAAATAGAAGACTCTTTTACATCAAAATATTGATTTAATTGAAACATAGTCAATCAACAATTATTGAACACTATGGTTGGAGCAACTGGTTGTAGGAGGGTGTGGGATAACTATACTTCCTTTTCAAGGCCATCCATCATGAGCTCCAAAAGAGGACCCGGGTAGAAAAAGAATCCCATTAATTGTAACAATAACAAAAGTTGTTTTATCTGACTCCAGCCTTCACTTCTACTGTGGAAAAACCCCTTTCAAAAGCAAATACATTACCTAAGAAAAGCTGACACATCAACCCCCATTGTCATCCACTAATACGTTACCATTTTATCTCATGAACATCGTTGATGGTGAACAATGGTAAGAGTTCATGAAAAAGCACATTAATATGGAAGACAAGAAAGGTGTTGAAAGGGATTCTAGATCAACACAGGAGAAAAATTTCTTTTACCTAAAATTTGATTTTTTGACTGACTTTACCTCCTCTGGCTAAACTCTAAATCTGATTAGAGTTTTGATTCTTATAGTTAAATGGAATAGAAAGTGGAATGAGTTTTATTTTTTTAACGACAGAGACACTTACTGTCTGGATACATTTGGGAATCAAGAATTAAGACCTTTAGCCAAGTAGATCTTACACACCAAAAACAAAGAAAACCAGAAATACTGACCAAGCCGAAGTCAGTAGCAGCGGGAACCACAGTAGATTTGCTCTTCAATTGGTGCTGCTGCTGGGGCACTTTTCAAAACCCCACAGGCCTCCCTGGAATGCTGGCAGCAGGAGCACATGGTCCTCTTCAGAGCAGATTTTTCTCACTACTGCACCCTCTGCTTTTGCCTCAAAGCAAGAGCTTTTCTCTTATATTCTGCTTCCTCAAATACTTGGCTCACTTATGACCCCCACTCCTCATCACACCTTCTCTACAGAATAGCCTCTGTCAGTATATTCTTTCAGTTATTTCTCCCACTACCAGTGCCTTGATTTCCTTTGACATTCCAAATTCCTGTCCCATAAGTCAGAATCTCCATTTTTCTTGGGGTAGAGCCATCCATAATAGGTGACCATATAGTCAGAGCCATTTCCCTTAGATCAAGCGTTGGCCTGACGAGTACAAGAGTACAAGAGTGGTAAACTAGTGGGAGACTAGTTTATTTTTTCCACTACTATTGTGATTTAGATCCCTTAAAGTAGGCTTGAGGCTTAAATGTTAAAATCATGGTCCCTGAGAGCTGACATACATGTTTAGTGACACTTAAAATATAATCAGGTTAGGGACGCCTGGGTGGCTCAGTAGGTTGGGCCTCTGACTTCAGCTCAGGTCAGGATCTCATCCTTGTGGGTTTGAGCCCAGCACTGGGCTCTGTGCTGACAGCTCACAACCTGGAGCCTGCTTTGGACTCCGTGTCTCCTTCTCTCTCTGCTCCCCCCCTGCTCGCACTCTGTCTCTCCCTCTCAAAAATAAATAAAATAAAATAAAATTATAAAAAAAATATAATCAGGCTAGTGATTCATATGATGTGATAATATGGTAATTTTGACAGAAACAAATTGGGATTGACTGTAAAAGTATTCTCATTTCTCTGAGAGAAAGAACGAGAATTGTAGTGCAATATACAGAAGTTCTTCCAGTGCAAAGCCCACAAAGAAAGAATTTCTTCTTGGGGCAACAGGTAGGACACAGTGTTTGAAGTAAGCATTGAAACTGACAATGTTGCCCAAAATGTGAAGTATTATATTAGAGCCAGTTGCTAGAGCTACAGAAATACATAGTAGTTTCATAGTAGTCTATGAAATACATAGTAGTCTCACCTAAAATGGAATTTTTGAATAACTGCAAGCAGAGAACATAAAAATATTTTCAAATGGGCATAAAAAGCTAAATAAATGGAAACAACTATTGTCTAGAAATCTAAATGGAACATAGAACAACATAAGATATGGAAGATGAATAGATGACACACCCAGAAAAAAACAAGTTAAGTAACTGTTTAAAGGAAGGAGGGGCACCTGGGTGGCTCAGTCAGTTAAGCATCCCACTCTTGATTTGGGCACAGGTCATGATCTCATGGGTCATGGGATCTAGCCCCACATTGGGCTTCCACTCACCGCTTGGGATTCTCTCTGCCCTCCCCTGCTCTCATTCTTGCTCTCTCTCTCAAAGAAAATACACTTTTAAAAAAATGGGGGGGGGGAGACATTTTCTATAGGTATAACACTATGATAATTACTAGTGAGACCAGATTCAAAGTGGCTGTCAAAATCCTTCTATATACTATTTACCATTGGTTGAGTAAACTAATTAAAATTGGTGAGTTTATATGGCTTTCAATAGATTGTATAAGTTCAGGTTTCTTAAATTTGAGTAAATTTATTTAGATAGGCTTTACATGATAGAACAATTTTAAGCTTTGCTACAAATATATTTATTAGTTAAGGAAATATTTTTTTCTAGATCATCTTCTGTGTTAGGCACTCCATGACACATTGATGAAACATAGGTAAGTAAGACATATTCACTGTCCTCAAGGTATTCATAAGCTATTAAAGATAATTAGTATTATAATTCTTTTGGTTATAAGTAAAAAAAGAAAAAAAAATCACAAACCCAAACTGGCTTACACTAAAGAGATTTTGAACTAAAGCACTATCACCAAAACTGAAGAGTTGATGATTGTTTGTTCTGATGGGATTCATTTTTAGCCTCAACATAACGATGAGCTGCCAGCTCTTTGAAGCCTTAGTGGTCCCAAATATTACATTCTCTAAGCACCAAGCCAGCAGAAGAATTGGAGTCAAAGACCTGCAATTCCCAGCAAAGTTCCGAGATTCTCTTCAACCAGTCCATCCACAAACCACCTTTTTCAAAAGCATGCATGTGCAGGTGTTTTATGCTGGCATTTCCTGAAGACAGTGGGAGAAATTTATCACTGTGATTAGGAATGTTAAACAAGCTGATTGCCTGAGGCTGATGAGAGCCTCTCTTAAGATGCGGGTGTGGTAAATTCCACTCTAAACTTTGAACAAGGAAATTTGGGATCTGGTTAGGAAAGGGGAGAAGGAAAGAAATTCTGTTATTCCAAAACAAGTTTGCTCTAGAGATTACAAACAGAAGACTAAAAATGTTATGTATTCAGTGTTGTGGTAAATACAAACGCAGGTGTCATGGCAGGGCGGAAAAGAGAGACATGACTTCCCTGACTATGTCAGGTGAGAATTAAAAGATGGGTCCATATTAGTTAGGGGAAGTGAAGCTGAGAGTGGGAGAGCATTCCAGAAAGAGAGGGCGGAATGAACAAATACACAAACCAAAGTGAGGATAATAAACAGTCCAGGAGAACAGTAAGTCACTTCATGATGCTAAAGAATAAAATTAGAACAGGGAAGAGTGGGTGATGAAGCCAGAGATATCTAAAGGTGCCAGGTTATTGTAGGCAATGTCATGTTAATGATAGTTAATCCTGTGAGTGTTAGAGATCCAAAAGGAAAATTTCAGAATACAGGATAGAATCAAATTTGTTTTTAATTCATTGATGCTGCGTAGTGTGGAGGATGGCTTTAAGATGATCACGAATAATGGCAGGAAGACCAGTAACGATATTATAATAGTCTGGATAAAATTGATACGGGCCTAAAGTAGGCTTCAATGATAGTAAAAATAGAGACAGAAACAGAACTGAGGAACTATTTAGGAGGTAAAATTTACTGGATATGGAAATTAATTGGATGAGGGAATGAGGGACAGGGGTTGGGGAGACATCAATGATCTGTCCTGGATTTCTACCTTGGTTGCCCTAGATCAGGGATTGGTAAACTTTTTCTGCATAGGGCCAGATAATACCTATTTTAAGGTTGCAGGTCATAAAATCTCTGTTGCAACTCCTCAGCTCTGCTTTGTAAGTGCAAAAGCAGCCAGAGATGATATGTAAATGTATGGGGATGATTATGTCCCAATACAACTTTATTTTCAAGTGGGTGGGCCAAATTTGGCTCTCTCTGGCTGTGGTTTGGTGATTCTTGTTCTAGTTGAAGAATGATTTCATTACTAGCTAAAAAAAAAAAAAAGGAGAAGGAGCAGAAGCAGGAATCTTGGACTTCAGGAGGTTCCTGTTGGTTGTTGAGTTTAACAATATCTGCAGAAAATTCGTTAGGATTTGTACACAGGTGGTTGAGTGTGGAAGGGGTGTGTGTATGATCAGGACATACATACTTTAGATTCTTCAGCATAAAGATGATTTGAAATCTTGACTCTGGATAAAATTACGTAGCATGGTGAGGAATATTTTTAGAACAGACCACTAAGAATGTGAATGGTTTTACAAATTTCTGTTCTAGATGCTAAAGATACAGAAGAGAGCAGTACAGGCATGGCTTTCATTCTCCTGTAGTTCTCAGGCTAGATGGAAAAGAAATGTTTGAAGGGATGTCTTGAAAAGTCACTCTACCTGAAAACCATAACCAAAATTGTGGTGCCTTTGCTGTCCAAACCAGGTAAGCAATGCCCTTCTAAAAAGATGCCTTAGTATGCGTCAGTTCTGTGTGCATGTATACCTCAATTACCTCAGGTATGTATGTACCTCAGTTGGTGGCATCACAACACCTGAAGAACAGAGAGATAATAAAATGAATTGAAATAATGAAATAAAATGAAATGAAATGAAATGAAATGAAATGAAATGAAATGAAATGAAATGAGTATCCATACTAAGCAATGTTGCATGCCTGATCAATTTTATCCTTCATGATCAATTTCATTGTAAGGATATCCATATTATTATACCTTTTGATGTAGGTATTACTAAGGTGTTCCTAAGTGGGAAATATAATGTTAAAGACATTCAATGATTTTCCTATTGTTATTTATCTAGTATTTAAAAGAACCAAAAAAAATACATATATATACGTATATATGTGTATATATATATGTATATATATGTATGTATATATGTGTGTGTGTGTGTGTGTGTATATATATCTATATCTATATCTATATATCTATCTATCTATCTATCTATCTATCTATATATATATATATATCCATGCTTTTCCAAAAGTAAATATGGTGATTTTTGATTAGGCCTTATTGCTTCACTATTTAAATTAAGGAAGCCAACACTGAAGATATTTAAAATGATCCTTTATCAAATTTGAAAAGAAGCAATGTAGAAATGCAGATATTTCCACATTTCCCAGTTAGGAGACATTGTGAGGAAAACTGTCATAGAGCTATTTCTTAAAATCATGGAAAAAGTTTTTAAGATCTCTCATTTTGGGGGTGCCTGCGTGGCTCAGTTAGCTAAGTGTCTGACTTCGGGTCAGGTAATGATCTCAAGGCTGGTGAGTTCAAGCCTTGTGTTGGGCTCTCTGCTGTCAGCATGGAGCCTGCTTTGATTCCTGTCTTCCTCTCTCTCCCCGACTCGTGCTTTCTCTCTGTCTCAAAAATAAATAAAAACGTCAAAAAAAATTTTTTTAATCTCTCATTTTATTTTTGAGCCACATCTCTTCTTGCTGATTTGCTTTGACGAGAAAAAACTCCGTGATCTCATTGTTTGGAGAGTTAATGGAGTGTAGATGGACTCAATGGGCACTTTTCTATAGGCTGTGCTCCTGCCTTTGTCTTTGTGTTGCTTCCTGTGGTTGGCTTGCCTCCCTACACAAAAAAAGCAAACAGACCTCAAGTAGATCTTGTATATCTGTTGATATTGCAAAATATAGATCTCTAAATGAGCTCTCTCTTGCAGGGATAACAGATAACAATGGCATCATTGTTTAAATATGAGTTTCTCCCAATTAAATTTGGGAATCAATAAAGAAATAGAGGAAATATTTCTTTGCTGTGACACCTTATTATTACATCAAATTTTGTGAGCCACATCTGTGGGCTGAAACCTAATGGAAAGCAGAGCCAGAAAGGTTCTGGAAATTGGCAGGATCTGATGATCCAAACAGGAGAGTAGGAACTGTAATGTGTGTGTGTATGGGGGAGGGGGGTGTAGGGACATGGAGACTCCTGGAAGTGCTCAAATCCAAACAGAGCTGCATCTTGTTAAGTAAATTTACCCACCAAAAAATGACTTACTGTGAAGGACGCCATTTTAGTTCCTAACTTAAAACCTCTATAGTTTAATGTGTTGAAGAAATTATTACATAGCATATTGGAAACATATTTAGAAAGGTTTACTAACTTCATGCTAAGTAAACTCTCAATAGTCACTTCTAGTGATTTCTAGAATATAATGTGAGGAGGTTGAACAAGATGACTTTTGAAGTCAGGTAGACTATAGTTCCAATCCTAGATCTATCATCACAGGCTATGTGACTTTAAGTAGCTAACGTAGGCCCTCTGAGCCTCAGTTTCCTGAAGAAAAATGATAATTAAACCTCTGGTAAACCTGAGTAAGCTAAATGCTTGACAGATAAATCCCAAACTTTACTGTCTTAAGATAACAAAAGTTTTTGTTTCACTCATTTAAGGATCTAACAAGGGTGTCCCTGGTTGAGCAGCATTCCTGAGCGTTTCTTCTCAAAGGGGCAACTCGGCAGCCCACATTCTTTCCATATTGTGGCTCTGCCCTGCCCTACGTCCTTAGAGTCCTCTCTACTCAGCTGGCAGATGGAGGGTGGTCCTTGAGGAGATTTTGTAGGTTTGACTAGAAAGGGCAAACACTACTTCTATCTATATTCCACTGGACAGAATTCAGTTGCAAGATGACTCCTAATTTGGAAGGCTGGGAAAGATTATCTAATTGTCCAGCAAGAAAAGTACTGGAACCAGGGTGAAGCAAACGAGGTGCCTAGGATGCAAACTTAAGGAACCATTTGTTCCCAACATCAGGCAAGTGAAGGGTCTTTTAAGTGCAGGACTGGTATCTGCAGCTACCTAAGAGTGAGTACCTCCTTACATTTTCATCCCTAGACACCTCTCTTGCCTCATTCCAGTCTCTGCCCAAAGTAAACAGTTTAAGGAGGAAATAGCTAGTTGCTGCCCATATCTATCTACCTATCGGGACTACATAAATAAAATGTCTGGTGCCCCATGCTTCTTTTGTTATCACATATAGAAAAAAAATATTCCTCCTTTTTTTTTCATTCCAATCACGTTGTGATAATTACACTTCTATAGTTTAAAAAAACCACGGCAACTATCCCCTACTTAAAGTGTGCCAGTTTGGTCATTCTATATTATTTTAAAATATAGACGTTTAAAACTTAAATAATGTTAAAATTCTTGACAGCCTTTATTCCAGCCATTAAAATATTTAGTGGCAGGATACGAACTAGCCAAAACAGTATACAGCCCCAGAGATTTTCTGCAACTTAACTTCTTTGAAAATAAGTTTTGGTCTGTACATCTTGATTTCTTAATAGCTGTTGGACTCACAGCATTTCTCTCAACCACTGCTCCCTTAAAATTCAGTGAGGCATTGTTAGGGCGTGCTTTCCCATAATGAATGCATTATAGTAATCGTTACAGGAAAGAAAAGACAAGAATGGCTGTAGTGTAATCTTCAAAATGTTTACATGGCTCTAATGTTGGTCATTTTAGGGAAACTGCCAACAGGCTCATGAAGCTGTAAACATGCATTCTGTATTTAGAGAAGTAGTTTAACTTTCAGGATAGCCAATTCCAACTTCAGTTTATCTTGCTTTATGTACAGAAGAGCTGTTTGAATTTTGACAGCTTATGAGCAAACCATTCTACAAAATGTGGCTGTTGATCAGCTATGGAAAGAAGAGGATGTTCTGTGAAAAGGCTGCAACTGAAACTAGTTGCTGTTATGAGTTGATGAAGTTTTTATTGTTAATTAAGTCTGGAAGAATCTCTTCTGTGAAAACTACAGAGATCCAGAGTGATGCTATTGTTTTGTTTTTGCCTTTCTTTGTCTGGATATTTTGCACTTGCCATTGATAAATTTATTTGTTCAATTGGCAGACATCATTTTATTTATTATGTCTTTCTGGGGGCCTAGCAATGCACTGGCTGACTACAAAGGCATAGCGGATTGGGATGGACCTTGTCCTCGAGAAGCTTCTGGCTGAGTAAAGATAGGAACGCGTACCTATCTAGCTGTGCTGTGTTGTGGGACGTCTAAGTGCCACGAAAGCATCAAGATAGTGTCCTCCATACAGGGGAGCTATATGTGGTTTTTTTCAGAGATGGCATTTGAGCTGGAGGAAAACTCAACCTTTGAACATATAGAGATGATGGTACAGTGTGGTAGCGGTGACATGGAGGGTGCAGAGAAACAATAAGAACAAAGATACATTAGTCAAATCCTCACATTAAGGATTTGTTTTCCTAAGCACACTTAAATTATAATTAATAAGTTTTAAATCGATATTAATAAAGATCTCCGATATATTATCATAGTGTCATACACAGAGCACCATTGGTTCTCTTTATAACCACAGAATCAGAACTTCCCTGGCCTACCAGCTTTGACACCGAGTGCTCAGCAAACTCTCATGTTTTTCTGGGTCCTGGAATATTTATCAAATGATTGAATGTACTTACAACCTTGCTTGACTTTGAAGAAAATCTCAGACATCATACAATTTCATGCTTAAATATTTTGGCATTTATGGCTGAAAGATAAGAACTCTTTGTAAATAACACTCACAAACCATCATCACATCTCAGATCAATGGTAGTTTCTTAATATCATCAAATGTCGAAGAAATAAAATTTCCCCAATAATCTTATACAGTTTTTTTATTGAGATTATTTACTCAAATCAAGATGTAAGCAAGGTCTGTGGATTATGCGTGCTTGATATATGTCTTAGGTCTCTTTCGGGATACATGTTCCCCTTGTAAATTATTTGTTGAAAAACTAGCATCCGTGTGAGTTTCTCACATTTTATATTTTGCTGATTACAGAAGCTAACTGATTTGACACAACTCTGAGTGAGAAGAAACTAACAAACTGAGCAGCCACATTCCTCCATTTACTCTCTCCTGTGCTATAAACTATGACCCTTGGGGTGCCTGGGTGGCTCAGTAGATCAAACATCTGACTTCAGTTCAGATCGTGATTTCACGGTTCCTGAGTTCGAGCCCCATATTGGTCTTGCAGCTGTCAGCACCGAGCCTACTTCGGATCCTCTGCCTCTCTCTCCCTGACCCTCGTCCACTCACACTCTTTCTCTCTCAAAAATAAACACTTTTATTTAAAAAAATATGACTCTTATACTTCAGCAATGTTCGAACAAAGACTCAACTCCTCCCAAACTTCGTCTCTGTCTCCAAGACTATTACTATGTTTTTCTGAGTATCTCTTGGTTCCAGGCTAGAACCATTCACTTCTTCAGCTAAAATCACCCCTGAGTGTGGGAAGGGCAGAGAGCGAGAGAGACACAGAATCTGAAACAGGCTCCAGGCTCCCAGCTGTCAGCACAAAGCCCAATGAGGGGCTCGAACTCATGAACCATGAAATCACGACCTGAGCCAAAGTCGGACACTCAACCGACTGAGCCACCCAGGCACCCTCTTATTTTCTAAATCTAATGCCTACATCTGTTCTAGCCCTATCCTGGGGTTTTACTGCTCCTGTTCAACCTAATGAATCTTGTACTTGATTCTAAGTTCTTCACCTGTCACTTTGCTTTCTACCTGGTTGATCCTACACTCTACTTGTCTTTGGACCACAAACAAGGTCTTTGGACCTTGTGCTGTCTCTTTCTACTCAAAATCTTATTTGCTGTTCTTTCCGGTTTAGTTATGGCAGTTCTCAGTTTTGTAACTTCAGTTTCTTCATGAGAATAAAGCAACAAAAGCATGGATGGATACCCACATTTATATGTGTATAAATTTACCATTTACAAACAATGCAAATGTACATATCACTGTTCTAAGAGTCAAGTTCAGCTTATTTTCTAAACAAAGAAAGGAAGAACTCATATTACATGTTAATAAAAGAGGATTGAATTTGTTTATTGTCCAGTTGATAGAAAAAAATTCAAATTCTAGACTTTGAAACCAAACTTTGCAAAGCAAAACCCCCTTTGGCTTGCTACTTCCCCCAGTACCTTCAATACGTGCCACAAACATTTATATGGAGGATGGATCCTTGTGTGTGTGTGTGTGTGTGTGTGTGTGTGTGTGTGTGTGTGTTCCCTAAGCAAGAGTATGATATTAACAGTGGCTGTGGCTACATGAAAAGAGCTTTCCTATGGTGATTGTATTTATTAGCCAAGTATTATGATGTGTTGACTGATAACACTTTTGGAAAAGAAAATACATTTTGATTTTTAAAATTAAAAAGCCATATATATCATATGGCATGCATGCACGCACACAGGCACACACACACACACACACACACACACACACCCAGATACACACACACAACTCTGCATGAAAAGAGAAAGACCTCTTTTTTACTGTCTTGCATGTCTTTCAGTTGTTCCAGAAGGGCTGGTTCTCAACTCTTGTCTAGGTAACTCTAGGGAAGCCCTCATCACACTGCCAACCACAACTCATTGCTCGCTCATTAAATGAAGTTAGTAGCTCATGATCAGTATTTCTTATATTTAAATAGACTCTTTGTACTCTTTCCATTATTTGGCCATTTTGATAGTGCTGCTATAAACTCTGGGGTACATGTGCCCCCATGTGTCAGCACTACTGTATCCTTTGGATACATTCCTAGTAGTGCTATTGCACCCCTGCTAATTAAAAATGGAACAACCTGTAGGGTAGTTCTATTTTTAATTTTTTCGAGGAACCTCCACACTGTTTTCCAGAGCAGCTGCACCAGTTTGCATTCCCACCAACTGTGCAAGAGGGTTCCCGTTTCTTCACATCCTCACCAAAATAGCCTCTAACACATGCAATGAAGTAACATTTTGTTTGTAAAAGTTTTGTTTCAGTTGTGTGAGTGTAAGAATTGTGTGCATGAATGTTTTCTGAGGGATGTATATATAGAGACAGATAGATAATATATATGCTATATATTTTATAAATATAGCTAAATTTTTTGCTAGAGATCCAAGTTAAAAAAGGTAAGATAGCTTATTCCTGGATTTCCCCAGAACTATTATTTTGTCCTCTCAGTGGTACTGAGAGAGGTAGCATTGCTAAGTGGATTTGGAATGGGAGAGGCTTAGCAGGATTCCGTTATGGGAGGGATAGAAAATTCAAGAAGATCTATAGCAAGTAAGGTTTTACATGGCGTTTATTTTTACTTGTATAGTAATGGAAAGAAGAGGGAAGGTGGAAAGGTGAGAAGAAAAGGAGGGAGTAAAAGAGGGATGAAAGGAAAGATGGCAAGATTAAATGCAAGCAGTAAAGTCTAATCACCTGAAAAACTTGTATGTGCATATCTCAGCGGGCCTGATGACCACCACCCTACAGGGTAACAAGGAATTATCCCAAGAACACACAGATGATGGGAGAGATGCTTAAAGGATACAAGAGATCTCTACAAAGATTTGCTTAAAATTTTTTTAACACTAGAAATTATAGACTGATACATGTTAACTCTAGTATGTGTAAAAATATTGGCGCATATCGCCAGAAAATCAATTTGTAAACACTAAGATTGCAGACCAATAACTAACATGAGTTAGAAGAGCAAATTATCAAAGACCAATCTAATAGCCTTTGCTGACAGAGCAAGGCATGTTGTAGATAGCAGAAAAGCAATAAATGCAATATATCTCAGGCTCAGGATGGCCTTTGATTTTGTCCCATATGACACACTCATCAACAAGCAGAGAAAATATAGCTTAAACCAGTATTTCTCAAACTATGCATTGTGACCTCCAAGGTTATCATGAAAAGGTAGAGACAGGTCGCAGAATTTGCTACTGTATTTCTTCTCCATAGTGCCTGAGCCAGAGGAAGGCCCAATATGTGGAAAAGGAGAACAGCAAAAATTCCTTCGAAGGCACTATTTGTTCTCACATTCCCAGAAAACTCTTGTACCCCTTCTCTAGCTATTATAGTAATATCCACCTCTGTGACTGGCCAAGGATCAAGGAAGTTCTGGTTAAGCCAGACTTCAAGGTGTTGAGCTTTACTTTTGATTTCATTGCTCTGTTTCTCACTTATCCACCACATCGATAGTATAAAAAAAAGAATATAGTAAACACAGATGAATAAGAACTAAATTTTGTTTATTTATGACATCCAAGCACTGATAAGTATTTAAGATGTGGAGAATTTAAAACATGTTAATATATTGCTATTTAACAAACAGCAAGCACTACTAATAACTCATTTAATGTTCACAATAGCCCTAAGAGATAGATACTATTATTTACAGGTGAGGAAACTGATGCACCAAGAGATGAACTGACTTGCCTAGGTTACATCCTAATAATTGGTAGGGAAGAGTTGGTCAAGATTTCAAACCAAGCAGTTTGAATCCAGAGTCAGGACCTTTAGCTACTGGACTATGGTGCTTCTCCAAATGTAGAACAGCAAACACAGTGCTCTGCACATAATGTGCTCTATAGGTACCAACTACTGGCATAATTAATTTTATGTGTCAACTAGACAGGGCTAAGGAATGCCCGAGGAGTTGGTACAACAGTGTTTCGGGGTGTGTCATTGAGGAGCTGAATAGAACAAAATGGCAGAGGAAGGGAGAATTCTCTCTCCCTTTTTCTTCTCTCTGCCTGAGCTGAGACATCCATTTTCTCCTGCTTTTGGACATCAGTGCTTCTGGTTCTGGGCTTTTGAACTTTACCAAAACTTAGACCATCAGTCCCAGATCCTCAGGCCTTTGGACTGAGACCGAATGACTTCCTTGGTTCTCCAGCAGCTTGCAGATATCAGATCATGGAACTTATCAGTTTCCGTACTTGCATAAGCCAGATCCTATTACAAATCTCCTCTTCTATATCTGTATCTGTATCTGTATCCATATATGTATATTTGTATCTATATCTATATTTATATTTATATCTATATCTATATACCTTACTGGTTCTGTTTCTCTGGAGAACTCTAGTGCAGCTATTATTATTACTAGTCAATTCATTCACCACCCCATATTACCCAGTTTACAGGTGAAGAAACTGACACGTGATGAATTTAAGCATTTCTGTAAAGAGAATAAGGATGTGTTTGGATGTATCCAATAACGCAGAATGTTGTACCAATAATCTGTTGAGTTCATTTGTAGAAGAAGGGGGAGAGTGCCAGCTTCCAGACAGTGTGGTCTTGAGAAGACTGATGGAATCATAAAGGCAAATGGGAAAGAGAAGACTGATGGAATCATAAAGGCAAATGGGAAAAAGGGTTCCACCCTGAGTGGAACCAGGGTTTCAGATGGCTGAAAGAGATCAGGTACTTAAAAAATGTTTATTTATTTATTTTGAGAGATAGAAAGCATGAGCAGGGGAGGGGCAGAGAGAGGGGGAGAGACAGAGAATCCCAAACAGGCTCCTTGCTCTCAGCTCAGATCCCAATATGGGGCTCGAACCCAGGAACCGTGAGATCTTGAAGTGAGCTGAAACCTAGAGTCGGATATTCAACTGACTGAGCCACCCAGGCACCCCAGAGATCAGAAATTTTTTTGATAGCACCAATCAAACATTTGTAGGATATTCATCAGAAGAGGTTTCTGTATTCTTGAAAAAAAAAATCTTTAAAGAATAGATGACTTTGGGTGTTTCTCTGAGAAGAAAGCTAATTTGATATTTCAATTGAATTTTAACTTGAAATGTTTTGAATGAAAAGAAGCTTCTCCTCTTGAACTTATTTCAGTAAGAAGCTGAAAACTCCTGTTTTCCTAACTGGATGAAAACATAATTTTAAGCTATCTCTACACATTTTTTGTATTCTTCAGGGGTAAATTAAATTTACACATTTGCTCTTGAATTTGCCATGTCTTCATTTTCCCCTCCATTCATGCTTGTGTGCTCTGTGTCTGTAGATTTTCAGAGAATTGTGGAAGAGAAATAAAAGCGAGAGCATTCGAGGAGAAATGATTGTTTCTTCCATATGTAGGGACCTGGTCTACAGCAGCAGTCTGTTCATCTCACACAGCTTTGCTGCTCGATTTTGTGTGTGACAGATTGTCAAATGAAATGTTTATTCTGCCCCTTTTCATTCTCTCTGTTCATTTGCTATTCTAAAAATAGACTATTTAGAATAGGAAAGCTTCTCTCTGCTACAAGAGGTCATTCTTTGTTTTTTAATGTTCCAATTGTTTTCCTAACTGAGCAAATCAAATATGGAAAGATATAATGCTTCAAATAAATCTATAAATATATTTGGGGATAATTAGGATGAGGCCAACTCAAAGGAGGATATATAGAAGTCTACATTTATTTCAGAAAACAGGAATAAACACTGATTACTTAATATATGTCCCAAATCTTGGTCTCTAATATCTGAAACTATCTTCAGAGGAGATATATATAAATTCTTTTTTTTAAGTTTATTAATTTATTTTGAGAGAGAGAAAGAGAAAGAGTGTGTGAGTGGGGAAGGGGCGGAGAGAGAGGGAGCAAGAGAATCCCAAGCACGCTCTGCACTCACACTGCAGAGCCCGACGGGGGGATCAAAGTCACCAACCGTGAGATTATGACCTGAGCCAAAATCGAGAGTTGGATGCTTAACCAACTGAGCCACCCAGAAGTCCCAAGATACAGTAGGTTCTAAATAAATGTTGAACAAAAAAATGTATAACCACAACATACCTTGGGTTTTGTATGATGCTTTGTATAGGTTCTCATTAAAAAAAGATTCAGGGGCTCCTGGGTGGCTCAGTCGGTCAAGCATCTGACTTCAGCTCAGGTCATGATCTCCTGGTTTGTGAGTTCAAACCCGGCTCTGTGCTGACAGCTCAGAGCCTGGAGTCTGCTTCGGATTCTGTGTCTCCCTCTGTCTGCTCCTCACCCACTCACAGTCCGTCTCCCTCTCTCTTTCTTTCAAAAATAAATAGATATTTTAAAAAAAAGATTCCCTCAACCAAAATACAAGCAATGTAGTTCGTCACTGACATATCACTAAGATTGTTAACAGAAGAAAATGAGTTTGTAATATTTAGTTTTTTTATAAAAGGCTTTCAAGATTATCTCTGCTCAGTTCTTTTCTATTCCCAACAGTTTCCACATGGGCAGTGAATGCTCCCCACCTCCAAATTTCTCTCTACTCCATTTTCAATACCCATCTGAAACTGACACCTAAGTCCAGACAGCTCATCTCCTTAAATCTCTTGTCTTTTATTTCTTCTTTCATTTATCTCTTCTTCCTTATAAACAGTTAGTCTACTTTTGTTTATTGTTGTAGAAAATATACATAACATAAAATTTACCATTTTGACCATTCTTAAATGTACATTTCTATGGCACTAAGTACATTCACATTATTGTGCAACTATCACCAACATCTATCTCCAGAACATTTTCATCTTCCCAAACTTAATCTGTACTCATTAACAGTAACTCCCTAATCCTCCCTCCCTTCAGATCCTTGTAACCACATTCCCCTTTGTGTCTCTAATGAATTTGAGTCTTCTAGGTACTTCATATAAGTGGAATGATATTTGTCTTTTTGTGATTGGCTTATTTCACTCAGCATAATGTCTCCAAACTTCATCATGTTGTAGCATGTGTCAGAATTTCTTTCCTTCTTAAGGCTGCATAATATTGTATTATGTATGTATTATATATATGCTACATTTCATTTTTCCATTCATCTATTCATACCATTATGAATGTAGATATACAAATATGTGTTTGAAACCCTGCTTTCAATTCTTTTGGGTATATGCCCAGAAGTTCAATTGCTGTATATTATGGTAATTCTGATTATTTTTGAGAAACTGCCCCACTTTTTTTCATAGCATCTCTACCATTTTACATTTTCACCCACAGTGCACAAGGGTTTCAGTTTATCCACATCCTCACTAGCATTTGTTATTTTCTGGTTTTCAGATTTGTTTTTGTTTTGTTTTAAATAATAGCTATCCTACTAGGCATGAAGACTCCAACTTCATTATTTTGCATCTGGATATTCCATTTTCCCAATACCATTTGTTGAAAAGATGATCCTTTTTCCATTGAATTATTATAGTTGTTTCATTGAAAATCTCTTGACCATATATGCAATGGTTTATTTCTGGGCTCACTTTCCTATTCCATCAGTCTATCTGTTTGTCTTTATGCCAGTATCACCCTGTTTTTAATACTATAGCTTGGTAGTAAGTTTTGACATCAGGATGTATGAGATGTCCAACTTTGTTCTTTTTCAAGATTGTTTTAGCTCTGAAGGGTCCTTTGAGATTCCATGTAAGTTTTAAGATAGAATTTTCTATTCCTGAAAAAATCACTGCAATCTTGGTAAGAATTGCATTAACTCTTTAGATTGCTTCGAGCAGGATTGGCATCATTAAGATGTTCATCTGTGAACAGAGATAATTTTACTGCTTTCTTCTCAATTTGGATTCCTTTTATTTCTTTTTCTTGCCAAGTACTCTGGCAAGGACTTCCAGTACTATGTTGAGTAGAAGTCATAGAAGTAGCAAAAGCAGACATCCTCGCCTTGTTTCTGACTTAGTCTTAAGGTCTTCCATCATTGAATATAATGTTGGCTGTGTGTTTTTCATATATGCCTTTGTTATGTTAAGATAGTTTCTTAACTTCTATTCCCAGTTTGCTGAGTGTTTTTATCATGAGAAAGTATTGAATTTTGGCAAATGCTTTTTCTTCATCCATTGAGATGATCATAATTTTTTTCTTTTATACTGTTAATGTATTGTGTTGCATTGATTGATTTTTGCACGCTGAACTATCCTTGCATTCCATGAATAAATCCCACTTGCTTGTGGTGTATAATCTTTCTTTTAGTATACTGTTGAGTTTGCATTGCTAGTATTTTAAGGATTTTTGCATTAGTATTCATAAAGGATATTGACTTGTAGTTTTCTGTTCTTGTAGTGTTTTTTTCTGGCTTTGCTTTCAGGATTATTTTCATTTTATTTATTTTTTAACATTTATTCATTTTTGAGAGACAGAGAGAGACAGAGTTAAAGCAGGGGTGGGGCAGAATTTGAAGCAGGCTCCAGGCTCTGAGCTGTTAGCACAGATTATTTTCATTTTAAAATTAAAAAACTCATTGGGGCGCCTGGGTGGCTCAGTCAGTTAAGCATCCAACTTCAGCTCAGGTGATGATCTCACAGTCTGTGAGTTCCAGCCCCACGTTGGGCTCTGTGCTGTCAGCTTGGAACCTGGAGTCTGCTTCAGATTCTGTGTCTCCCTCTCTCTCTGCCCCTCCCCTGCTCATGCTCTGTCTCTCTCTGTCTCAAAAAAAAAAAAACAACATTAAAAAAATTTTTAATTTAAAAACTCATTAAAGTTATCTTATTCCTTTCAGCGTTTCAGTTTTCATATTACCTGGTAGATCCTCCCTATTTCTTGGAAGTCCAAGTGGAGAGTTTGGAATAGGAGACAGAGTGGGGGACTGAGTTTCCTTTGTCAGGCAAGGGGAGGCGACAAATTGAAAACATCAATGATTTAATATCTTTCTTTTATTCTGGTCACAAATAAATTAAACTTAATTGCATTCCATAATAGGAGATAAGCATTGCAAGAAGAGGCTTTAAGAAGGAACAACAGTGGTTGAAGTTCATGTGAGGCATTCAATGTGGCCCCAAACCCCCTTTTTAAATCATAGATCCCCAATGTTGTTATGTTTATTAGTATTTTACTTAAAATAAGTATTTTACTTAAACCTATCCATAAATTGTATACATACAAAACTTTTATAAAAAATTAAATAAAATTTAGAAATCAAATACAAATCCTACCAAAATGAACAGTTGAAATTAACAATTTTATGTGACAAATGTTGTTGTTTGTTTTCCAGAAACAAAATGTTGGCTCACATGATGCCAGTTGCTACCACAAAAAATATTTTTAGTTCATCGTGCCTATACTACTATGTATTTTATTACGATGACTCAGCTTTCCCAACATTTGTCTTTATATAGATTATTGCAAAAGATTTATTTACATGGCATTCTGTCTGTGATGTTATTTAGACTTCCCCTGACTTGTCAGTATCATTTAAATATTTATTCTGCCGTTGTTATTTTTCTATTAACCTGGGATCACTAAAACAGTTCTATTTGTCTACAGCAAACCCAAACTGAAACATGGACACTGAAACAGTTTGGCAGTAATCTAGTTGTAAGGTGCTCATCTAAATAATCCAAAACATACTTTTGTTAATTCTTAGATTAGCATTAAAATGAAAAGCTCAAATTTACACTTCCAAATGGTGAATTTACAAATCTACCCACAAATCATTGGAAAAACTGGTAAAGAGAAACAGATATTAATTGGAAAAAGATGTGGAGGAAGGTTAAGGAGAGCAAAAAAACTCACAGGCCAATGAGGACAGGAAGTTTTGTGTGGGAATGTTCTTGTGTTTCTCTCCAAGGCAACAACAGCACACAGAGGTGTGTGAGGCGTGGGTTGAAGGGATATGGTGAAAGGCAGTATCCAGGGACCAAAGAATGATAAGGACAAGTTGATAGTTGTAAGGAAGCAAATTGTCTGTCCAAGGACCTGGCAGAGAGGAGAGAACAAAGGAAGGAGCAAAAGGTTTGGGTCCAGTTGTGGAAGCAGGTTCAAGGAAACCAACAGGAGCAGAGGCTGGAGGCTGAAGCCCACATAGAGGTGATGACTGTCATTGTCACTGAGTGCATTCCTGCAGGTGGATCTCCAGAGTCAAGAAAGGATGAAAAATTGGAAACCGTAGCTTTTGGAGACTACTAGCTTCAATAAACAAATAAGATAAAAAACGTCATCAAGGCCTGGCTCTTACTGAAACCGATAGATAGACTGACACAAAGTATAGATGGCAACTAGGCCAAAGTAGGACAGGAGTCCAAGTGACCACAGGAAGAATAACGTTTTTTTCTGGCTCTTTGCTCCTCATTGAAGAGTCGTGGGAACATTAACCATCCACCCACTCTCCCCCTGGCAAACCATACACACTCAACATCGTTTCAATTAATTCACCCATATTCCCTTTTACTAAGTTATCTGATGCCTTAGTTCTCCAGGGCCTTGCTAAGCACTGGAGATTTAATGGTGAGAAAGACACAGACACTGCCCTCCTGCATCCTACAGTCAAAGCCGGGATACAGAGAAGTCATTCAGTCTAGCTTTTGTGCAAGAGCTGTGGAAGGACAGTGAATGTCAATGGCAAGAGAACACACTGAAGAGTTAAGCGGAACCCTAAAGAGCTTTTTGAGAGCCACTGAAGATTTTTAGGCATGAAAATAAAATGGTTGGAACAAGCTAAAAAGAATACATTGTTCAAATATCTGTTCAAATATGACCTTCTCCATAGCCACATAGAATGTGCTATTTTATGTTCCTACTTGGCTCCTGAAGAAATGTTTCCAGTCACTCTCAATATTTCCCAGGGGTTTCAAATGTCATTACCCATGGTCCATCAGGTATGCAAGTGCGTGAAGTGGACTGGCACAAGACAATAAGGAGTAGTGGTGATTCCAGTAAAGGTGGGCATCTACGGGCAGGGCGGCTGTTGCTCAGTTCCAACTGAATTTTGATACATAGCAACTTTGGCAGAAACATTGTGTGTTTTCCCGGTTTCTGTTTTCTTCAAAAATCCTCAACCTCATAATCAGAATGGTTTCATTCAGGGTTCATGTGTGTAGTGAAATTCACAATGAAGCATGGAAGGTACAGTGATTTCAATATGTTGAAAAGATATCTAAATAGTAAGCTGCGAATTAGTCCTGCGAAGAAGGGCAATGTAAACTAACTTGCTGTTTAGCCAGGCAAGCACTTAATGTATATGTGTATGTATGCATGTGTACATGTGTGTGTATGTGTGCATGTGCTTGTTCATAGAAAAACTAAAATGTTAGAGGCAGATGGTAAGAAAAAATAAGAGAAGGCTGATGAAAAAGTGAGGAAATAATTACTCCTTTATATCACCTAATATATACTTGCATACTTAGGATGGCTTATTGGTTGCTTGAAATCTAAATGTGCCTTGTGATGTCTTTATACAAATCAATAATAAAATTTCATTTTTGCTATAGTTCAGAATGTTTAACATTTAGTATTTCCCTTGTGCTTTATAACTCGCAAAAATGTTGTTGTTCAACAGGATATAGCAAAGTGAATGGGAATTGAAGTCAGATGTTGCACTCTATACGTCCAGTAACAAAACTCCATTTGCATAATACAAATGGTATCTTTGGAATTTATGTGACCTGATGGTCCTACCTACTAATAAGTTGTGTAATCTTGGCCAGACTCCAGCATATGGGTCTTTTCATTTCTTATCTGTAAGGAAAGAAAGTTTGACTCAAGTTAGGAAAAATTATTTAAAACTTTAAAAAAAGGTAAAAAGTTGGGCACTATGTCCTTTCCACATCAGATTGGGAAAATGTTTAAGAAGTTTTGGCTATTAACTATTTGATTCGATCCCAGTTTAGACAATTAAAAATGTAGAATATATTTTAAAAGCTGCTATATAAAAATCTGTCCGGGGGAATCGAGGAATCTAGTTGACTCTATCTTGATGCATCTAGCTTTCACTGATCGAATTTTTGCATTTTACTCTAAATTAAAGCCTAAAATGCTTCCAATTATTATTTGAATTTGACTTATTTTACAGGCTTTGGCAACATTTTTCTAAGAAACATGTAAAATAACCTGGGGAAAAAAACCCCACACTTCAATAAAATTTAAGAAAAACCACTAAGGGCATTTGTTTTTTATAAACAATATACACAGCTGGTAGCAATGTTGGCAAGGACACTGGCCAGAGAGCCACATATTTGCCACTACAAACTGTTCTGTTCGCCCTTTATCCGGTAACAGCTGGTAAAATGGCATTTAAGAACAGTTTGATTTAATCTAATGAGAAACTATGCTGTAGTGCATGATAGTGTCTGCAGAAAATAATTGGACAAACACTGATTTTTTAATGTTGCTATAATAGTTACATTTTCAATAAATAAGAATTTATATGCGTATCTATTTGGCAACATTCCTTTCTACGTGAAAGCTAGCGATTGATTCCTAACGTGTACACACACACACACACACACACACACACAGGCATTCACACATGTATACATGCAAGATACATATAAATTAGCACACAGTGTTTATATATATATATATATATATACACATCCTTTCAATTTATTTATCTATATTTAATTTACTAAATTATCATATATACATATACATTTACATACATATACATATATGTATGTGTATGTGTATGTATATGTATATATTATATATGTACTATAAAATTTTAGTGTCATCGCCACCAGAGGAGGGAAAAACTATTTGGGATACAATTTTAGATTTTATGGCAATCTTTGAAACCAGAATTATCTACAGGAATAAATCACTAGTTTTGGGAAGATCCAGCAACTGTGAGAATAGTGAATACCAGTCAGAGAGTCTTAGGGACCAAATAACAAAGCCACACTTACTTTGGTCTCTTCACAGTGACTGAAGAGAAGAAGGAGCCTCCTGACTCTTCCATGTCTACCCTGGAAACCTTTGAAAGAGTAAACATCATGTTTGGTTGCCTGCACATGCACACTCCTCTCTTTATTTTTCTCATATCTCCTCTGTTCCAAATACTGCAGGCACTAGAACAAAAAGAACTGCCCCTGCGGTATTTCTGTCATGACTTGCTACCGAAGGCATTTGAAAGCAAACATGAGCATATCTTGCGAAAATTGGAATCAGGTTTTATTGATGTGTAAGGTTCAAATATTTGCATACACACAAACTTTTAGGTAATATCCAAAATAGTCCATTTTTTGAAGAATATATGTATATTCTTCATATATATGTTCATTTACAAACCATCTTTCATTGTTCTCTGTTTCATGTAATTTTTTAAAGATTATTTACTTTGAGAGAGAGAAAACATGTACACAAGAGCCAGCAGGAGAGGGACAGAGAGAGGGAGAGAGAGAATCCCAAACAGGCTCCATGCTGTCATTGTGCAGCCTGGAGCCCTATGTGGGCCTTGATCTCACAAACTGTATGATCGTGACCTGCGATGAAATCAAGAGTTGGCTCTTAATGGGCTGAGCTACCGAGGTGCCCCTGCTCCATGTATTTTTAAACCTATATATTATTTTAGAGTATTAACTTTTTCGATAATAGAGCATGATGTCTAAATACAGCTGAATCCATAAGAAGTACTATGTTTGATAGTGCCTTTTCGTATAAGAATGTTGTGGAGTAAATTTCACTTTCTTATCAACTTGAATGAAAATTTCTAATAAAGAAAGAATCATCATTGTTGACAAAATTGTCCAAGTCTTCTGAGTGGGAGGCAGAATCTCATGGACCTGTGGACTTTTATCCTCTTGGGTCATACATACTTTAGCATGAGAGAATCTAATAACACTGCTGTGCACAAGGCACAAGGACCCATGCATTCTCTCTTGTGACATGGGAGGAAAAACATTTTCTAACAGTATAACAGGGTCCTGGATAAAAGAAAGTTGAGCCTTAAAAACTAAGTGGAATTAGGTAAATTAAAAGAAAAATTAAGAAATTCCGAATGAAGCCAGAGTGTATATGGTATCTTTCAGGACAGTAAATTGATCAATTGTCCTAGAGTAGTTAATGCACACAGGAAGTAGAAGGAAACATGCTTGGGAGGAAACAATTAGCACGTACGTTAAAATCCAGGCACAAAACCTTTCATATTTTATTAAATGTGATGGGTAAGAGGGAATCAATAACATTTTTTTAAAGTGGAATGGTGTGAAGAAAGGGGTACTGATGGGAGATTAATCTGACAACAGTCTGAAGGATGCTCTGGGGAGGGGTGTGGAGGCTAGATTGTCAAGGTGATCATTTCAAAGGCCACTGAAGGAATACAGATTTTAAGTAATTAGAATTTAGGCTTTTGATAATGGTGAGAATATAAATAAGAGGGATGAATATATGCTCCGAGCCTTGGGATTAAATGGAACTAGACTCCTCTTCTTATCATGAAAAAAATTAAAAAAACAAAAACAAAAACAAAGAAAACACTAGATATGTAAAAGAAACATGTTTTTACATTAGATAACAGACAGTGCAAGACTAAGCTATCTGAGAAACAGAAAGTAGAGGAAGTATTTCTGTACTTGACTTGGCTTTCCAACAGGCCAATTTCTTGACTATGCTCCAGGATAATGGTTTCTAAACTAAGTTGAGGAAAGGAGGTTAAATTTGAGGAAGCCCAGGCTACTGGAATTTGCAATGCAAAGGAACAGAGAAGAGAAAGAAACAGACACAGGAAGAGACACAGAGAAAGAGATGTTAGTTCAGTAATTTCTAGAGCTAGTTGTCATGTCCTTTCAGCGTCCTCTGGTCTGTGACAGTTTTTCCATCTTCTCTTGTTTCTCATGACCCCGACAGCCCTTAAAAGTACTGACTAGGTATCCTTTAGAATGGACTTCTATCTAGGTTTGTCTGATGACTTTTTCAAGATTAGACAAGTTATTCACCATCATTTTGGAAGGATTTTTTTTTTCTGGATATAGCAGTCCATGTCATTAAAAAAAATTTTTTTTAACATTTGTTCATTTTTGAGAGGGAGAGAGACCAAGCACAAGCAGAGGAGGAGCAGAGAGAGAGGGAGACACAGAATCTGAAACAAGCTCCAGGCTCTGAGCTGTCAGCCTAGAACTCGACGCAGGGCTTGAACCCATGAACCATGAGATCATTACCTGAGCTGAAGTGGGATGCTTAATGGACTGAGCCACCCAGGCACCCCTATAGCAGTCTGTTTTAAAGAGATTTCCACTCCCTGTCCCCTTTTCAGCACTTTAAAAGGGTTGTTTCATGTTTTCTAGGTCACGTAAGTTTCAAATGAGAATTCCGAGGAGGTTCTTGTGTATGTTATTCTATATATAATGTGTGTTTTTTCCTATGATTTCTACCTCCCTACGACCTCTGGTTGTTTTAGGTATTTTATTTACCTAGTTTCAGGAATTTGATTATGATGTGAACTGGTATGGTTTTCTTTGCATTTATCCTGCTTGGGAATAAACACTTGGAAAAAAAAAAACCTAGACATTAGTTTTGAAAATATATCTACTCCCTCCTTCTGGGCTCCTTTTATGTACATGTTACTACTGATGATATTATACTACAGGTTGCTGATAAGCTAGTAATTCTTTTTTCAATCTTTTTTTAGCCTCCATGTACTTCATTTTGGATAATTTATATTATGATTTCAGTTCACTGATTTTTCTTCTAATCTGTTACCAATCCCATGCATTTATTTTATTTCATTTTAGATATTATTTTTTACCTCTAGAAATTCTATTTAGTTCTGTTTTACATCTTCTGTTCCTCTCATTATTATCATGTTTTTCTTTAAACCTTTAGCATATTTCTGATGGCTCTTTTAGTGTCCTTGCATGATTATTCTATTACTCTGTCATTTGTATTTTTATTTAATGAGTTTTCTCCTGATTATGGTCTTGTTTTTCTGCCCCCCCCCCCCAAACTATTTTTGATTGGATCCTAGACATTGTGAATTTTATGTTGTTGAGTACTAGATTTTGTTGTGTTCCTTCAAAAAGTGTTAGACTTCATTCTACCAGTTATGTTAAGGTGAGCCTGAACCTTTTGAACATGATTTTTTTTTACGTTTATTTATTTTGATACAGAGAGAGTGTGTGCATGAGTGCAGGTAAGGGGCAGGGAGAGAGGGAAAGAAAGAACCCCAATCAGACTCTGTGCCTTCAGCGTGGAGCCAGATGCAGGCTTGAACCCATGAGAACCGTGAGATCATGACCTGAGCCGAAGTAGGACACTTAACTGACTAAGCCACTCAGGCACCCCTTTAAGATGATTTTTAAGCTTTATTAGTGTAGGAAAATTTGATTCTGGGCTATTTTAGTTCTGCTGAGATATAATCCTTCTGGGTTTCTACTGTGCCTTGGTGTTTCATAAGGACTCTGTACTGTGCTGGTTGGAATTCAAACAATTGCCAGCATTGTGAGAGCTCTAGAAATTACTGAGCTAGGATCTCTTGCCAAAACTCCAAGCTGCACACTTAAAATGGGTAATTTTTATTATAAATATTTGTTCCTTAGTAAGATTGACTACATAATAAGAACAATAAACAATTCACCTCCTCTAAAATAATCCTTGATTGAAGAGATATTTTGAAGAAAAATATTGCGGAAACATGGAAAAGAAAGAGAGAAAAGTGATTATAGAAATTCATACAGGAAATTTGGGGAAGGAATTTGATTCATTAGAAATAATGTGACAAATTCATATCAACGGGCTGAGTTTTTCTGAAAAAAGTACAAAAGATGCATGTTATTACATAACCCATAAGACAAATGTCAAAGCTCCCTCTGGGTTTTAGGAAATTTTAGCATGAACTCCTTTACCTATAACAATGATGAAGGAGAATAGAAATACACAATGGTATCCTGAAACTGCAAAATGTGAGCTAAGTCCTGAATTAACAAAGAAAAGTACAAAACATAGTGTTATTTTTGCTGATTTTTTTCATTTTCTAAGATTTGATAATTTAGGTACAATTAATACTGAAACATCCTCAAACAAGAATAAACAGAGGAAAATTCCCTTCCTATAGTGAAATATACATATGCCAACAGTAAAATCGTCATGGTGTGTAACGAAATGATGGTAAGTATCATTTTTATGCATATATAAACAAACATTTTTAAACTTCTAAACTTCAAAGTTCTAATCTTCACAATGAAGCAGACAAGCCAGTATTATCATCCTACAAGATGAGAAAATAAGCTGAAATGAGTACAAACTGAAGCTGAAGGTCAGTTGCCAGTGGCCTCTTAACCAGTAAGTACTTAGCTTGATTGTCTTTTCTCAACTAGCCTACCAGCTTAAAGTTGACCCTTTCCAGGAACGTACAGTTAATCACTCTCATCTGCCTCCCTAAAATATTTTGGACACAGTTTTATTAGTAAACTTTTACTATTCATATGCCTAAGTCTTTTTTAATAGACTCAACTCCTTAGAGGTAGGTATTAGGTCTCAGTCATTCATTATAGTCACAGCAGGCAATTGTGTCTGCTACATCTTTAGTGGACAATAAATGAAGTTGTAAGTAATGAATTACCAAAAAATGTATAAAAGTGAACACTGTGGAATGTAAGAGGCAGATTTATTTGTAATATACAAAATGATATTAAAGAAGAGAATATTAAAAACTATTAGTAAAAACTAGGCATCGTACCAACCATCATAGTGCTTGAAACATAGTTGCAGTCAATAAATATTTGCTGAATTAGTGTATGACAGCACAATATTCTTTAATATTAAAGCAAATATTTCTCCATAACTCAGTAGCTTCCAAATAAGGCCTTAAAAAAAAAACCAACAAAAACTTAAGGGCACCTGGATGGCTCAATCAGTTAAGCATCCAACTCTTGATTTTGGCTCAGGTCATAATCTCATGATCTCATGGTTCATGGGATCGAGCTCCACATTAGGCTCTGCACTAACAGTATGGAACCTGCTTGTGATTCTCTCTTTCCCTCTCTCTGCCCTCCATCTCTCAAAATAAATAAATCAACTTAATAAACAACCCAATAATTTAAAAATCACAACATTTGGAGAGATTGACTAAGATATCAAGTTAACATCTTCATATCTGAATAAACCTGAAGCATCTACTGCATTTTGACAAGATATTTAAAACAAGAAGGCCATTCAGAGGCAAGGTCTCTCATTTTATGCCTAAGAATGATGGTGTCCTTAAGGATTAAATTATTCATACAAAAATGATCAGTGTGAGTTCTGCTTCCAACCATAACTGTGTAACTGGTCCTGGACTAGCCCTCTATTTTTTTTTCAATTTTTTAAATGTTTATTTATTTTTGGGAGAGAGAGGGAGAGACAGACTGTGAGCAGGGGAGGGTCAGAGAGAGAGGGAGGCACAGAATCCAAAGCAGGCTCTAGGCTCTGAGCTGTCAGCACAGAGCCCGACGCGGGGCTTGAACTCACGAACCTTGAGATTATGACCTGAGCTGAACTCGCCACTTAACCGACTGAGCCACCCCGGGTGCCCCTGGACTAGCCCTCTATTTGTAAGCAAATAGAGAAATGGAAAAATATATGAAATAAGAGTTTTCAGGTTTGGATCACAACATCAGAGAATGTTGATTCCTGACAGAAGAAAAACAAGAAAATTCCCATAATCATCCAGTTCTTAGCTGAAGGACAACTATCCAATTACAGGAAGAAAACTGCAGGAAGGGTAGAGATAGTAGTCCTACTGAGCTCAGGGGGTGGACATTAGAGTATGGGGCGGATGAAACAGCTAGAATCTTCAAGGAAGAGTACTTGTGAAGCTATAACTGCAGAGAGCCACAGAAGTCCAGATAGGAGTCTCCTGTGCATTGATGCCTGAGGACTGGATTGTATATGAGCAAGGGGAAATTTCCTGAAGGTTACTGGATAGTAGCTCCTCCGAAGTTGAGACTGGGGTGAAGATAGCAGAGGCTGAGCAGGGCTTAGGCACCAATGGAACTAAAGCTCTAGTCTTGCCACAGTGGAGATAAAATGTTAACACCTGGGTGGCAAATCTGGCATCCAACTGAGATACCAGAAAGACTGTTTTAGAAGTAAGGACCACATGCTAGAGGAAGGACTACACAAAACCCACATTAGCAAAACTTTATTTTTTATTTTTAAATGTTTATCTATAAGTATTTAAGAGAGAGAGCGTGCCAGTGTGGGGGAGAGGCACAGAGAGAGGGGGACAGAGGATCTGAAGCAGGCTCTGTGCTGACAGCAGCGGGACTCGATCTCACGACTGTGAGATCATGACCTGAGCCAAAGATGGACGCTTCACTGGCTGAGCCACCCAGGCACCACCCCCCCCCCCCCCACACACACACACATTAGCAAAGCCTAAATCCACACTGTAACAAATTCCACAGGCAGGAAGTTTAGAAATTGAGTCCTACCAAACAGGAGAGGTTTGAGAAAAAAAATGTTAACTTTCCCCAGATTCACACTAACAAAGTTTAAAACCAAGTTAACAGAAATTCAGGGTGATCAGTCAATAATTTATCTGTTTGATGAGACAAGAGTGAAAACACTCCAGTGGAAGATAGCACAATGTAGGATATCAAAAATGTATTATGTATAGCTTTCAACATTAAGTAAAAATCATTAGACACCAAGACTAAGACCACAAGCAGGCTTGAGAATTTCAGCCCTGACTCACCCAGTCTCTTTGGATGTGATCAGGAATGTCCTGAAGTTGTTACTGTTAGTTACGCCTAGAGAGCATGTACGTTCATAACCAACATTTCTCCAGCAACTGGGAGGAACCAGGGAGAACACAAATTCCCTAAAAATGGCAAAAGAAGAGTCTTCAAGGAACTTACGGGTTTCACTCTGAGTACTTGAACACTAGGGAAATGTGCTCCTAGGAATTCTTGTTCTGAGCAGCCCCCTTCAAGCAGTTAGGTTTTTGTACCTTTTCCCAATAATAAATGAGCCAACCTAATCTAATCACACGAGGCAGAGAGCTTTCTCTAGCTGGTGCAGACGGATTCGAAGCACAATGAACACACTGGCTTGAAGATGAATGTGGCCACAGTAACGACTGGGAAGTGACTCTAGGAGATGAGAGTGACTCCTGGGCCATGACCAGCAAGAAAATGAGGACCTTCGTCTTGTTGCCTCAGGCAACAAGGCACTGAAATCTGCCAATAACCTGAGTGAGCCGGGGAGTGGATTCTTCTTCAGATCCTCCAGATAAGAACCTAGTCTAGTTGATAGCTTGATTTTGACCTGGAAAGATCCTAAAAAGAGAACCCAGGTGAGGCAACACAGTTGAGTAGGGCAAGAGAGATCTACAGAACTGTAAGAAGAAATGTGTTTTGGTTAAAGTGTTCAAGTCTGTGATAATTTGTTACACAGGAGTAGAAAACTAATACACAGAGTTCAGCAGATTTAAGTATAGAAGGGTGATGATTATATTAAGCTTTTAAAAATACTTTTGTTATTGACATATAATTGACATACACCATTGTATAAGTTTAAGGTGTATAATGTAATGGTTTAATATATATATATATATATATATATAGTGAAGTGAATGCCACAGTAAGGTTACTGAACACATCCTTCACCTGAATACCATTCTGTTGTGGGAGTAAGAACATTAAGGTCTCTCAGAAAATTCAAATTATACGATATAGTATAGGTAACTGGAGTCACAATGCTATACCTTAGATCCCTAGAATTTTAAGTTTTGATTCTTTTTGATTATTATTATTTTGAGAGAGAGAGAGAGAGAGGCAGAGAGAGAGGGAGAGAGAGAATTCCAAGGAGGATCTTCACTGTCAGCACAGAGCTAGACATGGGGCTCAAACTAACAAACTGTGAGATCATGACCTGAACTGAAATTAAGAGTCAGATACTCAACCAACAGAGCGACCAAGAGCCTCTTAAGTTTTGATTCTATATAAACCCCTTGGAACTTACGCAAGTGTGAAGGGAAGTGAAAATGGAGAAACTCTCAAAGTTACCGGTGAAGCAAAATATCAAGCAAACAGGGGTGCCTGGCTGGCTCAAACTGTTGAGCCTCTGACTTGGGCTCAGGCGTAAGACAGGCAGACTTCACCCCTAAGGGGTGTGAGACCTTTCATAAGTCATTTATCTCTTTGTTAAGCATCAGTTTCTTTACTGGTTAAAAAAGGGACTGCACTAAATAATCTCTAATGTCCATTTCAGTTCTAGCAATCCACAGGCTGTTTTTGAGGGCCAATCTGGTTCTCCAAAGCACATTTTTGTCAACGTAGTTTACCTCATTTACCATCTTTAAACTTCAAAATGAATATCTTCGGGTTTATTTTAAGTTTCCAATTAAACAAACACTAAGACCCTGAGGACACAGTTTGAACAAAACTGAATCCTGCCCCTTGGAGGCAGATCGGCTCCATTTGTCCCTCCCAGTCACCAAAAGTATTAGAATTTATCCAACAGTATAGCTGTTGGCAGTGTTATCAAAAAGTAGTTTGAATATAGTAAAGTCGATATTTAATAAGATGCTTCAATTCCAAGTTGTGTTATTAGCTGAGTATTCATTTAAGATTTAAACTCCAAAATTGCCTGTATTTATGTGGCACAAGGAAACATTCTAGTCAAAGGACAGCATGATTCTCTTTTCCTTTTATCCTCATAAGTAAATGAGTAAGAAGTACTTTTATCTTGGAAAGGCTGAGCGCATAATGGATAGAGATTGTTTGTTTCTTTGCGTCATTAAGTCCATTTCTGTACTGCTGTGAATCAGGAAGCCACTACCCCATCGACATCCAGAGAATAGGTTACCAGTTGAGGCCATCAGTTGCCACAATGCAAAGTCTATTAGTGTTGTTGTTGTTGTTGTTTTTCTATTAGCAGCATTGAGCTTAATTCTACAATTATTCCATGTGAGAAACTCTCACTGAAGTCGATGGATATCTCAGAAGAAATTTGATTACAGGATTTGGTCCATTGAGTAAATGAATGAAATTTGGCTTTTATTAATTTGGAATTTCTCAATTAGCATCTCAACTTCCCAAGCAATTTATAGATCTGTTTCTAATTGTGCTTGTTTGTACCCAAAATGACAAGGAAAAGAGATTTTTCCCCCCTCCTATGGAATGTATCTTTCTTCCTGAGATGAAAAAAAAAAAAAGTTTTCTGAAATGTTAATTGGAACTAAATTCTTAGACAAGAAAAAGGAATAAAATGACATTATTTCTTCCATTTCACATTAGTAAAATATAAAACACTATACACCTGCAAAAATTGTTCTGTTTCAGATGAAGCTTGTGATTATATTTTTCAGGTTTGGTTTGAAAAGCTAAGACATCTGTTTATCCAGTGCTTACAGAATAACTCTCATGTCTCCTTATCTCTGAAGATTTCAAAGGCTTTCATTCTGGTTTAAATCCTTTGAAGAAGCAGTAATCAAAGACAAAAATTATCAGAGGTACATTTTTGTTTCCCAAACAATGAAAATAACAACACTCACCCTCCTTGGATTTCAGGCGCTAGCATAAAACTTCAAAATTGGAGATTTGCCATTTGAATCAAAAAGTGATATGGATAAATAGAGGCAAAAAAGCAAACTAAGAGAGCGTTTTCTCTACTTCACATTATTGCATAAATTTAAATTCAATATGTGAATAATTTAAAAAAGACTATGATGCACAACATCAAACAGCATATACTAGCACAACGTGACAGAATGCATCTGGCTGGTGTGTGAGCTCAGATAAAAAATTCGTTTGAGCACTGAGTTTTTTATTTTAATGCGTTTTGCAAATTGAAAGATTAAAACAAGAACGGGTAGAATCCTAAGGCTGAGAATAAAACGAATCGTACCACATAAATAAAGCAAAAATACATAATACAGCCGTGCTTGGAGGACTGAAGTTAACTGGGGTAGCAGCGGCCTTTACTGCCCTTCATCAGCTCAGAATATGTAATTTGACTTTCAGGACACGTAAATCCGTGTATTAAAGAGCTACATTATAACTCATTCTATCATCCTCTTTTCAAAGAGAATGATATAAAAATAATATCTATTGCCTTTTTGACCCTGTTTAGTTAAGAGTAAAGATTTTGAGCTCTGACCTCCTTCTGCATTAGGAAAATTGAAAGTAGGCCTTCAGGATAGATGGCTGATGTGGCAGCTCCACCTGGGGTGGAAATGGTACCATCTTGTAGCCAGGGGAGGACAGGGGAGTTCACATCTTCTGTTCTGAGCCTAATAAGCACAATTAGAGGGCAACTAGGTCTCTTCACAATATTGCTCCCTCTCCAACAAAGAGGAAATGGGGTTTCATATTATATTTGAGATATAAAAATGACCTTTGGATTGGAGTTAAGCTTTAGCCATTGAAACTGCCAATAGAGATGTTTCTGGAGTCCTGGGAAAGATGCCACATCAAAAGAAGGAGTATTGAAGACTTCCCGTCCATAAGGGGAGGTAGATGAAACTAGTCCAGAGCCGGGCCTCATGGAGTTGTAGACCACTGATTCTGAACTTTGGCTCTAAACATTTAATCATCTGGGCAGCTTTTATAAACCTCAGGTCCCAGGCTGCATCTCAGACCAATTAAATCAGAATTGCTGGAGGTAGGACGCAGTCATCAATGTATTTTTACAACTTGATAAAATTAAGCAACTAGATAAGGAGGAAAATCAAGAGTCACAGGAAAAAGAGTAGTTGGAGAGCCATCAACAGGGTGAAATGCCACTGAAAGGCCAAGTTCGGAGAGGTCTGAAAATGATCTCCGGATTTAGCAACATTGTCATTGGTGGTTGTATTAGTCAAGGTTCTCTAGAGACACAGAAACAATAGAATACACACACACACACACACATACACATATGCATAATATCCTGTCGTATATATTGTATGCATGTATATCATATATATGCACACTATATAATATATAAAATATATATATTATAATATATAGTATATATAACACGCTTTATAATATATACAATATTCTGCGTTAAATGGCATAGGTCAATGATTCCTAACTTGTTTGAATGTTAGAATCATCTGGAGATCTTTTGAAAATTCCAAAGTCCAGGCTACACCCCTGACCAATTAAATCTCTGGGGCACGGGTAGTGTGTGATGCTCCCCAAGGGGTTCCAAAGTACAGACAAGTTTAGGAACTACTGACTTAGGTGGGCTCTTCATGTTACAGCATTTAACAGAGAACTCTCAATAACATATTATAAAATCTCTCTGAAAACATTTTTGATAGAAGGGTTAAAATTTAGAGATGTTCTGAAGAAAGTTGACAGTCAACCAAATCTCCATGTGGACCAAAGAGCGTCATATAAACAATCAGATATACTGATTTCAAAATGACTTGAAGACTTAATGCATATTAAATATCACTTATATTTTATACAACTATTATTTTGATATTTGGCTTTTTTTCTAGTAAAACGTACTAGAAAATACATCTTTGAACTAAATTCTGATTTTAAATGTTTTATTTGACATTTAAAGCAGTTTGCCAAGTAAAGAGTGCCCATTAAAGTACTATCAATGTTAGTTTATGTATCACTTTTTGAAAGAACTCCTGATATGTAGGTCAAAGGAGAGATTCATCTCTTCGACTACAGAGTTTTTAAACTAAATATAAGCACGATCCACTGTACTAAAGCTGTGCTTTTTTTCCAAAGATAAAACTGCTCACCAAATGTATGATTTTTAAAAACTATTTCGTACCATCCTGCTCCACAGCTCCTGTAGCTGTATCCAGCATTATCAAGTGTAAGGTATTGCTTAGCCCTGCTGCTGTCTTCGATCCTGCAGGCTTGAACTTGGTCAAGCTTAACATGCATTTAAACATTTACAGAAGTCCATTCTTTCAGCACCAAGCTATTGAACAGGCTTCTCCTTTCAGAATGAAAAAGAAGTAAAAATAAAAGTGAAGGGAAAGAGAAATTTAATCTAAAAAACTCAGAACTATCTTTTTGATTTGGTTTTGTTTTGATTACTTTTTGGTTGGTTACCTTTATTGTAAACCAAAGATCCATTAATGTGTGGATCTATTTCTAGGCTTCCAATTCTATTCCATTTGGCTTATTTGGCTTATGTTTGCACCAATACCCACCTAGAAATGGCTTTGTAATGTGTCAACTTGGCTAGGCAAAACTGTTACCCAGAATCCCCTTTCCCACATGTTTAAGGCTAATGTGAGCGACAAGATATGGGGGTGAGATATGAAGGGTGGAATTGAAGCGGCAACCATATTCTTTCTAATGCATAGAAGGTTCAGGATTACCAGGCACTTTTGTAGCTCTAGGTAACTTTCGTTTCAAGGCAGCAATAAAGAATCAATTTTCCCACTTCCTCTGGATCCTCTTCAATCTTTCTGGGATCACAAGTGAGTTTGGGTCTGTGATGAAGGGTGCCAGCTTCTTCTGAAGGACTCCCACTTTATCAGGAATGGAAGCAGTGTGAACCGACAGATTTTCTGTTCTTGTTGGGCTCCAGCTAATACTAATGGGTTCAGCTTTACCTCACTGTACTGCATGTGATATCACTGATTTCTCCCAACTATCTACCCTGCAGGCTTCAAGCTCCAGCATCAAGTGTAGAGACAAGAGCCTTGCAGAGGCTTAACCAGGTTCCACAATTATGTAAATTGAAATCTGTGTACCAAATACACATATTGACACACGTACACGTCTACCTATATATACATCTGTATATATTTATATCGTAGTGCTTCTGCTTCTCTGATTGAACCCTAATATGGTCTTGATTCAGCATAGTAAAATTTCCATATTGTTCTTTAAGAATGTCTCAGCTCTTTCTGGCCTTTAATATTTTTGTATACATTTTAGAATCATTTTATCAACTTTCATGCACACACACATATACTTGCACATACATCTCTTGGAATTTGATTGAGATTGCACAAATCTGTATCTTAGTGTAGAGAGAACCAAGATCTTTCCATATTGGGTTTTCTGGACCTGTGCTTTTCAGACGTTTGATATGCATACAATCCACAAGATGTTCTTGTTAAAATACAATTTCTGATTCAGTAAGTCTGGGATGGAGCCCAAGATTCTGATTTTCTTATAAGCTCCTAGATAATGCTGATGCTGCTGGTCAGTTGGGCATACTTTGGATAGCAACGGTTTAGACAGAGCATGTCTCTCCATTTAATTTCTCTAATAATATTTATAGTTTCCTGTATAAAGGTCTTGCACATATATTGTTCCTAGGTGTTTGAAAGTTTATAAATTATACCTATATTTTAAATTTTTATATTCCATTTGTTGTTGATTTATAGCAATGCAATTGATTTTTTATATGACTTTGTCTTGCTAAACTCACTTATTAATTCTAATAATTTATCTCTACAATCTTTTGGATTTTCTACAAATATAATTATCATATTAAAATGACAATTTTATGTCTTCCTCTCTACACCATTTATATTTTATTTCATTTTCTGGCTTGACTTTCCTGATGGGGAAATCTCTAGGACAGTGTTGAATATCACTGAATGGTGAGAGCAGACATTTTTATTTGGTCTTGAATATCCCAATCTCAAAGGGAAGTCTTGTCATATTTGATTATTAAGTGTGGTTCTCTAGGATTTTTGTATGTATATTTTACCAGATTAAGAGCATTTCCTTTGATTCTTATGAATTTTTAACATAAATGGTTGTTTAATTTCATCAATGTATTTCTGCATTTATCAAGACAATCTAATTATTTTCTTCCTTATTCTGTTAATGTGATGAAATCTATCGATTGAGCTTTGAATGTTACATCAACATTGCATTCCAGCAATGAACTCAGCTTAGTTATGACATATATTGTCCTTTCTGTATGTTGTTTAGCGGTTTTGCTTGTACATTACTATGATTTGCCTGTAATTCTCCCTACTAATATTGTCCTCAGTTTTTGTGATCAAGATCGTACTGGCCTCATATAAAATCGAGGAATGTCTGCTCTGCAGATTTCTTTTCTTTTTTCTTTTTTAAAATTTATATCCAAATTAGTTAGCATATAGTGCAACAATGATTTCAGGAGTAGATTCCTTAGTGCCCCTTACCCATTGAGCCCGTCCCCCTCCCACAACCCCTCCAGTAACCCTCAGTTTGTTCTCCATATTTGTGAGTCTCCTCTGTTTTGTCCCCCTCCCTGTTTTTACATTATTTTTGTTTCCCTTCCCTTATGTTCATCTGTTTTGTCTTTCAAAGTCCTCATATGAGTGAAGTCATCTATTTTTATCTTTCTCTGACTAATTTCACTTAGCATAATACCCTCCAGTTCCATCCACATAGTTGCAAATGGCAAGATTTCATTCTTTTTGATTGCCAAGTAATACTCCATTGTATGTATGAATGTGTGTGTGTGTATATATATATATATATACATATACATATACCATGTATATATATATGTATGAATATATATATATATATATACATATATATATATATACACACACACACACACACCATTTCTTCTTTATCCATTCATCCATCGATGGACATTTGGGCTGTTTCCATACTTTGGCTATTGTTGATAATGCTGCTATAAACATGGGGGTGCATGTGTCCCTTCGAAACAGCACACCTATATCCCGTGGATAAATGCCTAGTAGTGCAATTGCTGGGTCGTAGGGTAGTTCTATTTTTAGTTTTTTTGAGGAACCTTCATACTGTTTTCCAGAGTGGCTGCACCAGCTTGCATTCCCACCAACAATGCAAAAGAGATCCTCTTTCTCCGCATCCTCGCCAGCATCTGTTGTTGCCTGAGTTGTTCATGTTAGCCATTCTGACAGATGTAAGGTGGTATCTCATTGTGGTTTTGATTTGTATTTCCCTGATGATGAGTGATGTGGAGCATTTTTTCATGTGTCGGTTGGCCATCTGGATGTCTTCTTTGGAGAAGTGTTTATGTCTTTTGCCCATTTCTTCACTGGATTATTTGTTTTTTGGGTGTTGAGTTTGATAAGTTCTTTATAGCTTTTAGATACTAACCCTTTATCTGATATGTCGTTTGCAAATATCTTCTCCCATTCTGTTGGTTGCCTTTTAGTTTTGCTGATTGTTTCCTTCGCTGTGCAGAAGGTTTTTATTTTGATGAGGTCCCAGTAGTTCATTTTTGCTTTTGTTTCCCTTGCCTCTGGAGATGTTGAGTAAGAAGTTGCTGCAGGCCAGATCAAAGAGGTTTTTGCCTACTTTCTCCTCGAGGATTTTGATGGCTTCTTGTCTTACATTGAGGTCTTTCGTCCATTTTGAGTTTATTTTTGTGTATGGTATAAGAAAGTGGTCCAGGTTCATTCTTCTGCATGTTGCTGTCCAGTTTTCCGGCACCACTTGCTGAAGAGACTGTCTTTATTCTATTGGATATTCTTTCCTGCTTTGTCAAAGATGAGTTGGCCATACATTTGTGGGTCCATTTCTGGGTTCTCTATTCTGTTCCATTGATCTGAGTGTCTGTTCTTGTGCCAGTACCATACTGTCTTGATGATTACAGCTTTGTAGTATAGCTTGAAGTCCGGGATTATGATGCCTCCTGCTTTGGTTTTCTTTTTAAAGATTGCTTTGGTCGGGGCACTGGGTGGCTCAGTCACTTGAGCTTCTGGCTTCAGCTTGGGTCACGATCTCACAGTCTGTGAGTTCGAGCCCTGCGTCGGGCTCTGTGCTGACAGCTCAGAGCCCAGGGCCTCTTTCAGATTCTGTGTCTCCCTCTCTCTCTAACCCTCCCCCGTTCATGCTCTGTCTCTTTCTGTCTCAAAAATAAATAAATGTTAAAAAAAAATTTTTAAATTGCTTTGGCTATTCGGGGTCTTTTATGGTTCCATACAAATTTTAGGATTATTTGTTCCAGCTCTGTGAAGAATGCTGGTGTTACTTTGATAGGGATTGCACTGAATATGTAGATTGCTTTGGGTGGTATTGACATTTTAACAACATTTGTTCTTCCTATCCAGGAGCATGGGATCTTTTTCCATTTTTTTGGTGTCTTTTTCAATTTCTTTCATAAGCTTTCTATAGTTTTTAGTGTATAGATTTTTCACCTCATTGGTTAGATTTATTCCTAGTATTTTATGGTTTTTGGTGCAACTGTAAATGGGATCGATTCCTTGATTTCTCTTTCTGTCGCTTCATTGTTGGTGTATAGGAATGCAACCGATTTCTGTGCGTTGGTTTTATATCCTGCAACTTTGCTGAATTCATGAATCAATTCTAGCAGATTTTTGGTGGCATCTTTTGGGTTTTCCTTATAGAGTATCATGTCATCTGTGAAGAGTGAAAGTTTGACCTCCTCCTGGCCGATTTGGATGCTTTTTATTTCTTTGTGTTGTCTGATTGCAGAGGCTAAGACTTCAAATACTATGTTGAATAACAGTGATGAGAGTGGACATCCCTGTCTTGTTCCTGACCTTAGGGGGAAAGTTCTCAATTTTTCCCCATTGAGGATGATATTGGCATTGGGTTGTTCATAAATGGCTTTTATGATCTCAAGGTATGCTCCTTCTATCCCTACTTTCTTGAGGGTTTTTATCAAGAAAGGATGGTGTATTTTGTCAAATGCTTTCTCTGCATCTATTGAGAGGATCATATGGTTCTTATCCTTTCTTTTATTGATGTGACGAATCACGTTAATTGTTTTGCGGATATTGAACCATACCTGCCCCCCAGGTATAAACTCCACTTGCTCGTGATGCATAATTTTTTTAATGTATTGTTGGATCTGGTTGGCTAATATCTTGTTGATGATTTTTGCATCCATGTTCATCAGGGAAATTGGTCTATAGTTCTCCTTTTTAGTGGGGTCTCTGTCTGGTTTGGAATCAACATAATGCTGGCTTCATAGGAAGAGTTTGGAAGTTTTCCTTCCATTTCTATTTTTTGGAACAGTTTCAAGAGAATAGGTGTTAACTCTTCCTTAAATGTTTGGTAGAATTCCCCTGGAAAGCCACCTGCCCTGGACTCTTGTTTTTTGGGAGATTTTTGATTACTAATTCAATTTCCTTGCTGGTTATGGGTCTGTTCAAATTTTCTATTTCTTCCTGTTCCAGTTTTGGTAGTGTATATGTTTCTAGGAATTTGTCCATTTCTTCCAGATTGCCCATTTTTGGCATATAATTGCTCATAATATTCTTTTATTATTGTTTTTATTTCTGTTGTGTTGGTTGTGATCTCTCCTCTTTCCTTCTTGATTTTATTTATTTGGGTCCTTTCCTTCTTCTTCTTGATCAAACTGGCTAGTGGTTTATCAGTTTTGTTAATTCTTTCAGAGAACCAGCTTCTGGTTTCATTGATCTGTTCTACTGTTTTTTTGGTTTCGATAGCAATCATTTCTGCTCTAATCTTTATTATTTCCTGTCTTCTGCTGGTTTTGGGTTTTATTTGCTATTCTTTTTCCAGCTCCTTAAGGCATAAGTTTAGGTTGTGTATCTGAGATCTTTCTTCCTTCTTTAGGAAGGCCTGGATTGCTATATACTTTCCTTTTATGACTGCCTTTGCTGCGTCCCAGAGGTTTTGGGTTTTGGTGTTATCATTTTCATTGGCTTCCATATACTTTTTAATTTCCTCTTTAACTTCTCAGTTAGCCCATTCATTCTTTAGTAGGATGTTCTTCAGTCTCCAAGTATTTGTTACCTTTCCAAATTTTTTCTTGTGGTTGATTTTGAGTTTCATAGCGTTGTGGTCTGAAAATATGCACAGTATGATCTCGATCTTTTTGTACTTACTTAGGGCTGATTTGTGTCCCAGTATATGGTCTATTCTGGAGAATGTTCCATGTGCACTGGAGAAGAATGTATATTCTGCTGCTTTAGGATGAAAGGTTCTGAATATATTTGTTAAGTCCATCTGGTCCAGTGTGTCATTCAAAGCCATTGTTTCCTTGTTGATTTTTTGATTAGATGATCTGTCCATTGCTGTGAGTGGGGTGTTGAAGTCTACTCTTATGGTATTACTATTGATGAGTTTCTTTATGTTTGTGATTCATTGATTTATATATTTTGTGCTCTCACATTTGGCGCATAAATGTTTACAATTGTTAGGTCTTCTTGGTGGATAGACCCCTTGATTATGATATAATGCTCTTCTGCATCTCTTGATATGGTCTTTTTTTTAAAGTCTAGATTATCTGATATAAATATGGCTACTCCGGCTTTCTTTTATTGACCATTAGCATGATAGATGGTTCTCCATCCCCTTATTTTCAATATGAAGGTGTCTTTAGGTCTAAAGTGGGTCTCTTGTAAACAGCATATAGATGGATCTTTTTTTTTTTTATCAATTCTGTTACCCTTTGTCTTTTGATTGGAGCATTGAGTCCATTGACATTTAGAGTGAGTACTGAAAGATGTGAATTTATTGCCATTATGATGATTGTAGAGTTGGAGTTTCTGGTGGTGTTCTCTCGTCCTTTCTAATCTTTGTTGCTTTGGGTATTTATTTATTTTTATATATATTTTTTCATTTTTTCTCCCCTCAGAGAGTCTCCCTTAAAATTTCTTGCAGGGCTGGTTTAGTGGTCACAAAGTCCTTTAATTTTTGTTTGTCACAGAAACTTTTTATCTCTCCTTCTATTTTGAATGACAGCCTTGCTGGATAAAGAATTCTTGGCTGCATATTTTTCTGATTCAGCACATTGAATATATCCTGCCACTCCTTTCTGGCCTGCCAAGTTTCTGTGGATAGGTCTGCTGCAAACCTGATCTGTCTTCCCTTGTAGGTTAGGGACTTTTTTTCCCTTGCTGCTTTCATGATTCTCTCCTTGCCTGAGTATTTTGTGAATTTGACTATGATATGTCTTGTTGATGGTTGGGTTTTGTTGAGTCTAATGGGGGTCCTCTGTGCTTCCTGGATTTTGACGTCTGTGACTTTCCCCAGGTTAGGAAAGTTTTCCGCTGTGATTCACTCACATAACCCTTCTACCCATATTTCTCTCTCTTCCTCCTCTGGGACCCCTATGATTCTGATGTTCCTTTTGAATGAGTCACTGATTTCTCTAATTCTTATATTTGTGCTCTTTTGCCTTAATCTCTCTCTTTTTTTCTGCTTCATTATTCTCTATAAGTTTGTCTTCTATATCGCTGATTCTCTGTTCTGCCTCATTCATTCTTGCCGCTGTTGCATCCATCTATGATTGCAGCTCAGTTACAGCATTTTTCATTTTATTCTGGTTATTTTTTACTTCTTTTATCTCTGCAGAAAGGGATTCTAATCTGTTTTTGATTCCAGCTAGTATTCTTATTATCGTGATTCTAAATTCTGGTTCAGACATCTTGCTTGTATCTGTGTTGGTTAAATGCCTGGCTGTCATTTCTTTGTGCTCTTTCTTTTGGGGTGAATTCCTTTGTTTTGTCCTTTTGAAGGGAGAAAAGACATTAATGTGGTAGAAAAATTGAAATAAAAAAGTAAAATTAAAAAAATATTAAAATTAAAAATTGAACACACACCCACACACAAAAATCGAATAGATGATGCTAGACCCTAGGTGTCTTTTGGTCTGGGTGTTTAAAGTAGTTTGACAGATTAGAGAAAAAAAATGGGGGGAGGGAAGAAAAAAAAGGAAATCATTTGAGAATTTGAATAAAATGAATAGACTGAAGTTGACTAAAATGGGATGATGGGGGTAAAATAGAATTTGAAAAAATATATCCAAAAGTAAAGAATACAGTAAAAAAAATTAAAGAAAAATATTTTTAATAAAAATTATAAATAAATATGACTTTTTTCTTTTTCTGTATTTAAGAAAAAAGAAAAGAAACGAAAAAGAAAAAAGATTAAAAAAAGAAATCATTTGAAAATTTGAAAAAGTGAATACACTGTAGTAGACTAAAATAAAATGACGGAAGTAAAATAGAATTTGAAAACAATTACATACAAGCAAAAAATATAGTAAGAAATTAAAAAAATATTTTTAATAGAAATTAAAAGTAAAAATGAAAATTTTCTCTTTCTGCCTTCAAGAAAAAGAGAAGAAACGAAAAAGAAAAAAAGAAAAAGAAAGAAAAAAGGAAATTGTTTGAAAATTTGAAAGGTGAATACACAGAAGTAGACTAAAATAAAATGATGGAAGTAAAGTGGAATTTGAAACAATTTACACAAAAGTAAAAAATATAGTAATAAAAATTAAAGACAGATATTTTTAATAAAAATTGAAAATAAAAATGAATTTTTTCTCTTTCTGTATTCAAGAAAAATAAAAGTGCAAAAGAGAAAAAGAAAAAAAAAAGAAAATTGAATAGATGAACCTGCTAACAGATTGAAGTAGGACTGAAATTGCTTCGTTTTCCGTTAGAAGTCAGTCTATATAGCGGTTTGTAGTCTATAAACTAAGCCAGCGGAGAGACTTGTGCTCTTGAAGAGCAAAGTTGACCCACTTGGGCAGGGCTCAGTGTAACAGCTCCGCTCTCCGCTAGATGGAGCTGCTAGCCTAGTGGGGTGGATTGTTGCAGCGCTCAGAGGTGCGTATGCACTTGCGCAGGAGGGGGGGGGGGGGCGTGGAAATGGCACCACCCAGCTACCGAGTCTGTTCTCCGGGATCAGCAATCGTGTACCCATCCTCTGTCTTCAGCTCTCGTCTACTCCCTGGTTTTTCACTGTCCGTGACCAGGCCCCCGGCAGTACCTCTCTCCCAAGTGTTGTCTCAGATGTGGCTGTTATCCCCGGCTCCTTACTTGGAAGGACTGCGCTTTGACCCGTTCCGCCCCTCTGCGGGAGGGTCTCACCGAGCAATGGCTGAATGAGCAATGGCCGAATGTCGGCTGCACCCAGGAACGCTTGCTTGACCCTGCTGCTGCCAGTGCCCCGAGACTGTGGCCAGGTGCCAGCCCGCCCCAGAAAATGTTCGCGAGATAGTGTAGCAGCAGCATTTCGGGGATTATGGAAAATCACAACACACGTCTGGCACCAGGCTTCACCCTTAACGACCTTGTTCCAGCACCAGCAAATATAGCCACCTTCTGGGGTCTGCTGGGACCAGGTGGCTTCAACAGTCTCTACCAAATGTCCTTCCAGCAGTGGAACCGCTTTTCCCCGTGTGGCCCGAGAACCTCCCGGACACCACTCTGCTCCTGGGGATTCGCCCTTCCCACCAGAGCACCACCAGGTATGAAGCTGCGGAGTTGCAGCCTTTGCGCTCCCCTTGTTTACAGTCTTAATGGAATTTAAACCCTCTCCCTTCTCCTTTCTCCCTTTTTAGTTTTAGTCCCTGCGGCTGTTTCCAATTTTCCACTTTCTCTCCAGCTGCTTTGGGGAGGGGTGCCTTTCCTGTATTCTCCCCCTCCCCAGTCTCCGTCCTCTCTCTACCCGCAAAAGCAGTTCCCTAACTTCGCGGCTTCTTACTCCCCAAGTTCAGCTCTCCGCGCCGTGTACCTGCTGAGTTCTGTGGTTCAGGTTGTGCAGATTGCTGTGTTCATTCTCCAATCAGTTTGTTAGGTGTGTAGGATGGTTTAGTGTTGTTCTGGCTGTATTTCATGGACCTGCAGATCTTTTCTACCCTATGGAAAGTGTTTTGTATAATTGACATCATTTTTTCATTTAATATTTGGTAGTATTCAAAATGAAACCATCTGGCCCTATAATTTTCTTGGGAAAAGATGCTTATGTACAGATTTGACATTTCATATCTTTCATGTATTTTTGCTACTCTGGGTAAATTGTGTGTTTCCAGGAATTTGTACATTTCAACCTATATTTATAATTTTGCTAGCATAGAGTTGTTTATATTTATTTTTCTTTTATTGCTTATTTTTCTTGCCTCTTACAAGCTTTTATTCATTTCTAATTCACACATTTAAGCCTGTCAGAGTTCCTCTAAACTTTAGGTGCATCACCCAAGGTTTGATGTTGTTTGTATTTTCTAATTTACCTTGTGATTTCCTTGTTGAATTAATGGAATTTGTCATACGAATATTTATTAATTTCTAAACATATGAGATATTCTAGTTACTTTTTGTTAAAAATATATTTGTAGGTTAAATCTACTATAGTCAGAGAACAAATGAGATATTTGCTGTGATGTGCTTTACTGCCAGAGGTGGATTAATTTTTTAAAATGTTCCATATTCCTGAAAGAATATATTATCTGCAGATATTTGATGCAAGGTTTTATAGGTATTCATTTGGTGAGGTTTACTAATCATATAAGTTAAACTTTCCAGACCCTTATTGATATGTGCCTGCTTGTTAAATCAGTTACTGAGAGAATTTTGTTAAAAATCTCTCAGAATTTTGGCTCTTCTATTGTATTTTATTAATTTTGGCTTTGAGTTTGCTTCTAGATTATAAAAAATATTATCCAGTGATTTGCATATTTTGCCATTATGAAGTGCCTGTCTCTGTCATTATCAATTTAAAAAAATGATATTAATATATTTATAATAATTATAAATATTGTCTGACATTAATATGATTACTTCAACTTTCATTTAAATTCCACATTATATGTCTTTCCATCTTTTGTTTTTAAAATTTTTTGCTCTTTTATTTCCACTGTGTTTCTATAAGTAGCACATAGTTGGATTTTGTTTTTGATCTACTATGATTCTTTAACTTTAATCGGAGAATTTAGATCATGTATATTTAATCTAAGTACTGATATAATTGAGTTTAATCATACTTAGTGATTTCTATTTTTCATCCATACTATGTTTTTCTTCTTTCTTGCTTCCTTTTGTACTAATTATGTTTTATTATTCCATTGACCATCTTTTTCCCATTTGCTTGGAAGTTACATATTCTTTTACTATTTTGGTAGTGGTTTTCTTAGAAATTACAGTGTAAGATTTTTTTATTATAAAGCCTAAAATTGTAATTTTCTCCTGTTCTTACATAATGCAAGGACTTCAGAACACCTTAAGTTTATTTATCCACCCCTAACTTATATGCTATTGCTATCACTTACTATATTTTTTATGTTTTAAACCCTATTGTACATTATTAATTATTAATTAATACCATCAGTCACAAACTGAGGGTTGATGGGGGGGTGGGAGGGAGGGGAGGGTGGGTGATGGGTATTGAGGAGGGCACCTTTTAGGATGAGCACTGGGTGTTGTATGGAAACCAATTTGACAATAAACTTCATATATTGAAAAAAAATACCATCAGTCAAATTAGATTTACCCTCATATTTACACTTATATCCTCTTTCATTTTTTTCACTTTGTCCTCTTTAAAATGTATCTTAAAATTTTTTCTTCTTCATCACTTAAAAAAAGGAGGAAGAAAAGACTAAAAGGAAGAGGAAAAAGAAAGAAAGCTTTCTAATGCATTCTTTTGTCTTATGGATAAGAAATTAATCACACTGAATAGGCTGTTTTTGTAGAGTCAGTGACAGTATAAAAAAATCAATAAATCTCAATCTTCTTGTTCCTTCTCAAAAATATGTATAATCTTATTTTTTCTATTGAGAAATTAATGGACTAATTGTGGCTTATTTTCAAGTTAATTTTTTCCTATTTTTGTTTTAAGGTTTTTTTTTTCTCTCTTTGGCATTAGATTTTGGAAGTTTTGTTATGATGTGTAATAGGTATAGATGTCTTTTGTTGTATCCTAATTTGTACTGAAAGGGCTTCTTGAATCTGTGGCTTGAAGTCCTTCATCATTTTTTGAAAGTTCGTATTCATTATCTTATAAATACTGCTTTTGCATTATTCCAACTTTTTCTTTTTGTGCTTCATTAACATGTAGGTCTAACCTTCTTCACTCTAATTTTTGGTCTCTTACTCTATCTTTTGTATTTTCTATCTTGTTGTCTCTGTCCTATATACTGAGGTTTTTTTGACCTTTCAATCTATAGACTTTCTCTTGATTATTGTCTAGTAGGCTGTTCAACTCATCCACCAAGTTGTTTCAGTTATTTTAAGGTTCCGTCCTAGAATTTCTTTCTTTTTTTGTTTCCAGGTCTCTGCCAAAATTCTTGATCTTACTTTTTGTTTTCTTGTAAACGAAAAAGATGGTGATTTTAAAGCCTGAATCTGATTACTACACTCTTCGGACACTATATATGGCTATTCTTATTTCTTGCTTCTACTAGTTTAAATTATAATGCCTTGTCTCTTTGTGTGCCTTTTTTCTTCTTTTTTTTCTTTTTCTTTTTCTTTTTCTTTTTCTTTTTCTTTTTCTTTTTTTTTTTTTTTTTTGCAAAAATTACATGTAGAAATACTCTGAGGTCCTGGAGAGTCCTCCAGAGATCATTTACGTTTGATTTAGTAAAGGACGTGTGACAATTAGGTATCCTGATTGCTTTAAGGCAATTTTTGGACTGAAATAATGTGAAGCTTAGCCATACTTCTTATAAATAAAGCCTACCTTTTTTGGTTCATCTCTGCCACTGAAGAGGAATCTTTTGGAATTCACGGCTCAATGGGATTACGGTTTCCCTCCGCTCTGTTTTTGACACTGGCGCTGGAACTCCAATCCCAGCCTCTCAGCGCCACCAGCTTTCACAGTTACTGTTCAGTTTCTCAGCCTCACATCAACCTCACTGATTTACCAAATGCCCTCTGGATAAATGTGACCCTAAATGCCAGGGTCACCGTCTCTCTCTGGCCCCTGTCCTTTCACTGGCTCTCATTTACTTTTTTTTCACTGTCTTATAACTTCTCTGATGCTTTCAAGTAAATTTAAAGAATAGTTTTTCTGGACAATTTTAATAAAACATTCTGAATTACCTAGTAGCCAACAGGGGCAGAATTTCTCCCATATTCTCCTCTTTAAATTGTCCTTGAAGCAGATTTGCAAACCCATTTCTACCCCACACTCCTTTTAAATTGGTATATATGCAAAATCCTTTCTTCTCTAACTAAAGAGCTAATATTGAAATACAAAAATATATAATTATGAATTTTTAAAAAAATTAACTCCTTTAAGTATAAAGTGGGAAGGCTTAATTTGAACAGAAAGGAGTGAAGTAAATAAATGTAATTCCTTAAATGGACAATTGCCTGTTTTTTTAAATTTATTTATTTTGAGAGGGAGGCACAAGTGGGGAAGAAGCAGAGAGAGAGAAGGAGAGAGAGAGAGAGAGAGAGAGAGAGAGAGAGAGAGAGAGAGAGAATTTCAAGCAGGCTCCGCATAGTCATTGCAGAGCCCAACATGGAGCTTGAACTCACAAACTGGGATGTCATGACCTGAGCCAAGGTCTGATGCTTAACCAAGCGAGCCAGCTAGGTGCCCCCAACCGCCTTGTTCTGTAGCCCAACATCCAAATACTTTTTTTAGTTGGGGGAAGCCCCTCTGTGTGTGTTTTGTTGAAAGGCAAAATCCTTGCTTACACCTCTCCCAGTGAAGGTCAGTGGGTGAGTGCTAGTCTCTCTTTACCTATTCAGAGCCAGGGCAAAAAGGGATACAAGGTCAAGTAATCAAATTCTCCTTCTCAGGACTTCGGCTTTCAGGAGAATGATAAGACTGAGCAAAACTGAGAAATTACTCACAGTGAAGACCACAGGGTTTTGAGCCTAGAAAGAGAAGATACATGTGATGTTGAGCAGCAGTATCTGCATGAATGTCCAGCAGCAGAGTGTCCAGAGTTCCAGATGTCTGAAATATTATCCTAGCTCAGTTGATTGGCTTCCAAACTTCTCTTTCTTGCATGTTTGCAGAGCCTGGCTATTCAGATTTCTAGTTGATACACTTCCAAAAAATTGCTTTTCGCTTTAAATTAGCCAGCATTAATTCTGTTGCTTGGGAATTGGTTCAGTGGAGATCAATTAACAAAATTTCCGTTGAAGGATATAAAATAACTCAGAATTTCTTATAATGAATATATTTAATTTGCTAAGATGTGTGTAATCTGAATTACATGCACATATTTCAATAATAATTTTATTCTTCTGATTTAAAGGAAATACATGACTACTTCAGAAGCTGTTATGCATATATTTTTTTAAAGATTCTTATTTATGGATTTTAACAAATTAAAATTGAGTTAGAAGCTACATAATCAATCACTGAAATAATTTCCTCAGTGATGTGGCTTATTAACAATTGAAGATATAGATTCAAGAGAAGCTATTAAGATACATTAAGTTCCATTTCTTTAAATTTATTGCAAAATTCCATTTTACATATGTCATTGTATTAAATTCAAGCTTCAGGATTTGAAGTTTAGCTGACTGCAAGTTGCCGAAGAAGAGCTACGATGCTACCCTTGATCAGTTTGATAATACAGAAAGACTGATCTAAATTAAATGCTAAAAGTGAGGTCCTATTTAGTAGAAAAGCAAGGTGCTCAAGAAAAATACCATTTTCCAGTCATTTTTCATGAAAACAACTGAAATGATGAAAGATGATCCAAGAAAGGGGATCAATTGAGCCAATGATATTAATAATAATCTAGACTAGCAGCTGATATTTAGGAGATGTCAATCCACAGGATAGGAAAAGGATTCTATGTGGTGAGGGGAAGGATCCCTTATAGAAGAGTGAGGTAAGACCAGAAAGAAAAGAACAGTCCAGAATCTCAGAAATATAAACATTAGCTCTCTCACCATTCCCCACCTCTAGGAAGGGGCAGGGCTACATTCAGAGTCACAGACATGGCTTTGGAATAAGAACAAACAAACGAAAAAGAAATTCCAATGATATGATTTGAGGCACATGGAGGGAAGAGAAGGACGCATGAGGTAAGGTTCCTGGGATTGAGCACACATTTTTGGAATGGACTATTGCACTATTCTGTGGAATATCACAGGGGATATTCCTGAGGATATATCACAGGGGACTGAGGAATATCACAGGGGACTAGTGGTGAACATTATCTGCCTCCCAGGCAATTCTCCAATAGCCCCTTTAATCTACAGGAATCTCTGCCCTTGAGCCAATGAGCACAATAGAAGGTCCCCTACTCTCTGATCACTATCTCTTTTTATTGATGTTTCTGTGTGAGAAGAGATAGTAGAAAAGGAGCAAACAACCTTTGAAAAAAACATCATCTGTGACTTCCTACTTGGTCCCTAAGAAGTCTTGAGGCAAACTGATTAAAACAAAGAAAATTAGTAAAACTTCACGGGGGCTTTGAACCTCAAACCAGTCATAGCAGGTAAGTTGCTGGACACCTTCTAAGCACTCACTGAGTGGTAGCTATTTTTATTGGATAAGTTGTGTGGGACTTCCTCCTCCTACAGCCTAGCCTGAGCCATCCCAATTAGTCTGCATCTAACCCTCTAACTGTTTCAGAGTGATAAGGCTGACAAGCTTAGATGAACTTTATCTACATAAATTCCTGAAACAACAGAAATTAATGCAGAACCCATTATCAGAAATCATAGTATAGCTGGTACACAGCTCTGATCATTGCAAATGAGGTTTCAACTAGACCCAAGAGCACTTTAAGTTCTTTTGAAGTGTTTTCCAAATCGGAAAATCTTTCTCTTAAAAGCTTTTCTGAAAATTAACATGGATCTTGACCAAGGATGATTGGTCTCTTCCCAAGGAAGTGTTATGCTCGTTAAGTTATGCTGAGTAGCCTGGCATGTGATGTATTCCTTTAACATGTTTTCTGTATTAAAATTAACTTAAAGTCATCAAATGTTTATTTTAACCAATGCCTCCATGTGAAAGTATGGATTGAGTCTAACGTGAAGAAAAGGACGTATTTACTCTGGGGAATAATAACAATGTGTTTGTTCCAAACAGAGCTCTTTTCTAGAAAGAAAATTCATATTGACAGATTAGGGATGGCTTGAATTCTAAGTTTCTCTGATTGATACCTTCAACTCCCAATGAAGTTACATGAGCATGTATGTAATTCTGTGCAGTTAATCAGATGATTTGATTAGTATAAAAAGTGACTCAGGGAAGTCTTATTTTTGAAGGACTATTTTTCATTATAAAATGTCTTTTTTGTTTTTTAAATAAAGAAACCTAGTGGAAGAAAGTAGCCACGATTCCACTCTCCCATTACACAAAGGTTTAGCGGGATTTAAGTGTATTCTATTTTTTAAACAAAGTTATGATCACACAACATCTACAATTCCGTGTCTTCCTTAATGCTGTGCCAGGTACTATGTTAATAATTGCATGTTAGTAACACATTTAAATCTTATAATATCACGTGCATTACTGTTATCTACATTTTACAAATGAAAGCAATAAGGCACAGATTGTCAAGTAATTTGCTTAAGATCTTTCAAGAAAGTGATGGGGTTGGAATGTTAACTCTAGCTGTCTGAATCTCTGTGACAGAATGTGAGCATTTTAAGTGGCTGTGCGATATCTCACTCAATGACTACATTGCCCTCTTCATTGTTGAATGTTTAGGTTGTTTGCAAACACTGCCTAATGGGAAATATGACCAGAGACCAGATTTCCAAGAGAAGAATTACTAAATCAAAAGACTTGAATATTTTCTTTTGATATTCAGGATTTTTAAAATTTTAAGTAGTTAAATCTGCTGATCTATTATGGTCACTTCTATTGCTGCTATGCTTATGGAGAATAAACAATATAATTTGTCATATTGTAGGTAGCATAAGACTTTCAAAAGGATAGAAAGAAAATTTCTGTACCATATATTAAGAAATCCATCATTGCATTCACGATTATATAATTAGAAGGACAAGATTATCTATAGAGAAGGATCCCCAAAGAGACTTCTGGTCATTGTCTATGTATACATTACATGGACAAAGTATAGAAGTGATCTTGAAACTTCTTGACTCCTGAGATAACTGCAAAGTCTTCTTTGTCAATATTCTTATTGACCTGTTCTGAATGTTGACACTATTCTCAATGCTCATTGGCATTTGGAGATTAAGCACAGCTCTGACACTCGAAGGAGATATGTCATGGTAAAAATTAAAGAAAACTCTTTTGTTTTAGTAAGGATTCTTTGGTTGTATGAAACAGAAATAAAAAATGAAAATAGCTTTATTGAAAGGCTACTGGGTAACCCATATACTCAAAGGGAAGGTTTAACAAGTAAAATTTGGTATTGAAAGGACTTAGATAAGCAGCTTTGGGGAACCTAGTCAGGAACTGTGGATGGTTTCTTTTACAAACTGGTACTGGAATAAATTTCATCATTGTGACTTCATTAGAAATTCAGGTTCCTGGGACAAAGTCCGATTGGCTTATCCCTTAACGAAGGCTGGGAATGAGGGTTGGACAAGACTGGATTGGACAGTCACAGTGCTAGTGGGAGGATTTGTAGAAAGCTGAGCAAGCAGGAACAACAGATGCCAAATTCAATTTTCATCTTAATGTGGTAATAGAAGCTTAGAAGTCAATAACTTCTTAAATAGCCAGGAAGAATCTTCGTGTTGGCAAGCCCATGCGATGGAATGTCTTAATCAGTAGGCTGTAGCACTGTTAACAACCTCACAAAGACATTGCTTTGATTTGCTGAAGACTTTCAAATTTAGCCAAACAGAAGAATACACTCTAGTTGTTATAAGCTCTAGTTCTAAAATGGAAGCAGAAAACACAAAATCAAGGATGGGTTGGCAGTTAACGTGACAGGTAAAGCGTAGCACTTACCATCCAGGCAAGGCCAGGAACAAAATACTAGGAAGCAGAGTTGGAAACACCAAGTATATGTGGGATACACAAAGCATCTAACTGCAATGGTGGTTCAACCAAGGTCACAGTTGGTGAGGGATGAAGAGAGTGAAGAGCATAGGAATAGCAGGATATAAAAAATTATTTGGGAAAGTGGCTTTTAACAGTAGAGTTCATTTTGGAAGACTCCGAACCAGTGGACCAAATAACATACTTATAGCACCATCCAAGGGGTAAAAAAAAAGAACCAAGGAAGAATCATTAGAAAAAAGTTTAACTTTTTTTTCTCTAAATGCAATGGAGTAATCTTTGGGTTTATTTTTTCATTTCATTTTATTTTAAGTTTTCATTTTTATTTATTTTGAGAGAAAGAGAGGCAGAGAGAGAGGAAAAGAGAGAATCCAAGCAAGCTCCGTGCTGACAGCACAGAGCCAGCACTGGGTTCCATCTCACAAACCAGCAGATCATGACCTGAGCCCAAATCAAGAGTTGGACACTTAACCAGCTGAGCCAGCCACGTGCCCCTCTTCAGGGTTATTTTAATGGTTTTTCATTAAATGAAATGAAAATGAGATGAAATCGTTTTTCATTGTTTTATTTGAAATCCCCCTGGAAAGGGGCACCTAAATTCTTTTCAGTGTTTGGATCTATAACTGTCTTAATCTAGTCCTGTTCAGTCATTTCTCTAAGAGCATACTTTCAAAGTGATGCCCTCAGAAGGACGCTGCACCATTTGAATTCTACTGAGTATATAAATCATTAAGCAATTTTAGTCAACAGATTTTTGTTCAATGCTTACAATGACAGGCTTTGCAAATATTAAATTAAAAATTAAAAAAAATACAATATAGCTTTGTGAGGCATTTGATTTTTTTCAACAGCATTTGGCATGACTAATGTGTCCTATAATTTGATAGGCTAGGATTCTCTCTTCAGGGTGGGTGATAGCAACCCTCCCTAGTGAAAGAGGAAAATACCTGGATACCATACATTTTTAAGCTGAAGTACATTATTTGAATCACTGAAAAGATGACAAAATTGTAAGGCATTATCAGGGCAAAAATAAGCGAAAGCAGGAATCCAAATAAGTGGACAGAGCTTTTTTCCCCTGTTTCCCACCCTCTCCCACACCATCATCATTATTATCATCATTCAGCTTCTTTTTCCCTAGGGGCAAACTTGGAAGCATGATCTTCACAGCCTCTTATACATGGGGTCACAAATTATAACCCAAGTCCCTCTCAAGATGGTGTTCTAATAAGAAACCTGTTCCTGACAAAGTTGGTGACTTTGGACTCTGAACTTTATACTCAGGAGTTAAGTTAAACCAAAAATAATGCTCTCTTCCCAAAAGACTTAAAGGAAAGTTACCTAGCAGTTGAGCAGAGCAGTGTGAGAGAGGAGAATGAGAATCCGTTCCTCAGAAGTTATAATCACAACTTAGTCTTCAAAAGGGTTTCAAGCCTCAAGTCCCACACATCTAGGAGTTTAAAAAAAAAACTCAAGCTGTGAATTTTGCTTAAATAAACATGATTGGTAGTACCCATGGGTGCCTCAGAGAAGAAAAAAAAAAAAAAACTTCTATAAAGAAATAAATCTTTATCCATGTCTTCAAAGAATCTTTTCAATGATTTTCCAAGAAAAAGAGCTCCCTAAAAAAGACAATGTAAGACAGGAGGCATGCACTGAAATAAAAATCAACAGGGAGAAATAAAAACAGAATGAATCCCACAGGGACATTAAACATTGTAATAATTATGCTTTATTATACTTGAAAAATAAAAGATTAAAATATCTACAGGGAACAGTAAACCTAAACAGACAAAAAAAAAAAAAAAAAAAGAGAAAACCCTGAACTGGCAGATTTTAAAAAGAACAAAACAGAACTCTTAGAAATTAAAAAATACAGCAACTAAAACTGAAAACTCAATGTTTAACTTTAATAGTAGATTAGACACAGAAAGAGAGAAATCTGGAAGAAAGGAAGATAAGTTGGAAAAAAATTTCCAGAGTATAGTAGAAAGGAAATATGAAAGAGAAGTTAAAAGGCCTGAATAATTAAGTTAAACAGTTAGTGTCTCTATTTATCTAATCAGATTTCTATCATGATAAGAGAGAAAGAGAATGGAACATAGGAAATGAAGAGATAATGAATGAGAATTTTCCATAACTGATGAAGATTCAAGAAGTTCTATAAGTCCCAGATATAGCACAGTGATGCTGTAAAATACCAAAAGCAAAGAGGTGGAAGAGAAAAAGAAGTAACTTCTTAACAGCATTAAGTCAGAAGACTGAATTTATATTTTCACTGTGATAAAAGGAAGTAAGTACCAAACTATTCCAAGTAAAAATATCTTTAAAATATGAGGACTGGGGTGCCTGAGTGGCTCAGTCAGTTAATCATCCGACTTTGACTCCGGTCATGACCTCAGTGTTCATGAGTTCGAGCCTCTGACAGCTCAGAGCCTGGAGCCTGCTTCCGATTCTGTGTTGTCTTCTCTCTCTGCCTCTCCCCTGCTCATGTTCTGTCTGTCTTTCTCAAAAATAAATAAACATTGAAAAAATTTAAATATAAGGACTAAATAAAGACATTTTCAAATAAACCAAAAATGAGAGCATATCCTAATATCAAGTCCTCACTAAGGAAAATTCTAAAAAAGTGATTTTTTAGGAAAAAAGAATCATGGGTGGAAATTATGAAATGTAAGAAGCAATAAAAAGCACCTTGGTAAAAGAAAGTAAATATAAGCATGAATATTTTGTAAATGGTATTTATTGAATACCAAGCAATGTTTAAATAATTTTCATACATTAACTGATGTCATCCTCACAACCACATGAGGTAGGTTCTTCTATTTTTGTGATCCGTCTTACAGAAGAACCACAGTTGAGTTAAGTAATTTGTCCAAGGCCACATAGCTGAAAGTTGGTCATACCTGGATTTGAACTCTGGCTGTCTGGGCAAGATGGTTTTACTCACAAAATTTTTGACACCAAATGTGTGTGTGTGTGTGTGTGTGTGTGTGTGTTTGTTTTTTTACACTAACCAATTCTTCACTCTTTGGACACCAATCAGGTATCCTACAATTCAATTCAATCCTGGCATTAACTACCTAGAGTTAGCATCAGACTCCATAAGCTGAAAAGCTCAGGTCCACAAGATGTACCACACTTCAAACACTGTAGCAAGTATTAAGTATTAGGTTCTTTGGTTACCCACATTTCTGTCTAACTTGGCTACAAACTGGAGGTTCCCATGACCCACCCCCCAACCTGTTCATTAATTTGCTAGAATGGCTCACATAACTCAGAAAGATGGTTAACTTACTAGTTTATTATAAAGGATATAACTCAGGAACAGACAAATGGAAGAGATGCATAGGGCAAGGTGTAAGGAGCTTCCATATTCCTCTGGGTATACCTCAATGCATTCACCAATGTAGATGCTCTCTGAATCCCATTTGTTTAGTTTTTTTGTTTGTTTGTTTTTTTAATGGAGGTTTTATTATGTAGGCATGCTTCATTAAATCATTAACCATTAGTAATTAACTCAATCTCTAACCCCTCTGGACTTGAAAGGTCCATCCCTCTAATCATGCCTTACTCTTTCTGAAGACTAGCCCTATCTTGAAGTTATCTAGGGGCCCCAGCCACCAGTCATCTCATTAGCATACCAAAGGCACTCTTATCATTCTGGATATTCCAAGGGTTTTAAAAGCCAAGTGCCAGGGACCAGGGATAAAGACCAAGTATATATTTCTCATTGTGTCACGCTGAGCCTGTGTTCCTAAATGCTGTACCATACAAAAATAAAGGATAACAGCAAATTCAGGCTTAACGGACATTAAAGTTTCATTTAATATAGCTGAAGGTCTTCCTTTCCCTTCAATGTTAGTAAATACAAAAATAAATACATCAACTTAATGAACTATTTCTGAAATTAGATTTGGAAGATAGCAGATTACAGGAAGGAGTATGTCATATGAATACTTGCCTAGGATGGCAGTGCCAGTGGACCCAAAAAATTGGATTCACAACCAGAGCAGTATCAGGGCAGCAGCCAGGGTCCAGCACAAAAACTACACCTAAAAAAAACAAAACAAACAAACAAACAAAAACCTACACCTAAATTAAATTAAAAGCCTCCTGTTAGGGGCGCCTGGGTGGCTCAGCAGGTTAAGTGTCCAACTCTTGGTCTCATAGTTCATGAGGTTGAGCCCTGCATCAGGCTCCATGCTGACAGTGCAGAGCTTGCTTAGGATTCTCTCTCTCCCTTTCTTTCTGCCTCTCCCCCTCTTTCTGCCTCTCCCCAGCTCGTGCTCTCTCTCTCTCTCTCTCTCTCAAAATAAATAAATAAACTTAAAAAAAAAATCCTCATGTTTTAAAAGTAGGTCCAAGAAATCAGGGTTCAGTAGTAAAACGACAAAGTTAGGGGCACCTGGTGGCTCAGTCAGTTAAGCATCTGACTCTTGATTTCAGCTCAGGTCATGATCTCAAGGTTTATGAGTTCGAGCCCTGCATCTGACTTTGCGCTGATAGTGTGGAGCCTGCTTGGGATTCTCTCTCTCTCTCTCTCTCTCTCTCTCTCTCTCAAAATAAATAAACTTAAAAAAATTTTAAAAAGACAAAGTTAGATGCAAGAATGCATTTAGAGACTGGACTATAAAAAATGAAGAAAGTGAAAGGAAATTAGTTGAAGGAGCCCGGGATGTAAGCTGTTCTGGGTTGCTCCTAGCTGTCTATGGGATGTGGAAGATATGATATTAGCACAGGTTAAAAAGGGTAGGTAGGAGGTCCAAGGGTGGGGTCAACCAGCCCATCCCTTGGCCTTGAGAATTCTTATTGTTAGGATGAACATATTGGACCAGCTGGGTTTTAAGTTTTCTTTCAACTGTAACATGTCCTTTGTGTAGAATGATTTCATGGAAATGATCCAAATGCCAGTCCTAGGTGTGATCTTTTGATTTCATGAGCTTCTACGAATGTTATAACATTAAGGCTGTATTATATTAAGATTTCAAGATAGAGAAACTCTGAGGAGGTTCCACATGGTATGAAGGGTATAAGACCTAAAGCAAAGAAGACACTCTAAATTCCTCTTGAGCTGCACACCGCAGCATCACTTGTGGCACCAACCAAAGGAATCTCCCTGCCAATTACCTCTGTTAGAGTCGGGTACTACAGGTCAGGAACTGGGACGGAATGGACAGACCCAAAATAATCTCCCTAGAATTTGTATTTTTGCCTAAAATCAGAAAAAAAAAAAAAAGATTTAATTGGTCTGGGAGACTATCACAAGTAGGTGAAAGATAAGATTGCATCTTCCAAGGGGAGACAGTCTGTGGTTGGAGAAAAGGCAAGCTCTACCGGTATTTTGGGTCCTAAATTTAATAATTGTAGCATCAAAACCCTATAATCTGGAAAAGTACTTGTGAAGATGATGTTTGCATTTTCTCTAATCACTTTCCTTTTGTTCCTATTTAGCATATGTTAAGTTCCGCATGAAATTACAGTGTTTCAGCAGCGCAAGAGAACCAAGGAAGATTTCATTTGCTTTCTTTTGCCAGGCTTGGCTCAAGCATTAAAGGGAAACAGGATAATTCTAGGGATGACGTGTGATGGTGTTGACGATACTAAAATGAAAACTATTGCAAGAAAATGAAACTAAAAGTCACGAAGTCAAGGCTTTCTTTTTAAGGTATCATGTTTGTCAACACTTTCTCCCCTCTCCCTCCGACAGTATGCACAGGGCTGGTGTTCAATTGCCCAGTGCTCCTCATGGGCTTCTGGGCTTGGTGTGGAAAGTTGTGCTCATCTAGCCTCCACTGGCAGAACCGCAGACTCAATCCCTGCCTGCCCAGCAGGCAAATCATCTGGCACTGCCTGCCTTTCTTCTACCCCCTTGTCTACCTCTGCCTTCCTCGCCCCTGCTGTCAATGCAATTGTTCCTGCTACTGAGGTTTTCTTCTCTGGTGCCTTTAGAACAGCAATAATGATGATAGTTAGGGGCTTAAAAATTCAAGAACTATTTGGTGTGCATAATTGGTAGGATGTGTAGGATGGCATAGAGGAAAGGATTCAGCATGCCTCCCAGGTTTCTGGTGTGGGCAAGGGTAGTGAGTTACCTGAAATAGGTTGATGACAAAGAAGAATAGATTTGGTAGGGGGCGGGTCATGAACTTCATTATGGAAATAGTATAAATAAACACATTCTTTTTATTGAGCCTCTACTTCTACTCTAGAGCCTCTAGCCTCTACTCTACCAGGCAAAGTTTCCAGTGCTTTAAGTGGTAGTTCTGATTCTTAGAGTAACTTTTTCAGGCAAGTGCATATACAGTTTGTTGTGATTTCCGGGACAGTCTAAGGACAATAACCAATAGGTAGTTGGATTTTCAAGTTTAAGATTCAGGAAACAGGTCAGGGTTGTAGATACAGAACTGTGTGTAGGTGGTAGTTAAACCTATGAGAGCTGATGCAATCTCCAAAATGTACATGTCAAATAAAGAAAATAGTCAGCCGAGAATAACCATAATGATATAAAGGAGAGAGCATGGGATTTGGGCTAGTTTGTTTGAATCCCAACTGAACTCTTTATTTCTCTGCCTATTTAAGCTAATAAAAGATTGTGCTTCAAAAACAGCCTCAGTTTTCTAGTTTTAACCAAATGATCCTACCTTACCTTTCCCTAGCGTAGTTTACTGGAACAGGGATAAAAACTTGGCTCAAGAAACTCTATCTAAAGGTTGAGCTGAGTTAATCGGATTTCTTAGAGCATTTGGACAAAGTGACATGGAAATTGTGACCCTTACCTGTCAACCTCTCCTGCTCCCTGCTTTTATAACCAGGATACTTTATAATGACTCCAAACCAGAATTGCAGTGAAAATATCGTTTACAACTATGGAATGTTGAGTGTGAAATAATAGAAAGTCTTCTGAATTATGCAGAAATTTTCCTTTGGTAAACTAATTAAGAGGATGCCTATGAAGGTCAGCAGATAAAACAGGAAACATAAGTTGGGGGGGGGGGTTGCGGTGGTATGTTAAGAAAAATGCTCTTTTGTACATACAAAGTAAAATGTAGTAGGGAGGGGGCCTAGAACACAGAGGGGATGTGAGCAGGCAGTAGAGATGAGACGGTGCTAGCTAGGCTCCCAAGGATAAGGTCCAGCAATTGAGAGCAACTGCCCAGGTTGTGGCTATCATGTACCCCCAATCAAGTGCAGTATCCTTGAGCAGCTGCCCCCAAATGCATCAGTTCCAAAGTCCACTCCCTCCCTGGCTTTCACTCTGTGTTTCAGCTCACTTACCTAATGATTTCAGAAATGTTCCTTGACATACCAAATATGAGGGGAAGGCACCTTCATTGCTTCAGCCAGGAATCAGAAGAAGGCTCATGAGCCTGCTTCCTCCTCCATATTCCAAACTTCTCTCAGGAAGTCTAGATCTACAGTTTCCTTGGGCATATGCAGAATATTGGTGCCCAGTGCTTTACAACTTGCTCATTCCATTAGCTGGGTACATTTGAAACATTATTCCTTTGTAATATTCCCAAGCGCTCAATCAACTTTCTAGGTCAATCTGTTTTCCTTCAGTCATCAGCAATACACTTTAAGTTTCTTAACTTAAGCATCTCTTGAAAAACAACTGAATGATAAGTGATACTTCTTATTTTGCAAAAGATGACAAAGATTTACAATATTTTCTTTGTATCAAAAATTTGATTTTATTTTTTTTTACCATACTGTATAGTTGGAGTACCAGAAAATGTATTTTGGGCATAAGCAGAAAATTACAGTCTACATTTTTATATTCAAGTATATCATTAATTTAGAGAATTTATAAATCACTCTTACCCAGTTACCAAAGTTTGTTGCCTGCATATTATAGACTACATTTCTAGATGTCCCATTCTGCAATTTTCAGCCCTTCCTTATGTATAACAATAAGTGATAAGAGATAGTAATTTTTGTTAGGAGGTGCTAGAGGGCTTCAACATAAACTCCACAGAGAAGGCAATCTTAAAATGTATCATCTAAGACATCTTCAAAATTGGAATATTAAGACAGATAGCAGATAGCTCTTCAGGGTGAGTGCTAATGCCTTTGCAAGGTTTTGTTATTCCATTTATGGGATTGGACAATGACTGATGGAGCTGGTGAGAAAAGAGCTCTTAATAACCCTGGAAATTCAGCCCCTTTCTTAATCCTAACTGATGTGCATAGAGTGAGATACCTTATTGTAACATTTAGTGTGCACGTGTCTGTGTGTACACGTACATGCACACAGTGCACATGTGCCCCGTAAAGGGCAAGGACTTCTGCACTCATAAGTAAGTATGCTTGTTTGTTCTGTTTATGTGATTGTTGCTTCAAAACGAACCGATAGACATCTGGCATATGAATATTGAATGCGGATTGTTTCAATCAATATCGCCAATGTCCTGCAAAGAAGCACACAAAATGGAGGATCTGTTTGTTTCCAGGGCAGAGTCTATACTCAGTTATTTACCTTTTTGCTTTAGACTAGATTCATAGTGTTTTGTGCTTCGAGTTTTCATTTAATCAGATTATTAATCTCTTACTGACAAGATGATGTTCTGAAATTTGAGATATTTGTGTCTGCTTGGTAAAACCTTACAATTTTTAACTAAAACATCTATGTGCAAAAGATCAGGGTCAGACAAGGTCATATAATCTACAGGATCAGAAAAAGTAACAGCTTCAGAAACCCAAGGTTATCTCCTTTGCCCAAGACAATATCTTCTGTATTTTCTACTGAGATGTGAAATTCTTTAACGAGAGATCTATTTGTCTTTAGTTTAAGTCTTTTATTTTTCAGAGAAAATGCAAATCTTGTTTAAGAGGTATATATTCTTCCACATGCACTTTAGCTTAAATAAGCCAAAGGTACTGTTTTAAGAGTAGATATGAATAGGTATTAATCTACCATGTCCGTGGATTATTAAAACAGAGATGATAACACCCACTCTGTAGGGATGGGAATGGGTTGGGACAGAGCCAAGACTTTAGTGTACTAGGGATGTGGGGAAGACCTGCCTTTATTCACTCATTCTACAATTATTTATCAAAAGCCCATTATGTAATAGGCATTATGCTAAGCTCTTGGGATACAAAAATAAACACAATAAATGCCTTCCCTGTCCCAAACAGAGCATATTGTCAAGTATATTGGTTTCCTCAGTCTGTGGTAAAAAAAAAAAAAAAAAAAAAAAAAATTACCCCAACTTCAGTGACTTAAAACAACAGAAATTTATTTTCTCGCAGTTCTGGAGGCTAGAAATCAGAAATCATAGTGTCAGCAGGGCCAGGCTCCCTCTGAAGCCTCTAGGGGAGGATGCTTCCTTGCTTCGTCCAGTGTCTAGTATCCCCAGGTATTCCTTGGCTTGTGGCCGTATAAATCCAATCTCTGCCTCTATCTGCGCATGAACTCTCTTCCTCCATTTGTCCCTGTCTTCCCTCTGTGTCTGTGAGTACTCTCCTCTTCTTGTAAGTATACCAGTCGTTGAATGTAGGGTTCATTCTAAATCCAGGAGGAGTTCCTCTCCAGATCCTTAACTAATTATATCTGCATAGATGCTATTTCCAGAAAAGATCACATTCTGACATCCTGAGTGGAGATGAATTTTTGAAGGACACTAGTCAACCGCCTACATGAAGAGAGTTTTAATATAGACTAATGCCAGGAGAGGTGATAAGGGCTGCATGAGAGGGGTGAGGAGGAAAGTGAAGAGTATTTTAGGCAGTGAGCATTTTGGAAAGACCCAGAGGAAAGAATGTGCAGTGGTTCTCAAGAATTTCAGTGTGGTGGGAACTCATGAGAGCATCTGACAAGGGAGGAATTAGAATGGGAAAAAGTGAAGATTGTTTTTAAAAGAGAGGCAGTTCCTGAGGATGTGAGGAGTTTTGCTTTTGTTTTTGTTTTTCCCTGAGATAAGCAGGCAGCTATGGTAGGGTTTAAGTGGGATACCATTGTTCTGTTTACATTTGTGTTTCAGGAAGGTGACTCTGGATGTGTGCAGAGTGGGAGGGAAAGAGAGAAGTAAGACCGGACACAAAGAGACTTAGGAAGATGTATGTCACACCTTATGGTGGCTCTGCACTCAGCATCTGACCTCTCCTCAAAGTGTTGCACCCAGACCTGGCCAAGGGTTGGGCAAAGGGCTCAAGTTAGTATACTGACACTGAACTCATAGTTTTATCCTTGAGAGAAATGACAAAAAATTCCAACAGTTTGGTGTTCACCAAATGAGCAGAGGCACCATACATTCCGGGGGCATCAATCCATTTTCCTGTTCTTTCTCCAGCCATATTATTTAACCTGCCCTACAACTCTGAGAGCTACCTTTGATCTCCATAAAGGATCTTTGCTTAAGAAAGTTCAAGGCATTTCTCTTGCTCGCAGTAAAGATGCCCAGGTGAAACACCTCTTTTGGCCAAAGGATGACAGTGACATACACCTGAGTGGGGAGCTGAAGTAATGTGGATGGGTTTGAGCAATACCCTGGAAGTAACACTGTTAGGACTCGGTGATGGATTGGAAGCGGGGTCTTTAGTGAGTGGAGTCTGTAATGAAACTCAAGTTTCTAATGTGACACTCTCGGTGAACAGCGGAACCATTAACTGAGGTAATACACAGCAAGAGAAAGCTGGATAGAGAATTCATTGCATTCAGTTTCAGACAAATGAATTTGAAGTGCCTACAGAACGTCCAATTGAAGATGACCCAAAAGCATATTGAATATAGATCTGAAATTCAGGACAGAAGCCCACGTAGGAGAATATGTTTCTGAGGATATTAATCCACAGGAGCTGAAGCTGGTATCATAAATACAGCAGACAACTGTACTGAATGACCAGGTCTTAAATAGTCCTCTCTTCTCATCTCTTGAATTTTCAATCACTTGTTGCTGTTTAATAGTTTCTTTTTCATGGGTACTTTTTTTTTTAATCTCTCAACACTTAGAGTCAAAAAAATATCCACAAGATAAGTAATATAAACATGGATTGGATAAATTCATTTTCTTTCCCCTTCTCTGGGCCCACATCAATTTTCTCTGGAACATGCCTATTATTTTCAATATCTGTTAAGTCTGGACATTCTTTGCTGCATTTCTATTGTCTGTTTATTAAGTTTGAGATCCATGAGAGTTGGAACATTGTTTTTCTTTTCTTATTTACTTCCAAACTGAATCTATCAAAGTGTAAAGCACTTAATGGGCATTCACATGTTTATCGATGACAATTTTAATGTGGAAGGGTTTCCGAGTTGAAATAGACACCAGAAGAAACACAGTATGACTTAAATTTCCTAAGATTTTAATTATAATTATATAACACACAAAGGAAGTGAAAAGAGACATGGAACACAAATATGATTAGTGGATCATTTTGCTTTCTTTTGTAAATAACTTTTCATGCACAATTACGCTTACACCTGCATGGACTAAATTAATTTTTCCATGTGGATGGGTAAGGAACGATGAGTACCATCTGAGAAATACTCTTCCATTTCAAGCCCAGATTGCGTTATGCTATCTAGCTCAGAATCAGAAGGGGTAGGAAAGGAAGCGGTGTGAGAAGGTTTCTCTGTATAATTTTGCTTTAAATCTCTAATTTTGTGCATTTTGTGTTAGCATCAGAAATATAAAACTGCAGGCATCGAGAATGAATTTTCTCTTCACTCAAAGCTAGCTTTACTTTTTCTGATCTTTCTGCCTGGGCTTAGGTTGGTGATTATAACACTTAGCCACATGAATCATTTTCTTCATCTTCAAAGAGCAGTAGGAACATTAAATAATTATTCCTCACAATTCTTCTGGAAGGTAGGTATTTTTGTTCCCATCCCATTTTCCAGACCTGAATACTGAGGGACAGAAGCCAAGCAGGTGTGCCAGGATCCCAAAAGATTAAGTAATAACAACCTTTTGACTCTAAACCACCTTTTCTCTCTCCCTTTTGGTTTTCCCTACGGACTTTAAGATATAAGAAAGAGATTGGGGGGGGGGGGGCGGCGGGAATTGTAAACTCTGTGATGTTTTCAAAGGAAAGAAAGGATTTCACACCTTTTTAACTGCCATTCAGCTGCAGGTAAAGAATTTAACAGCTTTCGGAGTGCTAATTAGAGCCCATTATAACTTGATTGACCTGCATTGGCTGTAGCACTTCTCCTGTCCTTGCAAGATGGAGATTTTGCTTCTTTGCAGGGCTCTGATTCAGGGAACTCAGTTTTCTGACTACAGGAGCAGTAATAATTCCCAGGCAGCAATCAGAAGTGGGCTGCGTAAATCAATATTTAAAATGGAATTTTCCCTTTGCATGCTTTGGGAATAATAAGCAACCGATCCTGTTCAATACTTCCAGTGGCCCAAGTGTTTTCACACTTACATGGGGATACAGAAAGTGGAGGTTCATTATCTGTCTTAACTTCTTAATTAACAAAGCCAAAGAATATCCAAGAAACAAAATACCTGTATTTGGCCTTTGTGGCTTTTGCTATTTACTATTTGCATAAGAAATCAAGTATGTATATTTACAAGGTAAATGCTTTGTACTCAAGTGACAAAATTAGCTTTTCTGGATAAGTACATATTTGGGTGAAAAGTGTTTTCTTTTTGCTTGATTCAATGGTTTTCTTGATGACTAAGAGAATGTTCCTCTGTCTTTGATAATTGAATTTAATATTCTGTATATACTTATTCCCTTACCCTTAGTCTACTCTCAAATTTCTAATTGCTTATTGCACAGAAACTTACTGTGTGAAAAGGCACTCCGTTTTCATCCACCCTCTTCCTGCCTGCAAACAATTCTCCCATTTCCTCCACTTTCATTTCTTGTTGTTGTTGTGAAAACATCTTCTTTTTTTAAGTTGAATTACAATTGACATATAACATTGTATTAGTTTTAGGTGTGCAACATAATTTGATATTTGCATATATGGCGAAATGATCACCACAGTAAGAACTAACATGTGTCACATCCTCCACTTCTAACTTGCTAATTACTTCCAAGTCTTTAGCTAAATATTTGAATGGATATTAAAAATTAACACTAGAAAATACCAAGGTATTTTTTAACTACTTTCTTTCTCTTTCACAACCTTCTCCCCAGACCTACAAGCTCTACTCTACATCTTGCTTTTATAAGTGCTGTCCTTAAAGACACTGTTCTCATTCACCTCTGTCCCCTTACTACTGAGGATTGTACTAGGAGCTCAGTAAATATCGGTGAAAACTAAATAAGCAAGTTGTGTTTCCTACTATCACCTTAAAGGCTCCATTTCAGTCAATCCGCTTGCCACCTGTACACATGGTATTAATTTTCTGGTATTAATTAATTGTCATCCAACTTCATCAATCAGTATAGATGTCTGTGATCTCGGCATTGAGGACAAAGGAAGAAAGAGACTCGAACGGGTGCAAATACATGCCGTCTTGAGATATTTGACATCATTTATCAGCTAAGATAACTTAAAAATAGTGTATTCCTTTCTCCATATATTTCAGACTGATGGTATGCCTCTTTGCCACTATCCATCCGGTGAAACCAATTAATATATAATTTACCTATGTTCACCTTTGTCCTGAGGTGAATTTGGGGACTATAAAGATAATAATATCAAGTTGTTTTTTTAATAACTAAGAAAAATAAGGCAAAAAGTAGTATAGACAATTAAGGGAGCATCAGTGGTAAAGTTAGTATATGGAATGTGTGCTGTAATGATGTCCTTCACACTTGCAAGAAATGAGCCTCCTGACCGCCAATCTAGAGTGACACCCAAATCCTCATTGTGTTTCTGAGTTCGTTCTAGTACTTTATTTCCAATTTCTTGTATTCTTTTCTTGGGGGCTTAGTTTTGAGGAGCTCATCAGAGCACTGTAGTTAAGAGTCGTAGGACATGGTGCTCTTAAATGCAAAGTACAAGGGATAGAATTAGACAATTCCTTCACTCAAGTAGCTGCACACCTCCTCCTCTGTCCAAACATATACACATACTCTCTCTCAATGGATATATTTTATATTATCAAATTCGTTTTAAAACTCATGACATTTTTTAAAGCGCCCAATTTACATCATTCGAAGGCAAATTTGAATTTTTAGGGGACAACCAAAACTCATCTTGAACCTTGGATAGTAGTTATTTGATCAAAACAAAATGCAGCTATAAAGCAATGAGAATGTTTTCTTTCAAAAGTCAGCTCAGAAAATAGTTCCAAATAGTTCCACACATTACTGTATATGAACACTCACTATAGTAAATGTGTAGCTTTCTAGCTTGACAGTTTGGAAGAAAAACTTAAGAGGGCTCCTGGGTGGCTCAGTTGGTTAAGAGTCCAGCTCTTGATTTGTGCTCAGATCATGATCTCACTCACCGTTGTGGGCTTGAGCCCCACCTGGGGCTCCACACTGAGAGTGGAGCCTGCTTGGAATTCTTTCTCTCCCTCTCTCTGTCCGTCCCTTGCTTGTGCTTTGTCTCTCCTTCTTTCTCTCTCTCTCAAAATAAATAAGTAAACTTGAAAAAAAAACCTGTGGGTTTTTTTTTTTTTTGGGGGGGGGCTGCATGTGTATACACTTGTAATAATCTACAGTCACTACACTACAATCACCCCTGCATCCAGCTTGCTCTAGCTACACATTAACATTGTTACATTTGTTTGTTGCTTTGTAGGATGTTTAGTTTATTTGCTGTACATCTCGTAAATTCTCATCAAAGTTTTGAAACTTCAGTATAAATAGTCCATATGGTGGTTTTGAGCATTAAATTAGATCATGAACGTCCACGTCTCTTTTTTTAAACAGTATGCGAAGGTTGGTTATTAGTATCATTATTTGTACCTTTTCCATGAATCCTAGTACAAAATGAACCATCACTGCATATTCAATTTGTTGACTGACCCAGTGGCAGTGCGATTAAGATTACTTTTAAGTTTTTGGTATTTAGTGGTGATTCTTCTATTGACAATTTGCTCGTGTATCACTTCAAAGGGCAAGAAAGGTTTTCCTGGCACTAAAAATGAACTCATGACTTTCAATCCTCCACTATTCTTTCTAACTGATCATGTTGCACTCTATTGTATTTAAACAAATGTACAACTTCCCCTGAAGGATAAAAAGTCACTTTAAGGAAAACTCACACACACTAGAGTGTAAACTTGAGCCAGCATATGAGAGTTTCATTTGCTTTGGTATGTAAAGCAAAAATATATGCTTTGATGTTAAGAAAGTTGCCCTAATGACTGGCAATTATGAATAACTATCATTTGATAGTAAGTCTTCCACGTGGTATTCTCACATTCAGGACCAAATTCTTTCTTCGTGACTCCCATATGTTCCTGAGAGCCAGGCTGCAGCCAGCCAGAGTTAGAAGGGTTTAAGATAAGAGGAAGTTTTCTGTTTCCTTCTTTTCAATTACTAAAGAATACAAAAGGGAAACAAATGTGTATTATTTTCTTGTCCCCAAATTTAAAACTATAGATTTTAAAAATCAACATCAAATTGAAAGCAAGAAAATGGTAACAGAATTGAATCCTGGGGCCCTAAAGAAATATCTTCCCCAAACTTTCCTAATATTGTGGTATTTCTTTATAATCAGAAGTTATAATTAAAAGGTATAATTATTAACCCATTTCCTTTCTTAACCAGGCTCTAGTCCTTCATTGCTGCCTTCCAAAGCTCACCTACCTAGTATTTTCCTACCACTTTTCTTCTCTCTTTTCTTTCCCATAGGTTCAGCAGGGACATCTTTTTTCAACCTGCCTAACTTGCACTTAAAGATCCTGTCATGTTCTCTTCCTCCCTAAAGAACTGTCAAGCAGATCTCACACAAAATATCCAGGAAAGGAAAGGTGTACATGTTACTTTTTTCCACCCGTTTTACTTACTTTGAAGTTCTTTTGGACTCTAAGGTCATAGGGATCAAACTAAGGCTCTAATATGCTCAATTCTATTAACCTGTACTGAGAGTTAATTCATCTTCTGAAAGTACTTGACTTGATTCCAGGGAGTAATTTATATTAAGGTAGTATCTGACTGAATTTAAAAAAGGAAAGAGAGAGATTGTAGAAAGCAGTGAAAAAAACACTTGTATGGATGCATTTTATTTAATTGGTTCTTTCATTTAACATAAAACAGAAGTGTCGTATAGTATAAATTCATTATCTCATTAGGGTTTCCATGTTATATAGGCACTTGTCATTTTTGTCCCACTTCTTCTTTTACTTTAAAAAATTGCATTTTTTTTTTTTTGCCTTTTTGGCTTTTGCATTACAGGCTATGCCATCCAAACTTGAAACTTCTCAAAATCTTACCATTTCTTCACTCTGACTACTCCTATAATTTTTGGCATAACATTCCATGATTGGTTTTCAAATTTTTATTTTCCTACACGTATCCCACCTGATGGCTTTCTCACTACCAGTACCCAAAGTTCAAGTAATTCACCATAGATATTAGTGTATTTTAAGTCACATCTAACAAGGCAACTGAATCACCTGTATTTGCGCAATCATTTCAATAGCATTTTATGCTGGTTACCTACACGGCTAATTATTTCAGGTATCTCAAAGACTGGATTTGAATTTTAATGTGACTCAACTATATAATATTCCTGGCCAAAATTCTATTCTGGTAAACCCATGTAAAACTGTGATCAGCCAAGGATCAACCAGAGAAGCAGAACCAGTGAGAAGTGGCTTGGATGGTTAGATAGATTTATTACAAGGAATAGTCTTACAAAAATGTGGAACTAAGCAAGCCTGCAGTCTGTAAGATAAGCATTCAAGACAGTAAGATCATGAGCGGGATAGAACCCCCAAAAGATGAAGCTTAGACACACAGAGGGGTGTCAAGAAGAGAAGACCATTAGCGGGATGGAATCCTAGAAGCATGAATGGAACTTGGAGTCCGATCTCAGGGAAGCTTAACCTTCTTTTAAAGGGCGTCACTTACTTAAACATTGTGAACTTTAGTGAGGGAGCTGTAAGAGATGGGATAAATAAAGGAAAATAAAATAGAAAGCAAATTATGAAATATTACATCAAAAATTATAGTGAAAGGTCAGAAAGATCATAAAGTTAAGTCAGCCCCTTATAATTAATTTATGGACAGTTGATTAGGGGCTCTTAATTATACCTACAAAGTCCTTTCATAGCAGCATCTAGGTTAGTATATAATTGAATAACTGCGTGTGTATGCCACAAAATGGCTGCTGTTTCCCTTCCGTCCTCTGGCAGCTCTGGGAAAATGTCCTTCTTAGTCTGCCCTAACTGGAAACATGCCAGAAAGGAAATTCTGTAGACTGTAGTTCAGCCCAGCCAGGTGGACATATCACAAAGTCATTATAGTCTTTAGGAATAAGTTTAGACCAGATGCTGCTTTGTAGCTCTGTTTATGGTTTATCCCTAATAAACAAATGCTCATCAAAAGTCATGGGAAAAAATGACCGTTTGTTGATCGTAATTGGCTTTTGCTGAGTGAGTACTTACTGTGCTAGGCATCATTTTAAATACTTTAGGTGTATTAACTCAAATTTCATAACAACCTTATGAGGTAAGATCCTATTATTATCCCCATTTTCAGATGAGGATACTGACGCACAGATAGGTTAGGTAACTTGCCTAAAGTCACACAGCTTGTAAGTGACAGAGCCATTTGTGAATATAGAGAATATAGCTCTAGAGTCCATTAGCTTTACCAGTATGCTATGCTGAAGCATCAAAAATGCCTTGAATTTTCAAATTTTGTCAAACAGAATTTTGATGTCCTATTCAGCTGTAATTATTGGACTATAATACTTACTCAGCTCATTTCCTATATAATAAGATGCCCAGTTAGGATAAGAGTTCATCTTTGCTTTTCTACTAAACCCCTCTGGTTCCCCCCTCCCTGCAAAAAACTATGAACTGTTACATTTTGTCACCTATCTGGGCACAGTGAGCACAGTTAGTTAGGAAAATGCTCCTCAAAGACCAGAACAAGTCTGTCTTGTCTTTGGTCTTCAAGGACAGGCACAGCTCACACTGTCTTGAATCAGACTTGGTTCCCTGCTGGGTGAAGAGCACTTTCTATTACACGCAGCCCGTCCCAACAGAGCCACATGCAAACATGCAATGAAGGATGAAGGAGGCATCAATAAACTGAAGGATTTTAGTGAAACCACTTACTGTAAGTGCGACAGACTTGGATGGGGTGGGTGACAGTGCAAAGTACTCTGAAAAATCGCTGGCTCCCACTGTTTTATCTCACTCACACTGGAGTTATTCCTGAAAATGAAAATACTTGGTAAGGCCAAGGATTTCCTTCCACAAGGCTTGCAGCTATTAAGGAATTGAAAAATGGGGGTGTCATTAGGCAGAGACTTAAAGGGGGGGATCAGTCCAATCACTGTATATCATATTACCAGGATATACAAAGATTACTCTAATCCTTAGCACATCAATTAACAGCCAACCTGTCTTTTTTGTATTTTTTTTTTATGGAAGCAATATTCACAGTTGATGTCTGAGTTCTTAGACAGTAAAAAGCTTGCCATAAAATAGGAGATGTTAGGGGCTTCTTATGGAATAATGGAAAAATGGAAATTAGTGTCAAAATGATGTCATGGCTTCAAAACATTGTTGGTACAAGTGCCTGACAGCCATCCTTGACACACTCTATAATGACATAGTAAGAAAGCAAAAATAATGTGACAATGACTTTCTATAGGACTTATGAAGAATGGTTGGGTGCTGCACTCCATATGCTGATCTCGAGGAGAAGATACATTTCCTCCATAAGACATCAATATTTATGAGATTTATTGATTATCTTGTCATGTTTAAAATATGTGCTTAACAGTATATTTAGGGGTCAATTGGAGTCACAGGGACACAGCATCATCTGCAAACACGACAAGAACGATCCTGTCATTCTTTGTCAGTTCTTACTAGTTCTCTCGAAGAAAATAAATCATTACAAATTTAAAGTAATTCTCACAGAGAAAACACCAAGGCAAAAAGTTTTTACGGATAAGATTAAAATATCAAAAAATATAGGTTAATCCCATATAAACTCTCCCAGTAAACTTCGTCCTTAAGAGTATTATTATTATTGTATTAATTTGGAAGGTCCTGTCTTTACTGCAGATTTTTTCACCATCAAATCATATAATCGGAGAGCTGGATGAAACTTCAGCAGTCACGTAGCCCCACTTCTTCAGGATGAAGGGTTTACTCAGTATCATAGCTCTAGTTAGTAATGGAACTGCTGTCTGTACTTCTAACCAGGGTGGAGTCACTTCTTTTATGCCAAGTTAAATCCAGTTAGAACTGCATTTGGCAGCAAGTATTGTATCAATTACCAAGAAATAAGCAGTTCTACACTGTTGTGCAAATTACCAATGACCTTGAGGGTCCACACCCCTGCCAGCTCTCCCTAGTTCGCTTGTGGCTTTGGACCTTATAGTAGACAGAAGGCTGGTGTTCCCAGAAGAAGGAAGGAAGAAGGGAAATGGACTGAACAAACAGATGTCAACTCTGTCAGATCTCAGTCATATAGCCTCCTCTGGTTTCAGCTGAAAATTTTACCTTTTACAGCTTCATAATAAAGATAACAGGGCAGAAAGGGATTGAAAATGGAGGTTAGGACCAACAACTAATAGTGTCTTCCCTACTAACTGCTATGGACTGAATGGTGTCCCCCAAAATTCATACGCTGAAGCTTTAATCTCCCCCCCACCCCCCCGCACCTTTCAACTGTATTAGAGATAGTGCCTTTAAGGAGAGAACTAAGGTTAAATAAGATCATAAGAGTGAAGCCCTAATCCAACAGAAACTGATACCTTTATAAGAGGAGGAAGGGGCACCAGAGTTCTCTCTCTCTGCCATGTAAGGACACAGTGAAAAGACAGCTGTTTGCAAGCTAGGGAGAGGGCTCTCACCAGAAACCAAAGCCTGTCAGAACCTTGATCTTGGACTTTCCAGACTCCAGAACTAGGGGAGGATAAATTTCTGTTGTTTAAGCCACCCAGTCTAGTATTTTGTTACAGCAGCCCAAGTGGGCTAATACAGTGTCATACCCCAATATGGACGTTCACTCATTTAACAAGAGTTTAGGACACCTATCATGTTGTAATCACCAGATACATGCAGGAATTGAGATGAACATGATACAGGTCTATCTAATATGCAGGTAGCAGGGCTAATAATCAACAAAATAAGTGTGTGATAATTGTTTCATAGGTAATTACAGAATGTTATTGGAATACAAAGGGGAGTAAACAAAATCTTCACCCAAAAGCCTAACAGCACAGCTTCAAAGAGGGTTTCTGAGAGTGTTTAACCTCTGAACAACAGGCTAGTTACTTAACCTCTCTAAATTTCAGCTATGACGATGAAGATAAAAATCAAATCAATTGCATATATTTATTGGCTCAATTTAATGAGATAAACCATGTAAACAAGATAATGAGATATATCACAGTACCTGACATTTGGAAAGCATTTTTTAAAAGAATATAATCAGATCAACTAAGTCAGGGGTCATCAGACTTTTTCTGTAATGGGCCTGATAATAAATATGACAGGCTTTGCAGGCCATACTGTCTCTGCCACAGCTGTTTGGCTCTGCCACTGTAGTGTGAAGTCAGCCAGAGACGATACATGAACAAATCAGCATGCTATCTTCCAACACAACTTTATTTATAAAAACAGGTGATGAACCAGATTTGACACATACTATCACAGATACATAACTGCAAGTAATTTTAGGCATTATTTTGAGAGATTACTTTGTATTTTGCCTTAGAAATATACCTTTTATCATCAACGAAATGAAAGGCAATCTACTGAGTGGAAGAAAATATTTGTAAGTCATATCAGATAAGGGGTTAATACCCAAATATATAAAGACCTTGTAGCAAACCCAACTCAACACTAAACAAAACAAAACAAAAATCTAAAAAATGGGAAGAAGACCTGAATAGACATTTTTTTTCTTTCCCAAAGAAGACAGATGGCCAACAAAGAGACGCATGAAAAGATGCTCAACATCACTAATCATCAGGGAAATGCAAATCAAAACCGTAGTGAGGTATCAACTGACACCTGTTAGAATGGCTAGTATTAAAAAGATAAGAAACAACAAGTGTTGGTGAGGATGTGGAGAAAAGGAAACCCTTGTGCACTGTTCATGGGAATGTAAATTGATGCAGCCACTGTGGAAAACAATACAGAGATTCCTTTAAAAATTAAAAATAGAACTGTCTTATGATCCAGCAATTCTACTCCTGGGTATTTATCTGAAGAAAACAAAACCACTAATTCATAAAGATATATGCCCCCCCCATGTTTATTGCAGCATTATTCACAATAACCAAGTTATGGAAACAAGTTAAATGAAAACAGTGATGAATGAAATAAGATGGAACTTTATTCAACTACTAAAAGTAAGAAGGAAATCTTGCCTTTGTGACAACATGGATGAATCCTGAGGGCATTATGCTAAGTGAAATAAGTCAGACAGAAAAAGATTAAAAACAAACACACAAGCTTGTGGATGTAGAGAACAGATTGGTGGTTGCCTGAGGCAGGGTGGTGAGCAAAATGGGTGAAGGGGGTCAAAAGGTACAAAAAAGAAGAGAAATGAAATGAAAAGATAAAAGGAAGGAGAAGAAAAGAAAAAGTACTTTTGCTTTAAAGTGAGGCAAAGTGTATAGTCGTGAGTCTTTCTCATGTGGACCACACACCTGCAAGAGCTCAAATGTTTTCTCTTCTGGATTTATGTCCCAGAACAAGCAAGGGCTTAGCAGCAAACCCCTATGTTAAATGAGTCTGGCTTTCTTTCAGTTCCATTTTTGTGCTTTTACTCATAAAATAAGACCTATTCCCTGCCTCAAAAGCTCAAGAACTAGAAGGGTGAGATAGGACAGGGGGGCTTTAAGTGTAATTTTCATTCAAGTTTGTTTTAAGCGAGTGCCAGCCACTACATCAGACAGTGCTGAAACCGAAGGTAGGAGGCAAGTCCAGCCCTCAAGGGGCTTCCAGCCCTTTATAGGTTCAGAAGGCTGTAGTGATTGTTCTCTAGTGATACAGCAAATGTTTGGTCTGGTTTCTTGACAAATCACTGAAGCTTGCCTCACTGGTGGATAAAAGCGGTGACGAGTTCACTAGCCTTTTGATGACAAAGGTTAAAGGAGGCTTTTAGTGGTAGGCTAGAATTTCATCATAATTCAAATGTTGCCTGTTCAATTTTCAATCTCATAACTCCGTAGTCCTTTCCCTTCAATTAGCAAAATAAATCACTGGAGAGCGGGAGCTGACAACTGGAAATTTCCAACTTGTATAATCCATCTCTTTTTCCAGAGGGAACCTTGACATACTCTTCTCACAAGTTTTAAGCTTCTCTCCCAAACCCTTTGCCAAAGTTGTTTTTGGAAAGGCTAAAGAATTGCGGACAAAGTAAAAGTGTGAGGAGAGACCTTGAGGTGGAATATTATTATCTCGGGAGACGGGCAGCCTAGGGATTCGTCTTGCTTTCTTTTATATAGAAATAAAACACCAGGGCTAAGCTCCTGTTCACAAGCAGCCCAGATGCTCAGGCTCTTTTTCCTTTTGATGTATATTTGTGTATGAAAGCTTCATTTTCTTTGTTCCAGTGAGTGAGGGAGTTTGGTGCTTTCAGTAGAAAGCATCTACTTTTATTTCCTTTATTGGAATGGATATTTCTCCCACAGAGAATTGTCCGTATTTGTCTATGGGTCTTCCTTTCTCTATTCACAGATCTTCTGGTTGAATCTTTTTTCTTTCCCTTACCAGAAGTCCACATGGCATGCTTCCAATTGTGTTTATCCACTCCAGCTAATTGACAGCCACATAAGTGCAAGTAATGTGAGGTATTATTGTGAGAGATTTCTGTTTGCCTCTTTAATTAAGCAGTTGTTCACAGGTGCATACAGTTACAACAAAATTAATTGATAGCTTTATATCACACTTCTTGAGCCCACTGCTATTTGATGTTTGCAAACACAACTATTAGATTCGTCTTATCTTGTATATAGGGAGTTATTTCTCCTTTTCTTCTAACAGAGGTTAGGACAGGTCGCCCTAAATACTAGAAAATCTATCAAAGCAGAAAAAGATAATTTTTCTAAGAAGGAAACAAAGTGGAATATTTATTTGTGGAACATTTTAGCACCACTGAGAAGTACAATAGAAGCTTTTTAAGTTTCTGTATGCACAGCAAGTTTCCTGAATGTCAAAAATCATTGCTGCCCAAACCAAATAGCTTCCTGTGAAGGCTCTGTGTTTATCTTTCAATGATACGGAGGAGTCACAGGCACTTACAGCAGGCAACTGGCATTTCCTGGGATTACATTTTATTAGTAGTCATTTTTCACTCTTTTCTGTATTTTATCTGAGTACCAACAAGGCACCTTCCTTTCTCAGTTCATAGTGGGGCTTCCTTCCAAGGAGAAATATAAACAGATGCACTGCTATTAATGTGTCCCACTTGCTGCAAGGAGCCAGAGGTTGGTGTTGGAAGGGACCTCACTCTCATTGACCCTTGGATAGGCGGCCTGGGAGAAAGATTGATGTGTGGCCTCCCAAGTGAAACTTCCTGAATTGGAGTCCTGTACTTTCATTTATTACCTGTGTGTTATGAGCAAGTTACTTAACTTCTCTGTCCCTCCACTTACTTATGGATGAATGAGGATAACTAAGGATGTACCTCATAGAAATGTTGTGACAATTAAGTGAGTGAAGTAAGTTTTAGAACTAGTCTTAGTCTTAACTCAGACTAGTTTTAGTCTGGCAAATGCAGAATAAGCTACAGCTACTATTAGTGGATTGGGTGATTTAGGTAGTTTATTTAAATTTTTTTAGTCTCACTGTAATTTCTCACTGTGTTCTCACTGTAACTTCTGGATATGAATACTGATTTGTTAATTGCATAAAATGTTAGAGGTATGTTAATACTTTAATTGTTACTATTGTGAAGACTTCCTAACTTTTATACTTACATATGTGATGTTTCCAAGAGTACAGCGCCTATTTTAACAACAATATTAATTTCTGGTCATGTGTCTTTTGTTATTTCTGTTCTCCATCTATCTTCCTTTCTGTAGGTGACTTTAGTCCTCTACCATGGCAGATAGTGAAACAGGTAAAGTGAAAAACTCTCCAAGCATGTGGAGAGGGTGGTTTAATGGCCCTGAAGTCTCTGTTTACTACTGAATTACTTGTTCTCTTGTCACTTAATAGAACTTTTTGGAACTTTTATGACAAAATCCAGAGAATATCAAATTAAAATATATATTTAACCCTTAGGAGAAATTCTTCTTGCACATTTGAATTAGTGACATATTCGGGTAGATTGCACTATCAGATTAGGAGATCATCACTTAGAGGAAATCTTAGAAGGGTATAATGTCAAATATGAAGAATCTTATTAGGGATGGTTGGGGGGAGTTGTTTACCAAGCCTTCAACTTGGTGAAATGTTTCACTCTGATCTCTGTGGCTGGATGAATTCCCAGTAGCAGGACTGATCCAGAGGATTGCTATCCGGTATATTTTTCAGAAGCTCATGTAGACAATGAGCAGCATAAAATCATATTTGAGATAGAAACACAAAAGATCACACTAAAGACACTAAATCTGTCATCAGCTTTGAAGAATAAATTTGGAGTGTGGAGTGGAAGATGAAATCTAAAAGGTCAAGACCTGCACAAACTCAGGAGTGGAGTTAAAAGGAAAAGAATAGGGCAAGAACAAGGCCAGAGGACACAGAACTGGCCAAGAACAAGCCTGGATGATGTGCCGAGCTCCCACTTCCCGGCGCGGTCTGCAGGATGTGTGGTTGGGGCTGACTGTATAAAAGGCACAGTATGGATGCACATGAAAGTGATATCATAAATACTTTGCTTTTGCAAGTTTTGCACTGAACACAGGTTAAATTTTCCTTCTTGATTTTAACTGAAAACTTGAGATTTTAAGGGAGAGAATGAGAGGCTTAAGGGAGTTGATGAAAGAAGCACAAATGCTTTTACATCTGCAAGCCCAGGTCAAGGAGAAAGAGAAGTTTGGATATGCCAGTTGATGCTGGTCACGACTCAAGATAGTGGCCTCTGGGAACCAGGACCTGGTACCACTTGGATTGGTGCCATTTGGAACAGACAGCAGTTGGCTCTATCCAGACCTTCTATCCTATCATCTAATTTCTGCCCAAATGTGGGACTCTCCCATTTCTTCCACACACTAGCATTAATCTTTTTTCCAACTCTCCCTCCATTCTGATATGCTCTTCCTTACCTGTACTTATCACCTACAGCAACTCCTTTGTTTTAAACATCTTTCCTTAAAAGACTTTTTCATCTTCTTGTGCATGAAACGTATTCATGTCATGGACCACTCTCTGTGTTCACAATCCTCTCATTTGCCTCGTATGGTCTTCCCAGCTACTCAGTGATGAGTGATGGTCTTCAGAAACTGAGACTGTTAACTTATCCTGTGTCTTTCTACTCTGCCTGTCATTACCACCTTGAGCAATTTAAATTTCCTGTATAGCAAAGCTAAGGGCATAGTCTAATCATTTCTTGACTCTCTAAACCCCTTCAGCTCCACTGCTTGTCAGTAACTCAATCATACGATTGCATTTGGGAATTTGACCACAGAGTAAATCACTTAATTTCTGGAATCTTGAACTCTTATTTCTTTTTCCTCTTCTTCTCCTCTTCCTCCTCCTTCTTCTCCTTCTTCCTCTTCTTCTTCTCATTCTTCTTTTCCTTTAGAGAGAGAGTGTGTGTGTGTGTGTGAATGAGTGGGGGAGAGGGGCAGAAGGAGAGAAGGAGAAAGAATCTTAAGCAGGCTCCATGCTGAGCACGGAGCCTGACACATGGCTCGATCGCATGACCCTGGGATCATGACTTGGGCTGAAATCAAGAGCAGATACTGAACCAACTGAGTCACCCAGGCACCCCCCTTTTGTTTATTTCTTATACAGTTATGGAAATCTTTTACTTAAAATTTGCACTACTTAAATATTATCAGATTGCTACAGCACATGAAACAGAGTGGGATAATAAAGAGACAAGGCCTCTGATCCAACCAGATAGAAATGCATGTGTTGTAGCAGATATTGGGATTTAGGTTGGTCGTTCACAAACAGATACCATCACCCCAAACCTCTTCTGTAGCCACATCTTCATGGGGAGGTAAGGGGTGATGAGCACCATGTAACTAGCTCCCTGAGCCAAACTGCTCATTTCTCACGGTTTAGGTAGAGACTGGCTGTGTGCGGCACATTGAGCCATGATCTGAGAAGCTCTGATGGGGCACTGTTTGTCCATCCACAAAATTAGTACACAGTCAGCCTAGGGAGGATTCCTGTGAATGTCCATCTAATCCAGCAGGGTTCTCCAGCAGACTCCTGGTGGAGAGAGGCTAGTGTGGTGGAGAGAAGAGAGGCCTGGCAGCTCTTCAAGGCAGCCCTCATTGGGTATCTTTACTGACTTTGGAACTTCCATGGTGAACCGCACACCTTTAACATTTATTCTCAGTACAAAGTAGCAAAGCAAAATAAGAACTTGTCTTATTCTTCACTTTGTCCACAAGCTGCTAGCTCTCTGCTGTGGAAATCCAGGAGATGTGCTACCAGCAACCATTACAGCTCTGACCCCTTCACTTCCTGTTTTCTAATGAGGCAGAGTCTCTATTTTTATTCTCTTTTCTTAAAATGGGGGAGGGGAAGGGGGTGTCCTGGATTGATTCCATCTTTAAACCCCAACTTCCAATAAAATTGAACTTGAGACAGGAAAAAAAAACCAACACACACACACACAAAAGAAAACAACCCCCACCCCCCCAAAAAAACAGAGAAAGAGGAAATAGAATTTAAAAAATATAACTGAGAAAAAAAGAAAAGAAGGTAAGAAACAAGGTTAGTATATACATGAATATACACCCCAAGTCTAATTGTTAGACATGAACTGATTCCCAAAACAAAGAAGAAAATTTGATCACAGTTCCTGTAAGGGAAACACAGTTCCTGTAAGGGATACACGGTGCTATATGATCTCCTTTAGGTGTGATAAAAGTGAAAATGTTTTCAATATCCCTAGGGTTAGCCCTGCTAATAATTGTTGTTTCTTATTATATTTCTTATTATGTGCCCTAATGATGTCAGTGCCATTCTCTTGAGAACATGCAGTAAAAGCAATCATTATTAACCCAAAACAATGTGTTATAAATATGCAACTGCACTGACCCTAGAATAAAATTTAGAATATCTGCAATAATCTGTAAGTCATAGATCTTTTATGAATATTATTTCTTGAAATGAAATCCTTGAGAAGACTTGGACACTAAAGAGTTCAAAGTTAACATTGGTTGTGACAAAAAAAAAACGAAAAGGAAAATATGAGAATTCTATGTTGCAGTTTTAAAGTGGAGTTACATGCTTGACCCTTGACTAACAGAGGATAGACTTGAAATATATTTTTCAAAACTAGTCCTGCCACCTTTGTTTGGAGGTGGGCCAAGGGAGTGACTGTGAGAAGGGGTGAGATTTCCTTGAAAAATGTTTCTGCCTCTGCTTCAACCAAATAGACAGATTGCCCCGATGATTTCCAAAATGGTAGCTGATAATTCTCCCCCTCTGTCTCCCAACATGGCCATAAAACATCTCACACAAAGTATCTATAAAATATATCTCATTTTAAACAATGTACCTCCTGGTGAACCTTCAAGATAGATTAATTGGCAAAATGTATCCACAGATAACTGAATGATTTGACCTGTTACACAGAAGTGTTGGCTCTAAGCCAGTTACTGCTAGAGGACATCTGCCAAAACTTAAGATTTGAGTTTTGAATAGTTGATCCTATGCCACCATTTCTGACAATAATTAAAAGGCAGAATCAATTACGTGTTGAGGTCATTTCTAGTACATGACAATCAAACCATTTCATCGATGTAGAAAAGAATACTTTCCCCTCTTCTTCTCAATATCAGTGGTAGTAGATAACTCATCCAAAAATAGAATGAAGTTAGTAAAGTATGAAGAATAGAATCTAAAACACATTGTTGTTTTTCTCATTTGAAATTATTTCTTCTTATGTCTGAAGAAACTATGCCAATAGACTTTGTCATTTGAGGGATATTAAGATGGAAATCCTGTGTGAACAACAGATGGTTTCTCTGCCATGGGCTTCTACAGCTAACTTGCTCACTGATTTAAAGACCAGAGAAAGGTCCATAAAAGCTACAAACATTATTAGGTCATTTCGGCTCTATGCATTCCAAGCTACACATTCAGTCGCCACCACTGAATGGTGACACTAATGTTTTACAAAACATCTGGCACATAGTAGGTGCTCAGTCTTGCTTAATTAAAAGATGGGCTCTGTGATAAATTGTGGATTACTGAGTCTGAAGTTCATTTGTTATTATATAGAATATTATCTTGACAAATACAGATTTGTAAGTTATCAAAGAGAATACTAGAACAAAATTGAGATAGAATTTAAGGTAATTGAGATAGAATTTAAGGTAAATTTAAGGTACTATTTCAGAAGAATAGTAAATGATAGTCCTTTAAAGTATAGGACAGATAGTATATTAGACCCTTCTACAGAGATCTTAACCACAGGATAAAAGAAAAGAAAAGATAGACAAAGTGTCAAGGACAAGTACCTATCAGTGAATATGTATCTCTAATAATTCTAAATGCAGGAAAATATATCCAGGACATTTTTTATTTGAATTTTTAAATTATATGTTTCTATATAAAGAATGGGTTCAATCAACAAACAATGTGAATCTAAAAGTTAAAAGAATTACGTTTATATTAGTAGGCCAGGAAAAATAAAGATTTCATTCCTGAAAGGAAAAGATTTCATTCCTGAGAATTCAATACATATTTTACTTCCTCAACCACATTCACTGGAGTTGTTACAGACAAAGAAATCCAAGAATCTGTATCATTCCTTATCTATATAAACAAATCTAGCTTCTCTAGCAAGGATTTATTGTACTTAAGCTTTCTGGATAAAATCAGAAGATTTTGGTACAAGTTAAATTTTCTTAAACATTTTATGGTCTTTTTTATGAGTTATGAATTGTCTTAGCTTCCCTAACCAAGTTGCTTCTGAGGACCTGCATATACTGAGATAGTACAAAGACTTTCTAAGAGTGAAGGTGTAGATAGTTTTAAGGGAATCAATTTCCAGACCTTCAACTTGTATGCATTCTCCTCTCTATAAAATCTCCCCTTTCACTGTGGCTTCACAAAGATAGGCTTAGTAAGGTGCCTTGTCCCCGGGTGTAAAACCCTCAGGGAGCCAAACAAATGGACCAGTAGGACTGTGTGTGTGTGTGTGTGTGTGTGTGTGCGCGCGCGCGCACGCGTGAGCGCGCGCACACATGGGCGCCCACCAAAAAGGAAATGGCTTTAATGATCCTTGAGGTAAAGCCTTCAAAAGCCAAATAGATTCCAATTCTTGACTTTGAACAAATCTAAGGAGGATTTTGTAGTATAGTCAGCTGAAAAACCATTTGAAATATTTATTGATGATAGCCACTGTGTAATATTTTTTGCAGTGTACCTCAGGAGGATTTTAAAGAATCGAGTTATACTACCGAGATCAGCTTCATGGGTATAAAACCTGTGCCGTTACATGGGACACTGCAGTCAGAGGGCCCTGTGCTTGGTTTAATGTCTCTGCTGTTAATGTTTTGAAAATTTAAATAATTTTATCTTTGAACTTGTGTTTTGCAAGTGAAGTCTGATGGAACAATGACATGTGAAAATGAGCAAAGGAGATATGCACGCACTATGTGTGTCTACTATTCCTTGCTTGTCCCTTTTTCATAGTGTCTGTGGGGCCCAACAACACTTAATTCTGGTGGACCCTTGATGCCTGTGACGTCAGCAAAACTCAAAGCAACTACCTGGTGAGTGTATTACATCAACAACTGAGTAAAGAATTGTGAGATCAAGACCACCATTGGGCTCCATGCATAGCCTGCTTAGGATTCTGTCTCTCCCTCCCTCTGCCCCTTCCCTGCTCACATGCACTCTCTCTCTCCCTCTTTCTCAAAATAAATAAATAAACATTAAAAAAATTCATGATAAGTCAAGAGAGAGATTGTGGAGTAAATGAAAAAACTTTATAGTAACTTTAATGTCACTTTATTCTTACTTTCTGAACAAGGGGCCCACATTTTTATTTTGCACTGGGCCCAACAAAGTATTTAGATGGTCCTGAACACTGTTCCACCAAAACATCCACTTCCATCTACTTCTTTATGTGGCTAAGTAAGCAAAGCTCACCATGCTTTTCCTTATAAAAATGAAAGATTAGAATGAAATTCTGAAAATCATCACATTCAAAAAATAATAGTGATCCATGAGCATGAAAAATAGCACCACCCTCCTCTTTAGAGTTGCATTTTCAATAAAAGTTTGCCTTGTGTATTTAATAATTACCTCTAAAGATATGTAATTTGTAATTTGGGGGGTACTATACAAAAAGCAATGCTAATTCTCTCCAGAACAATTTTATTTATTTATTTTTAATGTTTATTTATTTTTGAGAGAGACAGACAGACAGAGTGTGAGTGGGGGAGGATCAGAGAGAAAGGGAGACACAGAATCCAAAGCAGGCCCCAGGCTCTGAACTGTCAGCACAAAGCATGGTGTAGGGCTCAAACTCAAGAAGTGTGAGATCATGACCTGAGCCGAAGTCAGATGCTTAACCAACTGAGCCACCCAGACGCCCCCATCCAGGATAATTTTAAACACTCAGAGCTGGTCACAGGCATTAAGAAGTCAGGTTAATTTCTACTTATAGATAGTTGTGTTGTATCAAAGTACAATAGAGTAGTTCAATAAACGACAGTCAATATCAAAATACTCTAAATACTTTATGTTATGGGACAGTTCACATTATGTTTAGAACTACAAATATTTATAATTTCACAGCTTCTGTAAATCAGGATCAGAGGCAGCTTATCTAGGTGAGTCTGGCTCAGGGTCTGTCACCATGCGGTAAGTATTTGTCACTCTGCTAAAGGTTCTACCTGTGGAAGGCACACTGCCAAGCTCACTTGTGGGAGTTGACAGGCCTCAGGTCCTCTCGGGCTGCCAGACAGAGGGCCTGGGTTACTCCTTGCTTGTTGGAGGAAGGCTTCTTCTGGTTCCTTGCTAGCAGGGGGGGGTCTCTGAAGAGCCTTTATAAAATAACACCCTTTATAAAAAAGGTGTAACCCTTTTTTCATACATAAGTATGTATATACATATATGTTTGTGTATATATGCTATTTAGTGTATATATTATATATGTTATGTATATGATTTTGTGTGTGTGCGCATGTGTGTGTGCGTGTGTGTGTGTGTGTGTGTGTGTTGAATTGTGGGTTGAATTGTGGCCCTTGACTTGGAATCTGTGAATGTGACCTTATCTGGAAAAGGGTCTTTGCAGATGTAATTAAGTTAAAAATCTTGAGATCATTCAGGATTTAGGATGGGCCCCAAATCCAAGGACATGTGTCCTTATGAGAGAAAGAGAGAGGGAAATTTGAGACACAGAGACAGAAAGAAGAAGGCAAAGGGAAAACAGAGGCAGAGACTGGAGTGATGTGTCTACAAGATCAGCTAGGACTACTGCAGCCAACAGAAGCCAACAGAGAGGCTTGGAATAGAGCCTCCAGAAGAAAAGCACCCTTCTGAAATCTGGATTTTGGATTTGTGTCTCTCAAAGCTGTGAGAAGATATATACATTTCTGTTGTTTTTGGCCACCCAGTTTGTGGTAATTTGTTAGAGCAGTTCTAGGAAACGAATATATGCATATATATATATATGCGCATATATATATCACACAGATATGTATCACATATCATATGTTACATGTATGATGTAGAGAAAGAAATCACTATAGATACTTAGAGGTTAAATTATTTCTCCTGACTATGTACAGATGCTCCATCATAGCACCAGGACCCAGAATGTCCAGTGTTATTTCATTATGAATGTCGTATAGTGACCTGTGGCTCAGCTCAATTCAAGATCTATTCTTCCCAATTCTGCCACCTTTTCTTCTTTCCTCCCTTTTCCACTTCTCTCCCGGTCCCCCTGGCACTGCTTTGCTCCCCCATGGGCATACATCTGGATCCCATCAGTTCCACATTGTTCTTGGTGGTGTCTTAATTCTGAGCCCCTGCAGCGAAAGCTATGGAGCCGCACAGGTGTGGGGACTCTATTTCCAACAAGGCTTCTGTGTACTTTTGGATTTGCTTCCCCCTGATTGACTTTTACTGTATCTGCCATCAAGTGGTAGGCTGTGAAACTACAACTTGATAAGGAGAAGTCACTGTGACCATGTGTGTGACACACACATGTAGGGTCTGTGTTAGAGGCTGCCAAGTGTCAATAAGTGATCAATTATTGATCATGAATCCAAGCTGGAACGCTGTATGACTGATGACAAGCTATTACTTAGAAAGAACGTTGCACCCCCTACATTAACATATCTATTCTAGGGGCGCCTGGGTGGATGGTTGGTTAAGTGTCCGACTTCCGCTGGGGTCATGATCTCGCGGTCCGTGAGTTCGAGCCCCGCGTCGGGCTCTGTGCTGACAGCTCAGAGCCTGGAGCCTGTTTTGGATTCTGTGTCTCCCTCTCTCTCTGCTCCTCCCCTGTTCATGCTCTGTCTCTCTCTGTCTCAAAAATAAATAAACATTAGGGGCGCCTGGGTGGCTCAGTCAGTTTAGTGTCCGACTTCAGCTCAGGTCACAATCTCGCGGTCTGTGAGTTCCAGCCCCGCATTGGGCTCTGGGCTGATGGCTCAGAGCCTGGACCCTGCTTCTGATTCTGTGTCTCCCTCTCTCTCTGCCCCTCCCCTGTTCATGCTCTGTCTCTCTCTGTCTCAAAAATAAATAAATGTTAAAAAAAAATTAAAAAAAACATATCTATTCTAAAAAGGGTGTTTAACATAGCAATTTCTGTGACTTCACTTCAATTCCATGGGTCCAGTATACCTTAGCTAGTGATTAGTCTCAATCAGGATCTTAATTTTCCAAAAGCTGCAGTTCTGGTGGAAAACATTAACAAGAATTTACTTTTGTCAGTAGAAGTGCAAACATAAGTACAATTCATATATTTTTTTGTAATTCTTTCTTTTAGGTAATAGCTAGCTTTTTATCCTAAGATAACATACGAAAAGTTAAACATATTTTTTAGAAGAATTTGGGGGTGCCTGGGTCGCTTGGTGGCTTAAGTGTCAACTCTTGACTTCAGCTCAGGTCATGATCTCAAGGATGTCAGATCATATCAATCTCATGCTTACCATCCTGTAATGACACCCCGTTTTTTACAAAGGCCAAATTCCCAACGGTAGCCCATCACACTTACATGATCTGCCACCCCAGCTCCTCTCTGAACACTTCTCTGAACTCTCTTGCCCTGATCCAGACACACTGACTTCCTTGCGGTTCTTAAATATGCCAGGCAGAGAACCAATTTGGGAGCGATTTACTGGTTTCTCCCTCTGCCTGGTTTACTTTTCTCCCAGCAAAGGCTAACTTCTTTACCTTCTTCAACCTTTGCCCAAATGTCCCCTTGTTAAGGAGGCCTACCTGACAACCACTCATAAGACTATCTACCCCACTCTCTGTACCTTCATCTACTCTCATCCACCTTATTACAGCACTTTCACCCTCAGCATGTATTATAAATTATGTATTTATGATGTTTGTTTTTTATGGACTATTCTCCCCCATTAGAATATAAGCATGATATGGGGAAGAATCTTTGTTTTGTTCACTACTGTATAATAAAGATCCTAGAACAGTGTCTGAAACATAGTAAGTACACAATAAATATTTTTGAATGAAAGGAAGAAAGGATCTGTTGTAATAATTCATCCTGTGTATTAAATGGACTTTAACAGTTTTTCTCAATTACTCAATTGTTAATTCCTTTAAGGACAGGGGCATTTCATCTCGTATCCCCATGAGTAAATGATGGAGTAAAACAAGAAGGAAGGGAAGATGGATGTTGAGTGCTAATTACATTACTGCTCTTAACTTTATTCACTATTTGGATGCTTCTAGAAGAGTTTTGAGATTACATTAACACAGCCCTGAAGGAGGGAAATTCACACATAGTAAGATAACACTATAGGAGACATTTGTTAAGGCAAAAATAATACAACATTAAAAATATTTGGGTATTTGTCATGCTTATAAGACACTGGATTTATGCTTAATATTTTTTCATCAATATTAATAATACAATCCAGTAGCTATAGATGAGATTTTACACAAGAGAGTCATTAATTTTTACAGATATTATCTTAAAATAACCTTGGAAATTTTGATTTCTATTGTTATTGGACAAAATTTTATAATGCAAAAGTATTATGCTATATGTCAAGTTAGCTTTCGATTAAGGTTAATATTACTGAAATAACTACATCTGCTTTCCTCTCACTGTGATGTTTATCACCTAATAAAAATGCTAAAGTTACCAAGGAAAGATGTTTAATTTGTTCTCACTGCTCAGTTGTATGTTGCATCCTATTTTGTAGTAAATGGCATAATGTCCCAAGTGGGCTGCCATACTGTCAGATACATTATTTATACATAACATTACTGGTTAATCAATGAACAACAAATGCAGTAGCCTTTTCTTTTCCTCTTTATTTTTAAAGTGATAGCAAGATGAAATATGCAGAAAAATATTCCATTTCTTTCTGATATTAAATAATCTTTGATGATTAAAAAAATAAAGTCAACAAATATGAACATAATAATTAAACCACATGCCCTAATGCATTCTAATGAAGAAGAACAATTAACTAGTCAAATCTAAATATGGTTGCTTTTTTTTTTCTAGCAAACCATGGTAAAAGCACACTTTATTACACATTGCAAACAACTAAATAAATAAGATTTCCCCCCCCCCAAAGGATGTATAAAATTCATCCTAGAAAAAATAAATTAAAAGAGTATTAATCATCTATTTGGAATCATAAATTCTGTATCAAACTGTGTGAAATGACAGCAAACAAAGGAGCAATAGCTTTATATGGATCACTTACCTCCTTTAAAATCTTATTGGTTGTTTGGCAATGTATCAAAATATGTTCAACTTGAATGCATATATGGGCAAAACTTTAGCTCTTTCTGAAGTTCCTACGACAACTTACATTTTGTGATGATACCACTGGGACAAATTTGCCTTGTATTCAGGCATTCTTCTCTTCTACCAGAAATAGTATTATAAAGTTAAAAGTTTTTAGTGAGGGCAGTTATAATAGATTATTTAGCTTTTTTCTAAAAAAACATTCTATTTATTTGTGGAATGATGAATGTGAAATGAATGTTAAAAACTTAATTACATAATATAAAAATGACAGCAATAATTTATTAAAGAAAATAACACTGTACAGTAGTTTGAGCTATTTAGAAACAAACATATAAACAGCTAGCTGGATTTTCATAGTACAGGTACCTTCCTAAGCTGATAAGGGTCTTGAAATGTCCAGTTTCCAAGAGGAAGCTGTATGTTACAATAGTACATTTGAAAAAAGAGACAAAGAAATACATATATTATCACTGATAACCAGCATTTACTGAGCCCTGCTATGTGCAGAGCATTGAAGTCACATACGTATATTCTCTTAAAAGTGAATTTCAAAAGTGTCCTGATTTAATTAGGTATGATTAAGTATATTAAATAATTCCCAAATGCGTAAACATTTTTTTCCTGTGAGAATTACAATAGCATTTAGAAGCCCATATTTTAAAAAAAAGAAAAGAGAAAAGAAAGATGGTTTGTTTTTACTTTAGCTCATTCTGTTGTGTTTTTATTAATAGAAGTTTTAGATCGATACCAAATATTCTGCTCAGTTCCAGTGATTGAATATGAATACATTATGTGCATACAAAAATAGTGATAATCTAAGTTGATACAATAGTTCATTCTGCATTAGTGTCCTAGATGGGACAATGTTAAGAAGCAATTTAAATGAAATTCATTTAAATGTCAGCTCTCATGCTTGTGATTTTTCTATAATTGGTTATTTAATTAAAATAATTCTCATAGTCATTAATTTAGACTAAAACTTGCTGTGCACTGACATGTTTTAATTACATGGTATTAACAAAATTGATATGCTTTAAAAAAGCATGGTTAAATTTTAAACAAGAATAAATTAGAAATCTCATAGATCATCCTATTTAGTGTATTTATGAGAAAGTCGGTCATTTTAAATGTTTATTGCAAACAAAGTCACACCATTATTGTGCACACGTTGCACTTTATACCCCATATCTGCTAGAAAGGTTTGGTACACATACACTCCTGTTCTTGAATGTCTTTAACAATGTATGAAGGAAACCACATTAACTGAAAACCGCAAAATGACCCACAGATGGAGGAAGAGTTCACGTGTAGGTGATACAGAAGCTCATGGAGATTTTAGATAAATAATATGATTTCATCCATAACAAGATAACTTCAAACTTATATTAAAAGATTAAAAGAATAAATGATTTTGTTATAACCACTTTTGTGATCCTCCTTGCAGTGACAAAAGAAATAGGTATATTGCTTCGGGCTTATTTAAGAAAAAATTAATTTTGACATTACATTTGTGAGGTTACATTTGTGACCAGTCACATTCTTGTTTCAATCTTTGTCAAAGGACTAGATAAATATTTTACCCTTTTCAAATCGCAATTACAATCTTTGTCAGGAGTATGAGAAATCAGAATTTTAGTGTTTTTTTATGAATTAGAGGACTTCTATATTGCTTTGACCTTTTTAATATTCTGTAATTTAATTGGATGGACAGTCTACTTTTACCCAAGATTGCCGGTCTTCCCATTTAATAAACTTACTGACACAAAGCACCATTTTAAATGGCTGCTTTTTCTTTGTTTCCTGAATTGAAGCTTTGGTACTGGTTAGAGCACTGCTTTTGCCAACTAATTTTTTTTCCATTTCCTTTGGAGATTTAAAACTTCTTGTATGGCCAGATGGGTTCCATTCCTTCATCTGTTTTGGATATATGACAGTGGCAGAACCATGTTTCCAATCCAATTTCTTCACCTTTCTCTGGCTTCAGTGTAGGGCCACGAACAGAAAAGCCACGGTATGATACTCCGTGTATCATATAAAAGAAAAGGGGAGGTGTTTGCTTACACCTTATCGCAGCCTGTGTTTACACGTTTTATACCCTGGGCCTGATCAAGGTACATCTATTATTTTGGATCATCTTCACTGTCAGGTTGGACATGGCATGGGTGGTCCTGAAGACATGGAAGGAGAAGAAAGTAGTAATTACCATGTTTGTTTTTTGTCACTCAAGTTCCATTTAGATCCATCTAAGTAAGTGAAAAACTAGTTTACAGAATTCATTCTGATTCCTCCCTTCATTCTTACCTTCTCAATCCCTGTATGCTTCTTTCTCATTCTAAATATTATAAAACTCCATATTATAAATGGGTTGGTAAGAAGAGAAAAGAAAAGTAGTGTTTGGGTTTTTATTATAGTTTTAATACTACAGAGGTAGGAATAAGTATATTTTCCTCTTCTCTATTCTTCCCTATATTTATTGTGAAGTAAATTGATTCAGTTTTCAATATGATGGAAAGTAATAAATTAACCTGTTGAGGAGAATCTGTTAATTCATTGAGGTGTATTTGAATAATGTCTGACTTATAATAGCTGCTCAATAAATATTGGTTGAATTAAATTCAGTGACTGAATATAATGATAATAAGCACAAAGTTCCAATTAGGTCTCTTAACACAGATGGGAGAAAACAATTATTTCAGAAAGTCGGCAATGAGCAGATGTTGAGAGGAGCCCACAAGAATTTAATCTCTGTAGGTCTATTTTCCCTGATTCACAGTGGAGCTGCTATGATCCAGGTGTGCTGACTCATTGTTCAAATCTTTTCATCCCCAGATCTTTTCTGATTCCCTCATATGGCTATTAAAAATGAAAAAATCCTTAATTAATTTGTTCTGTAATTTGAGCTTTTAGCACAACTGAAATGAATTTCTTAAAGCTTAACACCAGAATTCATGATACGCAGGGAAAGAGCGAGAGATTTGACTACTGGCTCTGACTCCTCTGAGTCAAATGGCAAATTATTTCTTTGCAAGCTTCTTTATCTTAAAAATTGTTATCCTCCAATAATGTCTACCTTGTAGGGTCAATATTTGGTTACTACTATTATCCTGATATTGTTCATCCCTTTATTAAATTCTTTTTGCGATTCTGATGCTTTCCCTATCTGCCTTCCCATTCTTTATAAGAACGAAGAATACTAGTTGACTGGCTGTTCAGTTGACGTGGGCAGTGTTCTAAGACAGTGTTCTAAGTCCAGGTATGTTTAACGGTACCATCATGACTGATGTGAGGCTCACCCATGCAGGCCATGATTAAGCACATTATCTGGAAACCATGCCGAAGCATAAGAGACAACATTTTTTGTTCAAACTAGAGCATCTCCTTTAAATCATAAGGCCTTGGTTTTGACTGGTAGAGGTGATGAGCAGGCATGAGACTATAGCCACACAGTGCTGAGAATTATTCAGAAGATTATGTCATCATTATAGAATCTGTGTATCAGGATCATGCTAGGTGACACTTTAATGTAACTGGAAAATTATAAAGAGTGTGCTAAAAGCCAACAGATATCCGCATGGTTATTTAAACTTGTTTTTCTCAAATCCATGAATTCACACACAAAATTTAGCCAGATGTTCAGACATATTATTGAAAGGATAACAAAATATGTACCCATACTTACCCATTTTTTTGCTCTGAAAATGTTCCCTAAGCTAGAAGATTAATGCTTAATCTTAGTTCCATATTACCTTCTACAATAGGGGTACCCTTTTGATAAAGTGACACTTTAGCAAATTGTATCTTACTGTAACTTAATCATAATCATCTGTATATTTGGTACAACATGAATAATTCCTTCAAATTTATGTTTTTTAATAAAAGATTTTATTATATTTGAATTTGATAAAGTGCATCAGATGATTACATTTAGTGATAGTTTACAATAAACAGAACTGAGATGTAATATGGATCCGCAATGAACTGTCATCTTACCCATATATCCATAGGCCTATAATTTTTATCTGCCCATTCTGTGTTCTTTCACCTGCTTTTCTTCTTCCCTTTTATAAATGGTGAGAAGCAGAGATGAAGAGAGATAGCAGTAGTGATTAGGATGAGATAATATAACTAACTCTAGTAGCTTCCAGCAAATTTTTGGTATCCGCACCATACTGAGGGAGTGTCAAACTCAGGACTGTTATGTCTATAAGAGGCAGAGATGCATGTTAAATAGTTTAAGTTCAATATCTCACATAACTGACTTTTAAAAATAATTGTGGATAATCATAAAACATAGAGAGCTTCTGCAGATGGACTCAAATGACAATTTAATGGAAAAAATGGGCAGAGGATAAGGGCAGATAATTCACAGAAAATATTTGCAAGTTATAATAAACACAGAAAAGATACTCGATGTTATTAGTACCCTGAGAAATTAAAATCAAAATATTGAAATAACAGTTCCTGATCCGGCAGATGTGCAAAAATTAAAAATAGAAATAATACCTAGTTTTGGTGAGGATATGGGGAAACAGACCATCTCATTGAAAAGTTTAAAATGTGGATGTGCTATGATCTAACAATTTGACCCTTAGGGATCTATTCAACAGAAAAATAGTCACCTATGAGCACAAACGTACACATACAAGGTTAGCCATTGAAGTGTCTTTAGCAACCTTTCATAGCCTCACAAACAGAGAAATCATTTTTGGAAGCCTGTTCTGTTTATATAACATTGTGAGAAAAAGAACACATTGAGAAGATTAAGTAATTAAATCTGGATTCTTGATTTAGAGGTGAGAAGTATTAGGAAATGCCACATGTAAAACATGTTTTGAAAGATTGCATTAAAAAAATTCCTTGCTCACTAAAGTCTCATTTGCTAACTTCCAGGTAGCAAAACTTATGGTGTTTAACCTTACTTCTGGCATACCTGGAATTTTTTTCTGTAAGTTCTATAAATATAGTTCTACTTGTATCAGTAAGGACCTTTTGCATTCCTCAGTTGTGACTAGTAAAAACATTTGCCAATCTCATCAAGCAGACATCCCCATAGCAGTCAAAAGAGAATGTTTCCTTCCCTCCCCTGGATGGGTAGAGAGGAATTAGTCAGAAACTAATCTATTCATATATTTAAGAAAGATACCTTACACCTGTCTGGGTCTGAGTGCTCAGATATATTTTGGAAATACTCAGATGAAGACATAGTTCTGTTTTCAAGACATTCACAGTGTAGATATATAATTGTACGTGTAATTGGCATGACCAGCACCAAGTGTAAAAAGGATCCCACCTTTTTTTTTTTTAAGTTAAAATCTGCTCAGATCCTTATTTGCACAAAATCCTTAAAATGTTCAGTATATTTTGGGGCCTCCAACCATATCCATAAATAGTCCAAGAACAAGAGAGAGCTTCCTCAGTCCAAAGGTACAAGTCCTGTTTCCAGTCGCCCCTTAGAGAAGGAACTGAAGAACTTTCTCAGTTCCCTGATGGTTCCCTTATATTAGAATGTCCTTATTTCTTTCTCTAACACATGATATCATTATTGAACATGGGTGGCTCAGCCCAGCTTGAGGCAGGGTATCAGACGATTGTGAAGGAGGGTAGAAGCCTGGAAATGACAATCTCAAAGCTTTGAGAAAGGTCCTATTTTTATAACAGCTGAGACTTGAGTTCACATTTGGTGCATGTCATCCTTTGTTGGGAGAACATTTGAATGAATTTTCAGTTATTCAATATTAAATTTTAAATATTCTGTGGACTTTCTTCGTTCAGACAAAGATTGATTTTCTAGTTCAAGGTTGCTCTGAAACTGAGAACACATACCTCTATCAGTTAAACAAATTCAGGTTTTATTGCTATCTACTACCACTCTTAGGCCTAGTGGGGGGCAGAGAGGGATACATGTGTGTGGGTGTGGGTGTGTTTATAGGGTAATGATTAGGTACTGGATCTGCTTGTCTAGACTGGGAAGTAAAGATGGATCCACCAGGCATATTAGCAAAGACTAGAGTGTATATTCTACTACGTCAGACTGTCTAAAGGAAAGGTCCAGAATGGCTTTTAGATGGCTACCTGGGAGTCACTGCAACAGAATCCAAAACAAGCACACTATGATTAAACTGTAGTGTTCCTTTTATAACTTAGGGCCCAGAAATGTTAGCTAATTTATGAGACAACCTAGTAACCAAAGGCAAAGACCCCATTCAGGATTGCTAGACTTAGCAAATAAAATACCAGAGACTCAGTTAAATTTCAATTTCAGATAAACAATAATAATTTCCAATGTAAATTTGTCCAAAATATTGTATGAGATAGGCTTATATATTTAAAAAACTATCAATTGTTCACCTGAATTTCAAATTTAACTGTATTTTTGCTGTATTTTATGTGTCCTGTATTTTTATCTGGCAAACCCAGCCTCACTATACACTAATTCCCTTGAAAAAGGAATTTTCCTGGTATTTTAGGTTCAGTGGATAGATCCACTCAAGCTCATTGGCAAACAGTTTCTCCCCTATTTTAAGTTTGGAGTCTGGAAAAGATAAGCACTCAATTTTCTTGGCCATCTTTTTGTAGGAGTAACTAAGTGTTAATTATGGCTAGTCAGACATGTGAAAAGTCCTCTAGGAAATGTTCCCTTCTAGAATAAAAAGACAGTACTTCCCAAGGAAAAGATTTTTTGATCTTTCTACCTTTTTCCTGTTTGTGACTCAGAAGCAATGGCTGTAAGTCCAGCAGTCCTCTTGTATCTTGAGGTGACACACATGAGGACAGAGGTCTACACACTGATGCAGAAACCCTGACCCAGATGATCATTGAGTTACTCTACCTGCCCTAGACTATCAGAGAGAGACAGAGAGAGAGGAAGGGTCAGAGAGAGAGCATCCCAAGAAGGCTCCACACTGACAGCACAGAGCCCAATGTGGGGCTTGAAACCACAAACCATGAGACATTAGCCTGAGCTGAAATCAAGAGTCAGAGGCTAACCAATAGAGCCACCCAGGTACCCCTCAGACTTCTTGTTACCAGACAGAAAATAATTCTTATCACTTAAAACTATTATATTGAATTTTTTATTATTTATAGATGATTGAGATCCTTACTGATACCTTTTGGAACTATAGAGTTTCTTAGCTTCAAATAACAAAAAAAAAATCAAGTTTGGGAACAAGAGTGATATCACGGGTAAGTTAATTTACCTTCCTAGAGATTCTTTGAGCGGAGGAGAGAGGGCCATATAAGAAATCTAACATCAGAATCCTAGAAGCCCCTATGGTTGGAGAGATATGGGCAGAAGTTTTTTTTTGTTTTTTTGTTTTTTTTTTTTATGAGAAACTTGGCGAGAGAGTAAGTAAGAAAACAGGGTTAGGAACAGTGGAATTGTTTGAGAGACTTTGTGAAATTTTGGATATCAAAAGAGCTTCTTCTGGGCTAAGGGAAAGACTGTGGACAGAATTAAAGACTGTTCTCAGAACATTTGCAAAGAAAACACCACTTCTCTGGCACTCAAGTTTGGTAGTTTGGAGAATGTCCAGAGGCAGCATCTTTGGCATGACCACTGGCCTTCTCACAAGGACATCATCATCAGAGGCAGAAACGGGGCCTTGTAGGAAATAGATGAAAACATTCTAGAACCAGAACAAAAGAATAGACACCATGTGGTGAGGAGACTGACAGGCTGACCTGTGAGCACATGAGAAATGCCCCTTGAGGAAATCCCAGTAGTAACAGAGGGACATTTTGAAGTGCGCTGAAGTTTAGTTTTTCCACAGGCTGAGGAATTTGATCCACTGCTTTTGGTGTTATAAGTTCATGGGTATTTTAGCATAGCCTTTTGACAGGGCAATATTCCTGTTGACCCAGAATTTTTAGATGTATTTATGCTCCTCTAAAACTGAGATATACATGTGGTGTGTGCCTATATTCTTTGAATAATTCTGCAAATTGCATTATAATCAATTGGTGGAATGTCTACTTCTCTTGTTACCTTAGTTTAGGTGCTGTTCATCATTTATCTGAGTTTTTACCTAATTGACCTTTATGCTTTCCTCCTTAGCTTTCTCAAATCCATGCTGTACTCTGCTACCAGATCACGTCAGTTCCATATCTAAAACTCTTCAGTGATTCTCTTTTGCATATAAAGCCCAAGTTAAATAACTTCCACAATTTGCCCTTTGCTTCCTTTACAGCTTGATCCTCCAATATTCCTAAAGTGTTCTCTTATACCCCAGCCATGTAACCACTTCCTGAACACTTTGTGTCATTTTCCTCATTGGCAAATTCTTTTCTCACTGCATGAAACTCTTTTTTTTTTTTTTTTTGTCTTTTTGCCTACTTCACTTACTCCCACAGATTTTTCAAACACATTCCCAAAGTGATTTTCTTTATTAAGTCTTTTCTGGGACCTATCAGAGAGAATAAGTTATACCCAGTGCTGTGCTCCTAATAATGTGTGCACATCCCCATATTGAACTCATCACTTAGTATTATAATTATTTGATTGCATGTCTCTTCCATTATATCATGAGTTCCTTGAAGGCAACTAATTTGATTTTTGACCTCTTTTTAAAACCAGCTTCTAAATAGTAGGTGTTTAATAATTTTTAATTATATAAATGAATGACTCATACTCTTGAAAATAAACTCCACACCAGGTCTTGTTACTTCCACAAGCCAAGTATTTCTCAATTTGGTTTGTTTCTCTCCATTCCAACCACTAACTACTACCAGGGATTAGAACTTCATCAACTCTGCCTGGGTGGCTCAGTTGGTTAAGCGTCCAACTTTGACTCAAGTCAAGATCTCATGGTTTGTGGGTTCAAGCCCGCATCAGGATCTGTGTTGATAGCTCAGAGCCTGGAGCCTGCTTCAGATTCTGTGTCTCCCTCACTCTCTGCCCCTCCCCCATTTGTGTTCTGTCCCTCTCTGTCCCTCAAAAATTAATAAATGTTAAAAAAATAAAAGAACTTCATCAGCTAGCTTCAGAATATTTCCATAGCTAGTGCTTTTGTCTTCCTTCCATCAGAAGTGTTTTAAAAAGTGAAATTATTTGAGATTTGTGGTTGCAGAAAAATAAACCTGGTGGCTTTGTAGAAATTGGACTGTGGCTGATGAAGGAAGGAGAAAGCAAGCCAGTCCAGTTTTCACAGAGCTACGAGTCATTTTTCAAAAACCCACAATTCTGTACACATAATTTCCCTTTTTAAAATACTTCCAATGGAAAATCATGAGCTAAGCATGTACTTAGACATATTGTGTCTCACCTAGTTTTCTGTTGAGGTTATTAAATTCACAGAGAAAGGGAAAAGTTAGGGTTACAAATGGAATTCAATACAGGATTTTATTTAGCTGACTACCTCAACTTTGGGGTTTCATTGAGTCAGTGGAGGTGACCCCGATAGACCACACGGATGCCTTGCCTTTTCTTCTTCCACTGTGCAAGACACCAGAGGAGGAAAACAGACTCTTTCGTCATCAGGTACACTCAGTAAGATATTTACACCCAAGTTTTATTATTTGAGCCCTTGGTCAGGACCAGTAATCCTTCAGCAGCCAGTCTTCCTCAAGGAGGTCCAGTCTGCTGAGCTAAACTGATCTAAATCAATACCACTGGCAGAAGACCTAGCGCCACCATCCCTCCATGCCCTGGGAAAAAGCCTTCAAACCATTGGGCTCTCAGTTGAAGAACCCAACCTGCCAACCTGCCAAGCTGAGCTGGAAGCTCTCCCAGCTCACTCTCCCTGGCATCCATCGACCTCAATTTAGGGAAGCAGCCTTCTCATTCATTCATCTCCAACATCCCTGGAAGGAGAATTGTCCTTATTTGCTAATGACCCGGTTGCACCTAATGACCAGAAAGCACTACAATTGGACTCACACTACATAGAGAACAAGGGAATTCCCTGTTGCTAATGATGCTGTTACTTATGTGAGAGCTAGCTTACATTTGCATGCTTACTATGTACCAAGCACTGGGTAAGTGTTTTATATATTTAATCACCAAAACTCCATGCATTTGGTATTATTATTGACTTTATTTTACAAATGAAAAAAAAAAACCACAGAGGTATATTATCTAGACAGTAAGTAAAGAATTGGAATTTAAACCCAGGAGGTCTTAACCAAATTGGCTGTCCAACTTTCTGCTGGCAATTGCATGCCAGTGTTTGAAGGTATGATCGTACATTGAAGACTCACTGGATATATAAAGAGAGTGAGCAACATACATGAGAGGGATTGATCCACGCAATTAGATCAGGCGTCACCCACTGACATAGTAACGGAATGGACAGAATAAAACTTGAGATGTCCACTCTTCAGTCTATGTGGCAATTGAAAGATTATTGCAACAACAATTTAATTAATTGGATCCAGACTGCTACATTGGGAACAAATAAAAAAAATCGAAGGAAAAGACTTTTGTAGAATCTAAAACATTAAAATAAACCCTTCAGTGGACTGAGGACATAGTGGAACAGATGTGGTCCCCATCAGAATTACTGATCCTAAAATCCAACTTGAGAAATTATACCAGACTAAAAAGAAATGAACAGCAAATTATGAGAGAAAAGATAAGACGTAGATAAAAAAGGAGACAAAAGGGTATGAGCACAAAATTGTTTTCTGGACTGAAAGAGCAAGTGGGACTTTGAGTATAAAAGACTCAACAATGTCAGGCAATAATGTTTTTACAAAGCATATTTTTTAAAACCTTCAAGGAAGTACTCCAGCCCAATAAAAATTTATTTCGATAAAGTTTTTCATTTTTTTAGTCAATTTTTTTTTAATTTTTAATTTTTTAACGTTTATTTATTTTTGAGACAGAGAGAGACAGAGCATGAACGGGGGAGGGTCAGAGAGAGGGAGACACAGAATCTGAAACAGGCTCCAGGCTCTGAGCTGTCAGCACAGAGCCCGACGCGGGGCTCGAACTCACAGACGAGAGATCATGACCTGAGGCAAAGTCGGCCGCTTAACCGACTGAGCCACCCAGGGCACCCCAAGATAAAGTTTTTCAGATAGAAGAAATAAGTGATTAGGAAGCTTGCTGAGCAAAGAAACATTTTAAGCCCTGAAAAAAAAAACCGTTGCTATTGTGGATAAGGTATATTGCAATATTTCGGAAAGGAATATTGAAATAGAAATACATCATGTAGGAAAAGAATTAGCAATACTCTGCTTCTAAAATTTTCAACAACCCTCAGTGTTAGTACCAGTAGAATGTATAGAAGTTTGCCAAATTACTTTCTTAAGGGAAGCAAATAGCTGGTTATTTAACTCATAATATGAATAAGTAAATACAGATTCAAGTAAATTGTTAAACCACCTCTCTGCATGTTTCATTTCCTGTGTCTGAAATGCTCCTGCTCCTCAGGATATCCACAGGGTCCATCCCTTCACTTCAGTCTGATCACAACTCACCTCATCAGAGGGGTGTTTCTGGATCTTTCATCTAGCGTTAGATTTCTCACAATGGTGTATCCCCTTACCTTATTTTATTTTCATAGCACTTTCATTGTTTACAAATATATACATATATTTTCTTTCTTTACTGGCCTCCCCCAGTAGAATGCAAGTTCCCGGAGGGCAAGGCTATGTTTATTCGCTGCTCTGTCCCCAGTGCTTAGAAGACTGTTTAGCACATATTTAAACCTCAATAAATGTGAATGAACAATATATAAAATGCCCCTGTAAATCGGTAAGAACAAACAAGTACCCCAATTAAAAAATAAAGGCACAAAGACCATGAAAGTGCCATTAAATAAGCATATGAAAATATATTACCTTCATTAGTAACGAAGAATGTAAGTTAAGTCAGTAAAAAAGATATTTCTATAGGTTGATAGCCAATATTTTACAGACTGATAATATTCTTCAGTAATAAGATATGGGGAATGTAAAATATATTTTTAAGGTCAAGTTTTTTTAATAGTTTATCAATATTTCTTTGATACAGAAAATCCACTTGTAGGAATTTTCCTATTGGAATATTTTACAATTCTATACAGATTTTTTAAATATTTGCCACATTTTTATAAAAGTGAAAAAGAAACTCTGCTGATCATATTTTGTCTATAGAGATAAAATATAGACAAAGATATAGAACTAGATGCATAGATATGTTTTTTGTACATAGAAAATGTAAACTTGCCTCTGTGATTATCTCTAGAAGGTAGAGTATATGATAATTTGCTTCCTAGTTGAGGTGTTTTTGAAATGTTTGAAATTTTACAAAAATGTCTAACATTCCATAATCAGTAATAAAATCCAGAAGACATGATTATAATCCCTAAAAGAATTTGTGAACCAATTTTCCCAACTTAGAAGTCCACTCTACAGATTGCATTAGGTTTTGTGGGGGTTGTTTTGTCTTGTTTTTGTTTGTTTTTGTATTTTTTATACACTACTGAGTTCTATAGGCTGGTATCTCTCTCAGGTTTTTCATCTATGTTCATGAGTGAGATTACTCCACAGCTTTCCCTTTTTCTTCTCCTGTGCTGGTCCAGTTTGGGTTAACACAGTTATGTGTCTCATAAAATGAGCTCCTCTTCTCCAATCATGCCCTGTGCTCTGTTCAATGTACGATCTGATCACTTGAACCCTTCTTATAAAACGTGTCATCTTTTTCATGCCTCTGTGCCTTTGTTCATGATGTCTCTGCCTGGCAGGCCCTTTACGGTTTTCCTTCTTCAGCAGCTTCAAGTGATCTTTTGAGACACTGTGAAACATCCCTTCTTGTATGAAGTCTTCTCCATCACCCCAGAGGTTCCCTTTTTTTTTTTCCTGATCCCAACTCATTCTATAAATAACGTTTTTGCCCAAGAGCATTTATCACATTGTAGTGTAAATATTTTTCTGCATTGTTTCCTCTCTGATCTAACTGGAGACTGTTTCCCATTCAGCTTTGCATGCCTAGCCCCTAGTACAGTGGTTCCTCAGAGTTTCTCAACCTCAATAGATATCATTTGAATAACGCAGAGATACCCAAGGACCACCTGAGAGTTTATGAGTTAAAAGTAAAAGTTCACCACTTCCTTGCTCATCCCTTTGAATGATTATTTAATTTTCCAGACTGATAAGGTCAGCGGTTACTGTGTTATAACAAAGAGTGAGGTTGGGTTTAATGTCATCTTTCTTCAGTCCTCCTATTCCTAAAGACCCAGAGAGGATTTCCTGTCCCTGCTGAGACATGTTAAAACGTCCTTCATCCTTCAGTTCTCCCTTGTTACATTCAATCTTGCCATTTTGGCTGTTTATTCTTCTGTTTGCCCTTTTCCAAAGGCAAGAATGCTTTATGACTTTTGGTTCCCAGAACGAGTCAGTGTGCATGTCTCTACATGGCCCTCAAAAGCCAGTGCTACTTGGATCTAACCAAGAACTAACGAATATATAAGCTCGAAGTAGCATTATGAAAACTGTCATAAGCAATAGAGGACCTGAGCAAGATCTAGCTCTTCCTATTGGATCTTTCTTCTCTTAACACTGCCATTGGTTTGTAATGGATTATCTGTTTAGAGTTTCTGCAGGATTTGCCTCACCCTTAGCTTTAATGTTTCCACACCTCAACCTGTAAAGCAGGAATCCTAGCTTCCACCTGAACTGAAATGTAGATGTATCTGGGACCTTCAGAAGCACCTTTGTTATTTAAGCGTTTACTAAATAAGAATGAAGAATGTTACTCCTCTAAGGAAAGTGATATGGGTTATGGAGGAAAGCATGAGGTCCAACTGAATATTTTGGTTCACACAAAACCCATGGATTATCCTGTAAACCCTATGGAGAGGAGGGTCCTTGGCAGAAGAAAATGCTTTCATATGCATCTCAGAGACACAAAGGCAACTTAAAGCAGCTGTGCCCCGGGACACCACACAGCTTGCTCTGGGTCCCCAGGGCTGCGGAAGCAGAGCACGTGCTCGGCACCTCTGTGTTTGTAGCATTAGGACTGCCAGGAACTGGTCCCTCCTCATTCCATGACACAGATATGCTACACACTTACATAATTCGCTCAGTTTTACGTAGGATTTTTTTTACGTTTCCACTTACCATCATAAAATCTTTTTTCAAGATTTGCTGTAAGCTTTGTCTTCTCTGGGAAACTTTTCCAGAGTGCCTTTCCACTTCCACCCCAGGTAGAGTCACTGCAACTATCTTTGTTCCAAGTGCATTTTTCCATCAAAATTAGATAATGATTTAATTGACTCGTTTATTTTTGTATACATCTTCAAAGCATTTCCAATACAAGTACCTAGCCCAGTGTCTGGTACATAATAGACTTTCATTAAGTTTGCTAACAAACTACATGAATAAATAATCATAATTATTTCAGGCACAGGATAAATATGTCTTTGTAGGCGCTATATTAATAGCTTGATGTTATTCTATCATATGGATATAACAAAGAATTCATTAGTCTCCATTTTTGGAATACTGATTTGTATCAAATGATTATTGTCAAGAACAATGACAGGAGATATTCGTGTATAAATTGACATCTTTGTACATTTTCTGATTGCACAATAGAAGAGGAATTACTGGATTGAAAAACATAAATATTAATCACAACAGAATTATTTTCCCCAAAAGCCTGTATCACTTTGCACTCCCAACTTTTTGGGAGTGTCTAATCTTCAGTTTCACCTCATCCCTGACAACGCGGAATTTTATATATTCAAATTGCATGTACAAGATTTTTTTACACACATACATGTTAATCTGACCATAATTATACACACACACATTTATATATGGTTTCTAATTATACTTATATATATGTTAAGAAAAAAAGCATTATGTTATTTTAAATTTCATTTTTGGCTGCCTTATCAAGCTACCAAACTTGAAAAACTAAAGTTCATTTTCAAGCATACCAATTTTGAAGGTGGCAGTATTGAACAAAGTCATATATATGTGTGTATGTGTGTGTGTATGTGTGTGCATAAGTATAATAATAAAAATACTGTGTGTATAAGTGTGCACATGAGGATACTAACAAAAATACTGTGGAGTTCCTGGTATGTGCAAATATGAACATTATGATTAACAAACCAGATAAGGACCAAAATACAATTAAGCTGTTTATTGTAATCCAATCAACGTGATACTTGTTTCTTTCCTACTTCTCTCCAGAATGCCAGCCAACTACACGATACAAGTGCCCTGACTTCTGCTTCTACTAAGTGTTTAGCCTGTTTTGGTCGTATTGTAAGTTATTGTGATTTGACGGCTCTTGAGAGTTTCTGAACCATATTTTCTCCCTGCTGTTTAGAGAATCTTCTTTTTTTTTTTTTTCTTCCTATTTGATTGTCATGGAAGAAGTGCGGTGTTTCGAGGAACAAGGCTTTTCATTTTATTTCATTTTATTTGAGTGAGTGAAAATGAAGTAACAATTTCAACATAACATTGGGCATTAGTCTTTTTCTTAAAAGCTGTGGATTGTCATTAACTGACAAAATATTCTGCTGCCAAGATCTTGCAAGTATTGTATTTGTTGTCTGATGCCAAACATCCTCTTTAAATGCTAATGAACAAAGTATGGCATGCATTCTGTTCTTGATAGATGATGCCTATACCTTCTGTGGTCAACAGAAGGGGAATTCCCGGCCCATATGATTTCCATTCTGGCACACTCATCTCCTTCGCACTTACAAGCCAGTTAGCATTTAGATGTATTACTCAATCTTATTCTTACGACGAATGGAACAGCCGCGGCTTAGCTTCACCTACCGAACCGGAGGAAGTAATGTTCTGAAGCAACTTCTCCTTGTAATTATTTATCCCCAATCAGGCAAATACAGTAAACATTCAGTTTCACATTTAAACTTCCTTTGGCTAAATCCAGGTAGTCAAATTTCAGAAAGCCTTGAATACAATTCCAACCAGTGTGGCCTTTCCTCCACAGGCATTTTGGAGCCATCAAAGAACGTCAAGATAATGTGGTGACATGATCTGGTGACAGATTTGGGGGAAAGGAGGGCAGTGAAAGAATGTAATATAAAAACAACCAGTGGGCTTTTGCAATAGTCTGGGCCTTTACGGACATAGTATGAGCTGATGCATCTATTAGGAAAGGGTCTTGGGAAAATACTCACAGGCAGAGTGGTCCATAGGCTTTGGGAACAGTCTATTCTGAGTTTGACTCAGGGCTTCACCCCATATTACTATGTTGATATTTTAATTAAATTTCTTTAAATCTCTGATTTATCAGATTTATCACCTGAAAATGGCTGTTATATTAGGACATAAGATTCAAAATTGTTATAAAGGTTACACGAGATAATGGACTAACACTTCTAACATAGTACCTGGCATGTGGTTTTCCTCTTGCTGTGTGTGAGTTTTTCTCTTTCTGTGTAACAATTTTTTTTTCCCTCATTTTTTCTATGGCAGAAGTCTGGACACAGCTTAGCAGGACTTCTGTTCAATGTCTTACAAGGCTATAATCAAAGTATCAGGCAGGCTACACTGCTTTCTGGACTTTAGGGTCCTTATCCAGGCTCACCTGGCTGTTGGCTGAATTCAGTTCCTTGCAGTTGCAAGACTGAAGTCCCCACTGAGCACCTGGGTGGCTCAGTCGGTTGAGCATCCAACTTCAGCTCTGGTCATGATCTTGCAGTTCATGTGTTCAAGCCCCATATCAGGCTCTCTCTGGTCAGCACAGAACCCACATGGGATCCACTGTTCCCCTCTCGCTCTGCTCCTCCCCCACTTGTGCTCTATCAAAAAAAAAAATAATAATAACCATTTTTAAAAAACTGAAGTCCCCACAAGGTGACTGTCAGTGGGGGGCCACTTGGATCCTGGAGACCACCTACAGTTTCTTGCCAAGTGGTTGTTCAGAAACCCTCTCACATCATGGCAGCTTATTTTTTCAAGGCCAGCAGGAGAATCTCCTTGTCAAGTCTAGTAAAACAGAATCCTTTAGTACATGACATAGTTAAAAGAGTGACTCACCCATTGCCTTTGATATATTTGATCAGCTTAAATCAAGTTAGGGATTATGTAACAGTCAGGCGGAGCAGACCATACAACAGTGAGGGCCATTGTAGGGTCATCTTAGAGTTCTACCACAATATATATATTAGCTCTTGTATTAGTCAAATATTCTTTCTGTCATAAGACACAGAAACCCAACTTAATGTAGATTAAGCAAAGTAGTATTTTAAAATGAAGGATTCATTAGAAATATTCAGGAATTGTTCACAGGATTTAAGAAGAGGCTGCAGGAATCAGAGTAGCATCAATGAATTTAGGAATCTGAACAAGGGTCATAATATCTCTGGAGACATGTTTCAGCATATAAAGAGATTCCATTTCCTCACATGCTAGCTTTGCCTTTTTCTTAGCATTAGATTCACACTTTCATGCTTCTCCATGAAATATAGGGATTGCCTGTGTCAGGGTTCATGAATCTCCACCTTTTCTATAAGGGGTACAGACTTTTCCCCCACTATCTCCAGAAAAAAACATGTTTGCAAAGCACTCCAATATGTTTGTGGTAGATCAGGTGAGAGAAACCAGTAACTCTGACAGATTGATGGAGTGTCATGATTCACTTAGCCAAGGTCACAGGCCGACACTTGATGTTGGGCAGAACTATATCAATTGCCAGAAAATGGGTTGGGCGGAAACAGAAGTGTGAAGATGGAAGCCTGGTAGAGTGACTTTTTCCTAGTAAAATATTATGAATATTTTCAAATGTAAAGTTGAAAGAATTATAAACAATTATATACCCATCTCCTAATTTCTGTAATTGTTGACATATTGCTTTGTTTGTTTTACTACATATCCATCGATTCACTTTGTCTGGTCTTTGATCCATTTCAAGTGTGTTGCAGACTTCAGTATACATCACTCTAAACACTCCAGTGTGGCTAGTACTAGAGTTTGGTAGAATGAATTTGAAGTTAAAGGTCAAAGCATAAGAAGTCCATTGGATAAACCTAGAAGGATAAGCTTTCCCAGGTAATTCTTTCTCACTAACTTGGTTGCCATTTATCTAATCTAAACAATAAAAGAGAGTGGCTGTTTCGGGCATTTTATTAAAATGGAGAATTGTTCAAATACAGTAAATATGTTCAAATAATATTAGGAATAGGGAGAAAGATAATGTAGTAAGCCCTTACTATTCATCCACTTACTCATCTAAGTTAGAACCCTGACAGTCAAATACTTCTCCCTAACTGCTTTTATCTAGTTAGTAGCCAGTCAGCCACCTTCTTTCAGTTTTCTATATACTCCCCCTCATCCCCATCTTCCCCCTTTCCATCTCCACTGATTTCTAACTCTCTCCCACTTTGCTCTTGCAGTAGCCTCACAAATTATCTCTCTGACTTAGGTAACTCCTTTCAATAAACTTTATAATGCCTCTAGAGTTATCTTTCTAAACACACATCTGGCTTTGTCACTCCTTGAAACATGTTACTTCTCTTTCGTCTGCAGGAGAAAGTCCAACATGCTAATATGGTGGACAAAATCCAGTAAAGACCGGGTATTTTGTAAATGTCTTTATCAATATCCTAAATAACAGCGGAGAATATTTGTACCACCCACATTGCACTTATTGCCAACTGATTGCATCAAATATCTGTTGATCTTGATTATTTCTATTAGACGAATGCCCTGAGTTGGTCCTGAGATGTTCTAGGTCAGGCTGATGTTACCACACATCTTGGAGTGTTAATATGGAATGATAATCTTAGATGACGAAGAGATTATAGAACTTGCTAAGACCCATATTGGGACTGAAAGTCTTTCATAATGGCCCTGTACTATTTAATCCAAAGCTGATGAAAATGTCAGTTGATCAACAAATGATAATAGGAAATTGTTCTTATTGAAATTCTGTGCCCTCCCGTATATGGCAAATAGGTCTTTATAAAATACTATACATAAGAAGGGTTACTTTTTAATTAATTTTTATTAGATTTAATTCTGTATTTATACACCAGAGTGCCTTAATTAGAGACAGTATGTATTAAATTGTCACTATTAAATAGGATTACATTTTATTTAGGTACAAGTTAATGTATTAGCTACTAATCATGAAATAGGTCTGCTCTGCAAATTTAAAACAGATTCTGAATTTTGTATAATATGAGAACTTGAATTAACATAGGCTGAGTGAGACATTGTTTTTGTTTTTTGAGCCAAATGTTTTCATTTTTTGATGTTTTTTTCATTTTATGAGGTTTGCATTAATAAACTCATTTTTAACAAAGTTAACCAAATCCACTACTAGTCAAGATTATTTATAATATATCATGTACAATTCTTAGAGCATTACATTAGAAATTTTAGTCATTTGTAATGTCATTTAGATATTGGAAGTAAATTATTTAGATGTAATAGAAAAATATTTATATGCTTCCAAAGAATCTGTTATTATAAGAGCTTTTCCATGACTCTAATTATCTTTCTTTCCTAATACACTTTACAATGAAATCCAATTTTCATAATTTCAACAGAAAAAAACACAGCACTTTATTAGTGAAATTGAAATGCATTGTATGTTCACAAATGAGAGGGAAAAACTTATAAAAATGCATGCATAATTTTTAAAAAATCAATTGATATGGATTTCTCTGACAATCAAAGGTGTAGCATGAATACTTTATTGTCTAAACTTGAAGGCGTTGCAACCACTGTTGCCAAGGACGCACCACGTTGTTATGGAAACAACATGGGTTTTAAGTCAGAAAAACCATGACCTTGCAACTATAGAATTCATAAATTTGGACAAGTTATTTACTCTTCTGAAACTGTTTCTATATTAAAAATTGAGTCAATCATATCTACCAGATAGGACTATTAAAAAGATTAAAGGTTCTGGTGTATCTACAATGACTCACATATACATAGGCATATAGAAGTTCCACCAAAAATACTTGTTACCCTCCCTTGGTTTCCTATAAACAATTAAAAGGCAGAAATTATTTGTCTTCTGAAAGCACTAATGATTGGGTGGGTCCCAAGAAAAGACAAACTAAAAACATGTTTAGAATTTGGTGTGTACAAAAGTCAAAATAAACGCTAGAATGTTGTTTAACACCAACAAGTGTGACAACGTAGAGAAGTTAGAATGACAGAGACATGGGTCCCAGGCCTACGAGTCCACCAGTGAAATTTGTAACTTTGAGAAGATGGTGCATTTCACAGGCTTTCAGCATTTTCAACCCTAACGTGATAAAATGAAGGTGTTGAGAACAACTTTCCTCTTCCTACAGTGAAAGTTAAAACTTACTTTTTCTTTTTTCTTTTCTTTTCTTTTTGTCAGAAGAAAGTTCTGGAAGATCTGAGTAACTGGAAAAGTAAGATTTCTTTTCTTAAAAAAATGATAGCAGCTTATTTTCCTTTTTGTGCTTCCTCTTTCAATAGGTTTCTTAAGACTCCAATATGAATGAAATGATAACTTTCTTCCCCACCTCACAAATTTCCTTCTTTGCTCTTCGGGGTCTTTAGTTGGGTTCCTAATATTACAAATTGACTAAAGCATTTCTTTTCAAAGTCCTTTCACAAAGATCACGGCAAAGCTGACATTTTCAAGACAAGTATACAAATTCTATATGTTCTTTCAATTAATTCCTCTCCCTGGTGTTGTTCCCTACAGCTGGCTGTTAATTGTGGGCCAAGTATAAGCTTTTAAGGCACAAACTCCTCCACAGGCCCCTATATGTATATTGAATGAGTCAAAGTATTGGATGGTAATAAGTGCATTTATAAGCATTATTTCTATAGTGAAAAAAAAAAGGTTAATTTGAAAGTCATTCCTCCATTCAAGAAGAACAATTTTCTCTAGTCTTCTGACTATTTATAGAAAGACCTTTACATGTGCAAACTAATTAATAAATGGGATCAATTTCAAGGTATTTTTTCTGGTTCATCACCACTTAATCATTCAATTTAAAAAACATTTTAAAGGCCAAGTCTAAAATAGATTTGCACCCACGCCCCCAGTGTGAATTTTTCATTCTTTACAACATGCAGTAGGTACTGTATAATGACCTTTTCTCTGTTTGGAACAGGGATTAGAATAATACATTTGACCCTTTACAGTCACCTGGGAGAGATGTTAGTCTCCATGTTCAATAAACTGAAATATGTCTCAAGTGTCCCAAGGTTAAGGCCATGACTTTAAACTATTTAACACAGAGTATCATACTGATTCACTTAGACTCTCAGGCTTTTAAAAAAATTATTGGACTGAATTTTATGTACTTTATCAGAACAATTTCTTCTCTTCATACAATTAAAGCAAATATTTTACATTGCAAATAAAGCAAGTTAACCTAGATGCATTGTGCATTATAATAAAATTTATAGCTGCATAAATAGCAGTGTAAACTTACAGAAAGACTAGTAATTATAGTGCCATTGATGGTCTTTGTTGCTTTAATTCTGAGGCAGCCAGAATGATTAAACTGAATCTTAATCGACTTCTCCATTAAAAATGCTGGCAGAGGAGCTCCTTTAACCTTTCCCATTGATTGAACACAACAATCACCATTCAATTATAATGCAAAAGGACATTTGTTATAATGTAGAAAAGATGCATGAGCCATTTCCTTTTACTCAAGACAATCAATGAGATGACTCCTACTTCTGCAAAGGTGAGAATGCTCTACCTGGGAGTCTGATAAAGTCAAAACCAAACAGAAACCTCCCCACCGTACAGAGTAGCGTACTGATGAAACTAATCTGGAACAGATTCATTAAGAAGAAATGTATTTTCTATTGCTATTTACAATGGCCACATCTATCCTTGATATATTGTTTTGCTTCCTAGATTTTCAAAGTACTTAAATTACCATGATCAAAGGTTTAATGGTGAATTAATGAGGGTGGTTACTGGGCCTTTTATATGTGTTCTCAGTGCAGGCTTAACAATACAAATCAAGGCAGTACTGGTAATTGGAATACCAGAATTTTAGACTAGGAAGGAGCCTTCGAGATTAACTGATTTACTTAAGGTCAGATGGCTAATTGTCACAAACCCTGCACTAGGATTCAGGTCAATCAATTACTCATACAACACTTGTTGCATTTGTCACTTCTGAAGTATCCTTCATTTTTAGTTACACTTTTTACTTGATTCTATAATTGTATGGAAAGTTCAAGTAATGTACTTACATCACGTAACCTAAAACATATGACTGACTCTGAAAATATAGTTTGTATATAGTTTCCACATATGTAATAGCGGTACATTAAACATGGCGCTAGATTCTTTGCTATTCCTCCCACTAAGCAGTGGAGTATGATTCTCCTCCCCTTGAATCTGGGCTAACTCAGTGACTTGACCAATAGAATGTGGTGGAAGTGACATCTGGAAATTCAGACGCTAGGTCCTAAGAAGTATTGCAATATTTGTCCATGCTTCTTAGAACACTTGCTCTGGGGAAGCTAATTGCCATGTAAGACCTATGACCACCCACAGACCACTAGGTTATATAAGGAAGCTGAAGTCACTATATGGAGAGGCTGTAAGGACAGAAAAGCCCAAACACCCCCTCTGTCTCAGCCATACCACACCAGGAATGAGACATGAGTGAAGAAGGCTTCTTGGACATCCCAGGGCCAGCAGACAGGATGTGGAGAACTAAGAAAACCAGTTGACATCTAGAATCAAGGCCTTAAGCATATGGCTTTAGTCAAATTATGACAACTGACCAGGATGGCCTTAATGTTCCTCAACTTGACTGAATTTAGACAGGTTTCTTTCTGACTGAATGCCCCTGACCTCCCTTTTCTTAGAGCAATTACTTCAGAAAGCTTGCAGTTGTAAATTCTCCGGTCTGCCCCTTTGAGATGTAGATCTCCCAGCCTTTTGCCAGTTTTACAGCCCACAAATGCCTTTTTCAAGGACCAGGGAGCCATCCTTCCAGAATATAAACATCAAGAATGATACAGCCCCTATCTCCCAGTCTCTTTAGGGAAGGTAATTGCCTAACTTGGCAAACGCAGGTGGCTTTATCATATTGACCAGCTTCCCCTCTAATGTTCTCCAGTACTTTTACCAGCTCACCTCAGCATTCAAAATCCCCCCCACCTTCTGTTTCAGTGGAGTTAAGCTTAATTTCTCTTCCCCATTGCAATAATCTTTAATAAAGTCTCCCTTGCCTCTCTGGCACCATTTTTCTTTGACACAGCCAATTCAGTCATTTGTTCCTCCCTATCTGAGACCCTAGTCATCAAGGATCAGGGACTGGTCATTCCTGCAGTGCCCTGCCCTAATTCCAGACCACCAAAATCATGTGCACAATAAAATGGGTGCTGTTTTTATGCCATTAAAGTTTTTTTATATAGTTTGTTGTGGAGCAGTTGATAAATGAAAACTCTCTATAGATAGATAAATGGATGGATAGATAGATAGATAGATAGATACACACACATTTATGATGTGTATAGTTATACATTGTATAGATATAGATAATTGTATAATATATAACTATCCCAGTTCAAGATCCTCAATTTCTAGCTGCATTCAGAGAAGGATAGAAGTATGAAGTTCATGTTACTAATTTACTTTGAAGGTTGTACTAGTGCTCAGTGCATTTCGTTACTTAGGAGAACATGCACAACTCTTCACTTTAAGTACTTTGAATATGTGTCTAATCACTAAAACAAAAAGATGACTTTAGTTATAATAATTATTTTGTGTGTACTTAAACACCGTTATATAGCCAGCCCCATATCTTCAGATTACCTCTTTTAAATGTCAGGGTAAATGTACAATGAACAGCAATTAGGATGATTGTAAAAGTAAATAAGTTTTAGTCTACTGAAATAATCAAAGAACAGGGAGACATAAGGTGAACAAAAAAACCCCAATCTTTCCTTTGAAAAAGATCCAGATTTGAAATGGCAATGTTTCCAAATTCGGAGCAACCAAATTTCAGATTTTTGGTTCAAAGCCTAAATCATTTTTTTAAAGTAAATTTTATTTATTCTGAGAGAGGCAGAGAGAGAGAAAGTGGGGGAGGGACAGACAGAGAGAGAATCCCAAGCAAGCTCGGCATTGTCAGTGCAGAGACCGATGTGGGGCTCCGTCTTCCACACTGAGATCATGATCGGAGCCAAAACCAAGAGTTGGAGGCTTAGCCAACTGAGCCACCCAGGAGCCCCTAAATCATTTTTTTTCAAATAATAATGAAAGTTTGAAGAAAGACTTAATTTATTAGATTGAAATATTTTATTATATTTCCAAATGAACATGTAAATTTTTGTGAAAAGAAAATATTTTTCTATGGAAGGAAAACCTAGACTATTTCAATATAACAGTTCCAGCCTGATATGGCTAGAATGACCAGTTAGTTTTGAGAAACTTGTCACGCATGGAGTCAGTTTTAGTATTCATGTCTGTCAACCAAGACTTTTCAGAGGGTATATCCAGAGGTCTCTTTTGTGACTATGTCTATATCTTGCTTTTAATGGGAAAAAAAGTCATGATCCATAATTTTGAGTATAAGATTAAAGTATTTCTTCTCAAGACCTTTTTGCTGAATCTGCTTGCTTTTTATTGAAAATTATAACATTTCACATATAAATCTCTAAAGTATGGCTTTTATTGGTTTACTTATTTTTCATATACTACATATTTATATTATGCCTAATTAATAATTTTCCGGGTCATAAAAACTGCTGTTTTATTATGTTTTCTGAAAATATGTTGACTATAGAATATATGTGCCCCACATATCACTTTCAGGAAAGCAAGTATCACAAAAAGAATACCTCAAATCTGCTATCGTGGTGGACCACAGCTCCAAAATGGTGAGGGATGTGTTTGTAGCAGGAATAGCTTAGCTGGAACACACTGGACAGATTAGGTACTTCATCAGACTCAGGGTGACTTTAGAACCACTCAAAGCAGGCTCTGGGCACAGGGACTTCATGGCAGTTCTGTGTTGAGTGGGAGGTGAACTGATAAATTACTTTCTGTGGGCTGAAAGATTTGCCCCCAAGCTTAGGAAACAGAGCAAGCTTTGTCTGGTGTAATAAGTTCTGATTGTATCATTCATGGAGCAGAAAACTTTGATGGGTGATTGCCCCAAGAATTAAAGCCCTTCCAAAGTCAACCTTCTTGCATCACTTTTCCACTGATAATGTCTGTGAAGATACAGATGGGCCATTTAGTGACAGGGTTGTGCCTTTGGCTTCCCACTATTACTTAGTTTTATGATATATCCTAGAGTTTGTACATTCTGGTTATGCTGACTCAACATGTGCCTTTATGCTGATAGAATGACAGTTGTAATAGTGGATGGGATTTAGATTAGGCTTTTAAAAAACCCTTCTGATTATTACATGAAAAGATTGTTTTAAAAATATATTGAAATCTCTTTCTCTGAAGGGTTTTGTCTAGGTTAATTCTTTCCTGAAGGAGTTTAAGCGACTCCAAGATCAAATATTTCATCACTTTGCACAGGCAAATAAAAATAAATTCCAGCCAGACAAAAGACAAAGTGTTCCTTAGCCTCCAAGTGGTTAAACTGGTGACCAGGAAACTGGCCTCTGAGTTTCAGAATCTGACTCTTAGCACTTGCTGATAACTTTAAGATAATGTTTTAGAAGGTACTTATGTTTCAAATGTATATTTTTTTTGTTTTCTCTTTTGGTTAATATTTCCATTTTTCCCTGAATTCACATTTCTTTATATAGCGGTGTAATTTTTTGATGTATTAGTTATATTTGAAAGCCATGAAGTCTAGGAGGGTATTAAGTAATATCATGAATTTACCCATTCACTTATTAAACTAACTCTTGTTATGTCAGAAAGGGCTAGGTCTGAGAAGAGCATTGAATTATCAGTTGAAAGAATGCTGGGTAAAAAAAAAAAAAAAAAAAAGGAGAATACACACGGAGAGGAAGAAATAAAAGCCTGTTCTGGAGATCAGGAAGCTTTCTTGGAGAAATGACTTAGGGAATGAGTAAGAATTCATGAGAACGAAACTTAGGAGTTCTCTAACTGACTTGCTGGATTGGGGGAGAAAGGAGACCCATGGGAGGATGATGAAAGAGAGAAAATCCAAGAAAGCCCTACTTTTAAAAATGAATTAAGAAGATTTGCATATTTTTTGATTCTATAGAAGAGTTTATACACATAGGAATTAAGGGTTTTTTTCTTGAAAGTGTTAGAGAACTTGTCCCTAAGTCCATTAGGGACTGAGCTGTCATAGGGAGATAGAGAAGCAGCAGTGTTGACACTCCAATCACCCATGGCATTCTGGGTGAGCACCAGAAATGTACCAGAATCAGAGCCGACTTTATTTGATTAAGGAAGCTCTGCTCAGCCCTGGCACGATCAGGAACTGGGGTATGAAATAGATTATGGAGGAAAATTAGCTGGGATACCCCCCCTCCCCCCGCCGCCGCCGGCCCTGCCAGCCCAGTGTTGGGTGTGGAGGGGGTCCAGCCCTTTTCCTGGCTTGATCAGACGCCTGAAATTCTAACCTTGTGTTTGCAACTGTAGAAAAGGCAAATCATCAGCAGGTGTTCTATCTTTGTTCATGACTGCAAACATCTACCCCTCCCTGGCATGATGGCAATAGAAAGCTGGATTCTAAGCCTTGCCCTTGGTTGGGCTTGGTTGCCTCCACCGTTCTGGGCCAAGTTTTTCCTTCAGAGGCTAGTCCTCCATAGGTCAGTCTTGGACAGCTAAACCTGAGTTCCCAGTATTAACTGAAAAAGAGTTCCGAGGTATAACATGCTGGACTATGTTAAAGAGGGATTTTGTTACATGATTGTACAAAGCTCTGATATGCTAATAGGAGGAGTAGGTTTTTTTTTTTTGTTTTTTATTTATTTATTTATTTATTTATTTATTTATTTATTTATTTTTTTAATATATGAAATTTACTGTCAAATTGGTTTCCATACAACACCCAGTGCTCATCCCAAAAGGTGCCCTCCTCAATACCCATCACCCACCCTGCCCTCCCTCCCACCCCCCATCAACCCTCAGTTTGTTCTCAGTTTTTAACAGTCTCTAATGCTTTGGCTCTCTCCCACTCTAACCTCTTTTTTTTTTTCTTTTTTTCTTTTTTTTTCTTTTTTTTTTTTTTTTTTTCTTTTTTTTTCTTTTTTTTTTTTTTTCTTTTTTTTTTTCCTTTTTTTTTTTTTTTTCCTTTTTTTTTTTTCTTTCTTTTTTTTCCTTCCCTTCCCCATGAGGAGGAGTAGTTTTTAAAGAGAGCAGTACAATAAGAACAGTTGTCCCAATTCCCTTGAACCCTGAATATATACCCTCTTTTGTGTTAATCTCTTGGAATTAGTGTTACTTAGATATGTTTTGGGAAATGCCACTTTTTATCTACAAGATCTTGGTATTTATATTTGTATTTAAGGTTATACTAAACTCTTAGTCATTGAAACATGTGACTTCTATGTCCCATTTAGATTTATGCCTTGAATTCTACTTTTTATGATACTACCTTTATGATTTCTACTTTCTTTTTTTGAGGGTTTGCCTGATTTAATTGGTGTATGCTTTTTTCTTCGAGTCACTTGTCATTAGATAACATCTCACAGTGGATATTAAGTTTCTAATGTGACAGACTTTTTCAATTGTTTTAACTTTTTTTATTGAGATAATTGTAAATTCACAAGCAGTTTTTAAAAAAAAATTTTTTTAATGTTTATTTATTTTTGAGACAGAGACAGAGCATGAACAGGGGAGGGTCAGAGAGAGAGGGAGACATGGAATCCGAAGCAGGCTCCAGGCTCTGAGTTGTCAGCACAGAGCCCAAAGTGTGACTCGAACTCATTAACCGTGAGATCATAAGATGAGCTGAAGTCAGACACTTAACCGACTGAGCCACCCAGGCATTTCACAAGCAGTTTTAAGAAAGATCTCCTGTGTATACCTTTATCCAGTTTCCCCCAATAGTAACACCTGGAAAAATTATAACACAATATCACACTAGGTTGTTGACTGATACAGTCAAGATATAGAACATTTCCATCACCACAAGGATCTCTTATGTTGCCCTTTATGGCCACAACCACATCCTGTCTTCCTTACACCCTCCTTTACCCCTGGCAACCACTAAACTGTTCTCCATTTAAAAAAATTTTCATTTCAATGATTTTTTCAAAAAGGAAGCATACATTATATAAACTTTTTGAATTGGTTATTTTTCCTTCAACAGAAGTTACCAGAGGTTGGCCAAGGTCATTGCATGTGTCAGCAATTTGTTACTTGTATTGCTGAGTGCTATTCTACCCTGGGAATATTCCCCTGTTTGTTTAACCATTAACTCATTGAAGGACATCTCAGTTGTTTCCAGTTCTTGGTTATTATGAATAAAGCTGCAGTAAACATTTGTATATAGGGTTGTGGGAACACAAGTCTTCATTTCTGTGGATAAATGCCCAGGAGTGTAATTGCTGGGTTGTATGGCAATTGCATAATTTATTTATTATTATTATTATTATTATTATTAATGTTTATTCATTTTTTTGAGAACAAGAGAGACTGGGTGTGAGTGGGGGAGGGGCAGAGAGAGAGGGAGACACAGAATCCAAAGCAGACTCCAGACTCTGAGCTGTCAGCACAGAGCCTGACATGGGGCTTGAACACACAAACCATGAGATCATGACCTGAGCCAAAGTCAGACGCTTAACCGACTGAGCCACCAGGCACCCCTACATAATTTATTTTTTAACAAAATTAATAAAAACAACAAAAAACGCAAAATTCTTTTCCAGGAAAGATGTACCATTTTACATTCCCATCAGCAATGTGTAACTAGTTTCCTTGTATCTTCACCAGCTTTTGGTGTTATTACTATTTCCTATTCCTATTCCTACCATTCTGATAAATGTTTAGTGGTATCTCATTGCAGTTTTAATTTTCATTTCTTTAATGGCTAACGATGCTGAACATACTTTCATGTGCTTACTTGCCATGTACATATCTTCAAAGAAATGTCTATTATGCCTTTTGCCCACATTCTAATTGGATTGTTTTTATTTCTTTCCTATTGAACTTGAGAGTTCTATACATATTCTAGACACTAGTCTTTTGTCCCATCTGTGATCTACAGATATTTTCTTCCACCCTGGAACTAAACTGTCTTTTTATAGAGTAAGTATTTTCAATATTGATGAAGTCAAATTTATCAAGTTTTCTTTTAATGGATTATGATTTTCGTGTTAAGTATAAGAATGCTTTGTCTAGCCCTAGAGCCCCAACTTTTCTCCAAATTGTTTTCCTAAAAGTTGTGTAGTAGTATATTTTAGATGGAAGTCTAAGATCCATTTTGCGCTAGGTCTGAGACTTAGGTCAAAATTTTTTGCTTGTTTGTTTTCTTTTATTTTGTTGTTGTTGTTTCTGTCTAAGGATGTGCTTCAGCACCATTTGTTGAAAACTTTATTGATTTTTGTACCTTTGCCAAAAATCTGTTTGCATCATCTTTTAGAAATTCTATATTTAGGGGCACCTGGGTGGTTCAGTCAGTTAAGTGTCCAACTCTTGGTTTTGGCTCTGGTTATGATCTCGTAGTTTTGTGAGTTTGAGCATCGCTTCAAGCTCGGCGCTGGCAGCGTGGAGCCTGCTTGGGATCCTTTCTCTCTCCCTCTCTCTGTGCCCCACCCACACTCGTGCTGTCGGTATCTCTTTCAAAATAAATAAATAAACTTAAAAAAAGAAAGAAAAAGAAATTTGAGATGATTCAACCTGGAGTGCTTTCAGAAATTCCTTGAAATTCCTTTCACCTTTTGGTAGACTGAAATAATCCTCCCTGTACTAGCACCCTTTGCAATGCAACTTTCTAGTGCCTTTACACTCAGACTCTGGGCAAGGCTATGCCAGCTGCTTTGGACAAAAGAATGGGGCATAAATAAACGTGTTAGTTCTGAACTTAGGTGCAAAAGCCCTTGTGTATTTCTGCTTCTCCTGAATTCTGCAGTCATCATAAAAGCATGTTCTGGCTAGCCTAAGGATCATAAAAACATGGAGCAGAGTTCAACTACCCAAACCCCTGAGTGGAGGCCAGCATAGATAAGCCAGTAGCCAGTGGGTCCCCAAAGAGTTGAGCAAGCCCAGCAGAGCTCAAGGGGGCTACTAAACTCCCATTTATTCCCAAACACATGACAGCAGCACTGATTTTCATATATCACCGAGGTTCTAAAGTTGTTTGTTATTAAATATTATTGTGGCAACTGATAATTGACACATCACTTAGATGGCTTGGGCTGCTGTAACAAAATACCACAGGCTGGGTTGCTAACGAACCACACAAATGTATTTCTCACAAGTTCTGGAGATTGGAAGTCTGAGACCAGGGTGCTAACATGGTTGGATTCTGGGTTGCAGACTGCCTACTTCTCACTTTATCTTCACATGGAAGGAGGAACAAGCTAGGTCTCTGTGTCTCTTTTAGAGAGCACTACTCCCAATTGTGATGGCAGAGTCCAGTTACCTCCTAAAGGCCCCAGCTTCTATTATCATCATCTTGAGAAGGTGGAATTTCAACATATGACCTTTGGGAGACACAAACATAGTAGACCTGTTCCTTTATTTCCAGTAATGAACCAAATTTATCCTTAGTACAGAATTTATTTGGTTATTTCAATTGGTGGAGTTTGAAACCTGTGTTTGAATTTTCATGTCATCTATAAGTAACAATGTACATTTTTTTTTTTTTTGAATTCTCACACTATGCCTGTAAACACACATCTCTGGATACATACTTTTTTTCTATACGTATACTGAAAAAAATATATTATTTTTTATTTAACTGGTGGATAGCTGTCCTGTTGTTTGTGCAGTTATCCACAGGTTATCAGTTAAGCTTGTTATAGCCTTTCTTGTGATCCCTGAATGGATAAAGTTTCCCTTTCTGAATCCACAAAAATGAAGGTCATATGACAAATCCCATGTCAGTAAAATGAGGGAAAAAATATAACATATGTTCTATATCGGGTATTTTTAAGTGTGTAATATAACTTAAGGGTAAAATGAAATGGGACATAAAGAATCCAACATAGCACCATGATTTTCCAAAAGATCGAATATCATATATGTGTATAGAAACAATACAAATCTGTGAAGGATTTTTTTGGCTGTTTAAGAAATATCTGCATGTGACATGCAAATTCGCAGGTAGCTTTCTTCTTTAGAGTTTTGAAACTTCTAATACTCTTCCTTTTTGCCTTTGGGTTCAGTAGATTAAAAGGCACTTGGTCATTAAATAAACTTTGAAGATAGTGATGTGCAGATTTGACTTTGGGGTACAAATATACAGGAGCAATTTGCAACCCGGGAAGGTGGTAGTATGGGAGAGTAATATTTGAACAAGAATTGACTGAGGATGAATTTTCTGCTTCAGACAGGCATCAATAGCAGATGGTGAGGCCTACTGGGAAATAAGTCTAAGTACTGGGAAAGGAAATACTGTATTGTGGCAAATAGAAGATCTGACGCAGCAGAAATGTCTCACAGGAAAGTGAGGTGAAATTGCCCATTAATGTTTTATAAACACTTTTTTATAGAAGAGATAAAATTAATCGAAAAAAAGAGGGATTTTGGATAGCAAGATTTGTGCAGAAATGTTGCAGGATCCACTGGTAGTACTTGGGTATCTCTCTAGACTTTGTAATGTGTGCAAGTTTATAACAAAACTTTCTAAGTGTATTTTTTGAAGTTTAAGGTGTTTGGATACAACGTTGAATAAAATATGTGAATATTACGTTGAGGAAAAAAGATAACAGACTTTTAAAGGAATAGTAATGGAAGTTTATTTCTTTCTAAACTATGCTGTTTAAAATGTTTCCTATTACATGTCAAAGTTCCACTGTTACTGTATGAAAATAAACTTGTTGAGTATCACTATTTTAATGCACATTAAAATTTATTTAAAAAGAAGGGGTGCTTGGGTGGCTCAGTTGGTTAAGTGTCCAACTCCATTTCAGCTGAGGTCATGATCTCATGGTTTGTGGGTTCGAGCCCCGTGTTGGGCTCTGTGCTGACAATGTGGAGCCTGCTTGGGATTCTCTCTCTCTCTCTCTCTCTCTCTCTCTCTCTCTACCTCATCCTCTCTCTCCCAAAAATAAATAAATAAACGTTTTAAAAAAATAAATTAATTTAATTAAAAAATAAGATTAAAATATACTAATCAATTTTGTTTTCACTGAGAACCTAAAAATCCAAGTACCATTTTATAGTCACACAGACATACAAACACATATACACACACAAATATGCACACCCACACAAGTCCATCATATAACTATTTTACTTAATTTTTGAACATGTTCAGGAGAAAGTTTTCTATAATTTTATTTCAAAAATTTGGTGAGTATTTATTAAGTATTTTAGGACATAAAAGCTAGCTGGGACCAATGTACTGAAGTATGTATGATTGGTTAGCATTATTTTTTTGAAGACTTGAATAGAATATTTGGTTTAAATACATACAAGTAAATTAAATATTAAAAAAATCTGGTAGAATATTTCAAATATCTAATATATGACTGAAGTTATAATCCAATAAATATTTCTCTTTATGATCAAGCACCTATTTTGTATAAAATGGATTTTCTGTGAGGTCAATATATCATGTTGACTTAAACATGAGATACACAGGAAATATGAATGATACAGAAAGGCTTGACAAATAAAAATCTACATACAAAATTAATATATTTAAATAGTTATAGGCTGAATTTTGTCCCCCAAATTCATATGCTGAATCCTGAACCCCAGTACATCAGAATATAACTGTATTTAGATAGATGACGTCTTCAAAAAGGTAATTAAGGTTAAATGAGGCCAATTAAGGTGAGCCTTAATCGATTATGACTGCTGTCCCTATAGGAAGAGAAGATTAGGACACAGAAGGTTAATCATGTGAAGCTCAGGAAAAGATGTCTTCCTACAAGCCAAGGAGAGAGGCCTTGGAAGAAACCAACCCTGCAGACACTTTTATTTTGGACTTCTAGTCTCCAGAAGTTGTTTAAACCACCCAGTCTGTGGTATTTTGTTATGACAGTCACAGCAAACCAATACAAATGCCATAGGAAAAAATATAACTATTTTAGTAGAAGGTTGCCAAGTTTTGTTACTGTCATAATAATGACATTACGGTGTCATAATTATGAGGTGACAATATATTATAATATATTGTCATGGCATTTTAGAAAAAGTTATGTTTCCCTTAATATAATTTTCAACATTGTTATGCATGGGACACAACCACTCCTGCTACGAAATTTCTCTACATTCTATATGTAAACTCTCCCTCTTACAATCCCTTCTTCCCACCCAGACCCACTCACTTCCCTCTATGTAGCAGCAGGGATGGCTTATTATCAAAAACGTATCATACAGGGGGAACCTGGGTGGCTCAGTCAGTTGAGCATCCAACTTCGGCTCAGGTCATGATCTCACAGTTTGTGGGTTCAAGCCCCGCGTTGGGCTCTGTGTTGACAGCTCAGAGCCTGGAGCCTGCTTCAGATTCTGTGTTTCCCTCTTTCTCTCTCTGCCCCTCCCCCAATTGTGCTTGAAAATAAATAAATAAACATTAAAAAAAAAAAGGTATCATACAGGAAGTCTAAACTAAAGCAAGTGCATGACTTTGATAGACTTAAAAATCTTTCCATGTTTCCTATAACTCCCTTGGAGGGAATTTCTCTTTTCTTAATGAGCCAATTGTTTTCATTAACCACTAATTACTTTTTCTAAGCATAGGGGTATATGTGACAAAGATGATGAAATTACATGGGAAAATATTTTACTGATAATTGGGAAATGTTATACCAGCCAAAAATAGCAAGCATCCAGGAGATTATTACTTTAAGTTCATGGAAAAATTAAAGCATTAGTCTTGATGTATCATGATTATACCATGAAGACTAAAGATAAATTTTAATTACATTATTTTAAAAGCAAGTCACCAAACACTATTGTATAATACTTCTAAAACATAATCCAAATTTCAGTGATACAAAGACTTAGTAGGAATATATTTACCACATTATATTTGTCAAGCATCAGGGTCTCCCTATAGTAATTCCCTTAGCCATGTACAAATGGATTTTGTAGTATGTATCTAAGCCTTATTTGACAGTATGATTTAAATGGCACTCCAAACTCTTTCCAAGTTTTAGATACACTAGGAAATCTGGAAGCTAGGATTTGGCTGAATTTTCCATCTTTTAGAAAACTTTTTCGCCTAAGAGGTGATCAGAGTTATAAAATTTCTTGCGGTAGGCATTTAGGAAGTTCAGGATGCTGATGACTGTGCTCTGGAATCGTTCGCATAAACACAGAAGACATGTAAATTGTAGACCACTTGAAGAGTCAGCACAATGGCCAAGGCTTAAAATTAACCTGAAGATAGATCTACCTGCACTAGGGAAACCCAATAGCAGTCAAAGATCTTCATGGATGATTCAAAGCTAAAATGTCTCTCAGATTCTGCTCTTTCAGCTGTATATTGTCACACCAACAGACTAATAAAAGTGGATAAGAAAAACAATGGTTTACTTGCAAAACGAGAAGACTGAAAGATGCATTCCTTTCCACATCTTCAAGTTTTAGCCCAAATCAGGTGTCGGTTTAGTCGTTACATGTTTATGTTGTTTTTAAGAACTCATATTATGTCAAAGCATTTTGAAGTGAATTAAGAAACTAAATTTGTGAATATTCTAAAATAGCATTTGAAAAAAGAAAACCAGAAAGAAAATTTAAAAAGAGGGGAGAAACTGTAGCTCGTGTAGAATCCAATAGGTCTGCAAGAAGCAAACTTTTTTAAAATTTTTTAAAAAATTTATTTATCAATCCTGAGAGAAAGAGAGGGAGAGAGAGAGGGAGAGAGGGAGGGGAGGGGCAGAGAGAGAGAAGGAGACAGAGAATCCCAAGCAAGGGCTTGAATCCACGAAACTATGAGATCATGTCAGCCACAAGCAAGAATCAGATGCTTAACTGACTGAACTACCCAGTGCACTACAGAAGCAAACTGTTGATTAAAAAGTGCCATCTATTCTGGGGTGCCTGGGTGGCTCAGTCGGTTAAGCGTCCGGCTTTAGCTCAGGTCATGATCTCCGGGTTTGAGTTCAAACCCCACGTCCAGCTCTGTGCTGACAGCTCAGAACCTGGAGCTTGCTTCAGGTTCTGTGTCTTCTCCTCTCTCTGCCCCTCCCCTGCTCATGCTCTGTTTCTATCTCTCAAGAATAATAAATAAACTAAAAAAAAATTTTTTTTAAAAGTGCCACCTATTCAGTTGGAGAAAAATATTATATAATTCAATTGGTTGGTCTCATGTAGAGAGGACTGACAGTTCATTACTGAATCAAAACTCATTGCTTTAGTTCTCAGTCCATATGCATAGAGGCAAGATAATGTCATTGTTGAGAGTATGGTTATGTTGATTGGTTATGTTGATTCAAATCCTAACACTTGCTCGCTGGCTATCCCTAGAAATACAGCCTCAGACCTGGTTTCCTTGTCTGATAAAGGAGAAACTAACAATACTTCCTCACAGATATGTTGGATAATTAGATAATCAATGCGTGAAAATGTCCTTCACAGATGGCCTGGTATAAGTAAATGCTTAATAAGTGACCACCATTATTATTTACATTCATCATAAACAATCAAATCAATTTTCAATTCATACCTAAAGAAAATACAAAACTCTGAATATAAAAAAAGAGTGAAAAATATATACACTTCTGATACATATTCAGCACTAAAAAATGGCTTTAACAGACTTAGAATTTTTCATGGCCTCATAATGACAAAACATCTTAATGAAATGCTTAGGTTAGGATTTAAGGAAGTCGTTTCATACCAGGCAAAGCATTCTAAAGGGACAGAAAGATCTACCATTTTACTGTTCTGGGAAGAAATGATTTCTACGTCTGATTAGATAGATTATTATCCAGTTTATAAATTGTTTTATAATCTAAATACTACCTAAATCTTTGAATTTTCAATTTTAGTGATTAACATTTTATTCTAGAATTAATAATTATTTTGTTTTCAAATTTTCTGTTCTCCTCCCGCTGGCTCTGTGCTGTTTCTATGGACATTAGCTCATGATTTTTACTCCCTCTTTCCAAAGTATTTGAAATACATAAGACATGAAAGAAAGAAAGAAAGAAAGAAAGAAAGAAAGAAAGAAAGAAAGAAAGAAAGAGAAAGAGAGAGAAAGAAAGAAAGAAAGAAAGAAAGAAAGAAAGAAAAAGAAAGAGAGAGAGAGAAAGAAAGAAAGAAGGAAAGAAAGGAAGAGAGAGAGAGAGAGGAAGGAAGGAAGGAAAGAAGGAAGGAAGGAAGGAAGGAAAGAAGGGAGGGAGGGAGGAAGGGAGGAAGAAATTCAGAGTTCTTTTTTCTAATCAGCATACCAACTCTCAGTACACCCAGCCTGTTTTTTTTTGTGTGTGTGAAAGGGTATTTAGTGGTTTTTAAAAAGCACTGGGAGTACTGCTCAATGTTCTTCACTCTAACAAAAATTCAGGACAGCTGTGGAAGCTGAGATCCCAGGGAGATGAGGTAAGATTCCAGGTGCTGTCTTTGGCTGCCAGTTCTGTAAAACAATATTGTACTAAAATAAATAAATAGATAGATAAATAAACACTGCTTTTTTAATTACCAAGCAGGCAGGTTTGGGTAAGAGGTGTGCCAAGCCACATGTGTATGCTCACACAACGCAGCTTTTCCGTTGCTAACTTGTGTCCATTGGTGTGACAAGTGCCAGGAAAACGGAAGGCCAAGCTATCTCAGACACAACTGCAACAAGACAGTCCGAAGAAGTGTAGGCAGTGCTGTTTTGTCTTTTTTCTTTCCCTGATTGTCCTTCAAGACGATTAAGAGCAATTTGTGAGTGAAAAAATTTTTAAAAAGGTGTTTAAAATGAATTTCTTGGAAATATTCATTATAGTCAACTTTTATTTCATCCCTTCTTGGTTTACCAAAACAACTTGACATTTCAAATACAAGGGCCCATCCTTTCTCGCAGAGTCCATTCCATGCTATGAGTGAATCAACTTGCATTTATGTTATATGTGAATGATGTGGGGGAATCTTCAATATAAAAAGAATAGTAAAATTGAGGATGTTCATATCCAAAGATGAGGTAGTCAAAGTCATGTGTGAGGGAAGTGCATCCTTGATTTTTTTGTGGATTCAAGCAAAATTCTAGAAATTTCTCAGGATCCTATAGGGAGCAAGACTAAAGATCAATTCGTGATGTAAAGGAATGCTGAGTGGAGGACCCGCTTTTAGCTGGATAAACATAAGTTTATTACAGGAAATGATAGATCAACTTTCTCCAGAAGCAATTAATTATCTGCAAGCATGGACAGAAAAACATTGTCACAAACAGGGCAGATGCCAGTGTAAAAGCTAAGGGAGCAAGGGCATCATGGAAGAAGGTTAAGCTCTTTGTAAGGGATTGGTCATGAGTCTGTAAAGGGAAGGAAAGCAATAGTGTGGGGGGAGCTGGGTAATGATCTCTAAGTTTCTAGGGAGTTGGTGAGAGGGCTTGAAATCAGGAAAACACAAGCATATTTGTTGTTTTAATGCAGGGCTTGGAAAATTCAAAGGAGGGGTTATTTAAAACATAAGATTTTGGAAATGATTCTGAACTACTACAATAACGTCAAGACTTCATCCTTGCCTAGTGCTACCTTGCTTGCTACCATAGGATAGAAGTAAGAGAAGCTGAAGTTAAGAATGTGAAGGAAGAATGAGGCCGAGAGGTCTATGTGTATATTGAAGATGCTGTTAGGGGAAAAGGTGTAGAGAAAGATCGTAATCCAAGACTTGTGACAATGGAATACATGGGAGGCTCATCCCTGATCCTTGTACGTAACTACAATAAGGGCCAGGAAAGAACATTAGAAATGGATCATGTGAATTTAAAAGAATGCTAGAAAAACAATAGGGACTAGCTCCAAGACATTTTCCTCCCACTTCCTGTGGTACTGCCCTCTGTCCCATCAGCCTGAGATTCTTGACTTCAGAATTGCTTCTTTAAATTAGAGGGCATATGCGAAAACGTTCTCATGAAAAGGAATAAAAAATGACCTATGTTGTTTGACAAGATAGAGTAACGTATTTAGATTGGCTTCTACCCGTCTCAAGCTAACTCTCAGATTAGCCAATTTTCAATTTGGGAAATTTGGAGGTCCTAGATCCAAAAGGATGAGATATCAGGGTTTGGGGTGGAAGGGTTGCAAAAATGAGAGCAAAAAAAGCTTGGGAGTATCTGTATTAGTTTCCTCAGGCTGCAGTTACCAGAGGACCGCAAAGTGGCTGACATAAAATGGCAGAAAATGTGTTCTCTCACAGTTCTGGAGACCGGATGTCCAAAATCAAGGTGTCATCAGGGCATGGTTCCTCTGAGCCTCTGAGCAGGATCTTCCCTTGCCTCTCTTCTCGCTTCCAGTGGTTGCTGTCAATCCGTGTGTTCCTATGGTGGCTCCAATCTCCACCTCTGGCATCATGTGGCATTCTCCCCCCACCCCTGCCATATCTCTATGTCTGAATCCAAATTTTCCTTCTTATAAGGACACCAGTCATATTGTATTAAAGGCTCCTTCTACTCCAGCATGACCTGTGATATTATGATTTATAATAAGAAATATATCGTTGGTCTTTGACAAATTTCTGGCAGAGCTCCTTACACCCTTAGAATTCCCTGCAATGAGAGAAAAGTGTCTCTTGTTATGTTAATGAGGTGACCCTTGGATACACCTAAGAATGGGAGCTGTGTCTGGCACATAAAAAATGTTGAAAATATATTAACTATCTATATTTTTAAAATTTAATTTACAGAGCACCTCGTTTTTTTAAATGAAAATTTTGAATTATATTAAGTATAACTACAAGGAATATAACTAAATGACTGAATTTTATTTCAACTTAAAGTCTTAAGTAACTTTAAGGTAGCTTTTCCTAAAATAGTTTGTTTTCTTTACAGAAGATGACTTTTTGCATAAGTTTAAAAGCAATTACTTTATTACTTAGCTTTGACATCAGAAACTAAAATACGGCATTTATTAAAATATACTTGTTGGGGCGCCTGGGTGGCTCAGCTGGTTAAGCATCCGGCTTCAGCTCAGGTCATGATCTTTCAGTTCGTGGGTTCGAGCCCCGCATCCAGCTCTGTGCTGACAGCTCAGAACCTGGAGCTTGCTTGGGATTCTGTGTCTCCTTCTCTCTCTCTCCCCCTTCCCTGCTCATGCTCTGTCTCTTTCTATCTCTCAAGAATAAATAAACTTTAAAAAAATAATAATAAATAAATATATATATATGTATATATATGTATATATACACTTGTTAATTAACTTTTTCTGTACTTAAAGAAACCTGTGTTTTGTGTGTCTGTTATCATAAGTAATGCGAGTGATCAAAATAGTAGTAATTAGATAATATCGATCACTTACTAAGTGCCATTGTACCAAGTGCTTTATATACATTTTCTCATTTAATCTGTAAAACAGTCCCATTGTAGTATGTAGGAAATAATATTAATTCTTTTTTTTCTTAAATGAGGTCTGTGAAGCACAGAGTGGTCATGATAATTTACACAGGGTCACACAGCTAGCAAATGGTTTAGTGAGCACACAAACCAGTTTTATCTGATAGTAAAATTTGGGTTCGTAGCCTCTTTGCTGCAAAATCAGTTTCTGTGCCCCATTGTAATACACGGAAATTTTTAAAAAGGTGAAACACAATTGTTTATAAGTATGGTTTTTGGGTAGTTTTAAAATCAGCTAATCAGAGGACTAAAATATGCTTTGCGAGCATAATTTATTTATTTCTAGTATCCCTAGAGATGGCCTTAAATGAAATTATCAGTTCCTCAGTAAAGATTGCTCATTTTAGGAAAAAATGCTTTTCCTTCAGAAACATTTCAAGAACAGTAAATAGCAACGCCAAAATCTGTTTCTGTTATTATCTTACAAAGTTAAGCCTTGGTCTAGAAAATTTTCAAAGTCAAAAGGCCAAAAATATTACTTTCTTGTTTTCACGTACAGCGTTTTCATCATCCCAACAAACCACAAAACAGCATCCTGGAACCCCACCTTCATCAGACCTTGGTCACCTCTTCTCTCCCATGGATTTGTTTAGAATGGCTTTCTACTTCTGTCTCTAAGCACATGCTGATTAAAATGTTTTAATTAAAAGTATGACTACTACAGAAAAATTATTGAGCAATTCTTCAGGACGAAAATGCTTAGTGTTGGAAGCCTAATTCCACCGTTCATGTTTATACTGAGCAATATTTTCTAAAAGGTTCACCTTTGTGTTGTGTAATATTGGATTTAGTCCCAACAGCTAGAAGGTATTGTTTTTAAAACAAGGCCAAGCAAGCAGAAAAGTTTGTACGATGATACAGATTTGATTAGCTCCTAAACAAAACAAGTTCAGCCAGGTTGGTCTGCGCAGTTATTCTAAACTGAATCCCATAACTTTCCTCCGCAGCCATTGTTCTGAGAGCGGGCTTTTGTTATGTTCTACAACCATTTTTAAAAGGAAGATGCGACATGATCGCATGGGTCAGAGTGTGTGGCAGCCTGCACACAGAAACAATGGACAGGCGCTGGGATGGGAGCCAAGTCACTCAGAATTGTGATACAGCGTGTGAGAGATGAAAAGGAGTTTCACTAAGAAGTCAGTATGACCATTACTTACGAATGGGCTCCTGTTTCCTACTTGATGAAAACTCCCCACAAAGTAGAAAACCTCAGCGCTCTCTTTTGACAGGATTCTCCTCATTGCTTGGTGCAGCATTCCCTCTAGCAGCTGTTGGCGATGCAAAACCCCAGAAGGACCATCTTGGTCCAACCTGGGGAATTAATTAATGTTGATGATCCTAATCAGGGAGCAGGCTTTAACCCAGCCAGGCATCCACATGAGTTACAGAGTGGCTCATTTGAAACCTGTCTCATTTTTTCACAGAAGCAGAGGTATAGAAGATTAATTTAGTCCAGGGCTTCTCCAAAATTAATATGTATGTGAATAACCTGGGGACTGTGCTCAAAGTCAGATTCTGATCAGTAGGTTTGTGATGAGGCCTGAGATTCGGAATTTCTATCAAACTGCTAGGTGACGTTGATGCTGTTGGTCAATGGACCCAACATGGCTCTAAGTCTCTCCTTATCATTTTAAGGCAAGGCCACAACCTTGCCACACTGGCCGAATGAAAACTGCCCTGATTTAAAGGATATCATTTATAGATTGGACATTTTTCACTAACAATTCGATTTAAATTCAACAAATTTTTAATGAAAACTAAATTCTTTCTTAAAGTTAAATTCAATCTTCCACGAAACAGCTTATACCCATTTTCCCTGCTTTCCACCTAATGGCTTCTTATTCTCTAGTATGGCTGCCTTTGTCTTCTATAATAACAACCTGTTCTTAGTTTGTAGTCCTGTTGAGTCCTGGAGGCCACACTTCTGTGTGGCAGAGAAGCTTCTTTCGCTTTGGACATTCTCTGCTATGTTCAAGAATTACCTTAAAACATTGTGAAAGTCTGCTCTGCTTCCAAGATCCCCATAAGCAAGTACAATTTTCACCAAACCCAGAGGAAGATAAGATTTTCTCTGTAAGACAGAGTTTCTCAACTTCCAGGAACAGAAGTACCCAAGGAGCTTAATCCAAACACCAGGGGCACCTGGGTGCCTGGGCGGCTCAGTTCGGTTAAGTGTCTGACTTCAGCTAAGGTCATGATCTCGCAGTCCGTGAGTTCGAGCCCCATGCCAAGCTCTGTGCTGACAGCTCAGAGCCTGAAGCCTGCTTCAGGTTCTGTTTCTCCCTCTCTCTCTGCCCTTGCCCTACTCACGTTCTGTCTCCCAAAAATGAATAAACATTAAAAAAAAGTCAAACACCACACACACACGCACACACACACATACACACACAACATTTGCTCCTGCATCTCTCACCAGATTCTGATGGACAACTGGCTTTTCTCCACTCTTCACCCTCTCTCAATGTACCCTCATTAAGAACTACAGTTTTACAGTTTATTCATTCAGGCTTCCATCCTGTGTAGTGGGATGAATGGTGGCCCCCAAAAGATATGTTTCCTGGAAACCTGTGAATGTGACCTGATTAGGAAGAGGGTCTTTGTGGGTGCACCTGGGTGACTCAGTAGGTTAAGCGTCATACTCTTGGTATCGGCTCAGGTCATGATCTTGCGATTTTGTGAGTTTGAGCCCCATGTTGGGCTCCGTGCTGACAGTGTGGAGCCTACTTGGGATCCTCTCGGTCTCCCTCTTTTTCTGCCCCTCTCCCACTTGTGCTGTCTCTATCTGTCTCAGAAATAAGTAAATAAACTAAAAAGGAAAAAAAAAGCGTCTTTATAATTGTGGTTATAATTAAGTTAGACATCAAGATGGGATGCTTTTAGATTATTTGGGTGGGACCAAAATCTAACAGGTTTCTTTATAAGAGATAGAAAAGACAACACAGACACAGAGGAGAAGGTCTTGAAAAGATGGAGGCAGAGACAGAAGTGGTACAGTCACAAGGAATGCCAAGAGCCAGTGGAAGCTACAAAAGGCAGGGAAAGATTGTTCCCTAGAGCCTGTAGAGGAAGCGTCGTGCTGCTGACACCTTGATTTCAGACGTTGTGAGAGAATAAACTTGTGTTGCTACAAGCCACCCAGTTTGTGGTCATTTATCATGGCTGCTTTAGGAAACGAATACAACCAATAAGCTTCTGCCCATACTTGAGACACAGCTTTGTTATTTTCTTTTAGCCAAATTATAGTATTTATATGATTGTAGCTTAAAAAGACTGAAAGTCACCTAGAAACATAGCTTCTTTGTCTCTCCAGGACACTAGAAAGGCTGTTGAAACACTTCTACTCATTGCTCTCAGGAATACCAAATGACAGTGGAGGAGGCCAAATTCAGATACCCTTGAATGTGATGTTAAGTATCCTTCACAAATGCAGTCTAATGGAGTAGACAGATGCTAATAAAAATAATTCAGATAAATGTATAATTAAGGTTGCGTTAGGGGCCTGAAGAATGGCTCCACACTCTTGTGAAAGTAAAAGGTACTTCAGAGATGTCTGGGATGGGAGTCAGAAAAGACACTCCAGGAAAAGTGACAATTGAGCTGAATGTGTTAATTGATAAAGGAAGGGGAGCAGGAGGAAAACATTCCTGCGGGAGAAAAAGCTTGGACAGTGGTCCTATGGCAGAAGGGAACCTGTCACGTATGAGGAATGAAAAGAAAGCCATTGTGGGTGACACAAATAAAGAAAGCAAGGCGGGGGCACCTGTGTGGTTCAGTTGGCTAAGCGACTGACTCTTGATTTCAACTCAGGTCATGAGCTTACGATTTGTGAGATGGAGCCCCTCATCCAGCTCTGTGCTGACACCGCGGAGCCTGCTTGGGATTCTCTCTCTCGGTCTATCTCTGCCTCTCCCCTGCTTATGCACACACGGACTTACTCTCATGCTCTCTCTCTCTTTCAAAATGAGTTTTTAAAAAGGAAGCAAGAGGGGCAGTGCTGTTGGATGATGTTGGAAATTGGTGGCAGCACATGCTAAAAACTTGAATGCTCAATGAAAAAGCTATGGAAAGACCTTGCAAGGGTCATGTGAGTTAAGGGGCGTAGGTGGTGGTCGTCAGAGGGGTGAGGATGATGTGAACGGCTTTGTGGTTTCACAGACCACTCTGGCTCTCCTGTGAAGAGAAGTTTAGAGAAGGACAAACATGAAAATGAGAGGATTATCTGGCCAGCTAATTAATTAATCCAGGTGCGAGATGACCAGCGGGTGGTGATGCAGATGGCAGGAATAGAAATTTTGAGAGAGATTTTGGTGGTAAAGCCAACAGGAATTAATGCTGGCTGTACCACAGGGGGTACCTTTAGGAAAAGGGAGGTGCCAATGATGACTTTTGACCCCTGTCCTGACTTAAACAACAGGACACTCTATAGTGCTATTTATTCAGATAAAGGCTAATAGAAGACCAAGAAAGAAGGAAGGGTCAAGAGCCAGGTTTGGGAAGTGCAAAAGCTGAGATGCACTTGAGATATGTATGTAGGGAGATCAGCTGAGAGCTACAGAAATGTTCAGAGGACAGAACTAAATATATAAATTCGGGAATCATCAGTGAATAAATGGTCGTTGAAACAAGGGGAAGTATAATGTTGCCTGGGAAGAGAGTAAAGAAAGAGAAAAGAGGCCACACACTGAACCTGGGGGAACATAGCATTTAAAGTCTAGGTGGAGAAAGATGATGAGACTTTCAATGCTACTGCAGAGGAACTGCCCCAGAGAAGAAAAACTGGAAAAGAAAGATGTCCTGGAAGAGAAACAAAGAGTATTTCAGGAAGGAAAAATATGGGGAGCAGAGGTCAATGATGTTTTGAGAGGTCAAGGCAGATAAATAAAATATGGTGCTTCCAGGTAGAGAGGGTAGAGAGAAGACAATGTCGACTTTCACTCCCTCCCAGAATCTTTTCAGAAAATTTATTAGAATAAAGGGATTTCCTTTTTTTTTAAAAAAAGCCATAAACCTACAAAAACGGAGATAATATGAGAATAGAGAGCCGCAAAACAAGTTAGAAACTGCAGAGGAAATAGGCATACAATGTGGGAATTATTATACCCAATAAAGAATGGAATTTTAAATGGCAACATGAAAAGTCCAAAACAAATAAACACATCAAGTAAAACTCAGTTTGTACCACAAAAACATCAAAAGACTCAGGAATTAGATATATCAGATAGCTCTAGAAGTGGGGTAAAGGAGTACTTTTAGAACAGAATAAAGGCATTTTCAGACATCAATCTTCTTTGCATCTGCTATGCAGGAAACTGTGTCTGTGTCCTTCCGAAATGAGTGCATGAAGCAAGGAAAGAGGAAGACTTACAGCACAGGATGCAGGAGGTCCAAACTAGATAGAAACAAAGGCACAAGCTGGGGCAGGGGACACTAGGAGGACAACTGCCCATCCAGCCTGGAGCAGGTCATAAACCTCTGGGAGAGAGGAGATGTCTCTGGCAAGATACGTCCTGATGATGTCCCAGATGCTTCAGGATAGACTGAGAGAAAATTTAGGCAACAGGTAAAGTGTTTGGAGAAGAATTAGTGATAAAAACATACAAATGGAGCACTTCAAGCAAGTCAATTATTAGGTCTAGGAAAAAACAGCGCAGGAATATGTAAAGATTCTAAATTATGACATGACTGTCTTAGGAGAATGGGGGTGTTGGGCTAGGCAAATTGCTCATGTGAGGAGGGCACGGGGGCAAAAAGAAACTCAACAAATAATGACTATGACTGAAAAATCAGCAGGTAATATAACACAAGAATATTATTTAGCTATGCTTTTGTAGATGTAAAATAACCAGCTAAGAAGGATGATGATGGTTGCCCTTGGCACAGGGAAAATGGAGATGGGCTATAGGTGTAGGAAACAGCCATTATGCTGTATTTCTCTGTTTGTAACAAACTCTATAATTCTTTGAATCTTTAAATCCCTTGACTAAAAAATCAAAATTAAAAAAAAATTTTAATGTTTATTTCTTTTTGAGAGAGGGAGGGAAGGAGGGAGGGAGAGAGAGAGAGAGAGAGAGAAAGAGAGAGAACGAGCCGGGGTGAGGCAGAGAGAGAGGGAGACACAGAATCTGAAGCAGGCTCCAGGCTCTGAGCTGTCAGCACAGAGCCCGACGCAGGGCTCGAACCCACAAGCCGTGAGATCATGACTTGAGCTGAAGTCGGACGCTTAACCAACTGAGCCACCCAGGGGCCCCCAAAATCAAAATTTTTTTAAAAAGAAAGAAAAGTGGGAAAAGAATGAAAAATGTCCATTGAATTTTTGACAAGTAACTCTTGAATGCCCAGAAATGAATCATTACATTGGTGTTAAGTCACCGAAGCCATTTAAAGATGAATTTGGTGGGCAATGGTGTCACTGGTTGTCATTTTAAATCACTCCCCTGTGAGAGGCACAGCCTTGTCCTCTAAGGGTGGTCGCTGAGCGCTAGACTCAGACTCAGCTGAGGTGTCTGTTCATATTTAGTTTCGTGGGCCCTACCATTACTTTTATGAATCGGAATATTTAGGAGAGCCCCCTGGATAATTCTCTTGCCCACTAAAGTTTGAAAAGCACAACCTAGGGCCGTGATTTTTAACCATGTGGTCTCATCCAAGAGACAAAGGAGTAGTTTTAAGATACCCATCCCCTATTCCACTGCCTACAGCCATCCAAACTCAGTAAGTCAGGAGTGTTCTCACTGTGAATATATTCCCTTCACAAGTTCACCAGATGCTTTTGAGGCTCATTCCTGCATCAGCTGTCCTACTAAGGAATTCCAGAGCTGCTGGCGTCTGTCCTTTAGGAACTTTTGGGAGACTAGACAGTTGTGCAAAGAACTGTAGCCATGCCTTTCAGAGGCTATAGCAGATGCTTTTCTACTTGGTAGTGGAAAAGACAATCTGCATCATTGTCTTGGAGCCCTTATTTATGTAGACAAACTTGTGCCAACTATTTTGCCTTCTGTTGCTTCACTTAATTATGCCACCTCCTTAATGATAACCCTAATGATACATTTTGGTTGTAGCTGGATAGTATACTCCAGTAAATATCGGGGGGCACTGAAAGGATTATTCTGTAGCTTTTTCATGCTTTCCCACATAACTTAAAAAAAAAAATTAAAACATACGTTCTCTCCCAACCTGGTGCTTAAAATATATTATTATTTTGCAAAATTCATTATCCCGTAGTTTTGAAAAATGCCAATTAATGGAAAAAATATTAAAATATGCCCTCTTGTTTTCAATAATGTGTGTGCTTGAGCTTCTATAATGAAACATTTATTATTATAATAATGTTATAGTATTGTTATGTCAAAATATTCTCTGTGGTATTTACAGAGTTCAAATTATCTTACCAAAAGTATAATTTGTAGTAGTATAATTTGTAGAACCTTAAATAACTGATATTCCCAAATAATTAATATAATGTCATTTCTAAAACCCATACTTTCAATCTGGAGGGCTATGGCTCACAAAATAGCCACTTAAAAAAACATGCTAAGGAGTGATTAAGAGTCTTCCTATAAGACTAACAAGGCCATTTGAGTAGACGAGCTGACTGGCTAGAGAGGACTCACGTTCCACCAAAGCATCAGACTTCTAAAGGAAACCCCCCCACCCAGCCCCTTTCATCCAGTGGGGCTTATACCAGAGGATCACTGGCAGTTCTAATATGTTGTATGAGGAAGACAGGAGTGAAATCCCATCAGGTAGGATCAGCTTACATTATTCAAAGTTTAATATTTATAATAAATTCACAGGGCCCTGAGATTATTGACTTTTCAGGAATAAGATTTTCATAATTTAAGGAGTCATGCAGGTTTTCTGCATTAAATGTAGCCTTACAAGTGGTTTTACATGAGAAGTTAAAAAGTACCAATTAACAGAGGCAGTAAAAGAAGACACAACCATATACTCATACCATATACCCAGAAGGAATCATTACATATATTAACATTTTAAGGTTAAAAGTGGCAGTCTAGTCCTAAGCCAAAACAACATTTTCATATTCAGTTTAGAATTAAGAAAATGGCACCTAATCCTTATATGTTATTTCTCATATGGTTAGGGAATTTGAGAAAAATATATTTTTAATCTCTTCTCCTGTACCCAAAGTAAGACCTCTGGGTATAACTATTGTTAAATATGTACTCAGAGTTTCCTTGGACCTCTCCAGACCAGATATTTACAGGGCCACAAAAAACCGTTACTGGAACTTTTTTGGTAAATCCTTCTTAGTTTGTATTTAGCAAGGGTCTTGGTCCCAAATATTACCAGTGGCCCTTGGAAGGCTATTCCCAAGGGTCAGCCAGCAGTCTTCAGAGGGACAAATGTATAGGTCCAGCCAGAGGAATGGACAGGAGCTCAGGATGTCACAGGTGCTTTTACAAAAGAGCCCCAGCTGGCAGGTTCAAGGGTGGAGGGGGGGGCGCGGCACCTGGAAGACCTTACAAGAAGCTCTAAAGAGTCTGGTCAGTTGGGAGAGGTCAGGGTCATCTTGGGGGGCAACGAGTCACATACAAGTGAAAGACACAGGGATTGAGTTGAAGCATTTATTACATCTGCTTTTGTGAAAATAAATCGTTTTTCACACACAGCCCTTGATACTAGGGAAGTCTCCAGGTTGCTAAGCATCCGTCTCTTCCCTCAGGGTATGTGGTCTGTGTTTTTGTTCTGCCCTGTTCCATTAGAGTGTCAGGGCAATGCAGAAGAGGTGAGGACACTGGCATCTTTCACTCTCTGTCATACAAGGTCACATGGAGACCCATACAACATTACCTGAGTTTTCCCAAGTGACATGAAAATAACTCCTCAGCTTGTGCCTGGTGTGCGGTCCCCAGCACTTGGGACTGTACTTCATGTACCTGTGGCTCTGCCAACCTAACACCCTCAACTGTCCCTAGAGGCCCCTGGATGTCCCACAAATGCCTCTGGAGGCTTCTGTCTCCCTTAGCCAGTGGGGGGAAATACTAACAGGTGCACAGTGACTCCTTCGGGGAACTACCCAACAAAGAATCAATGTAGGGCATTGCTCAGTGCAAAATAGGTGCCACACATAAGTTCAGCTTGAGTCGAAACTTATAGAGTCTACTTAATACAGCATCTAATATCAATAATAGAAAATTTTATTTACTTTGATCTTTTTCAAAATACCTATACATACAAGCATTTGTTAAAAATAGTCTATAAATAAATTTAAATGAAATGATTGAGTATACGTAATTTGCATATTCTCATAAACTTGAAAATTGTGATTGCAATGCTAGATATAACAGAAATGTGTACAGATGCAATCAGAGCTGAAAGGACAGAGCAGTAAAGTCTGGGTCAAGGAGCACTTCTCCATTGGGATACCATTCATGTTAGGGTTTGGATGATAAATAGAAACTCTGAAAAAGAAGGGGTCTTGGGTGGCCAGGGTTAGAATTCCAGGCAGAGGGAACAAGAAGTGTAAAGGAATGCATGGCATATTCAGCTATTTTAACCCTGAGGTTTTCCAAAACCAGCTAAAGTTTTGCCTGCAGCTAGTTTTGCCTGCAGCTAGTTTTGCCTGAACTAGCTTACAATGTCCATTGTAAGACATTTACATGGAACCAGAGCAGAAGAAAAGCAAGTGGGAAGGGAGGAGGAGGAGGAAACACCACTCCAAAGATGCATTCCTGAGCTTGTCACCACCATGGGCAGCTGGAGCTCCAGCCCTTTTGGGACCCTCAGAGGAGTGTACAGATTGAACTCCAGACTTTGCTCAGGAACAGGGGTCTATTTACTGCCCCTAGTGGTCAAAGTTGGCCCTGGAGCGCTATCTCCCTTGGCTGAACAGATTCCCACAGGTACCTCATGTGCAGGTGGCAGAGAAGCCCTGTTGTGGGAAATCAGGGACATGCTGTTCAGTGGAGGCCAGATGTGGTCAAGGTTCACCTTAGCACAGCTGGTTGTTGCCGTAGAGGCTGGAGTAAAATGGTAGCTCAAAACGATGTAATGCCGAGTAGAATATATGTCAATATATAAGGTAAGAAAAAGTCTGATACGCAGGCAGAAAATTTGGATGCAAAATTTAGAAAGAAGTTCTAAAAAGTTAGATTGTGGATACATTATGAAAGATTTTTAAGTGCTGTGTAAAAATGTGCTTGATCCTGTAGTCAATAAAGAATAATCCAAGTTTTTAAGAGAGAAGAGACTCAATCATATTTGTAGCTCAATATGGGGGCACCTGGGTGGCTCAGTCAGTTGAATATTTGTAGCTCAATGAGTTAATGCTGGTGTCAGTCACTGCTTATTTGACCAATGGATGGAATTCACCTTTAGGCCAAGCACTGTGCTAGTTCTTGGCCATACTATGAAAACAAGATGAGTGAGATGATCCTGCCTCCTCAGGTCCACAGCCTATGGAGGAAGACAAATTCACAAGCCTTTGCTAAAAACTGGGGTAAATTTTAAAATGGGAGATATGGGTGCTATTGGAGCACACAGCAGGAGTGCTTGGACTATTTTGGGGGTTTCCAAGAAGACTTTCCCAGAGAAGTAACACTAATTCAATATTGAAGGGTGAGTGGAGTCAGCTGTATAAAAGAGGAAAAGAAGAAATAGCCCAGACAGAGGAACAGTCATTGGCAGGAGGGACAGAGGGAAACCAGCATGGTGAGTCAGCATGGCTGTAGTAGTGAAGTGTGGGTGGGGAAATGCTCACAGATGTCTGGAAAGGTAGAGAGGATCTAGTCTGTGCAGCAATTTTGAAGAGAAAGAAAGAAAGAAAGAAAGAAAGAAAGAAAGAAAGAAAGAAAGAAAGAAAGAAAGAAAGAAAGAAAGAAAGAAAGAAAGAAAGAAAGAAAGAAAAAGAAAAAAAAAGAAACTGTCAAGAATCACTGAACTGAACTAAATGAACATAAATGTTGTGAATCGCCCTTGTTCTTTTAGTGCAAATAAATTAACTTTTATTTAGATCTAGCCTGCATCTTCCTAGCCACATTTTCAGCGAATTTACTTTTGGCAGATGGAATAGAGACAGTTTTCCCAGTTCAGAACTCACCGTAACATTCCATGATGGACACTCAGGTAGCCCCCTCACAACCTACTAGGTGGGCTCATCCTCCAGGGCTAGAATTACATTGCACACAAAGGATTATGGCATCACAGCAGATTCTTGAAAATGAGGCTGAGGGGTGCCTGGGTGGCTCATTCGGTCAAGTGTCCGATTCTTGGTTTTGGCTCAGGTCGCGGCTTCATGGATTTGAGCCCCATGTCAGGCTCTGCATTGGCAGCATGGAGCCTGCTTGGGATCCTCTCTCTCCCTCTCTTTCTGCCTTTCTCCCACCTGTGCTGTCTCTGTCTCTCTCAAAATAAATGAACTTTAAAAAAAAGAAAACTATGCTGAAATTCTTATAAATATATATATATATATATATATATATATATATTTTAAAAAACCACTTCAGCCTGTCATTATTTTGTTCTTCCTTTCTTTTGTCTCATATAACAAGCTGGCCTTACCTGTCTTGTTTCATATCGATTCCTGTTTTATGACCTCGGCCAAAAAATATTTCTATTATTCTATACATAGAATATATCTGCTCCTTTCCTGGTGACTCCTGGTGTTTGTTGCCCCCTGCCATCTTTTTGGAGAGAAAAAATATGGCACACAGCTCCGAGATGGGACACGCCTGTCTGCTACATTGGAGAGGTATTAGAGGTTAACTAGGGGTCGTACTGAGTAACAGACTATTTGCTTTGCATCAACTGTAGTTTACAAGAGCAAACGTGATACTCCAGGAATGTATGCAATGTATGTCATGTTAAATCGGAGGTCATCCTCTCACATGTCAGGACATGGCTTCTAGTCTGAAGTTCCAAAACTTTAGAGGCCTGTGAAGTACTTGGCCAGGTTCCAGGGGAGAGCAATGAAAGTGATAAAAGATTGGAAGGCTAATACCTTTGAGGGAAGGCTAAAAGAACAAGAATTATTTCTCCTCTAAATGAGAAGTCAGAGATAATTTAACAATCTTCAAGTATATGAAAGGTTTAATGTATAGAGCCGTGGTGTCCAAATCCAGGGACGTCAGAGGAAGGTGACGTGGGTACAGAGAAGGTACTCTGGCAGGGTGGGAGGCTGTACATTCTTCGGGATGTTTTGCTACAGAACCCCCTTCCTCTGAGGCCCAGAAGATTGGATCTTATCTAGCAGTGAGGTGTCATGGAGCGTCTGTGTGAGCACTGGGGTAAAATAAATGACTTCTAAGATTCCTTAAATTCAGTAGTTTTCGGGTTTTTAAAAGGTCTTCCATTTGAGGGGACTCTGAGGGCAAATAAATTACTGGCCAAGACTTTATTCTTATACTTTCTAGAATTAGTAGCACGTCCTGATCATTACTGGTAATATCTGCAAACAGGATTCTAGAAGTTTGTATACCACCAGTTTACCAGTTTTCAGACAATTAGACACAACACACATGCACACAATACATACACAATAGGCAATAATCATGTTAGCAGTCCTATACACAATACTTCCTAAAATTTCTCTATTTGTATTTCTTTGGGTCATCTCTCTTCCACTTACCTCCTACTATCTGATAAGATACTGCTGTCCTGAATCATGCTAGTCTTTCATTGTCAAAACCGAGAATGATAAATATATAGTCTAATAATTCAGTTGAAATAAACATTCTTCCATTTCAGTAGCAAAATCTATGCATAGAGACACCTGCATATTTGGGGAAGTATTCTAAGTTACAATTTTATGACAGACAGCAGCATAGCATTCCATTTAAAATCTTTTTACAAAGGTGGGTGATAACAGAAGCTAGGACAATACAATAAAATACTATGTCTGCAATAAAAAGTCAGACTTCACTCTCCTGAAATGGGCTCATGCAGATCACTATATCTCTGTTTACGGGGAATTTTAAGATAGTCACAAAACAAAACTGCCAAGCATGAAAGAATAATTCCTTTAACAGCTGTTCAGTAAGGTCAAAAACACAGAAACTACTGAAGGTTACAAAAGTGTAACTAGAATTCTTGGGAGTTTAGCTCCATTGCAACAGAAATTTCAGAGTCATCTTCTGATTGTATTCCACCAGTTGCTGGAATGCTTGGGATTGGTTACACGATTTTAGGAGCTCAATTCTGTCATTTGACTTACCACCTCATGCCATCACGACTGAGGAGACAGAGTTAATAAATAAAAGCATAGATGTCTCTGATGCTTAGTTCAAAATAGAAACAAACATGGATCAATAGGAACAATCTGACACCAATATCCCAATTTCTGCCCAGACATCAGCAATGGGAAGGCTATTGTGCACAATCCTGAAAATCTGTTCTCCAAATGCACTATTGACAAAAGAGCTGGACATAATAAGAAATTAAATGAAGCCGAATAAATACCTGTACTGAGGTCTAGACATCAAAACTATATTTGGTGAAAAAAAGCAAGAGAGAAAAAAGGAATAGATCAAAAGGTCATCAGATGAAACATTGCTATTTTTGTGGTTCATAACTCCAAATTGAAATATAAAATCAGCTCAAAGCCAGATTTGTTTTCTTTGACACTTAATTTGAATAGATTTCTCTCTACTTTTACATTTATAGAGCTTTGCCTTTTTTTTTTAATTCTCAGTGAATCCCACATTTTATTAAATAGAATTCAGCAGTTTTATTTTGAATTTGAAGTCATCTCAAGGAACTTCCAATGCAAATAGTTTTGGCAATTCTGTCTAAGAGCATAGAGCGGTTAAAACAGAAATTAATATAAATGAGTGTACTGTGACCATGAACATGTTTATCAAGGTGACTCCTCAAGTTCCTTGTTAACCTCATCTGCTCTTAAATTTCATAGATTTAGTGTTGTTCTTTCTAGCAGTCAGTATTACCTCAATATTTCGAAAGTCTCAGTGACTTCATACTGTTAATACCACATTTGATTACATTTGTTATTAAAGAGATTAAAGGTAAGTTTGTACTGTAAGAACTGTTTCTCATCAGTATAAATGCAACAAAACATAACTCTATGCAGATCCGGCTTCGAATTTGGAACTTTCCTCTATTAAAGTGCCTTTGGCTTACAATGAAACCAAAACAAGCACTGAAGTGAAATTAGTCAGACTTTGGCAGATATTTTTAAATTTCTCAGGTGGAACAGCCTAGAAATATTTGGTTATTAAATTGCCTTTCAGAATAAAAAAAAAATCTTAATGTAAGCGTGAAAGATTCGAAACACTTTTGTATTTGACAAATTTCTCAATCCTAAGAGATTGATGGTTCGATTATCACACCCATTGTAGAGCTAGGAAAATCAAGGCAATATATCCAAAGTCATGGCAGTACCAGGGCTAAAACCTAGTCCTCTGAGTTGAGCTCCTACAATTGCTTACTCAGTCTCAAACACATACATTTCCACAGAGGACTCCCATTTGTGAGATGTCATGTCACAAAGATGTATTGGCAAGGGATGATATTTTCCCATTGAAACACTGTGATAAAGAGAATTTGGCTTTCCAGAAAAGTCCTTGACAGCTTATTTGTTCAAAAGAAGAATATTCATGGAGCTATATTTCCTACCATACTTATAATGATGTTTCTTTAAAAATGCGCTTTGAATTCTCTTTGGGGGCAGAGAAATATATTTCACTTAATATAGAGGATCAAATTCTCCCTCCCTCATGGCAGTGGGAACAGGCTCCCCACTAATTTCTCCACAGCTCCACATAGAAGTGATTAATGGGGTGCGTCTGGGTAGCTTAGTTGGTTAAGCATCCAACTCTTGATTTCAGCTGATTTTGGCTCAGGTCATGATTTCACAGTTTGTGGGACTGAGCCCCATGTTGGGCTCTACGCTGACAGTGTGGAGCCTGCTTGAGATGCTCTCTCTCTCCCTCTCTCTTTGCCTTGCACACATGTGCTCTGTCTCCTCTCTCTCTCTCTCTCTCTCTCTCTCTTTCTCTCTCTCAAAAAAAATAAACAAAAAAAAAAGTGGTTAATGGGTGGGAGCTCCAAGGGGTCACTGTAAGGAATGCAGAGTTTCTTCAGTCTCCCTTAGATGATTCCTCTTAAGCTGATTCTTCATTATACCCCTTCTTTTCTTCTTCAAGCATTAAGGAATGTCTTCTTTCTTCCTTTCTTATGCAAGAAAGCCACTCCTTTCAACTAGAATTTTTATAATCTCTCTTTTATTATATCGTCTGAAATACACATTTCTTTGAACATTTAAAAAAAAATTTAATGTTTATTTTTGAGAGAGGGAGAGAGAGCGCAAGTGGGGGAGGGCAGAGAAGAGGGAGACACAGAATCTAAAGCAGACCTCAGGCTTTGAGCTGTCAGCACAGAGCCTGACTCCACACACCATGAGATCATGACCTAAGCCGAAGTCGGAGACTTAACCTACTGAGCCACCCAGACGCTTCAGTTTCTTTGATCTTTAAAAAAAACATGTGCGAAACAAGTAGTTCCTAGCCCTCCAGCTTTTAAAATGTCGTACTTTATTTAGGATCCAGTTAAACTCCTCAAGGATGCATCCTACATACAGCAGCATACCTGGGGCTCACCTCCCTCCCCCATGAGTCCGAATCCTGCCAACTGTCTTATGCTCTCTTGGTCCTCTCCCACTTCCACTTTCCACACTGAGGGGTACTTAATGTCGAAATTTTGTCTCCACGACGTGTGGTGTACTTCCCTCTGACTACAAACCTTGTCGAGGCCTGTTCTCCCTTTCTTTTGCACTCAGAATACACGGCTGCATGTGACTAAAACTTCACTAACGGTATGAGGACAACCAGGGATGGTGACAGCATATTGAAAGTCACTGGTCTCAAAGTTTCATGACTCTTCTCTGCCTGTTTTAGTGTCTTAGAGCTGCTCTAACAAAGTAGCACAAATTGGACGCCTTCAAATAGAGATTTATTGTCTTCCTAGCTTCTGATGGTGGCCATCAATCCCTGGTCCTCCCTGGCTTGTAGCCTCTATTGTCACCCAGCACACTTCCTGTGTGTCTCTGTCTGTGTATGGTGTTCTTGTCTGTGTTTTGTGTGTCTGTTCCCTCTTCCCTCTTCTTGCAAGGACATCAGTCATATTGTATCAAGAGCCCAACCTACTCTAGTATTGCTTCATCTTAACACAGCTAATAATTATACCTGTGACAGCCCTATTTCTAAATAAGGTCACATTCTGAGATATTGAGGATTAGGTGATTATAGTAGTCAAGGTTCCCCAGAGAAACAGAACCAATAGAGTCTATCTATCTGTCTATCATCTATCTAGAGATATTATGAGAAATTGGCTCATGATCTGCCTTCTGTAAGTTGGAGATCCAGCAAATCCAGTGGTGTAATTTCCACTGGAGTCCAAAGGCCTGAGAATCAGAGGTAAAAATGGTATATATCCTAGTCCAAGGGCAGCAGACCACTTTGAGAGGAATTCTTCCTGAACCCATTAGTTGAGTGATGTTTGCACTGGGTTTGAGGGTGGCCCGGACCACATTCTAAGCATAAGAAGTACTTCTCTTGGTGACATAGGGTTGTGTATGGGAACAAGTTCCTTTTGCTTATTTTCCTCTCAACTAGCCAAGATTGATAGTTGTAGTGTTAACTACAGTGTCAAGTGTCTTGTCTTCTGGTCTGCCTCACCAGGACAGCCTCCTGCAAAAAGGACAGTCTATGTGTTTCCTCTATTGCATCCGTCTCCCCTGCTTTTCCTTCATACCACAATGAGTCTTGGGAAGCAACTAGGACCAATTCCAGACAGTTTTTCCCCACAGAGTAGGCTACTTTTTTGAAGAATTGTGCCTATTGCCTTCATTTAAGATCTTCATCCATGAGCATCATTTCTTAACATTTTCCTGCACTCTTGTTTGACCTTCCCAATACCTGGCCGCCATTTCACATATACTATGACTCAGCTTAGAGACGTCTCCTAATTGCACCAACAGAGGCTTTTTTCCCCTTTCTTTCAGCCTTTAGCCATCTGTATTATTTTGGGGTGATTACCAAGAGGCACAGGAAACAGTATTATTTTTATGCCTATTATTCAAAATCCAAAAATGAAGACTGGTCTCTTATTTTTGCTTTGTTTCAAACTTTATTTAACTTTCCATTTCTCAGGAAAAGCTATGAAGACAAGAAAACTGAAAAACCACATTCAAAGAAATTAACCCCAATAATGATGCAGCACATACAGAAAAGAATTCTTTGGTTCTACTTAAAGAGCTTGCCACGATCTTACACTTTGGCATAGTTTTAATGGTGGATTTGACCTTATTTCCAAGAAAACAAACACAAAGTCTGGACTTTAAATGTCCTAAGAACCCCACATTTAATTTCATGCTTCAAAATAACAATTTGTATGAGATTTCAAAAGTTTAGAATAATAAATGTTTCTCCAGTGATCCATTCACACATACTGTCTTTACCCTCAGAAATAGATTCAGGTGAAGAATAATGAACATGAAAAATTTTGAACTAATAGTATATTTTCCTGACTTTATTTTATGGACAGAAAGTTTATTTCTAGATCATCTATATAGCAGCATCTCCTAATCCCTGACCTCTTAAAACTATTGAACTATAGTAGTATGTCACTTTCATAGTGTATACTCTTGGCTTTTCTTTTCCTTTTGGTGAATACAAAAAGGTAAATGTGAAATGCCCACATTTAGATATACTCATATGTGAAACACCTTGTCACACTAATCAAGAAATCTGGAAATGCATTGTCTTAAAACTAACTGGAATTAGAAATAAAACTAATGAAAACTAAACTGTTTTCATATACAGATTTGCACTTTTTAGATAAAAACCTACAGAAGGATGAATATTCCTATACAATCATATTCAACCAAACCTGGACTTTCAGGTGAGAATATCAAGGATGTGCTCACATATATGTCAACTAAGTCAGTACAAACAAAGGCTGTGTAGTAGAAATTTAACCTAGCTGAACTTTGCAGACACTTGAAAAGTTAGGGCAAAAGCTTTGTAAATAGATTGCCTCTCTTAACATGTTCTAACTTTTCTCTCACTGTTACCTATGCTGCCAGGGGTGGGTGGGCAAATATCTTTCGGCTCCTGAACACCCCTTTGTTTGGAAGCAGAGAGATCAGTGGTTTGGCCTGCCACAATTGTTTTGCTGGTTGGCACAGAGTTCTAATTATTCTGTGATACATCATAAGATATAATAGATCACACAGTAACCACATTGTTCTTCATCTGGGGTCCTTTCTTTTCCACCCCAGTTTCTGCTTACGGCTGGGTCTTCTAGCCTCTCTGAATCTATCTACCTTCTGTAAGTGTTCTGATCATTAGTATATTTATTAATACATTCTGCCAGTGAATGCAAAGAATATAAGGGTGGTCAGACCCTTATATTAAAAATAAAAATAAATTTCTTTGAAGAGGGTCAGTTATGACATAAAGAGCAAACAATTATCATGTAGATGCATTGTCCAGATTACATGTGCTTCAATTCCACCTGCGTGCAAGTGGTGGTATATAGAAAGTTATCTATTGAAGATTTTTCTGACTTGCTCCTTAATGTTACCTCTAACATTAAATGTGACATTAGCTATGTAGGGAACATGAGGGAATGGATATATTTAATTTTTAAAAAATGAAATGTAAATTGGAAAGTTAAGGGTTAAAACCACTGAGCAGTAGCAATCATCATATCTTTATTAAGTATTTACCATGTGCAAAATGTGTCATTCACTGCTATGGGGATATAAGCAGATGAATTTGTCTCTCAGGAAGTTTTAACATATTCTTGCAGATGACATGGAAATTAAAACAGATACAGACTAAGCCAGAAATAAATGATTTTCACAAACAGTAAATGATTAACTTCTGAGACTAATTAATAAGTCCAGAAGAAAAACTGCACCAGGTTAGGGTCTGAAAAGGTCTCACAGGAGAGTAGATGGAGTGAAGCTTTGAAAGATAGAAATTAGGTATGTAGAGATAAAAAGGTAGGATTCCAAGAGTGAAAGGAGGTATGAACAGGCTTGGAAAATCCCGAAGTTATTTGGCCGGAGAAGATGGTTAATGCAGGTGAGTTGTAAGAAATAATCTTAGAAAGGAAAATTAGGCCCAAACTCGGAACCTTAGTATACAAAAGGAGCTCTCGAAGAGTTATTTATTCCCATACGTAACTTTCATCCAAGACCATACTTCTCAAAACCAAATTTGATGAAGAACTATTTCCCAATATTTGATTTTTATAAGATTAATGCTTTTATTAACGCTAACTTTAATATTTCTCTTACTTCCATCTGGACTTATTTTCTCCTTCGTGCTAAATAGAACTCTCTTTATAGAATGCTTTGTATTAGTCACACTGGGTTAATGAATGCTGTGGTAAAAAGACATCCTCCCAAATGTCACAGGCTAAATACAACAAAAGTGGATTTCTCGTCCACAGCAGAATAAATGTGCAATGTGGGCAGACTGGAGACTCTGCTCCACCGGGTCACTGAGATCCAAGATGACTGAAGTGACTTCATCGCTCCGCTGCACTCTGTGGGGAGTGTGGTTCTCTCCACTGCTTTAGCAAGGGAAGGTCCAGCTAGGGGGTCACAGGCTGCTTCCAGGCTTTGGCACATCACTTTCCCACATCTTACTGGCCAGGTTAGAGGGCCTTCCTACCCGCAGACAGAGAGGAAACATAAGGAAACAGATGGAATGTGAGTTCCACTATCTCTGTCACAGCCTTTGTTGTGGGAGGTACGTTAATTGAGGGCACATTATAAAATTTCCCCTACCTTTGTTTCTTAAAATATCTCTTTTCTTCAAAAATTAAATTTGCAGATTTTATTTCTCAGCCTGTTAATCATTGTGTGGGTATCTTCGCTGAACCCCCTCCAGTGAATCCCTATTCTACTCATAAATGGAAATTTAAATTTACATTGGTTCTCTAAGAAATGTAAGAAAAAGTCCAGTGTAATTATTTTTATTATCTCTATGTGTATTTACCATTTTATAAATGTAACTGAAGGTAATTTCAGACCAGCTGTCTGCATCACATCTCTGGCTGCTCTCTGAATTCATCTGTTTTATTCTACTTTTCAGATTTTTGCCCCAACTCTTTTACCTTCTTGACCAACCCACTTTCAGCCTTTCAAAAAAGAGTGTCTGTTCTTGAAAGTCTTCAAGACTCTTTTGCACCTTCTCCAAAATGCTTCCCCATATTCTCCCAATCAAAATAAACCCTTCCCTCTCCAACCTAGTGTGTTTTTGAACATCAAATGCTTATCCTAGTCACTTTGTATTTGCAAGTCTATATGGCAGGCCTGCAACAAAGACTTTACTGGCCCCCTCCCCTCACCCTCCCACTCTGGGAACATCTGGCAATGTCTGGAGGCAGGTTGTTTTGCTTTTTCTTTTTAATGTTTGTTTATTTTTGAGAGACAGAGACAGAGCATGAGCGGGGGAGGGGCAGAGAGCGAGTGAGACACAGACTCCAGAGCAGGCTCCAGGTTCTGAGCTGTCAGCACAGAGCCTGATGCAGGGCTTGAACTCACAAGCTGTGAGATCATGACCTGAGCCGAAGCCAGATGCTTAACTGACTGAGCCACCCAGGCGCCCCAAGGAGGTGGTTTTGATTGTCAAAATCTGGGGAGGTAGGAGACTGCTTCTGGGATCTAGTGGGTAGAACCAGGTATTTGCTAGATATCCTACAATGCATAAGACAGCCACCACAAGCAAGAATTAGCCAGCCCCAAATGTTTATGAAGTCAAGGTTGAGAAACCTTGCTGAAGAGTATGAAGGCCCAAGTGATGACCTCAGGATGCCAACCAAAATTCCCTGTGGCCAGTAACATACTCAACATTTGGGAGTGAATGGGCTTCAGAAAAGTCTAAAAGGCCCACTGGGTAGGATTTTTAGGAAGGACAAATTCATTTTTAATAATATCCATGGCTTAGTTTTGTACTGTTTGCCCACAGTTTCCTACTTCTCACGGACAAGAGAGCATTATACTTCCCCATTCCTTTTGCATTTGGGTATGACTATTATTTCTAGCTATTATGCTGTAGGTGGAAGTGACTTGATTAATTTATGGGCCAGAGCATTCAATTACTGATCTGAGACCCTCTGGTTCCCTATTATTCCTGTGACTGAAATCAGCCCGCATCCGTAGTGAGGGCCCCACAAACATGCGAAGGATATGTAATGCGAGCAAGAGCTCATTGTTTAACCAAAATGTTACATCCGGTTCTTTGGTGCCATATGCACATGAATATTTAAAAAAAAACTCATGTAAAATTCTGCTCACTCCTAAAATGCTAATGTATGTCAGCATGATTTCTTTTAAGACTTCAATGTTATCTTTGCAGCTTCACTTACCATTCTCTGACACGAGCCTGTTCTTTAGCTTCATCTTGCTGCTAAGTCAACAAATTTTTGAAATCAACAATTTTTGAAAGCTTTTCTAAATCAGTCTTCATTCTGCTTTTGAATTTTTGCTTTATCACCCTCATGGATAGAGCTATAATACTGGCTTTACTTTTCCTAGCCCATGTAGGTTATATATGCTTTCAATTGCACTATATTTATTTCAATTTGCAACGCGAATCTAATTCTATTTGCTTCTCTTAGTTTGTAAAATATATTCTGTTAACATGAAACCACTCATGGGACACAGAGGAATCATAAAGTTATGGAGAGATCACTGCAATGGGATGATGAGATAGCACATAAAGCTTTGTACCTAAGTTAGAAAAACTGGATCCCTGTACAACTCAACCAGTTTATTGCTGTAAGGTAGATAAAGTCTATACACGCACTTTGTAAACCAACCCGCACTATGCAAAGGGAAGTTATTATTAGTGAACTCCCAGGTCTCTTGCCCTGCTCTATCGCCACTGATCTGTGCAGCCATGAGGAAATAAGTTCACTCCTTGGTTTTCAGTTTCCTTGTTCATATACAGTAGTAGATTGTACAAGAGTTGATTTGTGCTTCTCTTTCCAAATATTCAAAGTCCAGGTTTTTATACACAGTGAGTTATTCTTAATTTAGGTGCTGTACAAAAATTTCCCCTCTTGAAAAAGGAAGTGTAGATTACTCTTTTATTTTTCAAATTATTCAAATGTCCGAGAGATAAATATCTTCTATACATATTTCCAACTTTCACTATTATATATAACGAACACAGCGTATGTTCGTTCTAGGTAAATGTTGAGATACATGGCTATTTACTATTAGTGTTAAATCACTAATTAAAAGGAAGTCATTTATAGTATAGGTTTAATAGTATTAAATACTACTACTAATGATAGGTCTTGGCTAGGCAGTGTTTCATGGATATTATGTACATCACCTTATTTAATTTCACGATAATGGTAAAGGTAAATAAAAATAATGATAAGATGAAACTGAAGGTATATTATCTTTTAGATTGGGATATATGACCTCTTTATTCACTTTAAATTTCCCAAAGCATTTGTGATCACTCTGTGGAATCAGTGTACAAACTATAATCTGAAAGAAATCGGTGGTATTTTTACAGTACGTGAGCACAACCATCTGATTTATAGTTCAATCTGTTAATGCACTCTGTTATTAGGCCACCTGGCAGTTTTATGCATTGTGAATTTAAAGAGGAGCTCGATGTAACATAAGCTTTACAAGCTGGGGAAATATTATTGAAATGAAACATGAATGAGGACCATTTAAACAATAAAATAATGTGTATAGACTATATATTTTTTAGTTTTAGCTAATACGTGCCTTAGGTATAAATTCTGAAATAAGTTGAGGTTCTTATGAGACTATAAAGATGAAATTCAAAATAAACTTATTATTGTACTATTGTTAATCATGTAGTATTCACGCGCTTAGAGAGAAGCAAAACACAGCCACAAATTCCTCTGAAAAATTAAGATCGCATATCAACTACATTTTCTTTTAGGACTCACAGAAGTGTACTTGGGGAAATGGTGTCAGAATGAAGAGGCAGAATTGGGATGTGAAGAAAAACCTTGTAACTTATTGACCGTCTCTTTTATGACTCTCTTTTATTATCATTTAAGGAATTTGATCCACCATTGCTAAAGTACAAAAGAAGGTCTGTACAGAGATAATCCCTGAAAATATGTCAGTAAGATTAAACAGTGGCATAACAGTGAATGTGTATTAGGCCTGAAAAAAGGATGTCTACTGTAATGTGATCCTGTTCACCCTCTATTGTTCTAAATATATCAATTAGTAGCTCATGCAGTTTATGGGAAGTATTATATAATATAAAGTAATATACTATGAAAAGTATTATAAGTGAGCTGGATTCTTTACAGTGACCCATGAAATTCAGGATTGGCTTATTCAATTTTATATCACTATTGGATTTCTCTTTAATTGAATTTATGAATGAAATGGTATAAGGTGGTTGATGATATTTTTATTCAGACATTACACTGCAATCAAACTGCATTATCAGCGTTAGGTTTTCCAGAGAATCTTGTGAATATGATTCATATTTATATAACTTCAAAGAATATTTTCCAGTATATATTCGCTCTAAAATACATGCAAATGACTGAAAGGAAATTGTATTTTTGTTTATGTAAATGTATCTATTTCCTCTCATTTTTGCCACTAGGAAAATGTGAAAGATTAATGAAAATGTTATGAATTTTCTACTTTGAATTATCGGACACTCCACAAATAATTATGGAAAAGAATGGCTTTTCAAATGGGTATTTCTTCTCTAAAATTTATGGGGAAGTATTAAAATTACTTCTCACTGTCACAGTATCTTCCAACCACTGTCAGGTGAAAAAAGTATAACACATTTTTGCACACACTGGAGGACAGAATCAAATATTTAAAATACACCCAGTAACAAATATGCTATCATGCTTTTAACCTTAACATTTACTTAATTATTAGCTATTTGGATTCTACATCTTGATTCCGATATTTCTGTTTAATCTTCTGATTTTAACATTTTAGTTAAGAGAGTTTGGTCATATGGTGCCCAAACTTTTTCCTAAGGAAAAAAGAAAACTATGAAAATAAATGATCATTTAACAAATGAAATTCCCCTCAAGTCTCAATCACGACATATTATTTGGGTTAATTTTCTGAGAGTTGGTATTTGGATGTTCCTTCTTTTTGCCATATAACGAGGGGACTGAGTGTTTTTTGCCAGTCTAATATGCCCTGAAGACTTTTGGTTTGGGAACTTGAGGTCACAGGATATGATAAAATTCATTTTACTGAGGTGTACTGGTTATGAAAATTGCTTGTTCCAGTGGGCGATTTCACTACTTCATTTACAGCATAAGTGCTCATTGTGCTTCCGCGGGCTGGGATCTGACCCCTATATTTCTCATTTTCCTCCTGAAATGTGGGTCAGCAGTGTTGTCAGATTCCTTTTCTCCTGTAAAACATTTTATTTTTAAGTATTTGACACAGGAGCTTTCTAGAAGAACAGGTTAAAAAAAAACCAAGTCCTGCTGGATGGCATTTATGACTCGGAGAACTATCATCACCATTGACCTCACAACTCTTCTTAAATAGTCAGAGAAGGGCAACAAAATTGTCAATTAGGCTTCCGGGGAACAGAATTCAGCCCAATACAATTCGCTAGGCAGCATCATCATGCAGATCTGGCTTCTATATGAGAAGCGTTCAAGCCTATAATAATGAGGGTTCAACAAATTTGAACTTCTTTCCCAACAGCAGATTTGGAAGCTGTTGATTTGTTATACACTTATTAAAAGGTTTTGTAACATTGAAATGATACTTTGGATATTCAGTCTAATTCTCTGATTCACAGACCAGAGGTCAGGATTCTAGAAAGCTTTAAGAAGTCCATTTTTGCTTTCACAGAGATGGTGGTTTAAAAACATATATAGTATTTATACATATATTTTGCCTTTCTTCTGTTTTTTACCTGAGATGCATTTTGTGTCCTTTCTTTTTTAAGAGTGTATTGTTCTAAGGTGTTGTCAGTATTTAGCAACAGCTTACAAAGAAAAGTGTATTGTTCTAAGCTGTTGTCAGTATTTAGCAACAGCTTACAAAGAAAATCTGGTACTCTTACTCGCCAACCACTTTTTTAAGGATTTGATATTCAATACACTCACCAATAAGAGTAAGAATCGGAAAAAAACAATAATAAATTATAACTTGTGTTTCATATTTCACTAAGCACCACAAGCTTTTCATGAGTTAAATCAACACCAACTGTCCCTAGGCCAGGAAGAAAGTAATAGAAAGAAAATAGAATTAATATAAAATTCTAAGTAGAAAATGTATAGTCACTATAAAATGGTAGAAAGAAATAATAAGAAATGCTCTCCTTTTCCACCAAGTCGCCCTCTAAAAACTGGGCTGCAACACTTTAACCAGTAAGGTGATATCCATTTAAAATATTTTCCTTCATGGAGAAATTGTGTCTGGTCTTACCCAATACTAACCTGACCCATTTGTTTCATTTGCAAATGAACTTTTACCAGGTCTAGACCTGTTTCTCAAAGGGAGAGAAGGAGAAAGGGAGATGGGACCAAGGCCAATGGTGCTTGCTTGGTCTGTAAGAGAAGAATTATTTCCCCTTCATGGAAAAGAAGCCAGTTATAATAATACTAAACAATAGAGACCCACTGTAGTAACTGCCAGAAGATGAATTAAGAAATCTAAAGAATAACAACAGCTGGGCTGGGTCTTGTATTGGTCACCTATTGCTCTATTTAGTTCCCAGCCAGACTAGAACTCTTCTAGCTTTCAGTATGATATATGTGCACAAAATCCCAACCACACGTTTGCATTGGAGTCTACATTCCTTAGCCAATTAGTGTTATGATTTTATCACAGCAATTACTTGAAACTGAATTCCAGGAGTTGTTATCCAGGGTGATCTCTGATCTCAGAGGGTATTTGCTGAGGATGAACAAACTAGAAAAAAATACTTCAAAGAGTATTCATACTAGAAAGTACCTACAATATTGATATTTTATCAACTACAGTGATGGAGCCAGATTTAGTCCCAATTATTTCTGTAACCCATCTTGGTAGCAGTTAAATGAATTCACAAGGATGCCATACATTAAGGGGAAAAGGAAACAGGCTTGGCTATCTGTGGCAAAGACCTTGTGAAATTCCTCATAGAGCCTGTACGACAAATTTGTGTTCTGGTACAGGTACACAGAACATGCCTCGAATCATAAGCCTCAGTTTTTATACATAATAAAAATCTACGGTGGAGATATGTCTATATGTTTCCGAACACAAATCTCCCCTTTGTGAAAAGGTTAAAGGCATATTAGAGCTGTTAGTGACCAAATAGGAACTGTTTCATTTCTCCATAGGTACACGCTTTACGCAGAAATACAGTCATATCTAAATTGATTGACTAACCAGAAGGAAAGGAACTTTACTAAAAAGTAAAAACAAAAAAAATTGATTTTGTCACATTTTCTGTAAATCATCACAGTGAAAGAAGAAAGACTATACCTAGATGGATTTGCTGTTAGCCTCTCGTAAATAGTCCGCAAATATTTTTAAAAGTTGGTTTATAAGAGTTTCCAGTATTCTAATCTTACCTCTTGTTTTTCATTTTCTCTTCTTTTCCTTGGGGTATATGACTCAGTGCAGAGTCTAGACTCCTACGCACCATAAATGTATTGACTTGGAATAATTGTTTGTATACATACAACCTTCACGTTTATTCTTTTATCAACAAGGTTCCTCAGGGTGTAGGGTTTCCCTGAAAAGTATCTAGCCATAGGAGATAGAAATGTTGTCACCAATAGTTCTGAGTTGGTGTATTTTTAACTTGTATGCATCTTTTAGCTGAGTCACTTGCCCCAGGGAAGAGGAAGGAAAATGAAAAGCAAGAGTGAGATAATAACAGTGGGAATTTTTACACACACTGGAAAAAAAAAAAAAAGAATTTGAGATTATCAAGAGGAAATGCAGGGAATCCAGCCCCTTACTGTTTCACGCTTTAATATAATGTGTGTACAGATGTCGTGTCCGTCTTTCAGGTTAGTAACCGCTTTAGCACATGTTCATATGTAGATTGCCTTTTAGAAGCTGACAGACTAAAGACGCAAGAAGTTCTGCATTTTATTCTCGTTGCGCGCCCGACATTCTGTTTGGCATTATCGTGTACATGATTTCACTCATCCCTCACAATGGGGACGCCAGACGTGACCACCTGCCCACCTTTCCGAAGAGAACACAGTACTGCTCTCAATTGGATTTGGTTTTTCCAGGCTGTGGTGCCTTCCACAGAAGCTCAAAATGCTGGTGTCAAAACTGCCCAATTTTGAAATAATTTAACGAAATGATAGGAAAACTATTAAAAAACTGGGAAATTCTGTTTGGGGAAAGGTACCAAAGAACAGACGTAATTCATCTGATCATTCACAGAGAGGGGTACCTCTCTGCAAATGGAGAAATTCAGAAATGTAAAAGCACAATGGACTCTTGAGCCTCTCTTCATAAACTTTAAGGTGGAACTATCTTCTGTGCATGCAACAGGCCCTCAACAAATGATTGGTAACAGAAACATATACATTGGGGGACACGTCAATGCCTTGGACCAAGCCGAAGGTAAACCCGCCTGCCAGTCTGAAAGTCTGGGAGTAAAGCGGCTCAAGTTAGGGAGGTTATAGCGTAAAGCTCTGTTCCTTCTTGCTCCAACTTGTCTGTAACAGCTTGAGCTGGGAAAGCTTGACTCAGACCTCCGAAGCACAGGTGTTTTATCTTTATATAAAAATAGCAACCAGAAGCAACTTCATTTTCTTCAGAACTATCTTCGTATCGTCGCGTTTCCTGTTATCTAGATTAGAGAAGCCAGAATCTTTGTTAGTTAGTCTACGTTGGCACATCTGCCTTATGGGAAGCAAAATGATTTGCCCAAGCACTCCCAAGCCCCGCAGAAGGACCAAAGAGGAGGCATTTGTAGCCCTTGCCAAGGATCCTAGATATCAATGACTGGAAACTGCCAGACCAGACCCAAGTGGTATGGGATGGCAGCACCACCCTGGAGGGCAAACTGAAGGCAGAGAAGAGGTGCGGGACAGCCTCATCCTACAAAGGGGACCAGACAGAGATGTGATCAGTGCAGCCTTACAGAACATGCTGCCTTAACACACTTCTAGAGGATTTGAATAGTTTCTTGAAAGAGTTAGCCTTTGAAAGAGCAGGGTAAGATGCTACAGCCCTGAGAGATTTTTAATGTACAGATTGCTTCCAAGCACCTGGCACTATCCTGGGTAAGCAGCACTCGGATATCTAGCTGCTGAGCGTGTGACCAGGGAAGGGAGAACGAAAGGCCCCTGGGAGGAAACCAGATACCATTTTTTGGAGATGATTGACCAACAAAACAGGGAGAAGCCAGTCCTGAGAGCTGCTGCTGAGAGCCCTGTCACAGGCAGGCATCTTGAGGTCCCCAGCTGACAGGTGGGTACAGAGAGTGCCCCAGTTTAGATCCCAGATTGCTCAGGGCTCTCCCCATCCCGTTGTGTGCCACGCTGGAGGAATAGGTGGTTTGGCCGCTATTCTCCGCTCAATGTCTTTAGGAAGGCAGCTCTAGCTTACCATTTGTTATGCTCCTTTCTCAAGAGAGAGAATAATTTTTCCTCAAACTCTGGAACAGGCTTCAGCCAATTAGGGATAGTCCCTGCACTGAATCCACCCTGGAGGGTTGGCTCAGGGGAAAAAAGTCATTACCAACAATTCCACCTGAAGATTCCTTTTAATGCAATTTTTGAATCTTTGTCTTCAAATGTTGACTCTTCAGATTGTCTCTATTAATTGGTAACACCAACTACTATATAAAATAGAATTACTCTGTCATCATTCCTCAAAGTCATGTTTGAATCACAGTGTCAATGTTATATAAGAGGTTTATTACAAAATTATCTGACTTCAAGTCTAATGAATAATTCCTTCAATTAATGTTCACAATTGAAAAGGAAAGGAAATATGAGTGTGAAAAAAAATGAGAAAAATCATAGGAGGATGCCTAAATAACAACATCAATGTGTATGCTGGTTCTTTCTTTCTTTTTCTTCCTGCTAAATTCCATGCCCTCACAGACTTCACACAAAGGAAAGAAAGTGAATATTGAATCAGGGGAATTTTTAAATTATGTAAAATTTCTGCCTATAATAGTCATGTGTGGGGAAAAGTATACTATTATAAAACTTTTTAAAAAACGGTTATTATGATTATTATTCTCAGAAAATTTGTGCTATAGAAAAGTTAAATTTGTCAATCTTAGAAGCGAAGCCAGTTCCAACAGCAAGAGGATCTGTACTCTGATGGAAAAGAAGGATAAGATGCTAGGGCTGTGGCTGCTCTGGACCTTTCCCTAGAGCTTGGGACTGAGGGCTGGAAGAGGTAAAGGGATAAGGGGGTGGGTGGGGGAGGAATGGTTTATGAAAGGCCATACAGCCTGACCATCTGACACTAAAGTGGAATAATCAGAAATGCGCATTGGGTTCTGGAAGGACTCTTGCTCTCTTCTTGCCTGATAACAGCACTGGAGACAAACACAGGGATGCTACCACTCTAGAAAGGAGACTTCCATGAAACTCAAAGAAACTACTCTGAGGGAGGCAAGAAGCTCAGTTCCAGGACAGACTAGGAGGAAGTGTCTCATTAGAGAGCTTAAGAAGTTCAAGAATCAACTAGAGACTTCAGTAGCTATGGGGATGAGTTTAGTAGACCTGAAGAAATATCCTGAAAAGTCCCAATGGCCTTGACAGGCCACTTCCATGGCTTCAATAGTGAACCTGCATAAGTGACTGACTAATCCTTGCTACTCCTTAATCAATGCTCTTCTCCTTTATTTACATTCAAAAACCCTTGCTGCTTGTGGGGTGCAGGAACCACTACCTAACACCTAGCTTTGTTTCTGAGAAGCCTCATGGTAGGAGAATTTGTGGTTCAAAATACTTTCGAGATCAAAAAATGTTGTACTGTTGTGGTTGAGAGATCCTACGAAAGTCTTTTTTTTTTAATTTTTTAATGTTTATTTATTTTGAGAGAGAGAAAGGGTAGGGGAGGGGCAGAGAGAGAAGGAGAGAGAGAATCCCAAGCAGGCTCCGTTCTGTCAGCACAGAGCCCCATGTGGGGCTGGAACCCACAAACCATGAGATCATGATCTGAGCCGAAATCAAGAGTCGGATGCTCACCCAACTGAGCCACCCAGGTGCCCCAAGACAGACCTTATGAAGTCTTTATAAACATTTTTACATGGGGCACCTGGGTGGCTCGGTCAGTTAAGCGTCCGACTTCAGCTCAGGTCATGATCTCACGGTCCGTAAGTTCGAGCCCCGTGTCGGGCTCTGTGCTGACAGCTCAGAGCCTGGAGTCTGCTTCAGATTCTGTGTCTCCCTCTCTCTCTACCCCTCCCCTGTTCATGCTCTGTCTCTCTCTGTCTCAAAAATAAATAAACGTTAAAAAAAATTTAAAAAAAAACATTTTTACAAATACTGAAATTTTTATACAAATAAAATAAAATAGAGGCTACAGTATATATTATCTCTTGCTCCTGAGAAAGTCTATGTTCTACCTCCACAGAAATTTAAATAAAATATTCATAAATTATTGTGCTTTATTTTATGAAGTTGCATTCTCACATATTTCCCCCCTACTCTTGTCCTCTAACCAAATATTAGTGCCTACAAGGGCACTTAAAAATAGAAAGTTTTGAGATTCAGAAGTAGTGACTGTTGCCTCACTAACGCCAGAAATGCAAAGTAACTTGGATGCTTGCAATTTAAGAAAGCTTTGGGTAACCTCTGGTTAACCTTCCTGACGTGCTAAAAAGTATTTCTCTAATTCTCTCTCCAAAGCGTGGAGTGGACTGTCCCAATGATCTGAGCCCCTTCTGCACACAGCTCAGTTCCCTTCCCTCTAACAAATGGAGAGTGTATTGAAAGGTCCAATGGAGCTTCGATTAATTTCTAAAACCTTTTATTGTCACCACTGAGGTGGGGCTTACTGTTCTTCTTTTACTTTTCCTAATAGTCACTTCTATGCTTTTCTATTTATTGTCAGTAGAAGAAACTCACAAGTTGCCTATACTGGAAGTAAAATTCTCACTGTTGAGCAAATAATTTGCTGGCCGCAACAGAATTTGCTTAAAGAGAACACTGAGCTTTGAAGGGATCACTGAATAGAGTAATCTCTTATTCAGCAGTTAGAGTTACATACAATAAGTATCATCTATAGTCTAAATTATCTTTGAAACATTTAAAATTTTCCATAGAATAGAATATTGTATAATTTCATGGTATGTCCAATATCTAGCCCTGGAACACTGTTGACAGTGAATGAAGCGGGTAGCTTGCATTTAGATTCCATGTTGAAATGAAAACACAGAGAGCTGATACTGCTCAAGGTCAAGGTTCTTACAAAGTGGCTTCTCTGTCCTGATCATAGAAAATATGTGAATGCTGGTTACTTCTGCTTAGAGTTGTAGCTTCCTTACCAAATTATAGAAATATCCAATAGTAACCAGGGCAAATCAAGAACTCTCTTTGGAAGGATAAATGAAGCTCTAGGCTCAGAAGTTTGGCCAAAGCAATTCAACCCCAATGTTCAACTACTCAACATAACTTCATTGACATTCGTATCAAACTTTTCCTGTGCTGAAGAATACTCAGAATAATATCCTTGCAACAGTTATAAGGTTTACCTAAAATCTCCCTAATTCAGGTAAAAGTAAATATTTTGTTAGATATTTCAAATGATTTATGTGTCATTAAAAAATGACAACTTAAAATCGCTTTACAGTAAAAAGTAAAAGATTCTTATCATACTCAACGGGCTATAAATATCCTGTCTTTTCTTTCTCTAAATTATAATTTCCATTTGTTTAACATCTAATTTAGTTCTATAAATATCCAATACCATTTTGATATTTGCTCAAATGTGCCAAGTACTGACCTCTTTATCAAATTAGGTCTGTGATCAAATCAGGGAAAAAATAATACACTTAAATTCTGAATATCTTTATTTTTTTGTCCAGCAAAACAAAGTGGTTAATCTTTAAATGTTCTAAGCCTCTCTAGAACTCTGTGGTTTTTGGTAACCTTGGCAATCAAAACTCTTTAAACCATGTGCCTTAAAAATAACTTTAAAGCAGTTGCTTATAAAATGAAATAAACTCAAATAATTTATTTCATAATATAAAATTATAACTTCATTACCTATTTATGGAAGTATATTGATGATAACTAGGTAAGAATGTTTATATTAACAATTTATTTGCAGAAGGCTATTTAGAAGTTTTATCACAGAAATACTTTCAAAAGTACAAATAGCCTTTAAAAATTATAATATAGGACAACCTCATTATAAAACTTTAGACAATATAGAAAGTTAGAAAGTAAACCCTTCAGAAATAACCATTATTAATACTCTGTACATATCCTTTCATATTTTTTCATACATTAATAACACACACACACACACACACACACACACACACACACACTCAACCCTCACTTATCCTGAAAGTGGAATCAGCTGATTCATACTGTTTTGTAACCTGCTTTTTTTCCACTTAGATATTTATCACATATCAAGTATAATTTTCAATATTAGTTTGATATTTTTATTATATGGGCCATAAGTTATGTACATATTTCTCACTAATGGAATTTGAGTTTGTTTTTCCAAGAAGGTTTCTTTTTCTTTTTAAATTTTGATAGAAAACCAAAAGAAGTTTACCAATGAACAGTGACCTCGATGCTGAAAGGTGACTTGCATTTAAAATTAAGATATGTGCATATTATATTTTTAGCCCATTTAATTTATATCCCATTTATATTATATTTAAATAGATAACATTTAAGAGATTCTATGAGATCCTGAGTCTTTCCTGGATGTTTGCATGTACATTTTAATCTAATTTATAATTCAACTCAACTATCCCAAGGTTTACAAATAATAACTATGACACTGAAATTTTTCTACAGAAGTAACATTTAGTTAGTAGCAACCCATAATTTCAAGGCACATTTCAGTTCTAAAGATGGGTTTTTTTTCACTATTTCATATTATCTAACTAGTTTCCTAAAAATTGAGTATAAAATTATAATAATAGTGTTGTATTAATTGACCTCTGTGGCTCCAGCCTTTGAGGTAGGTACCAGTTTTCTTTGCTTCAATTTATAAATGATAACCCTGAAGCTGAGGGCTGTTAATTACCTTGCCCATGATCTAGCAACGGTGAGACAGGTGTGACATAACCTCTGGCTCCATGCTGTCCCCCCCCAGCTCAACCATGCCAGTATTGGAAGAATAGAAACTTGGGCTGGGTCTAGAAAACAACTGGAATGCCATGCCAGGTTTAAGTTCATTTTATCATAAAGTTTGTGTGGGAAATTTAATTTTTCAGAATGACTATTTATATTGACTGAGTAATGAGATAAGTTTTATATCTTTCCTTCCTTTTCTGCTCTACGCAGGAAGTGTGTAGTATGCTAAGACAGAAATAAGCCCTTTACAGAAATTTGTACCGCTGACCACTTTTCTGATTTTTCTCACAGTTGGCACATGATATCTGAACTGTGATGCAAGGGGAAATTAACTCCAACTCCAAATTTTTCTGCAGTGATGATTTATGTTCCTTGGGATTCTATGAAGATATCAACAGTATTCTTGAGAATCAGGAATTCTAAATTTGTATATAACTATTCTACATTATTAAATGAAAAAAAAATGTAAGAAAGATATGCACTGAGCTCTGATAAGCATCTTTCATCTTTTCTTATGAAGAGATACCATAACCTTTTCTGGTATGTCTAAAGGGATTGTTCAGGCACAGATTGTATTATCTTCTTGGATCCCACTTGACCATCATTCCTCTCAGGCTGAGATGTCCACTTTTTGTTTTAAGGCCCAACGTGTAGTCATATATATATCTTAATCTTCATTTCTTTCAACTGTGTGATGTAGCTTCTCTCTCCGCCTTGCTATACTCAGTAAGTGCTATCTCTCAGTGACTGGATTCTTTCTGCTCCATGAAATACTCCTGGATCCAGGTTAAACTGGAGTAACTATTTTAAAATCTATTTACAAGAAAGACCTGCCCCTCTTTTGAGTCCAAACCTCAAACTAGTATCCATGCAGGCAGCCCTATGATATTTTTGAGTAACACAATTTAACGTTCTCCAGGCCATAAGAGCACAAATATTATAATGTATTTATTACTTCATAACCATTACCTTTTACAGTTAACCCTTGAACAACACATAGGTTGGGGTGCCAAACCCTCATGCAGTAGAAAATCCATGTATAGCTTTGGCTCCCCCAAAACTTAACTACTAATAGCCTACTGTTGACCAGAAGCTCTACTGATAACCTAAACAGTCAATTAACACATCTTCTGTATGTTACGTACGCACTGTATACTGTAGTCTTTCAATAAAATAAGCTAAAGAAAAGACAACGTTAAGGAAATCACAAGGAAGGGTGCCTGGGTGGCTCAGTTGGTTGAACCTCTGACTCTAATTTGATTTAGGCTTGGGTCATGATCCCTAGGACCGTGGGATTGAGCCCTGTGTCAGGCTCGGCACTGAGCATGGAGCCTGCTTAAGATTCTCTCTCTCTCTCTCTCTCTCTCTCTCTCTCTCTCTCCCTCTGTCCCTCTCCCTCACTCATACTCTCTCTCTCTCTCTGTCTCTAAAAGAGTAAAAAAATTTAAAAATAGAATAAAATTTAAAAAATCACAAGGAAAGGAGAACACATTTACAATACTATACTATATTTATCAAAAAAATCCGTGTACAAGTGGACCTAAGTAGTTCAAATCCATATTGTTAAGGGTCAGCTATAAATTTAAAACATTTTTGTGGTGTCTTACCTTGATTTGTTTTGATATATGTCTTAAGGGCATATATTGTAAACTTCTCTATTATAATGCCCAACATATTATATGTGTGGGATTTTTTTGCAGCAAGGCTGAGCCTCTGCTGGCTCGTTTACATTAATGTCCCCAGAAACCAATGCCTGACACATAGGTAGTGGTCAAAAAAAGTTTGATGAGCCTAAGAGTGAATGGATGGATTGAGAATGTTGCTTTGTGTTTGTAAACAGTCAATATCATGAGAATGATGGCTTCAAATCAAATTTCAGTTACCCTAGCCATTTTAGAACGGATTATCCTACACATTCTAGAGAATTCGTTCTTATATTTCATAATATTCTACAGTAGATTTTAGTGTGAAATTGTACATTTGAAAACAGAAGATAGCCATAAAAGAATTCAACAGTGTATAACTAAAAACAGGCATGGTTCCCTTCAGCAAGCTTTCCTATTCAAATCATTTTAGTAAATAAATATTTAACAAGCAATAAAACTGATGGTTATATTTACATAGCAGTCAATTTATGTTCTACAAAAGCTAAATTCCCCATCCCCAATAATACTTTATATTCCTTGACATTAGTCTACAACAAATGGCACAACTGTGTTAAAAAAAAAAAGAAAGAAAAACCCATAATAAAAACCATTCACTCTGCCAAATATGTCATTACATTTTTTTTCCTGTTCAGCTGCCAGATGTATTGCATTATATTATCAAATTGATAGATCTAGTGTTATTTCTACATTTACCATTTTACAACAACAAATAGAAATATAAGGAAGCTTTGGTAACAAATCTTGCTTAATATGTATGTGAAGTAGACAGTTTGTCTAAGAGAAAAATATAACTGATGACAGATTTCATTTCAGTCTGCTAGTGCTTATTAAGATGTCTACAAACAAAAAGCCATATCTGGGTACATCTCTCTCTGCAAACAAAGGAAAGTTTTAATTGCTTTAATCAGCATTTGCATTGTCTTTGCGGTGACACAGAAAAACAATTCAGGTCTAATCAGGAAACGTCTTCCAGAGGAAAATTCTTCGGCTTAGACTTTAAGTGAAGTTAATAACATATTTTCTGGAATTCTTGAAAAAAGTTTAACAATGTAATACTGTGCTGACTTCTATTTAAATTATTCCTAGGCCAATAATAGAACGACTGGTGATGTTTTTTGGTATGTCCTTATTAGGAATATCATTTTCAGATATGAAAATGGTTCCTATAAAATCAAAAAGCAGACTGATGAATCAACCCCAAGTGTCAGCATTTCACTTTTTTCCCCACCAACAGTATCTTAAACATAAGGAGGTCTTTGCTTCGTAGATGTTCTTTTCAATTCAGTTACTCAAATCTGTGCTACAGCCCTACTAGGTGAGAGACATTAATATTAACTAAAAACATATAAAAAGGAACAAAAGCATCTTCAGTAAGTTTACTGCAACCCTCAGTAACAACCCCAATTCATGTCTTAGTATCTCATATACATCAAATGCATTCTGTAAATACTGCAATGACTCCATTCAGAAAATAAAAGCAATCATTAATAGGTAGATAATGCAAAATGTGGTATGGAATGGAAGGTGGGCTTCAAAGCTGGGCAGAACACGTTTCAAAGTTTTCCTCAGCCTATCTCATTTGAGTTGTGTAAGCCTGGGCAAGTCATTTGTCATCTCTCTGGGTCTCAGTTTACTCATTTGTAAATGGGGATTCATTCAATTTTCTTCAACAAAAATTGCTGAGCCTGCTGTGGACCAGGCACTGTGTTGGCACTGGGAGTACATGTGACCTGTCTTCACAAAGCTTCCATCTAGTGTGGATATGTGTATTAGTTCAATAATCACACGAACCAACAGGGTGATTGGAGTGCACCAAGGGTTACATAGGACAGAATCACGTTTGGGGTCTATGTCCTCAGAAGGCATGGCTTATATTACATGTGAAACTGAGTCAGTGATTCAAAAATGTTTTCCTGTAAGAAAGACCTAAAAGTGTGGTGTGCAGGAAACTTTTGCATGCATTGAAATGGATTTAACTTTACATTTCTTTTCAGTTTCCTAGGTGCCAATAATTTTAACTCCAGGGCATGAGGTCCCAAGTCATTGCTATATTCTACTACAAAGGATTGTGTGACTTTTGACAAATTAATCTCTCTGTGCCTCAGTTTGCCTAGTTCTGAAATAAGTACTCACCCCATAGGCTTGCATTCAGATCAAATAAGTTAATATTTATAAAGTTCTTAGAACAGTACCTGACATCTAAGTGTTCTTGTTCTTGTTGTTCTCTGTGTCAACTGGTAGTCATGGGAGTCTGTCCCATGAGACAAAATGCTGAAAAAGCAAAAGAAACACAATTTTAAACTTCCATGCCTAAAACAAAGAAAACAAAAGATTATATAAAGGGATTCTATTATTTCCTGGTGTTGAGAAAAGGGAGGGCTTTTTCTCGAGTACTGTTTCCACCTTACTACCCTGAGCTGAGGAGCCCAGGCTTCTCTGAGAATAGAAAAGCCATGTGGGGAGACTCGGGTCATGATGGAAAGTGGCTGGGGCAAATTTGCCTAACAGTCCTACTGTCCTAATGTGACTTCCTGCCTAGAAACTCCACAGATACCGAACATATATATAACTCAGAAAAGACCTTTGCTTTCAAAGAGCCTACACCCTAGTTGGGGAGAAACACAAAACAACAAAACAGCACACATTCTAACATAATAGCATTTATAAAATAATCTACATGGTGATCAGCTCTGTGAATATAAAAATCAAGCCTTATTTATCTTTATGTCCCCCAGAGCCTGATAGTAATGCTCAATAAATATTTGCTGGATTGAACTGAATACATTAACAAGTACAAACAAATAGAGTCTGAGCAAGTAATTGCCAAAAGAATGCCATGTCAAGGAATGATCGTAGTGGAACTCTAGTGTCCCCATTGTAACCCTGGTAGACATGGGGCGCCCCAGCTTTTTTTTGTGGCCTCCTGATGAGCCAATCTATTAGGAGGCCACTAAGGAACAATGAAGCCAGATGGTATATATCAGGTACCATTAGACAGTCCAGGGAGTTTACCTAATATTTAATACGTTTCGTAATGAAATGTTTCTCCCTGCTAATGGGATGGCCATTGTTTTCTGTGAATGATTTCATAAGTAATTTGATTTATAATTAAAGCAATACTAACTATTACTAATTTCATGCCTTAATTTATTCCTGCAAAATTAAACACTTCCCTAAATGTAAATATTCGTGTGTCAATCTTTGTGGTATCTAGGGAGGGGACAGAGTTGTTGCATGGAACAGAGAGTTTCTTATCCAGCAAAGGGAAGTAAAATTCTAGTGCCCATATATTCCTTATGGGCTCTACATTATATAGGAAAATTCTCTCTTTGTGATCCTGTTCCTTACTTGATTCTTTTTCTCTAAAAAAGGATGAACATAACCATATTTTAGATCACTCTCTCTGCCTAAAGCAGAAGGTGACACTCCATTCTCCTAAGATTAAAGAGGTTTTAATACATTGGCAATTTAGGTTATTATACAAATAAGTATCTTGGTTGAATTCAGGCAGATGTCTTCTTCAGTATCTTGTGTTGTTCTGAATCTCTTAGAGCCTTGTTTCTCAAAATCTGGTTCTTGGACTGGCTGCATCAGTATCTCATAGGAACTGAACAGAAATGCAGAATCTCAAGCCCTACCAGACCAGCGAACCAGAGTCTGCGTTTTTAGCGAGAGCCCAGGCGATGTGCTTGCACATTCTAGTTCGAGAAGCACTGTCCTAGGACATACACTTGGAGAACCAGGCAGGTAGAATACCCCTGGGAACTCAGTGAGACTGAAAGTGGTTGGGTCACCTGTTGATCATGGGATATCGGACAGCCACCCTGACCTAAGGGTCTCAGAGAAATTTTGAGTCGGGGGGTGGGGGGGCTTAGTTACAAAAGTTCATTTCACCAAATGGATTTTCTAAATGGTTACTGCCCTGGTCTCTCATTTTGCTGATGAAAGAGAGGGAAAGATGAAGTCCATTATTGATCCGGAGTTATTACAGGACATCATAAGCAAGCAAGAGATGGCAGAGATGGTGAGTGTGCTCTTCAGTTGAGTCGGCGCCATTGGAGGAATAAAGGAGCTGGCATTTACATAAAGACAAAAGGGCAAGACTTTGCCTTCCTAAATATTTGCCAGCCAGGAAGTCAGAGAAACCTGGAGGAGGCGTGTGTTGGGAGGTATCTCTGAATTTGCTTTGTGATATTTGCAAGATAATCTGCGGTGTTAGGGTAATTGGGATTCCAGGTGCATTAAGCTGTTGAGAACTTTATATAAAAATATTTATACTTTTAGCTGCTCTTGAATAAAATTTTATTCTTTTCTTCGATGCTATTGTCTGTTGCACACCTTTTGCCTATTATCAGTCAGAAACTATCAGTACTGAATTATTCTGTCAAGTGAGAATCTAGGAACTTTACACCTGCCAGTTTAGGCTGATTTTCAATATTGTGTGAAAATGCCAAGGAATGACCTGTCAGTCTGTATTTGTGACACGAGTCCTATTCATGTTGCTCAATGGTTTGTAGAAGTGTATCTTTGAAGAATTATTTTTATATGGTCCAGTACATCTCAATGTCCTAGGCAATAATTATCTTGAATGCTAGGCCCCCAATAAAAGTAGAGGCATGAAAAAGAAGGGTTTCTTTAGTTAGTAATTATATGTGAGTGTGTTGGAAAAAAATTCCATCTCATTTTCATCTGAGTCTATTCAAACCTCAATTGTAAATAAATGCAATTTTTGCACATATGAAAGTCTGAGCCAGTTGTGATCCTATAATGTAACCGTACTTCAATTTTGCAGTGTCTCCTGCTGTTATGAGAGCTGATACAAAGTCCTACTAAAAAGCAAATGAAGATCTGTGACAGAAGTAGTCACACTTCTTTCCCAAACTCCGTGAAGCTCTCTTAAAATTAGAATGCAGCTTTTGGAGGTTTGTGGCCAACTGCTTGTCGTTTTCTTTGGAGACATTCTTTTTCTTCTTATTTTGAACAAGGGTCAACAATAACAGGGCTAGGAGGTAATAACTAATCTGTTTGATTGACGACCTCTGCTGGCAGGCCTGAGCCAAAAAAAGCACAAAACCCAGAAAACTGCTTTTCTGATAGGTTTGTGGCTGGCCTCAAGGTTAGGTCTTCATTTCTTGCCCAAGCATGCCGGAAGCATTAGGCTCCAGTTTTGGGTAATAATAAAAGTAGCTAACCCTTCGTGAGTGTTTACTATGTGCATAAGCTCATGGAATCTGCTCAGAACAAACCTATGTGCCAGACACTGTTCGCAGCTCTCTACGATTATTAGGTCATTCAATCCTTACAACAAAACAATGCCCATCTTTCCGAAGGAGACTCAGGTATAGAGAATTAAGAAACTGGCCCACGGCACCGGGGTGGCTCAGTCGGTTAAGCATCCAACTCTTGATTTCGGCTCAGGTCATGATCTCAAGGTTGTGAGACAGAGCCCGGCTTCCGTCTCTGCACTGAGCACAGAGCCTGCTTGGGATTCTGTCTTTCCCCCTGCCTCTGTTCTCCCCCTGCTAGTATGTGTGTGTGTGCTCTCTCTTTCTCTCTCTCTCTCTCTCTCTCTCTCTCTCAAAATAAATAAACTGAGAAAAAGAAAAGAAACTGAGCCAAGGTCACACAATCAGCAAGTGACAAGGTCAGGACCCAACTCCCGGCAACCAGGATCCAGAGTGTGCCTTCTGAAATACCCAGCTACATGACACACAGCAGGATGTAATGCAAACACTTGAGTACCTCCATACTGTGGACTGCATCTCATTTAATCCTCACTGCCACCAAACAATATAGACTGTGTTATCATAACCCTCATTTTATAGATGGGAAAACAAGAGGCCCAGCTTGGTGAGATGGTAGAGAGATGGTAGGGAATCATGAACAGGTGGAATATGACCTTAAACCCTATATTCTTAAGCAATTGGCTCTATCTAGATCTCCAAATGTAGTACACAGCAATCAGGATGTTGTATCTTAAGATTAAATACATTGGTTATGAAGACTGAAAAGCAATGAATGAGAATGATGATAGGTTTGAAGTTAATTGCCAAAGGTGAAGCCTGCTCCCTTTTCTTTTTAATTTTTTTAATGTTTATTTATTTTTGAGAGAGCGCGCACGCAAGGGAGGGGCAGAGAGAGACACACACACACAGAATCCGAAGCAGGCTCTAGGCTCCAAGCTGTCAGCACAGAGCCTGACGTAGGGCTTGAACCCACGAACTGTGAGATCATGACCTGAGCCAAAGTCGGACGCTCAACCGACTGAGCCACCGAGGTGCCCCTGCTCCCTTTTCTGGAGGATCAAATCTCAACTGTACATTATAACGGTTCAGCTCCTCCGAGTGTGGGGCATTGTTTACCCCTGCAGCTTTACTGCCTGTGGCTATTTCCATCTTCACAATCAATATCCTCGTGCTTCTCTTGTTTCCCACCCAAATACCCTGGGATGCACTGTCTACTGCCTGGAGACTTTCTCTCTCCTCTGCCCACCTTCTTGGCTACTGTTCTCCTTCTCTGGGCCATTAGATTGAGACTCAGTTCAGAGGTCACTCCCACCAGCACCCCCACCTTGATCTCCTCCTTCAGACTGTATGAAGCATTTGTTCCCCCTTCCTGGGGTCCCCTGATACTCTTTCTCCATCTCTGTGCATTCTAATTCTCCATTATGTATCTGCTTACCCAAACAGAACGTGTCCCTTTCAAGGGCAAAGATTTTGTTTTGCTTCCATTTTGTAACCCCGCACCTAACACTGTTCTAGGGGGATAGCAGGCTCCCAGTAGGAGATGACTACATGATGTACTAGCATGAGCCCCCAAAAGCCCTTACGGGAGAGGCTTTCAGGCTCTCGCCTGGGTGGCTCAGTCGGTTAAGCATCCGATTTCGGCTCAGGTCATGATTTCACAGTTTGTGAGTTCGAGCCCTGCGTCGGTCTCTGTGCTGACAGCTTAGAGCCTGGAGCCTGCTTCGGATTCTGTATCTCCCTCTCCCTCTGCCCCTCTCTCACTGGAGCTCTGTCTCTCTTTCTCAAACATTAAAAAAATAGAAGGCAAATCATAAAAGGTATGTATGTAGTGATGGTGGCAGGGGGTGGAGAATGAGTCAAGGGTCCTTTGTGTGACCCTAATATTGAATGGAAATAAAAGAAAATGGGAGAGTACATTGAAGTTGTTTTATACCATAACCTAAGACATACAGAATCTTGGATACTATCAATGGGATTTTTTTCTTTTAGTTTTTATAACATTTTTACCTTGGGATACTTTGAGATTTACAGAGAAGTTACAAAGATAGCACAGAGCATGCATATATATCCCTCACTCATTTTCCCCCACTGTTCTCATTTTACAGGACCATGGTGCACTTGCTAAAACCAAGAAACCAACACTGGAGTACTATTACTAACTGAACTCCACAGTTTGTTTGGATTTCAATAGTTCCTCTCCCATCTCCTTTTTTCTGTTCCAGATCCCAGTTCCAGGATACTACATCACATTTAGCATCATATAGCTTTAGCTTCCTCTTACCTATGGCAATTTCTCAGACTTTTCTTACTTTTGATAATATTAAAGCTGTTTTGTAGCCTTCTAGCTTTATTCAAAATTCAGTAAGATTCTAGCAAAAAGGTAATATTAGATTACAATCTTTGTTAAACTTTTCTGAAATATCGTGAGTCCTGAAAGATTCAGTCCTTGACCTGCTCCCAGACTCCCTGGGGGAACCAAATATTTGACCCACCCTGAGTCACCTTTTGACTAATCACCCCCCAAAATCACAGCATCATGAGGTCCAACACTTAGGCATCCGTGAAAACATTTTATCCACCGATACAAGAAAGGACAGAGGTCTGAGTAAAAGCAGATGTGTTAAAAATACCTACTGATACAAAATACTTTTTTCAGTGATGGTTCTAACCCTACAAGTATTAAACTTTAAAAAATTAATTTAATAGGATAAGTAATGAAGAGGAAAGTACTGGCTTTGGGATTAGAAACGCAGTACATTTTCCAACTCTGCCACTTAAAAACTGTATGATTTCAGGGGCGCCTGGGTGGCTCAGTCGGTTAAGCGTCCGACTTCAGCTCAGGTCACGATCTTACGGTCCGTGAGTTCGAGCCCCGCGTCGGGCTCTGGGCTGATGGCTCAGAGCCTGGAGCCTGCTTCCGATTCTGTCTCCCTCTCTCTCTGCCCCTCCCCCGTTCATGTTCTGTCTCTGTCTCAAAAATACATAAATGTTAAAAAAAAAAAAATTAAAAAAAAAAAACTGTATGATTTCAATCCCAGCACTTAACCTCAATAATCTCATGTATATCCATTTGTAATTACAATTCTCAAATGTGGTAATACATGTAAAAATTTTCTATGAACTCTGTCTTATTTTTATTTGTCTTCATTCATCTCATCTCAGGAAAAAACACTTCTAGACTAAAAAGATTTCTTGCATGTTAGAAGTTTTTATTTCAAGTTTCTCTCCTTGGTTATATCTGTTTTTGGAATGGCTATAAAAGCTGTTTTGATTTCCAAACAAAATATTACCAGATACTTATTTAGCTTTCACTACAATCTTACTGCATAGGTAGCAGTTTGATTCCAATTTAAACAGTGGAGAAACTGAGGCCCAGAGAGATTTATATGACTTAACCAAAGTTCCACAGCAAGGAAGTAGGGGAATTGGGATATAAACTCAGGATGCCTGGCTTAAGTATATCAGCTCCTAACTATGAACATTTAACGCCTTCTTAAAAACTTCTCTAAAGGTGCAACTAGTCACAGAAAATGCTTTGAGAAGATGCTCTCACACCCAGCTGGGAAAGCATAACTTGGAACTGATATCCCTTGGACTTCACACTTTTTGACCCAAACTTGAGGACACTGGTTTGACTTCTGGGTTGTCTCTCATTAAATATAAAATTAGTACTTTCCACTCTTTCCTTATTTTTTTTTTAAACCTGTAGGACCATTATGGGACTTGAACTCATGACCCTGAGATCAAGAGTCACGTGCTTTACCAACTGAGCCAGCCAGACACCCTTCCACTCTCCCAGATCCTTAATGGACACCACATTCCTTACCTGGTCTTCCAGGTCTTCATACATCTTTAGATTTAAAGGACCTCAAAACTACAACAAAGTAAAATAAGCATTAGATACAAATAAACTATTATTTATGTGGGGAAGTTTGTAGTATTTTGACCATTTCTTTTTAATGTAGACCATGAGGCTCATGAGTCTGACTCAGAAATAACCCATTTCCCTGAGATTCTGTGTAGCTGCCCCAGCTTCTTGGAATCTATCCAAGGATGGCTGAAGTCTAAGAGATTGTGCAGCATGGAGCCATCCCACAGTATGTGGTGAAGTCATCCACAGTCCTGCTTGTAGCTTGGACAGTCTCTTGAATGACACAGAATAATATCTCTCCACAAGGAGCAGCTGTTATCTAATCGATGCAGTAGATTGAGAAACAAGCTTCTTTCCAAGATGGTTAGCAATTGCAACAGTTAATATTGACACGCTCTTACTTTTGTATTCTTTTTTATTCATGATGCTTTCTCAACATCGCCTCTTCAATACCAATTCAGAGGGGTGGCACATTGAACTTTGGGTATGCTGTGACCTACACTGTGCCCATTAAAGAAAGTTCACAAGGGGGATTGCATTTTATAGTGTGATTTATCGGCTTATTTAAGTAGGAAGAAATTCAATATATAACTTATGGCACCCGTTAAGGTAAAGCGAGGGTCACCATGATCATTTCTCCATGACATCAATTCCTCAGGAATGCCAAACAATGCAAACTCACCCCCAATATTTCTGAGAGTTCCCAGGGCGTGCTTCATATGAACTTCATTTCCCAATCCCGCTGTTCACCTACTGCCAGGCGGTGGTGGCTATTCTCCTCTGCGCTCCTTTCCGTTGGCTCATATCTCCTTTCTCGACTGATGCTCTCTCAAGGCACCGCCACTGTTGCTGATGCCAATCAGCATCTGGGTCAGATGGCTTTTCCCAAGTTTGCCAGCACTACAGCTCTGAGTGCTGCTGAGGCCTCTGTCTTTCAATTTCCCATAGAGGTTCTAGTGAAACCATTCTTTAAGTGTTTACTTGTTCTTATGTTATAGATCCACCTTCTCAATCCTTATTAATGATGTCACACTGCTATGATCAGACTGTATCCTCTCCTTCCACTCAATCCCGCTGCCCCCGTTTATTCCCTAAATCTAAGTGTTTCCCCAGTAAGCTCATCATTTACATGGACCTGGGCAGGTATTACCTTGCAATTTTCCAGATGTGCCAGATTCGCTTGAATCTTAAGGTGAATGCCATTTACGCTCCAGTTTTCTGTATCGCTAACTAAAGAGGCCAAGTTTCCATAACCCGGTAATGCAACAGTCATAATGAAAATGTATTTCCTTATTATGTAAGGGCTGTTTATGAAATCCCAGTACATTTCTCACAGCCAGATTAAACATTTTATTGCCTTTATTTTTCATCAAGTATGCAAATTCTTTTTAGCAGGTTTCATTTTTGATTTAAAACCATTTTTCATGAAAAACTAAATCATTTACGGCCATATGGTCTCATGACAATGCATAGTTAAGAAAAACTCAGTGAATTTCATACAGGAATGCCTCTTTGATGTCCTTTCAAGTGAAAGAAATGCACTTTCTAGCCATAAGTGAGCTGCTTTAAGAAGGAACTCTTAAATGTCGATAAACATGTAATGTGGGTACTTGCCAAAGAGAAAAGATGTAGGTCAGCACCATCTCCTTCCTTTTATAGAAAAAAGAGTTATGGTTTGGTTCCTAGCAGGAAGGGTCAAAATGATGTACTCCCATATGCTATTTTAGATATGGAAGCAAAAATAAAAAAGACATGCTAGGGAAGCTGCAAGATGAAGCGGGAACTGGCAGCAATAACATGTGATCTGTCAGTATTTGGGGCTGACACATTTCACATGGTTTCTTTCCTGGATGCGAGGAGTTCAGGCAAAATTGCAGGAACTGACGATAATAAAAATAGCTGTCATTTCCTGAGGACCTACTATGTAGTGGGCACTTTGGTATGAACTATCTTAACTCATTTGGGCCTTATATCTGTATTCAAAAAGCATGTTGACATTCCCACTTACACACAAGGAAACCAAGGCTCATGGAGGAAAAGTAACTTTACTAAGGGCTTATAGCTAGTAAATGGCAATGCTGGGTTCTGAGCTCAGCTATGCTTGACTTCAAGGCCTGCATCTTCTGGCAGTTCTAGGTTGCCTTTCAGTAAATAAGTAAATAAAAAAATAAATAATTTGAGCTCTTGGGTCCCCTTTATTCTGGCCACCTCCCACCTGGAATACTCAACCAATCAGAAAACAAGTACCAAACAATCAGGAAGTAGTGTGGCAAAGTCCTAAAAAACACCTATATGGGGAGTCACCAAGGCTTGAATTTGAATCGCAGGACCATCATTGATTACCTGTGTGATCTCGAGAAACTATTTAATCTGCTTAAGTATATATTTCCTCTTCTGAAAATGACAATAGTAACCTTATTCTCAAAAGACTCCTAAGGAATTCACTTATGTGGTGTATATGTCATCTGACCTTATTCCTTTGAGATCATATTAACATTAACTGCTACTGGAGTCCACCTGCATGAGCAAAGTCAGTATCCTCTCAGTTATTTCTGAGAGCCCCATTTCTGCCCCAAATCATATGCTTGTGATCGAATCTTGCCATGGCCTCTTTTTCCTTCTTTCCATGAGAGGACTCCTCTTCCAGACTCAGCCCTCCTCAGCTAGGAGCTTCCCTAATACCGCAAGCAGCACTATGGCTTGTGGCAGAGTTAGGAAGCAAATAGCTTTTTCCTAGTGTTGGGATATACTTTATTATGTGAGCTTCTGCAGCAGGCTTTTGTTTCCTGCCCAGAACACAATGTCTTTCACGAATACAAGTTATGCATTTATCGTTTCTAAATCATTTCTTTGGACTGTAGAGCCAACTTCTCCAGCTAGCAGAGGACAGGTGCCCTGCATCCCCCAAGCATTGTTCACGTCCTCCCTCTTTCTTTTCATCTTCCTTCTCCCCACGTCCATTCCTTTGTCTTTAGCCAAAATGTAAAAGTCCTTTGCATACTTACTTTCCTAAGGACGTACCAGGTCACTAGCTCATGCATTTTTCCAGTCTAGACTCTGAATCCCAGTTTGGCTCAACTCAACCTGATAAGGAAATTCTATAGCACAATGCCTGTTACATGGCAATTACTCAGTAAATGCCAAATGCCTTTTCTTTTTTTCTTTTTCTTTTCTTTAAAGTTTATTTAGTTTTTGAGAGAGAGAGAGCATGTGTATGCATAAGAGCTGGGGAGGCACAAAGAGAGAGAGGGAGAGAGAGGATCCCAAGTAGGCTCCATGCTGTCAGTGCGGAGCCTGACGCAGGGTTCCACATGGGATTCAATCCCACCAACTGAAATCAAGAGTCTGAAATCAAGAGTCAGGTGCTCAACCGACTGAGCCACCCAGGCACCCCACCAATTGCCTTCTAATCCTGGCATTATGTTTGGACCTTCAGAGATTTAAAGCAATGCAATCTGGATGCTCTAGGGTGTGACTGTTGAAGGTAGTGTTGTGAATATAGTATAAAGAAAGAAAATTATTACTACAAACGCCTGCTGTTAAGTATACAAGCATCAGGACATGGCAACAGGCTAAAGGTCCCACAAAGAGACTAAATAAATGTTAGATATGAACATTCTACATTGAGAGATAAAGAGAGTTTTTCCTTGTCTTCTTATTTAAGGGAGATATTCAGGCGGAAGTGTGGATTTCAGAGACTGATTAGTGAAGGTATTGGAGGCTGCATCCATTCATGGAAAAGGATCTAAGGACTAGGTGAAGCCTAACAAATATTTGAAGTGAAGTACGATCATCCAAGAAATGGGAACAGACAGAAAAGCGTGGGAAAGTAGAGAAGTGAGGCAAAGAAAGATCACCTCTACTTTATACTGATGGTGAATATGACCTTGAGGCAGAGTGTTCTGGCCTAGGGGATAAGCAGAAGTGATGGAAGAGGTACAAAGGGAGAAACTGTCATCAGGACAGGGGTAGAAAGCTTGCATCCTGAGTTGAGAGTAAGGGTATTTGAGAAGCAGAGAATCTGATTACTTCAATGGAAATAATATAGAAAAATAATGCATTCTTCTCAAAATGCAACCCTCATGTCACTATTCTTCCTTAACATCTAATGTCTCTCATTACTCCCTGAATCCTTAATATGGCCTTCAGTGTCCTGCTTACTCCGGCACCTACCTAACTCTCCAGCCTAGAAGCACAGTTCTTTCAGCTCCTGGAATGTGTTGTCTTTTTAAATCAGAGCCTTATTCATACTGCTCCCTCCCACCAACACTTGGCTTCTGCTCTTGGCTGTACTGCTGACTGCTGGGCAACCTCTTACAAGTCACTTCAAGTGACTGAGCCACAATATCTTCATCTTCTTAGAAGGAGTGGGGTAGGAATATCTCTAAATTCCTCTCCAGATCAAATATTGCATGGATCTGTGAATATTCAGAAGAATGTTATTAGCATAATTCCAGGCTCAGGGAAAAGGGAAGGTAACTGACATTTATTAAGAGGCCACTGTAATGCTTTGTTTTGACCTAGCTAGAAAAAGGCATGCTTTTTTTGACCTAGCTAGAAAAAGAAATGCTTATAGAATTTCTCCCATTACAGGTGTTATAAGGAAGGAACATGTATCATTATAGGGGGTACAAGTAGATGGTAAAAATGTTGTCCTTAAAATGTTGTTTACTAAGTGTATGTAAGTCAATAAAGAAACCATTTCGATTGTAACTGCCAACCCAACAGTCAATACTCTCGACTGTAGTTTTGACAAATTGACCCTCTTCCTTTAAATATTTGTATAACCCTATGTGTTTACTCTGGGTGCCTTCTGGAGATCACTCGAACCTTCTCAAACCCTTTGGTCTACTTCTTTCACTAAGATTGGGAAATCAAAATTATTTTCAACTGATCTTCATATATATGTCGTATGTCTATTTCTCATTTTATTTTCTGGTCTAGAAATCGTACCACGTCTTCAATGATATCAGTTCTCAGGAAGGAGTTAGCCAGCGTGGCTTGTGAATGTGAGGAGGGATGGACTGTGGGAGAAGAGGAAAGGATGAGAGTGTATGGAGTCAGCCCCAGGAAAAGTCATCCCCAGAAAGGGGCCAGTTATCACAGCTTGCGGTAGATACAGGTCGTGGAAACATAGCAGAAGAACTCACTCATCTGATAGAGTTGAACGAAGGTCCGATTCAAAAGTGTAGGCAGATGTAGTGCTGATGGTCAAGAGCAGAAGGGGGTGTAGAAAACCACAACTGTCCACTCAAATCAGGGAAAGAGATACCAGAAATCAACTGGATGGAGATGTGGGAACATAGCCAAATGGGGGGAAAGCAGGGACTGAGACAGGCACAGAAGATAAGGACTATTTCTCTAAAACAAACAGAAACCATAAGTTCTTCCTCCTCAGTACTTCCTGTCTCATAGACATTTTATACCCATCTCTCCTTTCCACCTCTGATTTATGTGAGAAAATGTGTATTATGCCACATGTAAACTAAGGACATACTCGTGAATAGAAAATAAAGTCAGTCATTTAATTCCTTTATTTTGCCAGACAAATATTTCTTTAAAAAGATGGATAGCACAATTAATATAAATGGGATTATTTAATTCAGCCATAGTATAGAAATGCTAATAATTTTATTAATATTACTCACTTAAAATTCAGCATTAATTCTGAATTTTGAAGTAGGTGCAAACTGAGTGACCCTAACAATGATATGGGGCTCTTCAACAACATATGCAAACAGGAATTAATGGATAAAGGTAGTATGGAAATAAGACTCCCAGTATGGTGATAAGAATCTTAAAGTCTGTCCACCTTCTTACAGTATTGGTTCTAGGACAGCCTTTTCCTGATTTGATAATCCTGTTTTACTCAGTGTTGAGAAGAAGAAATAACAATAAATCAGAACACACTATCCCTATCTTTAAAAAAAAAGATCCTAGCTAGGTTCATGAGGTTTAAAATCCTACGTTCTTGATCCCCACAGTAGGATGTCAGTTCACTACAAAAGGATGAATTTTGCCAGAGATTCATGTTGGCAAACCAATTAGAATGAAGCCTAACTCAAAGTCACTTCTACCTGTTGTTCTTTTTGTGATGGAGGTGTCCAAAATTTATCTATGCTTTAGGGCACAGAAATCTAAGGATATGAGTTCTTCGGGTTATCTATTTCAGAGGAGTTAAAGCTGTCCTTTGAGAAAAATTATGGCCTTTTCCAGACATAAACCCCTGCACCACCTCTAGTGAATTTCTCATTGCCAAAGCAAGGATACTTGTGAAACTCTTCAGTTGTCTAAGCTTTATCTAATTTGCTACTTGAGCAGTTGTTAAGTAAGAGATGTGTACCTTTATTTAATCAATAGCTCAGAAGACGGGCACTTGAGGCCTTCATGAGCAAATTCAGCTTAATTTGACTGTGATAAACTATTTGCCAAAAGCTCAGTGGAAATGCTGATTTTTGAAAGGAAAGAGGGTTTATTAAGTAAGAAGGGAGGGTGATGGCAGAGTGAAGCATTTGAGAATCACCTTGAGTGTTTTTGCAAATTCTACCCTGGCTGCTGAAAACCTGATACATAGGGTGATTCCTTCCCAGCCTTGCCCTTTCTCATTCTTTTGCCTCTCCCAGCCCAAGGCTTAACTCCCCAAGGTAAGGCCATAATCACCTCTTCAGACATACAATTACCGATACTACATACAATTGCTGATACATACAATTACTGTTACTAGGACAACCCTAGTCCTCAAGTTTTAAGGGGGCCATTAGAGGCCCATAACTGAAAATACTGTGGTCCCCACTGACATTAGTTCAAAACAAAGATAACTTTAGTAGTCTAAATAAAAATGAAATGGTTCAAAATGAGAGAATTCACACATGCAGAAATTAAAACAGTATTTTGCCAGATTTTTCTTCTTGATTCTCTCTCTTTTTTTCCCTATGCTTAGCCTGTCAGGTTATCCAGCACCGGTTGGGGCAGAAATATTTGAGGACCATTGATCTAAGGGATGTTAACTCTCTATTCCTTCAAAGTTCTCCAAATGCTATTACTGACCTAGGTGAGGGCATCTGAAAGTAATATACCTGGACTATATTATCTTATTTTCTGGAAAAATGCCTTCGCTGAATTATGATTTAATTTTATGCCCTCAGCTTTTACAAAAGGTCATTTTTGAAGAATAGTCATTCATCCATTTGGAGAGCCATTCCGTATCTTTTGCAAAAGCTAGTGAAAGACTTTGAACATCACGTAACTGAAAGTGTCTTATATAAGGATTAGTATGGCATATTTTCCCCATAATTTAGAGAAGGAAAATATTTTTTCTTTCTAGTTCGTATTCTGCATATGGGGGAACCAATGTGTTTTCCTTTTCGTTTGTTAAAAAGGGCAAAATTAATTTTAGTTTTTTATTGTTGCAGCCAGCTCACCTTCCCAAAGGAAAAACGTTTCTCTCCACTCAGGATAAAATCGAATTCTGTGTCTCCTTAGCAATGGTTTACCTTTCATCTGATGGACACTGAGTCTCAACCCATCCTTTCCCTCTTTACATCACCTTCAAGAAAATTGAGGCCAATTTTGTGCCCCCACCTCCCACCAGGGTACAAGGCTTAATGAGGCACATTTTGTTTAGCCATCTTTGCAAGATCTATCTCATTCCCCACCCTCTCTTTGCTCTTGCCACATGCCCCATACACAGGTCTAGAATAGTGCATCCGACCACATCGTTAATGTCTTTGTAAAAGACAGTTGTAAACCTCCTCCACTTCTTATTGTTTAAGGCAAAATAAATGAACAGTTACATAATTTTAAACAGCCATCTCACATTTTTGTTACATTCATTCTTCTTATAATTATTTATGAAATTTCCATTTTTATTTTCCCATTTTAAAATTGTATGATTCCTTTCTGAAAGTAGGCATGGGCATGACAGTATTTTAAAATGTAATGACAAAATAATAATCGCAGTAATAGTGGGATGAAGAGTTATCAAGGAGAGAGAGGCAAAGACTGGTTTCGTAAGTAGGCTGAGAGAATGATAAAAGCATGTGGCTCAAGCTTGAGAGAAATTGTGAAAAAATATGGAGGACACACAAGCATGACTAATTTTTATTGATGAGATATTCTCCAGTTCTCCCTTCCTTCTGATTTTCTTTGTCTTGTTTTTTTTCCCCAGATGGAATTTCTTTGTTGAAATCTCTACATTTACTACCCTATTTCTTCTTTCTTTAATACAATTCTAAGTATTAAAAATACTCTTAACTATGGACACACTCCAGTCTAAATCAAGAAAATGTAGGTAATGCAGTACAACTCCATAGTAGCCACATAGCTAAACTTCAATTCCCCTTGGAAATATGTGCCTTGGTACAGTGTTGACCACAAGATGCCTCACCAGACCAAACTCATTTTACCGTTGAGAAACCATTCTCCTAGTCACGTGTGGAGACATGAATGTGGGCCTGAAGCTCACAGCACCTGCACATAAAGACGACATACTTTAGCATGAGGCTATGCATATTAATAAGATGAAGAATAATGATAATAACTAATGAGAACCGATGAAGATGATGTAATGGAGGGAAAAATACAGCTATAAGGATTTGTGAGGATAATCAATGAGGTGATTTGGTAGAGCTAAATATTTCGTAATTTGTTTGTGTCGCTATATCATGGCTTCCTTCAGAAATACCATAGTGGCTTTCCTCTCAGCATTTTGGAGGTTACCATCTATACCAGTGGTTCTCAACACGCAGTGAGGGGAGAGGAGGAGCAACAATTCTGCTCCTCAGGGGACAGTTGATAATGTCTGGAGACTTTTCTGGTTGTCACAGCTTGGGGAAATGGTCCTAATGGCATCCAGTGGGTAGAGGCCAGGGATGATACCGAGCATCCTATAATTCACAGGACAGCCCCCATGACAAAATATTATCAGGCTCAAAATGTCAACAGTGCCAAGGTCGAGAAAAACTGCTCTGCATTAACCCTGTGTGGTTCTGCTTCCGCAGTCAGTCATTTAGCATTTTATTGTGCATTACACTCTGTCCACAATCCCTGCTCAATGGAGAGCACATCGTTGTATGAAACATAGTCGGCCTCCTCATGAGGGTCACAGTGTCACCCAGCATATAATACGCAAAACACAAGTGATAAGTACAATTAGGGTGACTCTTTTTTTTAATGTTGCATGAATACAGAAAGGGAGAGATCATTCATTGCTCACATGGCAGAGATATGGGAAATCTTCAGGCATGAGTAGGCATTTGAATAAGGTTTTGAAGACTGAGGAACTATGGCTACATTATGTAAGTATTATATGACTACACAAAAAAGGATTTCCTCTCAACAACATAAACACTTAAAACACCAAGTTTCTCTCATTTATATTGCAATGAGAAAACACATATGAACAAAATTTCTATTCCTGTTATTTCTGTTGTATAAGAGAAAAGACACATGGAGATGTCCTAAATTATTCAGTATGTCACCTTGGAATTCCCTACTCTCCGTTGGCCCAAGGGACCCTTACTGATGAACTTGAACTACATTCAGGAGCATTTGAAATCCACCTGACCAAAAGGTGATTTTTGCACTTCTGTGTTAAATCCGATCAGCCAAGGAATGCATCCCTACTTTTCAATCAGCTGCAGCAGTTCCATTGAGAGAACAAAGTCTACACACAGGTGGCCTGGCTTATGCACGAATTTCTTGTACATTTGATCTTTATGAGAATACCAAGAGTATATTTTAATTTTCATTTGAGGGAACTGAATAACCTACATGTTTACTTGCATTGGCATTATGTTTACGGAAACAAGATTAAGACATTCCAGGCTCCTCACTAGATAAAAATAGCATGTGCATGCTTTGGAAACAGTAAGATTCAAATGGAATAATAAGCCAGAGGTCAATCACACGGAGACTCATCCAAGAGAGCACTCTAAATTAAAGATTTGTGGGAAAGGGAATCAAAAACTCCTCTTTTGTTGGAGATCTTTTAATCATTCTAGAACACAAGCTGTCTTTCTGAAAGTATATATTTGAATAATCTCAGCAGCGATGGAAAACATAATAAAGCATATTCTCCCATTGATGCTGACGTGCTAAAGATCTCCTTCTCTAATCATAGCATTTATGTGTTTTATAAATATGGACAGACATTATGAGCTATAACTCAAATATACATTTGTAAAAAGGAAAAGGTTAAACCGTACATATTTAATAACGTCTTATAAGATTGCATGTGTTTCTTGTTTTATGAACCGCATTGTTCAATATCTTACAAGCTGCACTTTAATCCCAATAACATTTTTTTAAGTGGAAATGACATTAGGACTTGAAGTGGCACAGCAGACCTGGCCCCCCTATGCTGGTGCGTCAGCTGTTTCCAACCTGCCGATACAGATCTGCATTCGAGTGTCGCAACCCGGGTCACCCAGTGCTCGGGTTGCTACCTATGAAAAGTAATAACTCTCCCAACCGCCTGGCCAGATAAATATCTGATTAAAGAGGGGTCGAAATGAATCTGAAGATGGCGTGTCCGCACCGAGACGTAAAACTGCTGTCGCTCTGGGCTTCCAGCAAGGCTGGGGGAAGACTGGAGAATGAATGTAGGCCACACAGAAAAGGAAGCCGGCCCCGGCAAAGTGATGGAGTCTCAAACTGTCCAACTTTTCAGTTGTGTGTTTTTTAGATGTTAAATATGGTTCAGAAGATTAAAGTCTTCATTTTAGGCAAAGAAAGGAAATAATGTTTCCTGTCCCATTTGCCAAGCTAAGTGAACAACTGTTCCTGCACAATTAGAATTGTTAATTGATTTGAAAACATAGGGCTTTGAAGGTGGAAAACTGCTGACATTATTTCAATGGGGAAATGCACTCCTGAGAGAGAGCACTGCAGTACAATTTCTCTCCTTGTTTTGTTGAATATACATCTATAAAAACACTGTGAATCATGCAGTAAAAACTGCTGTGCTGATATCATAAATCTCTGATAATAAAAATTTCATTGTTGAAACAATAAAATAGACTTTTATTATAACACAGAGTATCCACCTAAACATTGTCCTTTTAGCTTCTTCGAGTTAAATGTATGCACAGTTTTACAGTCTATAAACAGATCTGGAATAAAAGTTAATAAATGTCAAAATTTGCATTTCAAAAAATTCTTGCTGCATTTTAGGGAAGATCAATCTATGAACCTTTCAACATTATGTCAAATGAAATGCTAATTGTACCTTTAGGAATTTCAGAGACAGTGACAAGAAACTAAATGCTCTGTTCCTTTGCATCAGCAAGTCGAGGATAATTGTATATCTACTCTTGTGAACTTCTAAGAAAAAAAAAGAAAAAAAAACTAAGAAAAAAGGGTTTTCTATTCTTTAACTCAGGAGGGTAAACTCTTTCAGCCACCCTCCATCAATCTACCTTCAAATAAAGTGTGTTAACATGTTGACAGTGGACAAATCACACAGTGCTGCATTTATTCATTTTATAATAGGTTTGTCAAATGAGCTTCAGTTAAAGAGATTTAGGAGTAAGAAAAATTTTCAGCCAGAAATAACCGACTTATTCCATTCAAAGTGATGTAAGGTATAAAGGGGGTACTTCTTAAAAGCCTAATCTTTATTAAAACGCACAATTTTTGAAGGCTAAGTCACAAAAATAAATATCAGGAGCCCAAAAAGTGCTTTTATTTTCTCTACCCTTAAGATAAAGAACTAATACATCCCTTCTCCTTTCTGTAATAAATCGTAGCACTGAATCTCTAAGAGATACAAATTATCCTCTATACTGTCTTACAAGTGTGAGTATAGATTGAGCCAATGAGCAATGTTATCTAGAAAATAGCACTTAGCGTAAGGTTTGTGCCATTTTTTTGAACATTATCCTATTTGTGGCACTGCCTTCATTTCGGAGTCAGGCTGCTGAAATATTTGGTACACCACCCGAGCAGTGAAAAACGAAGGGCCGTGCAACTGAAAAGCGGCTCAGGCTGTTAACCTGCAGTGTTTGGTCACCTATCACCACTTTAAAAGTAAAATAGGCATTTTCACCTTCTTCAAAGAGCGTTATAGATAGTGTTGAGTCAAAAGCCAAGACTGTTTGCCTCCACATTCCTGGATTTCTGCGTTGTCTATTGATATGTATTAGGAATATGAAGCAAAAGCGCTTCAAACGTTTAAAAGACTTCATTTACAAAGTATATTACACAGGGCCATTTTCAGGCTCGCCCCGGACAGCCGATTTGTAATCCTGCTGCTCGTAGGAAAGAAAAACACCGAGCATTCTCACACCACAGCCACGATTCGATTTAATAAATCCTGTGTTTTAAAAAATTCAGATGGAAATAATACATATTTCTTGCTCTACTAGACGACTCCACTTTGTCTTACACAAACCCTAAATTGCCTAAAACATATTTTCTGTCTGAATTTACTCCACAGATTTTTCACTTAGTTCATGAATATATTGTATTTCTAATCCTGTTAATCCTTAACAAAACTTGGAATTCTCTGCAAGCCAACAAAAATAAAAATAAAAATATATTTAATGAAAATATGCAAAGGCATTAGCAGAGACATTAATAAACATTATCACGAAAGGGCAGCTTCAACTTACTTCAGACGTCAATAATTTCTGCGTAGTGAGCCACTCTCCGTGATGACCCATTGTGAGCGTCCTCTCGCACACGTGACTTGCATGATTGGACATGGATTCTATTTAATTCATGGGTATAAAGCAGCACACCTTTAGCAGTAATGAAACAATAGGGGGTAAAAGAGTCTACGTCCGTTTAAAAAGAAAGTTTAATATACAAAAGTGGTTCTCAGGCAGATACATTACAAAAAGTTGGTCCAGTGCTAAGAAAACGGCAACGTGATATTCTATAGGTCATGACGTTGTACAGAAATTTCCCAACTCTCTCTAATATGTACAATTCCCAAAATAAGTGCAGAACTTGCAGCTATTCTGAGAACCCTTGGAGCAAATTTCTCTAGACAAGCTTTGTTATTAATCATCCTAATTTTGCTCATGTTGTGTTACATTGGGGAAAAATAGTTGTCCAATGGACAAGTACACTCCTAAACAAAATGCTCATCTTTTTCTTAAGAGTCAAAACGGAAGGCTAATAAAGACCATTTAAAATAAAAGGGCCCATTACTCCTCAGTTTTATATGAGCTTACATGCTTTCATTGTGCAGAGTGTGTTATTAATTTCACATGCCAGATTCATAGGTTTCTGCAATATCAGGTTTGATGTATTCATTATCGGCACTCAGTACATTAATTCACGCTGAAGTCCGGTAAATCAAAATTATACCATCTGGCTTCCTGTTCTTAATGATGAATTTGATGTAGGGGTGATTAAGATTGTTAGGCTTTTGAATTTTAATGTAAAAATTAGGGGATTAAAAAGGCATTTAGAAATGACCAATAGTTAGAATAAACTTACTGACAGGATCTAATTTGTGTACTTGCTAGTAAAGCTCCATTTTAATTAGCAGCCACAGTCTTTCAGCACAAGCTCAAAGAGACAGAAGTTTAGTGATTAAGAAGATGAAGCTGTTAAATTGATAAATTGACCTTGAAATACTTGTAACTGTGGGGGACGGCCCAGTAACTCAAATTGTTATTGTGTTGCATTGCCACATAGGGAACTGAGTCCAAGAGTGACCCCAGACACAAAATTTTGCTGTTCCCTTCTTCTTCTTTCTTTTTTTAGGGGAGTTGATTCACCATCTTCACCTTGGGGGGAGGGGCTAAGGAGCAGAGATAAACAAATACAAAAGCCTGCAGACCTGTGCGTTGGCCCTGGAACAGTGGGAAGGTGAAAATTCCGTCATTGTTTCAGAACTCCTTGACAGGTGCTATTTGAATACTATATCTAAACTTGAAAGCATCCTATAGGTCTTCTTGGTTTCCTGATGGAATGATGCTGTACCCATAGGGTGAGATCCTCAAGCAGTGAATTCACTCAGGAAATCTGGGGCACAGCCACCAACATTCTCCCTCCAGCACCATATTTAAGAAAAAAAAATATGGAAATGGAAGAATTCTAAATATCTGCAACACAGAGCATGTATATAACACACAGGCATTGTACTCAAGCTTGACATGAGACTTCTTTTAATTGAAAGACCAATCTGACATGGATGTTCCTTTGACAGTTAAAATTACCTCTGATTTTAACAAAAGCATTTGAAATGTTACACCGAACTCATTACACCTTTTCTGCATAAAGAAGTTTAATAGTTAAAACAAGTTAAGGAAGAATAGACTCTTAATGTAAAATATTATTAGAATAATATAAAGAAACATCCTCATTTTTTTTCCCTAAGACATAAAGCTAAAAGTGCAAGAAGCCATACAATGGGAAAGTAAGGTTGAAAATGAAATTATTTCCAGAGAAGAAAAAAAAATGTACTACCCTGTGCGGTCTCATAAAATGTGATGCTTTAGTTCCTATGAAATTAATAAATGTAGTCACTAATGCACTGAAATAAAATACAGTCAGAATGACTTACATCAGAAAACAAGTACATCTGTATATATCAACAATTTGAAGGATTCTGATTCCTGGCAAGTCAAGGAATATTTTAAATCTTATATTTTAGAGGAAATCGAATCTTGACTAACCACTGCAATTTATGTCATTTTAAATAAGATATATTTGAATAAGTATATTTTTCATGCCCTAAAAAGACTGATGTCTTCTTTTATAAGCTCATCCTGTGACACACTTGAGTAGGTAGGTATATTGATTTTTTTTTCTTTTTCTGATGGCAATGAAGTGTAAATGGAAAATATCAGACTTGGCAATCACTTAAACCATGTGAAAATTTCAGAGTGAAGGCTATTAGAGTCACTTTGTGATCTCCCCAGATGACCAGAGTGGGGGGAGGAAAAAAAAACATTTCTACGTTTCTTCAGATCCTTTGTGTGACAGCTAAGGAGAATAACATTCTTTCTAATACGCCAGTTTTCATCTCTAGTGGAGAATAACCTCAGTGCTTTCTTATGTCACTGGCTGAGAGAAGACGAAAGACCCAGCCTTGTGTAAATGGCTTTGTCTAACCATCAGTCTTTAGCTCTGCATGGCAGCTGTACTATTGACATTAGCTTGTGCACTGGGTGAAATTGAAGTGAGTTAAATGTGACCTTGGCTTAGTTGTTGAAGTAGAAATGAACTCTACTGGGAGTGAAAAAAAATAAGACCAGTTTCTCTAACTTCATTTTTTCTTTAATGAGTTTAACAGCACTCTTAGGATTTGATACATTTTATAAAAACGCTTTTATTTCCTTTTCTATTATGCACTGTGTAATCAGCATTTAGTAAGGTTAGCTTGCCCTTTTGTTATGAAATTCTTGTTTCAGGTATTTATATGCCACATCCTAAAAAAAAAATGGCACATTTATTTCCCTTTCCCCCCTTATTGATCACAGCCCTTACAAAGGGATGGAAGGTTTTCATGCATACACGTTCATCGACTTGAATAATGAACACCAGGCCGCTGAAAGAGTGTAAATGCCCGGTGTTTCTGATGACATTGCATTGTCCACTAGGCTACATGTGCATCCACTAAATACCCTGCTGGTAAATCATGTGCAGTGAACAAGTCAGGCTGCAGGTGGGCGGGAGGTGCTAGAACATGTCTAAGGCTACAGCTCCTTTGTTTTCAGATGCAGTATAACACAGCGTGTACATCAAAAGAACACAGAATTGATGATATTGTTTAGGTGGAGACTATTCAGAACGTCCTTGAAGCTTCACTTCTATTTCGAACAGTCCTCACTCATATACCACTTATACGTTAATGACACGTTTCTGTGTAGAGATGCGTTTGTGTGTGTGTATATATATGTGTACAGGGGAGTGTGATATGTGCACCCATATATGTGTTATTTTAGATTATAATAATGATACATGAGTGACAAATTAGATTCTTCAAGTTCAGTTTCTGTCTTCAAATTTATTACAAAGAAGCTCACGATGAGAATATTTTAATTAGCCTATCTAATCGAACTTGAGCAAACACAGTCTGAACTCCTTATTCTTTACAGTTCATATTTCACCCAAAATGCTCTTCTCCCACTGCACTGTGGTGGTATCACCGTTGGGTGTTAATGGAACCTGCACTTTTGGCTTCTTTATTTAATCATCTTTACACTAGTTTAATGCTCTGGTTTTCTTTTCTGATTGTTTTGGGTAGAGTAATTGTGCCTCCAAAATATCCGCATTCTAATCCCCAGAATATGTTACCATATATAGCAAAAGGATGTGCAAATGTAGTCAAGATAAGGATCCTGAGCTAAGGAAATTATCCTGGATTATCTGGGTGCACCCAGTATAATCATAAAGTTACTCATCAGAGAGAGACTGGAGGTCAGGGTCAGAGACCCGGGTGTGACAGCAGAAGCAGAGGTCAGAGCAAAGCAGTGCACTGAGCCAAGACATGCATGGAGGCTCTAGAACCTGACAAGGACCAAGAGGGGCATGGATTCTCACTTTGAGTTTCCAGAAGAAATACAGTCTGGTGAAAATATTTTTAGACTTCTGACCCTCAGAATGAGTACGAAAATAAAGTTGTGTTGTTTTAAACCACTAAGTTTGTGGTAGTTTCCTACAACACCATGAGGAAATGAATATATTGATGCGAGCACATTTCAGTGTCTGTACATCATCATAAATGCTATGGCACCGTTATCAATTATTTAAGCAATTTCTCTATCACTTCCTGTTTTCTCATCTTTTAACTTTTGTGTTCGAGTAAGTATAACATTGATGTTTATCATGTTCAGGAAGAGTTCAGCAATATTATGGATTTCAAAAAAGGAATCAGAGCAGTCTTCAGAAGTAGATGACACACGGGGAAGCTTGCAGGCAACTCTGCATGAAAAGAAAACGTTGTGACCACCTGCAGGAGCCAACATGGTAGGCCAGAGAAGTGGAAAGGTCTCCGCTTGGATGAAATGTGAGAAGACGCCATGATGGAGAGCTGGCCAGATGCCAGTGCTTCAGAGTAGAGGGTCAGATTTGGTTACAGGGAGAGCTTGTAGGCAAATCAGAAGGAGCACAGAGCCAGGAGCTTTGTGATTGACCTCTGCCTAAAGGCACCTGACTCACACAAGGGCCACCCAGGGCCAAAAGAGAAGTGTAAGCATGAATGTCAAGGCTAGAACTGGAGAGAATTTCTGTGCTTCTCCAGGTATTTGTCCAGAGAGTATATTATGAACTTGAGGATAAAAATGCCCAGTGTGTTTTACACACTTCCCTCGGGCTATGCATATCTTTGGAGTGCATATAATCCTCAGACCCTACTCAGGCTAGATCAGCCACACTCTTCCTCCCTGCCTCTGCTGAGGAGTGCAGGCTCAGCACGGTGCCTTGGCATGACGGACTGAGCAAGAACTTTGGACTTTTAGGGCGGACGCACCCAACAGTGCCCCTCCAACAGTGCCCCTTTGGGAGTGTGCGCGCTTGAAAAGTCAGTTACGTAACCTCTCTGCACCTCACTTTTCTCTACCACAGAGGAGGCTCATCATGCCTGCTTGATAAGATTCTTAATGGGGGTTACAAGAGAAAAGGTAAGAAAAGTATTTAACAGTGCCTGGCATGCAGGAAATGCTCAGTAAGTATGAGTTTCTGTCATTTCTCCTAGGTCTCAGTTAAAGGTGAAGGACGATGAGCATTCCCAATTACCAGTGTGGCCTGAGGTTGGCTATTTGTCCATACATACCTTATCTTTAAAAAATTTTTAAAGTCTATTTATTTTGAGAGACAGAGAACGTAAGTCAGGGGAGGCGCAGAGAGAGAGAGGGAGACAGAGAATCTGAAGCAGGCTCCACACTGCCAGTGAGGAGCCTGATGTGGGGCTCGAACCCACAAACCGTGAGATCATGACCTGAGCCCAAACCAAGGTCAGACGCTTAACCGACTGAGCCACCCAGGCACCCCATACATACTTTATCTTGAATTTATCTTCAGCTTTCCACAGTCTTTATTCAACTTGCTTCCTCCCTCATCATCATCTCCATTTATTTAGTGTTCTGGAGACCTACTAACCATACTTCATATTGCCCAATTCTTTCCCAGAATCATTAGAACAGAACTACATTTACAGCATTGTTAATTACTGTTCTTCAATTCCATTTATGGAGGGGAGAAAAGAGATCATATTTATTTGATATTTGTTTCATGCTGGATACATGCCATGTATTTTCACACACACTAAAATATCATATGCATATATTATATATGTAATCCCTTTATGTAAAAAAATACATAATATGCATATTTATGTGGCATTTAAAATGGTAGATAAATAAGTTATACTACTGTGTGACCAGACCACATACTCTTTTTGGTATTTTCATAGAATCTTATTAGTTACTCTACAGGTAGAAAAGTAAAAAATCAATAAATAAAATATAAAATAATGAAATCCTCTCTGAAAATTAATTAGAATAAGTTGATTGTAGAATGGTTTTAGGAAAGGAAATGCATTACTAGAGTGCCGGGATATCAAAGACATGAGTTTAAAATGAAACCACATATAACTCGTGTAGTCATTTCAACATTAGGCTGACATAATTTGGATACTCATTTATCATGCAGGTGATAGGAATGAAAAATTTTCAACTGCTGTGTGTGTGTGTGTGTGTGTGTGTGTGTGTGTGTGTGTAGTGCAAAGGATCACTATAATGATGAACCCTACCCCTAGAGAGCATATGTGTGGGTATACAGGGAACTATGAAAATAACTCAGAGGCTTTTCAAATTGTACCCCCATCCAGATTTTGATGAATTCTTTCAAGAGAAGAAAGATCTGCTCTCTCATTGAGGAACACACCGAGAGAGAGAGAAATGCTTCAAATTATATTCCACCCTAATAGAAATGGTAAAATGGTCTTTTTGGAGGCGCCTGCCCTTCTAGTGTTGAGAATAGTTTCCGAGAGATGAGTCACTGATGAAGTATGTTGGCATCTTGCTGATGTGCTAGTAGAGAAAGCTGGCTGGGAACAACTTTGGTAGCCAAGCATTCTGAAATTCTTAAAATTGCCCACGAAATCATAATTATGGGTTGGGGTAAAAGGTGTTCCTTTAACATACATACAGTAATGTGTAACATAACAGTGCCATTACAGACACATCTATTAAAAATATATAAATACAAACTTTTAAGCATCAAGTAGAGATTAAACACACACACACATACACACACACACACACAGATACAGACAGAGATATAGACAGAGATAAAAGTTCAATGACTCAGGGACCATAGTGGCTACTTTCATGCATACATCTTACATTTCTTTTATTAGTTTTATTCTGCCTTGGCAAGCTAGTATCACCCTCGTATTTTGGGTAAAAAGAATGACTGACTTGCCTAGTTCATATAGCTATAAGGTGTCAGAGAGAAGAAACTGCTTCTAGGATTGTGATTCATTATGCTGTGTTTTAGAAGTTACATGGAAATTGGGACATCTGGGTGGCTCAGTTGGTTAGGCAAATAACTCTGGATCTCAGCTCAGGTTATGATCTCGGGGTTCCGTGGATCGAGCCCCACATCCAGCTGCATGCTGGCAGTGGAAACTACCACGCTCTCTGGTAGTTTTGGGATTCTCTCTCTCTCCCTCTCTCTCTTTCTGCCCCTCTCCCGTTCATGTGCTCTCTCTCTCTTTCCAAAAATAAATAAATACATTTAAAAAAACTGTTAAAAAAAAAAAAAAGAAGTTACCTGGAAAACCTCAAAGAGAAATTGGGAATGGATAGACCGCCAAGGAACAGACACGGGTGGAAAGCCCAGCCTCAAAAACAGCAAGATATCCCAAGGGAAGGAAGAGCAACCACATGTGTAAATCTAGCAAAAAGTGAATAGAACAGGATACAGAGAGAGCAGGGAAAAAGACAAACTAGAAAGAATAGAATATGGAAATCTAGGCATGCTGCAGTCAGCATTAGGAAAATGTTCTAGTTTTGGAGTGGGCTGCTGGGTTTAAACCCAACTTTATGGCAGCCTGGGTCAACTCACAGTCTCTAGATCTTTCTTCCTTGTGTACAAAACAAGGATAATAAGGCACCCCTATCTGAGAACAAAGGACTTTATCACAGTACCTGGTACACAATGACCATTTAATAAATAGTACTTCCGTGGCTGTTAAGCAGCAGAAAAATCTGTCTCTCAAGCACAGACACACCTGCAGTTCCTTGAGTAAGGCTCAGTAGGAAGAATTTTGGTACAAGGTTTAAGAAAAAGGCAAAGACTCAGTCTCTTAAACTGGGTGCATCGAGTTTGACCTGATGTCAAGTCAGCAGAACAACTAAACCGGGGCATCCTTCCTGCAAAGGTGAGTGGTCCCAGGACTTGTGGGTGAACCTTACCTGTTTAGAGGGTCAAATGGTCTCAAATGTGGGCTCTGCAGGATAACAGGGCTAGAAAGGGATCATACTATCGCTGAAAGTATAGGACTCTGGGCTACTTCTCTCAAAAGATTTTGGAAAATAACCTAACTGAAAATTCTACTTTAACCAAATTTCAGTACTTGTTAGTGTCAGAGAAATAGTGCTGTGTTTCTTGCTTCGGGTCCTACTTTCCAAATATATGAAAATTGGTACTTCTGGGGAAAAAATGCTTCTGTAACAGCTAGGTGAGTCATCCTACCGTCTGGGTGGTGGTGGTTATAGCATGGCAAAGGTTCTGTCACACTGAGGGTCTGAACTGAATGGAAGCTCTCACTGGAATGTGGAGGGTTTACCTGAGGAAGATGCTAAAGGGCTCCCCAGACCTGCAACTACCAGGTCAATGACCACAGTGTCCTCCTGGTACGGTTGTCATACCTATTCCAATCTGTTTTTATTTTTCCTTAGTTATTATCAAGTTCTTTAAAAACTTTTTTTTATTGTTTATTTATTTTTCAGGGAGAGAAAGAGAGAAAGACAGTCAGTCAGCAGGGGAGGGGCAGAGAGAGAGAGGGAGAGAGAATCTGAAGCAGGTGCCAGGCTCTGAGCTGTCAGCACAGAGCCCGACCCGGGGCTCGAACTCACAAATCCCGAGAGCATGACTGAGCTAAAGTCAGACACTTAACCGACTGAGCCACCCAGGCGTCCCAGTTATTACCAGGTTCTAATGCACCAAATAATTTTGTTTGCATTTTTGCCTATCTTTTCCCACTAGAATATAAGCATCGCACGGGCAGGGTCCTTGTTGCTGCGTTCACTCATGTGGATGTCTAGCTCCACAGGAGAATGGCTGAACAGAAGAGGCACTCAGCCAAGCTGTGTGACTGGCTGACTGACCAAACGGTTTAATAATAACCTTCTCCTTGTGAATGATATCTGCCCAGGGGTTTTGTTCTAACTCTAAAGGCTTTTGTGACTCTGACCTCATTAAAAAAATTTTTTTTTAATTTTTGCATTAATTTCAGACTGAGAAAAATGTTGCAGATGCGGTACAAAGAATTATGGCATATCCTTCACCCGTATTCCCTAAATGTTAGCATTTATCATGTGTGCCTTGTCATGGTATCTCTCTGTCTCTCTTGTGTACGCACACAGGCACACATACACAGAGGCACACACACACACACACACACATTTATTAGTTTTAGCAACACTTCAGAAAACTTGTGGACATCAGGCCTCTTTACCCCTAAATATTTCCCTGTATATTTCCTAAAATAAAGACTATAACCACGGTATAATTATCAAAAACATAAAATTAATAGTGACACAATGTGATTTCTAATATACGACATTTATTCAAATTTCATCATTTCATAACTAATGAGCTATGTAGCATTTGCTTTTTTATTTCTCAGACCTAGGATCCAAGATCTTATATTACATAAAATTGTCTCGTGTCTCTTTAGTCTCCTTTGATCTGTAATGATCTATCAGAAATTCTTTATTGTTTTTGAAGCATGCTGTTATTTTGTAGTGTCCCTCAATTTGGGTTTGTCTGATGTGTACCTCTGATTGGATTCAGGCAATGCATTTTTGGTAAGAATATCTTAAAAGCAAACTTTTGTCTCTCTCATTGCATTCTGTCAGAAGGCTCAGGGCGCCTGGGTGGCTGAGTCAGTTGAGCATTAAACTCTTGGTTTCGGCTCAGGTCATTATCTCATTGTTTGTGGTTCAAGGCCCATATTGTGCTCTGTGCTGGCAGTGTGGAGCCTGCTTGGGATTCTCTCTCTCCCTCTGACACACTCTCTCTCTCTCTCTCTCTCTCAAAAGAAATAAACATTAAAAAAAGAAGCTTTTTGTTCCCTACTCGTGATGTTAACACTGATTACTTGGTTATGATGGAGTCTACTAGGTTTCACTACTAAAATGTTCTTATTTGTCCCTTTGTAATTAGTAAGTACTTTGAGAGGAAATAATATGAGAGTCTCTAAATACCCTCTTACTCATAACACTGTCATGCTCATTTTTGGGAAGTTTCTATGTATGTGCCCCTCTGTGAAAGTTTTAACCGAAAGCTGGTTTCTAGATATCTGGACTTAGTGATCTAAGAATAAATTGTCCCTTGACTCACCATTTATAGAAAGTAACTTGCCTTGTTACCTCACCCATCTTCTTCACGTTATGGGTGAAAAATCTGAAGTATATCTTAGAATAGAGTGATTTTCACAAGGGCAGAAATTTTCAAGAATATCATTCATAAAAAAGGAACACTATTCACGATACCAGATAATTGGGTCTCATAGAAGCAAATACTTTTGTTTGGACAAAAATATTGCTTTGATTCTTGAGTAAATATTAAATAAAATTCTGAATTTGAGTAATTCATTTGGAGACAAAGTTGTAGAAGAGAGATGAATCCATCAAAAAAGGTTTTTTTTTTCTTTTTCTCTTTAAAGATTTTAACTTTAAATAATCTCTACACCAGGGGCACCTGGATGGCTCAGTCAGTTAAGTGCCGAACTTCGCTCACATCATGATCTCACAGTTCGTGGGTTCAAACGCTGCCGTTGGGCTCTGTGCTGACAGCTCAGAGCCTGGAGCCTGCTTCAGACTCTGGGTCTCCCTCTCTCTTCCCCTCAACCTGCTCATGTTCTGTCTCTCTCTCTCTGTCAAAAATAAATAAGCATTAAAAAAATTTTTTTAAATTAATCTCTACACCCAATGTGGGGCTCGAACTCACAACCCCAAAATCAAGAGTCACATGCTCTACCAACTGAGCCAGGCAGGCACTGCAAAATCAAAAAAGTCTTAAGGTACATTCCCAAACATTCCTTTTTCTTACTGTTACTCTGAAAGAGCAATCAAAGAAGGAAACTGTCATTGGCATAACTGCTTAGGCACAAGAGGAAAACATAGGTGCATGGGCTGTTTGATGGAAAACCATTTACCAGTCAAATATTGAAAGATATGCGGAAATCCCCGGTGAGAGTAAAAATCTAGAGTTCTCATAGGAGAACTCTATATGTATATAAATAAATAAAATTTTACGTAAATAAAATTTATATTCAAATTGCCCAAGGGGCGCCTGGGTGGCTCAGTCGGTTAAGCGTCTGACTTCAGCTCAGGTCATGATCTCGCGGTCTGTGAGTTCGAGCCCCACGTCAGGCTCTTGTGCTGACAGCTCAGATCCGGGAGCCTGCTTTAGATCCTGTGTCTTCCTCTCTCTGTGCCCCTCCCCGACTCACTCTCTGTCTCTCTCCAAAATAAATAAGCATTAAAAAAAAATTAAAAATATGGTTATATTCAAATTTCCCATGATTAGTCAAACACTGAGCTAAATAAGGCAGAAATTAGCTTACGCTTTACCGACTGAATTCTCTCCCTCCAGTTCTCTGCATAGTTGCCTTCTGGCATATCATCCTAGATCTGAAACTTACATCCTTAGCTCTGAAATAGGCAAGCTCTTTCTCTGCGCCTTGGTTTCCTCACAATTCAAATGGAGGTGTTAGTAATAGTATCCACATAGTGAAGTCAGAGTGAGGAATTAATGAGTTCGTGTACATAACGTTCTTAGAACAGCACCTAGAACAGATCAATGCTATGTACAGGTTCGCCAGTATAATTATCAAGTTAGTATGATGGGAGTTTAAGACCACCCCCAAATTTGATCTCACTAGAAGCTCTCCCAGGATTTAGCATATAGGCAGAACTATGGCTGTAATTTATGAAAATGAAAGGGCACACAGCAAAATCAACAAATGGAAAAGGTACTTTGAGCAAAGCCCAGAAGAAACTAGACACAAGCTTCCAGGAATCCTCTTTCAGCTGAGTAACACAGGACATACTTAAGTCCCGCAGGTATGAGTTGTGATAAGATGTGTGAAGTGTTAGCTATCAGGGAAGCTAATTTGAAACTCAGAGCTCAGGGTTTTATTGGGAGCTGATCAGATGGGGCACCTTCTGCCTAGCATGTACCAAAATCCCGGACTCCCAAAAGGAAATCAGGTTTCCAGCATAAACAATATTGTTTGCACAAACTGTTCAAGCAGAGTGAGCACTTTGATCAGTTACTGGTGTTGGAAACCCTCTCAATGTCCAGCTTCTCAGATGCCAGCCAAGAGCCAGCCTTGCAAACAGGATTTTCTAAGGATAGCAGGCCTGCATGTTAATTCTTTTCTGCACAATTAGTACTTGCTATAAGGATCCTTGCTCAACACTTAACTAGTCACTTCCCAGTGGAAAAATAATTGCCTTAGAAACATAAATCAAATTGGGTGATACGTACCAAAATCAAAATCAATTGCACATTACCAGGTGTTACTTCTAGACAATGACTTCCTGCAAATATTTTCCATGTACAATAAGATAAAGGCAATATAATGATTACCTTCTGCCACAACAACATAAGGCACCTTTAAGGAAAAGATAGGTTGTATTTACAAGCTGCTTGAATTTAATTCTTCAGTCTCTTGCTCTTACCTATCCAATTTTCCACTTATTCTTTCCACATCCAACTTAAAAACAGGCTCAATGTAGAACTCTGAACAGCTAATTGTCAAATGTGTTCAGATTAGAGAGGTGAGTAAGATAAAGCCTCCGATATCAATAATAACAATGGAAGTGCTACAGGACCATTTGGAATCTGCAGGGGCAGAAGACTAAAGCATCGATATGTGATAATGCAGTTACTGAGAAACATTCACTAATAATCTCCAAGCAGAGAACCCAACGGTTGCTTATGTGATGGCATAAAGAAGGGAGCATATTATTACTTAATTCTAAAAGACGTATGTGGTCAGATCAGCTCATTGAGCATTTATATGATGCCAAATTTGGACTAGGCTATGATGTTCTGATCTGAAGGGGTTTACAGTCTCTGAGGGAAACAGATATGTGATTTGAATAAAATTCAGTAAGGTTTAATAAAAATACATGGTAAAAATACTACTGAAAAGTCTCAGCAGAGAAGTTCCAAATTAGGGTATTTTGCTTTGTGAGCTTGAAAAAGTCATTGAACCTCTCTGGGTTCAAGCTTCTCCATTTGAGATATTATACAATTGTGTTCAGATTGTAAGATTTCAATTAAGAAAAAGTTTTGTTCCACTTCTTTAAGTTTTTAAGGGTGGTGAGGGTAGATGAGGTGACTATGATGTACCATATCATTTATCAAAAATAATTATCAAAATTAATCTTAAGATCCTAGGACATTTGAAATTTTAAGAATATTTTCACTTAATAAATTTCACTCTGGAAAATTGTTCCTTTAACCTTAGGATTATTCTAAAAGTAATATGATCGCCTGTATTGAGGTGGATGTCAATGGCAAGGGTGGAAAAGATTGTGATTTTTTTTTCCATTGGAATATAAAGTAAAAATTTTTCCAAAATCAATTTTTCTTCCCTGCTTCATTCAAAACTATGGGAATAGCAAGTTGGTTTCTGACCTGTAGAAGACCTGGCAAGTACCTCCAAGGTAAAGTAGGAATCCTTAAATCACTGACCGCAAACTTTATTGGAAAAGTCATTTAACAATTATAAAGTCATTAGCATAGAGTTTAAACAGAAGCTCCAAAACATCTCACACAGCATTTAAAGATGTAACAAAGCATCCTAGCTGGACAGAATTTTTGCCTTGTAGGTTAAGAAATCATAAGATGTCTAGAAAGCCCAGAGTAAGGCTCAGAGAATTGATATATGGGTATTAATTAGGTGTACACAAAGTGTGAGGCCAATGAAAGGGGTTACTGTTTTTATCCTGGAACAGAAATTAAGAGGGGGCAATTATGCAACAAAAGATTATGCTTATTATGGAGTAAAGTTTTATAGACCATATCTCCTGAATTTACCAACTACACATAAGCTGAGATTGAATAAAATTATGCTTTTTTAAAAGCCACATGGTAGCACCTGGTAAGGGATCGAATCACAGGGCATTCCAACTTGGATTCCTTTCTAACTATGGTAGGGATGCTATAAAGTGGACAAAAAATAGACCATCTGAAGTTAATTGGATGGCTGCCAGGAAAAAGAAGGCAAGTGATGATTTTGCACTTCAGGCGATATTAACATTAAGGCCCATTTCATCACTAAATTTCTATGAAATTCTAACTTTAAAAATCTAGAATAATTAAAAAATCACATTAGGATATTATAATGGAAATCACTGTAAGGAAGTATTTAAGTAAGCACCTATAAAGAAGCCATAGAATCCAAAGGAGATATTTTTGAGCAAGGAAAAAAAAATGGAGATCAACTCTTTCTATTATTCTCCACTGTTTTCTTTTTTTTTCAGTAAAAATGCTGTTATTGACGTGTTCTTTAGTCCTCATATCTCTCGCTAAAGGATTATTTTGGAATTGAAGTGTATTTTAGATCATCCAGAAGTACTCCTTCATGATGGTTATTGTTCAAAAATAAAGTCACAAAAACATACATTTCTTTATATCCTCTTTTTAAAAAATCTCATTTCCTAATATATCAGCTCAGAAACACTATGGAAGCTACTCTTCGACTATGAAGTTCCACCAACATTTTTCATGATTCCTTGCATGTTTCATGATATTCAATCTTCAAGGATGTCCTCAAGACCAATTTAAATAAATGAAATTAATTGTAGCATATTCCAAACCAACTCATATTTGAAGTTCTCAAATATCTCTACTATTGAAGAGAACTTGGGGTACAGGATTTAGAAATTTGAAATCCAAAGTCAATAATAACAAAATGGGAAATTTAGCTAAGATAGTTCCTGTCCATTAAATTAATAAACTTCTTATATCTGCTACCTGGGATATATCCTCGTCAGCTCTACCCAGCCAAGTCTCATCAGGTATTTATGATCACATAGATAATACATTCATGGAAGACATTATCTTTGACATCATGAGGAATTACCCAATAATACATTTAAGCTGTCTTTCCAGATTGGTTATGGAATTTTATATGTCCTACATCCTTAATCCCCCAATAGTTAGCTCAGTATCATGCATCTCTTAGATAATACTCACATGAACAATTTTTCTCAGCTAAGCCAGGAAATCTTTGTTTATACTCTTGTTGTTATGTTCCTGAGTCTTAAAGGAGGGAAGAAAATAATACAAAAAAATTTAAAATAATGCTTATATCTCTGCCTTTCTTATATGACACTGCCATCCGTGTTGAGTTGGTAACCTCAAATTTTATCACTCAAATATTTCTTCATCGATGTCAGGATAAAGTTTGAAACTTCAGAGCACCTCATTCCCACAATTAGCCTACTCTCCTGGTGATACTTTCTTCTACTTTTCACATGTATCTACCTGTAACTGTTCAAATTACAAGTCACAAACAATGCGATCTTGAAATTTTAATAGAAAGGAGTAAATACGATCTTTTTGCATTGGGACAAGGTTAGAAAAGATATGTGAAAGTACATAACTCATTTTTAAAAGATCTAAGAAGAGGGACAAAGGAGCAGCACTCTACTTAAAAAAGTGGTACACACACAAAGATGAGAAAAGGAATGGGCAAATATGGATGTTCTCCTGAAAATCATCCCAGAGATGTAAATATAAAATGGGCCCTGGGCAGAAAGGGAAAGACTTTCCTTGAGCTCCGGGGCCTGGTTTCCAAGGCAGGGAAATATCTAGAGATTCTGGAGGTTGAGCTATTAGTTATATGCCACAAAGAAAATTTAGGAGTGAGGCAGAAATTCCAGGTTACGTTTGGACTGGCTTGGAATTGTTTTCTAAAGATACTCATTTCAAATAACAGATATAAATTATCTTGTATATTTATTCATATTTTGCCCCTAAATCCCCCTTAATGTTTTGTTAATTATCAAACTTTGGTTTCTGGGACAACTAAATTATTAGCCCATGTCTATTCTTGGGACAAATGGCATCAACTCAGAGAAGTCAGGAAGAGGGGGCCTGTGAGCATGCCAGCTGCTGTAACCAGTGAGTACCAGGAAAGATTTGTAGAAATGGAACCATTATTTGGGTGTCCCAGAAATTATTTGAGGCGAGGTGTCTGAAATAATAACAAACATACTCAAGAGACCTTGAGCTAATTGAAATTTGGTCACTAAAATAAAATTACTGCCTTACCTCAAAAAACAAATAAATAAAAAAACAAGAGCCGAGTCATCTACATAAGACTTTAAAAATCTGAACAAGTTGTTATTTATTACTTTCCATTTAGGATTTATCTGTATTCTGTTGTAATCTATAGCACAGTGAATATTCTTTTTTTATTATTAAAAAATTTTTTTACATTTATTTATTTTTTGAGAGACATAGACAGAGCACAAGTTGGGGAGGGACAGAGAGAGAAGGAGATACAGAACAGAAGCAGGCTCCAGGCTCCAAGCTGTCAGCACAGAGCCCGATGCGGGGCTCGAACTCACAAACCGTGAGATCATGACCTGAGCCGAAGTCGGACGCTTAACCGACTGAGCCACCCAGGCACCCCCGCAGTGAATATTCTTAAAGCTAGAAATGTCAGAAAACTTTTTAACTCTATCATATATTTTGTTTTTAGTGTCTTAAAAAGAGATTTAAATAGCTATACAGGCACTGAACTTTCTGCTTTACAAATAAAAAACCTTAGATACGTTTTTTAATTCATTCTTATTTACTCCCCCTCCCCCTTATCAAAGGAAAAAGTTCATCTCTTATTCTGCAAGTTGGATGCTTCCATCTATAATATATTATGCATGGTTTCCTACTCCCTAGGGTACTGTGTGCCATCAATTATGTCCCCTGTTTCTTATTTTTTTAACTATTTATTCCCACTGAATCATAAGTCTCAGTATATAAACACATTTGTGTTTTCTCTACGAAAATAAACTATACCTACCAGACATCTATGGAACACACCACCCAGCAACAGCAGAATACACATCCATCTCAAGGACCCTTGGAACATTCTCCAGAACAGACCATATCCTGGCTGGCAAAACAAGTCTCAATAAATGTGAAGATTGAAATCATACCAACTATTGTTTCAGAACACAAAGGAATGAAGCCAGAAATCAATAACAGAAGGATAACAAGTATGTAGAAATTAAACAAGATACTCTTAATAAATGAATCAAAGAAAAATTACAAGGGAAATTAGAAAACACTTTGACATGATTGAAAATGAAACACTGCACACCAAGGATTGAATGTGTTCCTTTCAGCCTGTGGTCTTCTGTTTGAGCTGTGTCTTTTATGATCAGTATATAGTTAAATTGTGTATTGTTAATACAATTTTAGTTTCTACATTTTTTTAGAGAGTATAGACCATTTACATTGGTATATATCAACTTATTCTGTGCCTCACAGGTCCATTGGATCAATTTGAGATCAACTGTGGTCAGGTTTCCATTTGTCCCTTGGCCTCCATGAGACTCCACTAAAGATTGGGGACCAGAACAGTGTTTTGAGTCACTCAGTAATCATGTCAGCTGAGAATCTCTTTTCCCAGTTGAGTTAATGTGGTAAACATCCATAGGCTGATTCTGGAAAAGATGGGAAGAATATTTGCCATATACACTTGTAGGTGTACTAGGGTTCTTACTTAAGGGGACCCTATCTTTCCTTTAATCAATTCTCTGAGTCAGAAAACTAGCTCAGTTATGAAACTTGTTGAAGGACCCTGATTTTCCATTGCAACAGTTGACTTCACCATACACCTTGCAAGTTCTCAATATTTTTCTGGTTACACAAGTCAAGTGGTACCCTTGACTCCGTACTTACGTAATTCCTAAGAATAACACAGGCAGTTAGGTATCACTATAGATCCCTTCTGGTCAAGTCATACAGTTGCCACTATGCTTTTACAATCATTAATAATAATTATATCTGCTTTGCCTCTGTTGTTCATCACAACCTGGCTTCTACCATTTTGAATCATTATCCCTATTGTTACTAAGGAACCCAATATCAGGCACTACATGCTATTCCTGGCTCTAACCCTGGAAGATAGCCACCAAGTTTCCAAAAGAGGCATACCCTTACCAGTGTGTTTCTTATTAACTCATTGAATTAGTAAAGGGAATCTTTTAGACTGTCCCAGGAAATACAGGTAAGGAGTACTCTGATCTCACATAAGAAATCCATTTTAAAATTATCTTTTCTCTGAGGCTTCTAACACTCTTCCAGGGTATCTCTTATGTCTCTACTTCATTTTCTTTAGGCTAGAGGCATTTCCAAGCATGCAAAATACACCTGGGAAGCATAAATATCACTTACCAGGACATTAAACCCTAAGTCATGAGAGAGTACTCTAATATTAATTAATATACCACCACCACTGTCCATCTACCACCCTCAAGTTCTACTCAACCACACATTTTTGCAATTCCTGCTGGTATACATCTTGCAATTTGGGGCTATGTATTTTACTTCCTCCCATAACAGGGTCAATATTTCCCTGCTTGGACTATCCTAAGATCTGACTCTGGTTATTGTGGAGGTGGTGACAAAAGGCAGGACTCCATCTTGAGGAAGACATACAAGTTGTGAGGCCCAAGTGAGATCTGTACAGCTTTTCCCAGTAAAGAAAGCCTAGTTCAAGGTTCAGAAGAATCTGTGGCTCAAGAAGTTCTGGCTTATTCACCAAATGTCCCCAAGTGAGTCCTGAAGGAACCACTCTATATCTATTAGGGCCTGAGTTTAATATAAGACTGTGAAGGCTGTGCATTGTCTTCCTTGTCATTCTGGTAACCTGACAATTAAGTCCTAGGCCTGGTTTTCATCACTATCTGCTCTATGGCTCTATGAGATAACAAGCTGTTTAAACACTGACATACAGACCCTCTTACTTTCACAGCACACCTTAAAAGAGATAGTTGGTTAGCCTGAGTCTGTCATTTTCCTTTTTTGAGGTTCCTAAAGCAGATAACAAAGGCCAGAAAGCTCCACAATCCTTATAATTATCATTGTCCTCATATCTTTCAAGTGCCATTGCCACTGCATAACCTCCCCCTTTCATTTCGTTTTTACCCTCCAGTGAGAATCTTAGCTTATAACACTACAGCATGCCAGGGCTATCACAGCTCCACCTCCTCTCATCCATGACAGTTCCAGAATTTTACACTGGGTGTCTGTGTTTTAGGGTCACTTGTAGTCACAAGTATCTTAGCCTGGGTTACTCTTTCACCACAGAAAGCAGAGTCTGCATTCCTTCTCTTTCTTAGAAAGCAGAGCCTGAAACCCAGACTTATGTAAGGGATCTTACATGAGGTTAGATGGGGGGTTTGAGAGAGGAAGCCAGTAAAAGACCATGTCATCAATGTGGTCATTGCTGTGGGCAATTGGGGTTTTGTCCTCCTGAAAACTTCTGAACAGCCATATAGAAATTTCTTCAGGATTGTCCTCTATAAAGAGTGAAAGAGGGGGGCATTTATTTACTAGTTCCCATCTGTAACTGATTAAAGCTTGCTCTTAAACTTCTATGTGAAAACATACCAGATGGGGATGTGTAGGCATCCCACATCTGGCACCAGAGAAGCCTGGGAAAGAAAGCAAGAGATGATCATTCAGCTAAGGTGGGACACATTCAACTTACACCAATTCAAAGCTGGTTAATTCAGTGATGGCTGGAGTAAAAGGTGGCCCAAGCCACTGCCAGATAGGATGAAGGGTGTGTCCGATACATTTATTTAAACTTTTAAAACATACCCGTTTTGTACTCTGGATTTTTTTAAAGTTTTTATTTAATTTCTAGTTAGTTAACATATAGTGTAATATTGGTTTCAGAAGTAGAATTTACTTATTTTGTACTTTGTATCTGATTGTCCTAACATTCACAGTTCTTTCTGGTCAAATTCAGTTTTTTGTTTTGTTTTGTTTTGTTTTTGGCTAACTTTCATGGAGAATAACTTTTTATATAATGTGTTTTGTAATTTTAAGTAGTTAGCTCCTATTTCTTGAAAGTATCTGCAAGATAACATTAAATTTGAGTTCTGTGTTTACAAAGTGTTTCTCCACTGAAGCTATCAACTCCACTCTACCAATTTTCTGTGGACACTATCAACTGGGACAAAGTATAAACTAAATTTTTGATTTCATTTTTTTGAGGTAGATAAATCACATGACCCTTGATTCCAATCCTATTGTGCAAGCTTATAGCTACAGGTTCAGGGGACACTTTTCTTTCTTTCTTTCTTTCTTTCTTTCTTTCTTTCTTTCTTTCTTTCTTTCTTTCTTTCTTTCTTTCTTTTTCTTGACCAAGAGCCAAGGTCAAGGTTGATAAGGACTCCCTAGGACTTGCACATTTTTACCTGAGTATCTCCTAGAAACTTCAACAACTTCATTTCTGAAGCTGCATCCATTTTCTTCACAAACTTGCTCTTCCTCTTGTGTTCTATATCTCCATCACTTCTACCCCAACCCGCTTAGTCACATAAGACTTTTAGAAACCATTATGTTGCTCTTTCTTTCATCATATTATCACATCTGTTTTTACCACTTACATCTCATGAGCTTGCCCACCCTCTGCTTTCCCCTAGCATGACACTACTGATTTAATTCAAGTTCCTGAATGTTTCTCTCCTGGACTATCAAAATAAGAAATAGTTACCATATTTTCCTTTGCTTTCCAAACTACTCTCCAGGTTGTTGCCACAGTGGGATTTCTAACACCCAGTTCAGCCATGACCCTTGCTTGTAATGTTCTTCATCATCCTCTTTCCTGTAGAATACTGTCCACACAACTTAGACATGTTCTTTACTGTGCCTGGAATGCCCTTCTCACACGCTCTTATCTACCTTGCATACAAAGTACTCTTAATATCCTTTGAAACTCCCCTCTATGGCTTTCATAGGTGCTCTTTCCTCTGGGCTCATGTAACAGTTGGGACATACCTCTATTTTGGTGCTTTCGACTGGGTGGTGAAAATTTAGTCATTTGTCTGTCTCGATCACTATTTTGTACTCCCAGAGAGTATCAGAAGCCATGCACTATGGCATATTCAACAATACATCATACTATGTTAAATGAACCCATGTGTAAATGAATGGACTTGATACTTCCTCCAAGATGTCGGGGCACCTGGGTGGCTCAGTTGGTTAAACGTCCAACTTCAGCTTAGGTCATGATCTCACAGTCTGTGAGTTCAAGCCCCGTGTGGGGCTCTGTGTTGATGGCTCAGAGCCTGGAACTTGCTTTGGATTCTGTGTCTCTTTCCCTCTGCCCATCCACTGCTCTCTCTCTGTCTCTCTCTTAAAAATAAATAAACATTAAAAAAAATTTATACTTCTTCCAAGATGTAATGTTAAACAAGTTTGGACATTATTCCTGGTGAAAAGGAAGAGATAAATAATACACATTTACCTAAAATAAAACATAAATGAAAAATAATACAATTCTTCTTTACGTCCTGCATGTTCAACTTTTATTCAAATTTGTTTTCTACATATTTGTCAGCCTTTCATTTAAATTTAAACATACTAAATTTTCACTGAAAAAAGACCATCAGATGATAGCATTTATTCTGAAAATTATCCAGTCTATTTTTTCAGAAACTGCAATTTATACTACCTAATAGAAACACTTTGAATAGAATGTTTTCACATTTATGTAAGTTTAAATTGTTTCATATAGAGCAGCGGCAAGCGATAATGTTCTAGTGCCACTTAAATATATCACAACATTAAATTTTTCACTCTGATTTCACAATGCAACCTGCAAATATGTAAAAAAAAAAGGTATATTTAAAATGATTTTTTGCATTAAAATAATGTCAAAGCATTTATATTTTGTAATAAGGATAATGAAATTAAACAATAATAAAAATATATGAGGTATTAAAACTGGTTTATTTAGGTTCAGGAGAATAAAGAAGATAAAGGGAGGTGGAATTCACACACTATACTACATACTATTACTATAGAAATAAATAGGAGATAAAAATACGTATTTATATATTATATATTTCATATATATGTCATATATAAAATAAATAATATGAAATAAACTCACCACGTGACCTGAAGAGATGTAATTGGGTCTCTCACAAAGGACGTTTTGTAATGGTTGTTATAAATATATGTAATATATAATATACAGACACACATATTCAGTTGACCCTGAGCAACACAGGTTTGAATTACATGGGCCCACTTACGGATTTTTTTTCTCTATAGTGCAGTACTATAAATGTATTTTCTCTTCCTTAAAATTTTCTTAATAACATTTTCTTCCCTCTAGCTTACTATGTTGTAAGAATATACTATATAATACATATGACATACAAAATGCGGGTTAATTGAGTGTTTTGTTACTGGTAAGTCTTCTGGTCAAGAGTAGGCTATTAGTAGTTAAGTTTTGGGGGAGTCAGCAGTTATACATGGGTTTTCTACTCCATGAGGTGGTACCCCAATCCTCGTGTTGTTCAAGGTCACCTATGTGTTTAACATGCCAGTCACCATTTTGTTAAGGAACATACTCTTTCACAATGTAGTACTGCTTAAGTTTCATTAGCAAACACATGCAGTATATGACTGTCTCCCACCCACCACTTCCTATCCTCTTTCATTGCTTTACTACTTTCAAAAACTTTTTTGGCCTTCCAACATACTGATAATTTACTCATCTATTCTCTTTATTGTGCTCCCCTTCATCTAATTTAAGAGTTTAGGCCCCGAGCGGATGCCTGGGTGGCTCAGTCGAGTAAACGTCCGACTCCTAGTTTCGGCTCAGATTATGATTTCCCAGTTTGGGGAGCTTGATCCCTGAGTCGTGCTCTGTACTGACAACACTGAGCTTGCTTGGGATTCTCTCTCTCTCTCTCTCTCTCTCTCTCTCTCTCTCTCTCTCTCTGTCTCCCCTTCTCTCTGCCACTCCCCCACTTGCACTGTCTCTGTCTTTCCCGAAATAAATAAACTTAGGGGTGCCTGGGTGGCTCAGTCAGTTAAGTGTCTGACTTCAGCTCAGGGGCTTTGTGAGTTGGAGCCCCTCATCAGGATAAGTGCTGACAGCTCAGAGCCTGGAGCCTGCTTTGTTTGTATTCTGTCTCCCTCTCTCTGTGCCGTGTCCCCACTCACACTCTCTCTCCTGCTCTCTCTCTCAAAATAATAAACATTAAAAATCTTTTTAATTTGCTTACAAAATAAATAAGCTTAAAAAAAATCAAAAGAACTTAGGCTCCAAGAGCTTACAAAGAGATACTCAATTACTATTTGCTTAATAAATGACTATTGTTGTTTTTCACTCAGTCTTTAGTCTATGCTTAGTATATAACTACATTACTTTCATCACTTAGCATTACCCACCATTCTATTAATTGAAAAGGTAAAGAAAATTATATATAGGCATACAATTATATTATGTATAAAATTAATACATATAATTGTGTGAATACCTTAGATATTACTACATATTTAATTAATTGCTGCAATTGCCTAGAGTGGAATGAAAAAAATCAGTCTTCATATTTTTAAACAAAAAGAAATTATCACTATAGTAAAAGCAGTTGACTTGGCCAGGTATTTGTAGGGTCCTAATAAAATCACCACTTACTTCTTATGTACTTAATTGTCAATTTTAAAAGGGCAAGATGAAAGGCCTCACACGGCACCCTCCATTTAGGAAACTTATTGAAATTGATATCCATTTACTTGGAGGAATTGCATTAACTATATTATAAAAGGGATCACAGAATTATGTTAAGAATTATTTCCAACTGCTTATTCTTAATTGATTCTATATTAGAAATGGAAAATAAAGAGGACAGAAACACCATCCAACATTTTATCAGACTATACTACCCAAGACAAAATTAAAAACACTCATTTCTTTTAAGTTTTTAATCCATTAAAAGTAGTATTACCATTCAGACATTAAAAATCAGTAAAAAATTTCTTATATTTAAAAAAAGAAAGTCTCATGGAAACCAATTTGACAGTAAATTTCATATATTAAAAAAAATAAATAAAAATAAAAAATAAAAATAAAAAAAGAAAGTCTCTGTGATGCTCTTTTTATAAATCAAAAACACAAAGTAAATTCTTCCTATCAAAATACAAATTCTTAAATCTTTAGGAAAATTGCCATTTTCTTTCCTAAAAACACTACTATGTCATGAAAAACTAGCATGCCGTAAGACGATAATCAATTTTTAAACAAATATATTTTGGTCAAATAATTTAGAAAATTCTGGATTAAGCATATTTAAGTAACTTTATTAATTGAAGAATTTCACACATCCTACCCCAAACTTACTTGCCCTGATTGTCCTGATTGTCCTGAGGTCAGAACAATCTCCCACACTGTCCTTCCCCATTCTCCTTCCCCCACCACATACCAGGATCACATATCTTGAAATTCACTTATGTTCCAAGAACTACAAGATCAGTATAAGTATCATCAAACTTGTTAATTGTTTCCTGATTATTATTTCTGTAGAACTCCAGCTTAAACCAAGAAGAATTTTTTCCTAATAATAAATATTAAAGTGCAGTAGTTTGCAAATTATACTACTCTTTATTTCACCTGAGGTCAAAACAAAAAGAAAGAAATTTGAATCATAGTAATAGAAATTTTTAATAGTTGTAACAAAAAATTAATGAAAATCATTATTTGCAATTGGTATCAATAGTACTTATATAGAAGACCCTAAAATAGGGCTTTCAAGGTGTAGGTGTTGATAATACTGATTCCTGGCTAGTTCACAGAGGGAAGGACATTTTTCTACATTGAAGTTTGGAGGGTTGGAGTGTTAACAAATGCAAACAGCTGAGAGGGGAATCGAATAGAATAATATCTACTACTGTAAAGGGTGTACCCTGTGCTTCAGTTTCATACCAGGCATAACCCTGTGACACACACGCGCGCGCGCGCACACACATACACACACACGGGGACTTTTACAGGAAAACTCTTTCTAACATTTTTTATAAAAGTGAAAAATTGAAAACAACCCAAATTTTCATCATCATGAAAATAGATATATATGTGGCAGATTTTTAAAAATGGAATACTATACAGCAGGGACTTAGAGATCAATTTTTTATCATTAAAGAAGATCACATACATAATATTGAGCAAAACCATATTACATATCAATATATAATATTTTAATGTAGTTTGGAAGCATGCAGAATAATGCTATATATGTGTGTATAGTTACAGTTATATGATATCTGTGATAAAAATGTAAAAATACCTATGAAAATGCTAAATACCAAATTCAGGATAATAGATAACTCTTGGAAGAGTGGGAAATGCAATCAGGGAAAAGTAAACCAAGGGCCTCATCTATTTTTTGTAACTTTTCATTTCTTATGTCATGTGATGGTACTCAGAGATGTTCATTAAATAAATATAATAACTTTTTATACTGTGTCTGAAATATGTCAAAATTTAATAAAGTAAAAAAGATATTTAAGTGAAGCTTATCTTGGGGATATAACAGAAAACTTTCAATGTAACACTGTAAGTTCAATATTTGGATGAAATTAACAACAAGGCATTTGGGTTAATTTAGGAACTTCAGAATATTTAAAACAGAATATTTATGTTTCTCGTCATGAAGTGGTTATAAACATAAATAGCTTATTATATATATTATAAGTTATAATTTATAATATACATATATAGTAAGCTATTTTGTAGCTATACCAATACACAGATGAGTAGTTAAGGCATTGTCCAAGTATACTAATCCATATCTACATATACTTGGACATACATTGTCCAAGTATACTAATCCATATCTATGGAAATGGATTAAGTTGGGCATATTGTGTCCAGGCCAAGCAGGAGAGAATTCAACTGTCTTCCTCTATCTTTCCAAGATATCAAAGAAATATTGTTATAATCTATACATCTCACAAATATTGTCCAATGAATATATTTGAAATATCTATTAAAGTAAGTCAGTTCTCCCAGTTTGTGAGTTTGAGTCCCACACCGGGCTCTCTGCTGTCAGCATGGAGCCTGCTTCAGATCCACTGTCCCCCTTTCTCTCTGTCCCTCCCTCACTCACTCTCTCTGTCTCTCTCAAGATAAATAAACTTTTAAAAACAAACAAACAAAACCAAAACAAAGATAAAATAAAATAAAATAAGTCAGAGTTACTAATTTTTCTGTTATATAGAGTTTTCTTTCCAAGAGTTTTGGGACTTAAATAAATTTTGCATAGTCCTTAAGCTCAATGTCTTGTCCAGGTTCATTCACTTCATTCCTCACTTATGTATCCTCAGGTCTCTCTGCTTTCATCACCATGACTATATTAAAACTACCCCTATCAAGACCCCCATAGACTTTATCTTATACAAAAATTCATGGTCAATATTCTGCCTTTACATTACTCAACATCCCAGCAGCATTTGACATACTCTCCTCTGAAATAATTTGAACATCGTCTTTCCTGTAATTCAACCAGCATTCATCTGGTTTCCCTCTTGTCACAATGGCCAATCATTCTTCTTTAGTGCTTCCTCTGTCCTAAACTGCTCTTACGACCTCCATGTGACAAAATCAAATTATTAATTCTCAGTTCTAACCTGTGATGGAATTTTATGTGTCAACTTGACTGGGCACCAGGATGTCCAGATGTCCAATTAAACATTATTTCTGGATATGTCTGTGCGGGTGTTTCTGGAAGAGATTAGCCATTGAATCTGTGGACTAAGAAAGGATATTGCACCCCAGTGTGAGTGGATATTATCCAATCTATTAGGGCCTAAATAGAACAACAAAGCAGAGGAATGGAAAATTCTCTCTGTCTGCCTATCTGAGCTGGGACATTGATCTTTTTTCTATGCTTGTACTAGAACTACACCACTGATACTCTTACTTCTCAGACCTTTGGACTTAGACTGGAATACACAACCACCTTTCCTGGGTCTCCTGCCTGCAGAGGGTAGATCGTGGGACTTTGCAGTCTACATAATTGCCTGAGCCAATTCCTCATAGTAAATCTTTTTAATAAATGTGTATGTATACATTAATATATGTGTATTTACTGTAAGGAATTTTATTTCCATTAAATTTTTATGCAAAATATTATGTATATGTAAAATTTACCATATGGATCGATAGTTTCTTCTTGAAGTACTTTTTTACTTGGTTTTCAAGATAACATACTTTTATGGTTTTTCTCTTGCCTTATTGCCTGCTCCACCTCAGTTCCTTTTCTGGTTCCTCTTCATGTCCCTAATATCCCTGACTGTGTGCTCATTTCTTTGTCTACACTTCCTGTCTAGTGACCTAATCTAATCTCATGGTTTTACATGTCATCTATATGTTGATGACTCTACATCACTATGCTGAGTATTGTCAAATTAGATCTTCAATCTTGCTTCTCAAAGACTAATATCCTACTTGCCTATATATTTCCACTTTGATATTTAGTAGGCATCTTAAATTAATATAAGTTAATCTAAATATTATAGTTCAGTAGCATAAACAGAATGGTTTCCAACGATGCCTATACAGCTTCTCCCTGCCTTGCCATTCCCATCTCCATTTATGGTGCCACCTTCTGCCCAGTGGCTCAAGTCATTTGTCATCATCTTTGATTCTTCACTTTCCTGAAAACTCTACTTTGAATTTACCATCAAGTTGTTTTGATTCCATTCGCAAAATATATCCTGATTCTGACTATTTTTTTTTTTACCAACTTCACTTCCTTGACCCTTAAGTCATCAGAATTTATCCCCTGAATGAATGAAACAGCTTATAAAAGTCTTTCACTTTCCACACCTCAATTTTAGACACAGGAGCCAATATTAACTTTCTAAAGTGTAAATCAGGTCATGTCTCTCCCCTATTTGCCACTGTCCCATAAATGCTTAAAAAATAGAATAAAAATGCTTTACCCTTTACCCTGACCCTACACATCTGGCTCCTAACTTACCCTCTAGCACTGAGCTCTGGCCACAGTGGCTTTTTTGCTGCCCCTTTAAACCTCTGAGTTTGTTCTCATCATAGTACCTTTGCCCTGACTCTTCTAGATGCCTCATGTAGATCTTTATGTAGCTGTCTTCTTTTCACAATTCAGATTTCAGCTTCAAAGTCTTCAGAATAGTCTTCTATGAGCCGCTATTAAAGAACTCTCCATCTGTTTACATTATGCTCACACATTTTATTTTCCATTCAGAATTTATTTCCATCTGAAATTATCTTACTTTTTAAAAAATACATTCACTGTTTATCCCTTTATACTAGAATATAAGCTTTTTGAGGGCAAGGACTTTGTTTTCTTATTTACCAATGAACATCCTCCATTGCTTAGAACAATGCATGATGCAAACATTTGTTGACTGACTCTGCAAACCTCCAAAAGTTACCAAGTGAGTAGAAAATCTAATCTTATCCACTTTGGCAGTATCTTCTCTCCTCTAACAATGATGTAGGGGCCCTGGGAAGCTTATCAGATACTTACAGAAAGAGACTTCTGGCCTTCAGTGTCATTACATTAATATGGTAACCAGACTCCAAGATGGTCTCCAGTGATCCTCATCTTCTGGAATTCATTTCCTTGTCTAGTCCCCTCCTACATTGTATCTGACACAGTCTGTATGACCAACAGAGTATAACAGAAGTGCGATTGGTGACTTCTAAGACAAGTCACAGAAGACACTGCCACTTTCTTCTTGGATCTTTCTCTCTGTGGAAAGCCAACCACCATAGCATGAAGATCCTATGGAGCAGCCCCTATGGAGATGTCCCAGTGTTAAAGAACTGAAGCCCTAGGAACACCTCCTCCACCTCCACTCAAGTCTTCAGAAGACTGCACCTCTGGACACCATCTTGACTATAAATTCCATCTTGAGCTGGAACTACCCAGTTTGGATGCTCCCAAATTCCTGATCGACAGATATTATAATAAGCTTTAAAGTTAGTTATACCCCAGCAACTAATACAGCTAACTAGTTTCTGCTAAACTGCTCCTTTTCCAAGTCCCTAAATTTCTTTGAAGGTGAGGAAATAATATAGGAAATAATCATCTTTCTGCATTTGTGGTCTCCTTTCTCCTCTACTTGGCAGAGGAATTTTAAGCCATTCTTAAAAGGAATTTTTAAGAATGGCTAACGTTCTTAAAATGTTAGCATACCTTTTCTGGCAATTGCTCTACCTCAATGAGCCTAGGATGTTGCAATTAAGAGACAAAGCAAGAGTGTCTTATGCATGTTTGACAACTTTACTTTCAGCCCTGTAACACAAAGCTACTAAGCCGGAGACGCAAAGATCCAGTTTCTTGGGAAGCAAGTAGGGGAAAAAAAGCACACATAAACAAATTCAGTTCAACACACGTAAAATGGAAATTAAAGAATAGTGCCTACTTTATAGGTGTTTTGAAGGGAACAAATGAGAGAACACATATAAGAAAGACATCATGCATTTTAGCATGATGACTGATCCGTGGTCAGTGCTAAATAAATATTGGTTATTATTATTATTGACTTTTCTTTTGCCTGACTCATTTTTTTAAAAATAACCTTTCAATTCACCAAAATAGATTAGTGAAAATAGCATATTATAAACTCCCAACACTACACAATAGCTGATGATTTATATGAGAGAAGTGTTTTCTAAAACCTGTTATCACAAATTGACAATAGACTTTTTAATACCTACATTTTCAGAGAAAAAAATTAGGCTGAAAATTAACCAAAGGCTATGTTATCTAAATTGTAATAAGAGATTGTCATCTTAACATATTGAAAACTAGAGAGGGATGAGCAAAAGACTTAAAATGTAGTAAGAAAGTAAAAGCAGCAAGAGATTGACTCGAATGTCATTATCTTATTGCCTTTTGGAACTAGAAATGTATTGTTTCTCATATAAAGCAAAGCACTGAAAACTATTTGGCAGCAAGGTTATTATTTCACATATAATTACATCTCATACGGAGGTACATTGGCAGACATGTGGTGGCTAAATTGTCCATTTTCAACTAGAAAAAAGAAATGAAGTTCTTTTTTCACTTACATCAGTCAAGAAGATAGCCGCCCACAGGAAGAGATAAAGACTTATTTGACACTAGATCTATAACCAATGATTTTAGTTATCACTTGAAATTAGTGAGAATTTTGAAATAGGCTTAAGATTTTTTGAAGAGCAATTTGGTACCATGGTGAAATAGCAGATGAAATGGAAAAATAAAAAAAAAAAGAAAAGAGAAGATGATGTTTTCATTCTTCGACTGTGTTTGGGTTTAGGGATTTCTAAAATAGGATTTCTTATAGACAGATAACCCCTGAAAGCACAGATGTATTAATTTACCATTTTTGAAAATAAACTAAGCATTTAATTAAATTATCTTCTTTATAAACCAATTAGACAAATCCTGAGTCAATGAATATACTTAAACATTATCCAGGGTGCCAACAACTAAGAGTATTATTTATAAAAGCCAGACAACTAAATTCTAACCCTCTAAGCTGCCTGTTCTGAATATTTATTAAATCATCAGCAGAGTTCTGATCATTGTAATTTTAGATAAGTAGGGTCTGCGGGTATCTGTAATGTAGATGTGATACAAAATATTTACCCACTTGAAAATTTGGAGAAAATGCTATCCAAATCCCTTTTAGGGAGAGCTCATATCTATGTGAAAGAAATACTTGGGTCAACTAGGTGATGGAGAGCAATATTCCCAATGTTTGTTCAAGTTTTAAAAATAGCGTCAGTAAGTTGCTACATAAGAGACATGGAGAGGAATGTTTTTTCTACTTCTGAGATTCAGAAGAAAGAAAAGAGATGGAGGTGATAGGAAGAGAGGCTGGAAGTAACAAGACAGAAGAAGGCATGCACTATAATGGCATCTCACAAACTCCCCAGGCTTAGTAAGTCAACCATATTCACAAAATGTTGAGGGGACTTGTGTGTGTGTGTGCTCGTGTGTGTGCGCGCGCTAATAAAAGATTTGATTTTCAAGGATAAAGGGAGCATGTGGCCGAAAGGGTTGCAAGAATGTTAATAAGCTTTAGAAGATTCTCAAGAATCACAGGGAAAGATAGCTTTGGACGTTCACAGCTCCAAAAACTGAGTTTGAAGTTTAGGTTGCTCTTCAAAGAACAAAGAGGCACCAATCAACTACACAGTGCCTGATGCTGGGGAAATAGTTCTTCCTTACCATCTTTCCGTCGTTAACTAAAGAGTTTTTGTATTAATTAGGCTTCTTACTTCACCTTCCACGAATTCTGTAGGACTTTTTATCGTATTATTGCTGCCATAATTACATAGTTAGCCAATAGAAGGAGCTATTAGAATATAAAAGAGACTTTGGAGAAGAAAATCGAAGCACAGACAATAAGCAAATAAACAAGAGTAGGACTAAAGAATACAAAGTAAGCCAGTTGAACACTTTCACACCAACTCTGTGCTTGTTCTAAGAGACTACATTTTCCTCGGACAAGCTTCACATTCTCCAAATCTCTGAAAATTCCCAACGGTTTACATCTCATGGTCACTTTCATTCAGCGTTCCTCTATGCACTGAGCTCTCAAAAAAGCTCCAGTTTGTATACACTATTCACAACACCAGCTGAGAACACAGACGTTTTTTCCTGATCCCTGGAAAGGGAGGGATCAGGTGGGGGAAGCTGTATATATGTGTAGCACACATGCATATGGAAAATTTTACTGAAGGTTTTGGGTTAATTGAGGATTAAATTCCAGAATCACATAGCATGCCTCACCTTGGAATCCTAAACACGCTTGGTCACCAAGAAATGTCACCACTGTACTTTGTGTAGCCATCCTCAGTCTTGCTCAGACTGTCTTCCTCATTTGTACGTTATCATCTACTTTGTTCTTTCACCCCTAAATTCATCTTATTTTTTACACGGAAAAGCCCTGATATATTTTGTTTCAGAAGGTCCCTCCGAACCCTACCCTAGAAACCTTACTTTCCATTCCAAGCCATCTACACTGAGAACAAATCATACTCTTCGCTTAGGGGCAGAATTGTGTTTTAAAGTAGCACAGTAGCCTTTTTTCCTCTCTTCTACATACAGCTTTTCTGAAGGCCAATGGCAAGACCTGCATTTTTAGTATGTTTCCTTCAGGTCTTCACATTACAGGGTGGCAAGCACAATAATAGCTTGTGAAAGCATTAACAAATTCGGGGAACAGATACAGAGAGAAAGAAACATGAATTCTAGTCTCCTTTTTCTAACATAGTTTGTTTTGCTACTTATTAAAAGTGAATTATTTGATTTTTTTATATTGTGTTTTCCTCATCTGCAAAATGGAGTTAAAATGACAATATACTGTGCATATCGCAGAGGATGATTTTATGCACCAAAAGAAATATATGTTTGGATGTTCACAGCTCCTAAAACTGAGTTTGAGGTAAGTTCAGCTTGCTCTTCAAAGAACAGAGAGGCACCATTCACCTACACAGTGCCTGATCCTGAGGAAATAGTTCTGCCTTTCCACATTTCCATCGTTAACTAAGCAATTTTTGTATTAATTAAGCTTCTTACTTCACCTTTTACTAATTCTGTAGGAGTTTCATTGTTATTTACATACATATGCATATATGAAATTGTATATATATTCATATATATATATATATACATGAAATTGTTTTTTTTTTTATTTTTTTTAACGTTTTATTTTTGAGACAGTGAGAGACAGAGCATGAACAGGGGAGGGTCAGAGAGAGGGAGACACAGAATCTGAAACAGGCTCCAGGCTCTGAGCTGTCAGCACAGACCCCGACATGGGGCTCGAACCCACGGACCGTGAGATCATGACCTGAGCCGAAGTCGGCCGCTTAACCGACTGAGCCACCCAGGCACCCCTACATGAAATTGTTTTGAGAACCGAGAAATCTCCCATAAATATTTGGCAATGTTACTAATCTCTAGCTTCCAAACTTCAAATAAGGCTAGTATATAGAGCACATAGCATGTTGTAAGAATAGAAGTTCTGCTTTTATAGACACACACACACACACACACACACACACACACACACACATTAGTAGAACATTATATAAAATACATGGTAGGTTTTTAACAAACTTGAAATAATAAAAGGTTTGTAATGTGCACTGGAGGTAACCAGTGGACTTATAAAACAGAAATAAATAAGCATGACCATCTCTGAATGTGACCTTAGAAACTGTTACAGGTAAGCGACTGCCTCTGTGAATCCAGTTAAATATCATCAAGGAACAAGTCACAGTCACTATTGCGCCCACAAAAATCCAAATTTATTTCTCCTTTCCTGGCAAAACAAATAACTAGGTATTTTGTGAGACACAAAGCTAACTGCTAAAATCTGTAAATTATGATAACAAGCAGATTAAGAGGACCTCCATGACAGTCAAATAGTTCTAATTTATTTTTTACCCTGCAAAGCATCTCTTCAGTATCAGTGGCATTTTACTTTGAGATAAAATTTTGTCAGCTCAACATTACCTTTTCTTTAATTTTCCCTTGCTATGTTTTGCTAGCTACCTAAGAAGGACAAAGCGGGAACACGAAAGGCCCCATCGTGGCATTTATCTAGGACTCTGGGATAAAAGGAAAGTTGGGGGTGGCACCCGTCCACAATTCATCATGGATGGTGATGTCTTTATTGGCTACTGACCTTGCAATGAGTTGAATGAGTTATAAGAAGGTTCTCTGTTACCCCAATCCCTGTTTTCTTGAAGGAGGACATAAATCACTTGAACCTCATGAATTTCTCATATTTACAAAGCAGGCTTCCAAATTTCCCACAGAGGATGCAGTATAACCACTTATTTTTCCAATTTAAAAAAAATAATTTTTCAGCTTGTTCAGATGTCACATGAGGAGGCTGATGATTGAGAAGATCTGACTGAGAGTGACCCGAGGATCCAAGGGTGGGTGTCAGCAAGAAGCCCAGAGAGAAGCGGATAGTTTCCATCATCCCCATTGTGAGGGTGTTTGCACTGCTTCTCCTCTAACCTTATGCTTGAAGCAACAATCATGGTAGATTGCCTTATTCTGTTCCATTAAGAACTGAAGCATGTAATAAATCAAATTCCATAGTGACATATCTTGTTTCAGTGGCATGATAAGTTGCTTCTTGGCTGAAATTCAGATGAAGAATATCTGGATTTTGTAACTATACTTCTCCACATTCTCCCTAAACTTAAAATGTAAGCATTATATGGCGCTCGGAAAAATGACCGAAGAAAAAGAAGAGAGAAGGAACACAGCCTTCAGATACGTCAAGAGATCTCAGTGGGCAAATGCCACAGTGTGAATTTTGAGCAACTTTCCCCATGGATATAGTTATGCTCATGAGGAGAAAAATCGTCAAAATATATTAAGCCTTGCTCTCAAAGACTCTATGTAATAAGTGCAAATGTCTAATACTACCACATATCACAGTAACATATCACTGAAAATGTATACTCTATCATGTAGAAAAATATACTTTTACCAACATAGGATCTCTGAAAAGAAATTAGCCTTGTTTTGTTTCATTAAACACATGAACAAACCTATGTGAACGAACACAGACCATCTGTCAGAGAACTTTCCATCAAATGTTAACATTTCAAGCTCCCAAAAAGAATCCAGTCACAGACTAGCATGAGAGTCCCATTTTGAATGATACTGTATGAAAATATTTAGCCATCGAGGAGATAATTTGCAATATTTACTATGAATGATCACTACTTTGACACAAAGAAAGGCACCACAGTGGATATAATTTCACTCTGCTCATAACGTTTCAGTGTCCAGTGAGCAGGATAAGGACATCTGTGCACCCGGCTTGACTGCATTGCAGCCTAAGAGAAGTGCACCATGACAGGGATAAACTATGCTTTAGTAATGTAGAGCATAACATTGGTTCTAATAATCATACAGTTTTCATAATAGGCAAAGCATCCAACCTTAACCTTGAAGAAGAAAGGTAATTTGATATGCAGAACCTGGGAGGCACATCAGGCAGTCAGCTAGTAATAGGAAGAACAAAGTCTCAGGGACAGCTGTAGGAAGTGTAATCTCTGACATTTAATGAGCACTTACTGTATAGTAAGTACCTCCCTAAAGCATTCACTTGTTACAACTTACTCATTTTCACAAAAGCTCTGGAAAGGGTGGGTGCTGTTCTTGTCATCCTCATCCAACAGATGACACAGAGCGTGTAAGTAACCTGCTGAAGTGAGTGGTGACTTTGGTATTCAAACTCAGTCTGGCTCACACCCATGCTATTTTCAGGAAGGTCAGTGGACCAGCTGGATTTTGAGAGAACAGTGGCATAAACTAAATCCATATTGTGGAAGATTTCAGACAATTAGGAGCCACTGATTATTCTTAAGCAGAGAAATGAGTAAAGAAATACTTTAGAAAGACATGTGGTATCAGCGTGAATATTAGATTTGGAAGATTAGCCTATTAGTCAAAGAAACTGGCTAGAACTCTTACAGTAACCGAGGATATTGTAGGAATGGGAACATGCAATGGTGAAGAAAGATGGGTAACTGTTAGTGTGCAGTCCAATCTTCTCTCAGTGAAAGAATATTTATCCCCCACCCCCACCACTGGGTTATCTACACTCGACAGGATGACAGGATAATTCATCAAACAATGTATTTAGTCTTACTTTCTTAGTGAGTTAAGTTGCTTCCTTAGCATAAATTCAAACCTATGGAGATTATTACTTAATTGCACCAAGGTAATAATACTACAGCTGTATATGACTAGTGACCCGAAAGAATTAATATACCTTTGAAGAATTAACTGACAGGTATGCAAAAAATCAAAACATTAACACACAGAAACGTTGGGTAAATATTTTTTAATGTCTTGAGAAATATCTACGTTTTTAACTTTTTTTTAACATTTATTTATTATTGAGAGACAGAGAGGCACAGAGCATGAGCAGGGGAAGGGCAGAGAGAGAGGGAGACATAGAATCTGAAGCAGGCTCCAGGCTCTGAGCTGTCAGCACAGAGCCAGACGCGGGGCTCAAACCCACGAACTGGGAGATCATGACCTGAGCTGAAGTTGGTTGCCCAACCAACTAAGCCACCCAGGCGCCCTGAGAAATATCCACGTTTTTAAAACTTCGGAGTGGCAATTCACTATTGATATCCAGTCAATATGACCTTTTAAAGTAATTACAATGGATATTTTGTGTGTCTTCTTCATTTTTTAAAACTAAGGTCCAGGGCACCTGGGTGACTCAGTCGGTTAAGCGTCCGACTTCGGCTCAGGTCATGATCTCGCGGTCCGTGGGTTCAAGCCCCGCGTCGGGCTCTGTGCTGACAGCTCAGAGCCTGGAGACTGTTTCGGATTCTGTGTCTCCCTCTTTCTGTGACCCTCCCCTGTTCATGCTCTCTCTCTGTCTCAAAAATAAATAAATGTTAAAGAAAATTTTTTTTAACTAAGGTCCTACTGAACTTTGTGAAATTGTCATTCTAACATTATATTTAAAAACAGTTTTTCCCTAACTTGAGAGTTTTTATGTAAATTTTCATTTAATTTTTTTCTGCACTTTGAAAAAAAGCAGAATTTCTCTGGTTTGTTTTCGGTGCCATCTGTGTTATTAGCAAAGAAAAGCCAGCATAAGCTTAAAACAATGCAAGAGAAAACTATGTAAAATTAAGCTAAAACTGTCACAATGAAACTGCTAAATTTCACAGAGATCAAATTCCAGTACACTGAAAACGTTTCTTGGGCCTGCCTAGAATTTCTCACCTCATTAGGTGTGAAAAACATAAATTGAGCACTAGGTTTTTTTTTTCCAAATTTTGTCCATGATGAGAACAGTTGGGGAAGCTAAGCTCTCCATAGCCCTCAGATCTGGGATTTGGAGGAGAGGAAAGTGATTGAAGGCTGCACTTTTTTCAGATTCTGGGTACTTGTTCAGTGATTGTTTTTGAATCTTCAAGTGGCTTATGAAATAATTAATTCATTCTCACATTTCCATGTCTTTCAAGAACACAAAATTAGCACTTTCTGTGTATTAAAAAAAAGAGGCAGATTGAGAGTCAAAATATCTGGTCAAACACAATATTCCAAGACTAGTTCCAAGGTCCAGAACTCGTGTTTTGTGAGTCAAACTATTCAACTCTAAGTACTACATTTCTTTAATAGTCCCCATCTTTAAATTCCAGGAATACATCTTTCCTCGCCAGACATCTAGGTGGGATTTAGCTCTACGTGCATATTAATACATTCAATTTATAAAGGTTGAAATCTCTGACTCATTGCCCATCAAGTTAAAGTACAAATTCAAGATTTTTAAGTACTTAATCTGTACCATGTAATGAGATTTATATTACATGTCGAAAAGAGAAGTGCACTTAGGATACAGTCCAAAATAAAACTACCTAGCATAAGTGTGAATGTGTGTTTCCAAACTGTTTATTTTCCACACATTTTCCTCCAGTGTCTATAAATGGAACATCTTTTATTATCCCCTAATCCTATAGCACAAAATCTTACTTTCCTGCATAAAGTATCAAATTCTACATATATTACCTAAAAATGTACATCTTTTATAATGATGTTTGAGATTGTTTTGCATTTGCTATAATTTAACTCAAATGTTTCTCCTTACCTAAAAGAATGATAGAGACCACTGAATGTATTGAATGTGAGTATATTTGATACATATAACCATCACACATTTCCATGGCAACTTGTACTTTTTTGCTACAAAAAGTGAAGTATGGATCAAAAGTGAGGAATCCAAAAGGTCATTTCAGCTTCCAATACCCAAAATATTTTATACTGTACCTCCTACCCACTGCCACCCTCAAAAGCAAAGGACTTTAAAGACTGAAATAATAAAGAGTAATTATAATGAATTATTATCTTAAGTGGAAAACTAAGATATTTTATATTAGTGAGTGAGTTATAATTAACTCTGGTAAATGATACCAAAATGAGTATTTTAGCTTTCACTATTCTAGGCAAAAACCTGAAGGGAGAAATCAATGTAATCATGCTTTCTTCCATAAAATAAAAAGAGGAATAAATCTCTGTTATTTCTCTAAAGTACAGTTTCTAATATATTTTGTTTAAAAAAGAAAAACTGGCAAGGAGGAACTATCTCAATGATAGTATTTGTAGAGAAATGGTAACTTCCAGCCAATGAGGTTAATGCTGATAGATAATATCCTATGGATATTTCAGAAGACACAGTATCGATCCACTGTCCGCTCATTTAACTGGAAGATAATAGTTTGGCTTCTCTGGGAGGATGAAACACTTAGAATTTGTAACTTTTCTCTAAACAAAAGCAACCTACTTTTATCAACTGGAGAAGAGTAGGAGAGGGAAAGGGGTGGGGAAGACGCACACTTCTTACCAACAGGGCAACAAACAATGAGAACTAAACATTTATTACATAATTAATAACATACTAGAATTTGTGAGAGAGCACAAGGAATTATTGTCCTCACTGCACTAGCAGTCCTCTCTTACCTGCAGGGAAATGTTCCAAGGCCCCCAGTGGATACCTGAAACCAGGGATGGTGTCAAACCTTGTATATGCTATGTTCTTACCTATATATACATGCATACATGCATACATACAGACATATAGACATACCTATGATAAACTTGAATTGAAAAATTAGGCATCGTAAGAGATTAACAACAATAACTTATAATGAGATAGAACAATTATAGCAATATACATACCATAATAAAAGTTATGTGAATGTGGTCTCTCTCTCTCTCATTGTACTGTACTCACTCTTCTTGTTTTGGTGGGAGATGATGAAATGCCTACATGATGAGATGAGGTGAGGGGAATGGTGTAGGTGTTGTGATGTAGTGTTAGACCATTGACCTTCTGACCATACCTTAGAAGAAGAACCATCTGCTTTTAGACTTCTGTTGACCAGGGGGGTTACCTGAGACCAGAGAAAACAAAAGAAACAATGTGGCTGGCAGCTGGGGACTGCTGTAAAGGGAAGGAAGCACAAAACCAAGACTATAGAATACTGAGAATGCATCCTATCAGTGTGAGCTGGGGCCTTTTTCCCAGCAACAGTCAAGCAAGGGCTCTGGCCTCAGTTAGGAGTCTTAATGAAAGGGTGTTACTAAACCTGAAATCCTGGTGAAGAAGATAAGACAGGAACTGAAATATTTTATCATCATTTCAAAGGTCTATTAGTAAAATGCAATGTTGAGACCAGAAACAGAAACACATCGTGTCATATTTTTGCTTGCTCAAAATTATATATGTAGTGAAAAGTACATCTTTCATGAGAAATACTCACCTTCTTGAGATATACATGTAACTGAATCCCCTTGGTTGGAAGGGCCGGCAAGGGATGTAGCCATTTATACAAACTCTCAAAGCACCAATGTCTCAGGGACATTGTGTTCAAATGATAGCTGCCATTTTGGAGCCCTTCCTTCCCTAATGTCTTTTGTGCAGGGGAAATGGTCATTGAAATATGGAAAGTTGCACTTATCTCTTTAGGCACGCAGATTGATTTCAAGGACAATTTTCCAGTGCAACCTGGTAAATGTTGACTGACAAAGAAAACTTGCCTCAATCTTTTTGGTTTGACCTATATATGCAATCTGTTAAAATGTGTTGGATTTCATACTTAACATTTCAATTTTTAGCTTGCTAGACCTTTTAAGAAGACAGCCTCATTGCTTCAGAGAAGGACAGAGTGAATAAACCACAGTCAACTCTGTAGCAAGAGACATAGGACTCCTCTCTTGGGTATGTGTTTGAGTTTGAATGACCAGCCACGTAGGCAGGCCATTCTGATATAATCCAGTCACCGTCTTCCCACTTTACCCACAATGGTTTCATGACAAATTCTCAAATATACTCTACAACACTTAGCTTCATTTCTCAATCTAGCAACACCATCTGGAAGGAAATGGGAATAACATGGTTTTGAATCCACATTTCTCTGTTCACCAACTATTTTAGGATACTAGTAGCAACAAAGAGTAAGGTATCAATTATAGATTTAAAAATATATCCTTCTCAGGGTGCCTGGGTGACTCAGTTGGTTGAGCATTGGACTCTTGATTTCAGCCCAGGTCATGATCACAGAGTCATGGGATCATGCTCTGTGTCAGGCTCCATGCTGAGCGTGGAGCCTGCTTAAGATTCTTCCTCTTTCTTTCTTTCTCTCTCTCTCTCTCTCTCTCTCTCTCTCTCTCTCTCTCTCCCTCTCTTCGCCTCTGCCCCTCTTGCCTGCTTGCAGGGTCTCTCTCTAAGATAAAATCAAATATATACATGTATATATATATCCTTCTCTTTTTCCAAAAATATGATAATTTCTCATCTATAATATTCTAACTTCTTATTTTCTTAAAGATTATTGACACTAACATTGAGACCACTCCTACAAATCCCTTAGACCTCAGGAAATAATGATGCAACTTACATCAGGTGAGGCATGATGCAGGAATGCAGAGGTGTTTTATCCCTAAAGTGGTGCCATCAGGACCCCTGTAAAGCATATTGTATGGCAATGCCTTCCCTTAAGCCTATCTAACAAGTTTATGACTTAAAACGTACTCCAGGGGAGATATGTCTTCACTGCACTCTCTGAGTTCACCTCTCTGCCAGCTTCTCTGTTCAATGTCTGTGAAGAGGTGGTCATCATGGCGTATGTTAAAGCACCCTTTAAGAGTGTTATAACTCTAAGATTAATTTCCAGACACAGAGGCAGAATTGCTTGCAGGTATACAAACCTAGACAATACCTGGTTGACTATGTTCATATGTCTTAAGAAAAAAATAAATACACAAAAGTGGGGTCAGCCTCAGATATTAAGTGACAGAGATGAGCACTGATATCACTTATATTGGGGTGCCCAGGACATAGAAAGATTTCACCACTTGGAATTAATCACCAGGGAGGGTTCCTTTCTTATCATCACACAGATGTCTCAACTAGGAAAGTAGAACACCAACTTGACATTATTTCTGTTTCATGCTCATCAAGAGAAACTTCTGATGATTTTGTATCCCAAGTAGTTTCTCTACTAACACACCCACACCTACCCCCCCAACATACATACACACACACACACACACACACACACACACACACACACATATATATATATATATATATATATATATATATATATATACCAAGCATGGTTCTAAGTGATAAATATGAATTTGTTTAATCCTCACAACAATCCTATGAAGTAGGAATAGCCACAATTCCTTCTCTCTTTCTGTTAATCTTTTGAAAATGCACACATCATTCTTTAAGCAGGAAGTTTGGTCTCTTCTTTGTGGCCTCCTTGACTTCTGAATGTCAAATCAACCTGATCAAGAACTGGGCCTAAGGTGAGTCAATCTGCTTTTTTTTAAGCATTTATTTATTTTATATTTAAAAAGAGAGAAACAGCGCTCGTGTGCAAGAAGGGTAGGGGCAGAGAAAGGGGGAGAGAGAGAATCCCAAGCAGGCTCCACGTTGCCAGCACAGAGCCCGACACAGGGTCCGATCCCACAAACTGTGAGTTCGTGACCTGAGTCGAAACCAAGAGTCAGATGCTTAACTGATGGAGCCCCCCAGGTGCCCAGGTCAATCTACTTTTTAAACCCATCTAATAAAACAAAAACAAGAACACCAGAGAAGCTGTTCAGTTCACTCTTGCTCCTGTTTCTCACTTCCATCCTTGTTGAGAATTAGTCATGTACAGTCTAACACTTTCCATTATTGCTCTGGGCCTCAAGCTATACTGAGTTTATGTTCATATTTGTAGGTGTCTTCCTGTGAGAACAATATAATGCCAAGAGCTCTTAGTCTTCAGGGTCCTTGGCCTCGGCCACACAGCATCAGGTCTGCCTCCCCTCTGAACACTTATATCCTTGGGTTCTGCTCAGATCACTGCATTAAAGTTTTTGTTAAGGGTCATTAGTATCTTCTTTCCACAGCTTGAATATTAGCCACTCTAGTTCACCTTAATGGGTTTCTCTAACTTTGAACCCCAGAAATCAGGAATTTGAGGTCTCAGTCTCTTAACTTTCCAGATGTTTCCTGCAGTTCAGTTGCAAATTGTTTTCTTTTTTTTTTCCTCTCCATTCTTAGCATGTCAAGTGGTATTGTGTTAGGATGTAACTTTATTAGAATACAGAAGATTCAGTCATACTTTTTCCAGGTATAATGGGTGAAATAGGATCTATACGTAATTAGAAGTCTGCATAGTATGACTTCTATGAAAAAGATAGATGACTTTGCTAAATCCTTCTTGACCAGGAATGTCTGGAATTATTCAGTTTTATGCAAATTTGTATATGATCACCTTTACATATACTTATTATATTTAATTAATTAATGACTTCTTTTAATTTCCCCCTAAGAAATATATCCACTTTTTGTGCACTAGTATGACTGATATAGGCCAAGGTGAAGGACCAAAACTAGAGTAATGCTGAATTGAACAGAAATTGCCACTGCGCATTCATACTGAGCCACCTCTTTGAATGTTCTACGCTGCCTCTTCCCTCAAGCTTTATAAAACGCACGCTGCCCACCTTATTTTAGTCACTTTTCCTCTCTCTCCCTTCGGCCTGGTTTACTTTCACTCATTCTGAAGATCCAAGCTGGACATCATCTCCTTTCCTCAAGTCAGGGAACATGATTTCTTTTTTTGCGGTTGAATCTCTACTACCTAGCATGTTATCTGGCACATAGTAAATGATAAATAAATAATGTTGAATAAGTTAATGATCTGCAAGATGGCAACCAGATTCCCCAAGTGACCCAGCTGCGTCTACCCAAGATCAAACTCTCTCATCTTTCTCAAAATGCATTTTCCTTCCATACTTCTCTATCAAGAGACACAATATTCTCCTTGTCACTCTGAACCAAAACCTTCCCATCACCTTTGGTATATCCCTCCCTTTCATCACCTACTCCATTTACTTAAAAATGTCTGATTCTTCCTTTATGATTCCTTTTGGATTCTGCCTTGCTCCATTCTGACTGTGCCATTATGCCCTTATGATCTAATATATGAATTACTGCAATCATCTCTTAAATAGTCACCCTGGTTTCAAATTCCACCAACATTCCAAATGATCTTACATATTACAGCTAGACTAATTTTCCTAAAATACCACCTTCATTATGTCACTCATTTGTCTACTAAATCAGGAAAAAATGTCCCTATCTTTTTTAAGAACCTTCATAATTGGACCCATGCTAAGTCTTCAAATTACTCTCCATTTACACTTTTTGCTCTAATCAAAGAAAATTCTTCACTGCCCCAATAGACAGAGATCTAGTCTCACTTCTCCTCCATATTGTGATATGAGTTACATACTATATATTTGCCCTATGTTTTAATATGTATAATGGTTGTCCCAAATTGTAATATGTATAATCCATGCATAACATATCATCCAAGGCTAAGCTCCAATGCCAGTGCCTACATGAAGACATCTGTCACTAAATCATGGGAATCTCTTGGTTATCTCAGCACCCTTATTTTTTAAAAATCACCATTTTCTACCTCAATTTTTCTGCATTTAGTTATAGATGATCCTTAATGCTTTTCTGATTACTACACGTGATCTAGACATTACTTCCTTATATCAGCGAGCGTCTTGAATCACTAGTACAATATTGCACACAGTAGGTGTTCCACAGATTCTTGGAACTGTGCTTGTTAATTCAGCAAATACTCATTAGAGTAACCACTATATACCAGGCATTGAGGATATAGCAGAAAAGAAAAGAAAGCTTATATCTAACGGTGGGGATTGAAAATAGAAAAAAATCTTTCAGGTAGCGGTAAGAATGTGGATTGCATATTCCATGATCGTATTTACATTAAATCACAGTGCCTTACAGATACAAATGGAAGCCTCTTCCATTTCATGATACTTGAAAATTTCTACCTCTTCTCACTGTTTAACCCAAAACCAGCTTTTACTTCCAATGCTTTTTAGACATGGGTTAGTTCCTTATTTTTTCCAAATAAACTTTAGGGAGACTTAATGTCTTCAAACTCAGAATCGTACTGAAATATTATTTTTAAGAATTAATTATAATTGAACATATGCCAAAGGTACATAAAGAAAAAAAGCGTTGGCATGCTACTCTGCCAGAATAGAAATAGATTTTGGACTCAATTCAGTTTCTAGTAAATTAATGTCCAAAAGCACACTGGAGCAAATGTGCACACGTTTGTAATCTCAGCAAAGAGGCCAGGGTGCACATGGACTCTAGATTTCATCTCTCCTTTTTCCAGAAAATTATCTCCTCTGTAGTCTCTGTATGTTTACCCCTCATGATCTCTGTGATGCTTCCTAAAGCCCATTCTTTTAAATAACTCTGTGTATATGAATTAGGAGTGTGCAGTTTTATTGTTTTTTCTGATAAGGGACATATTTTACCCCTTCCTGTATAATGAAAGCAAGGCACAACGTGTTCAGCTAATTTGTCTCCATAAGGACCTGCAGTGTGGTATCCACTGAATTATTGACATTGATCAGAAGAGTCATTGTTGTGTATATAAATACATTCACTGCATCTCGTGAAGTCACAACTCTGTGCCAGGCATTGTACTAACTCTGAAGATGCTGACATTAAACGTTATGATTCTTGCTCTGGACGAGTTCACAGTCTAGCGAGGATAGCAGATCTCACAAATGATCGACTATGGGGTTGGTTGGCTGATATGAACAGTACTAGAAATACAAACAGCTTCACTTTCAAGGAATTTTAGAACTGAAAGAAACCTCAGCTCACTGACTCCACCCAAGTGAGAGAAAAGAGGTCCACACATCCAATTTTCGCCTAAAGGGGAGCTGGAAGCCAGGTCTCCTGAGACCGGGAAGACGCTCACTGTGCTCCCGCTTTTTCATCCGGCCATTTGCTGAAAGGTCCTTTGGTTTCTGAGACCAAACGGTTGGCACAATCAACAAATCAGTTCAAATGTATAAAACAAGCTTTAAAATGTATTAAAACAGTAACACAAATTATTTTTAGTTAATATCTCACAAAGCATGATGATAAATATTGTTGCTTGATATGTGAGATGCATTCCATTACCTGCTATTCTTGTCTAATTTCCTGACTCCTTTCACTGTCATGGTTTTTGCAATTTATTAAATTAACTTCAGGGTTTAGTTCATACTGAACCATCTCCAAATTCTGTGACCCAGGGAAAGATATAGGAGTGGCTGTATATTAAACTACTGTTGGTAAAACAAACAATTGTTCTTTGGTCATGAAAAAAATGCAAACTCTTCTGGTGTTACCCAAACATACAAGATTCTTATCCTATGATTTTTTTGTTCTCAGCCTATTTCTGCATATATATTGAATGTGTTAGGTTTTTTTTCTTTTATAATTGCCTATGCCATCCAAAACTTGTTTGTATGTGAGTGACTCTAATATAAGCACATATGCGTACTGTGTGTGCTTTCAAGATCCAACTTCACAAGTTCGTCAGGAGTTTGTGTTAATGTTTTATGAGAAAATCAGGAATAAATTGGACTTTCCGAAAGATAACTATTGCAATACTGCATTGGATTTATTAAAGCAATTTTGTTAATGCTTCTTTTCAGAAAACACTGATGCTTTCTGATAACTTCTATGCTTACCTTTTAATGAAGACTATTTTAAGATGATTGCTTCCGATTTTAGCCACTCAGCCTCTTATGCATTCTTAAGGTATATGTAACATTTCAAAAAAGCCTCGCAAAAATAAATGTTTATTTAGCAGCAATCGCATCAAAAAAATATTTTACAGTAAAGGAGGAATGCCACTTTTTCAGGAAATACAAATACGTGTTAAATAATAGTAGCGATTATTAGATTTACAAAGAAATGGCACTTTAAAAAATAATTATGTATTTCGAAGGATGTTTTGAAGATAAACTAAAACTACAGAAATTAGTTTTTTTTTTCTTTTTTTTTTTTTTTTAATTTTTTTTTTTTAACGTTTATTTATTTTTGAGACAGAGAGAGACACAGCATGAACAGGGGAGGGGCAGAGAGAGAGGGAGACACAGAAACTGAAATGGGCTCCAGGCTCTGAGCTGTCAGCACAGAGCCCGACGCGGGGCTTGAACTCACGGACCGTGAGATCATGACCTGAGCCGAAGTCGGACGCTTAACCGACCAAGCCACCCAGGCACCCCCAGAAATTAGTTTAATATCCTATTAATTCAAGTCAAGTGTCTTCTTCTTGTGAAATATCCAGATAACTGGGGTAATTTAAAGGAAGTTTTTAAATCACCTGGGAAATTGTCTCAATCTCCTACCTCAACAGTCTGTTTCACTTTGCAGATTAGTCTTTCAAAAAAAAAAAAAAAACAGAACTATTTCCTTCTATCACTCCTTTTGGGTCATTGTCAGTTCCCTGTGGAGCTGTAAGATTAAAGGTATGTAGAATGTGCAAGGAGATCCCAACTTTTAAATAAATCTGATTTCCAGATGATTTCCTGTTTTAATCAGGTCATTACCATATGAAACCTTGAATTCTGTTTCCCCAAGCCATGGAAAATGGAGTCCTGAATAATTTCCAAGATAACTTCTACGTGTCATCTTTATATTGTTTCAATAAACTGAAGCTTCCTTAAACACAATCAGGAAGAATATTGCTAAAGCATTGTTTTACTCTTATCAATTCTGTTTAAAATCCTCGATTTATGAAAACCTTAAAACCCTTGCTCTCAACATCTACTTTCTGTTCATTGGGACAGAACAGCAGTCATTTTGAAGCCACGGGCACATCTGTAACTCTATAAGCCATATGATAATAAGTGTATACTTCGGAAAGTAATATTTGGAGAGTAAAAAAAAATCATAGTTTATCTGACCTGCGTATAAAACCATTCAAGTATACTACATTTATCATATTAAAAATGCATCATTAAAATTTAAAAGCAGGTGCAGTTGCTCAATAAGCTAATGGTATAGTCTGAAGACTCCAGTCAAGATTGCATTGTTGAATTCCCAGTTGGATAAAGGAGAGAGAGAAAGAGGGAGGGGGTTTGAATGACCTTGCACCAAGGTGGTAGGGCCCTAAGACACTATGCTGTAGGCTGTGGTTGAGCTCCACTCGGAGGATCTTTACTGCACTGCATTCTGCCAGCAGAGAATTAAAGTGCCCCTCTAAACAGATGAGCTTGAAATCGCTTCACCCCAGAGCGGAAACCTCTGTGAGTCTCCACAGGCGTGTGAATGTGAGCACATATTTGTATTTAGGGGGTGAATTTATGGGCTGTTTGCCTGTGTGCACCAATGACTCAGTGCTTGTCAGAGAACATGTTGGGGAAAATGGCATTAAAGATTTAACGAGAAAAAAAACTAGTGGAAGAAAATTTAACCTTTGTAAGAGTCATGTCGATCTAGAAACTATTAAATGATCACCCTTATTACTGGCTGGCTATTCACCTCACATCATCTTGGGAAGAGCTAGACAAGATTCCTGAAATCTATTAATTACTTTCCACTAGCAACTATGAACTCAGCAAAATCCTATTCATTCATTAAATATGTTTAGAATTTTAAACTGAAATATCTAAATCTGTATACCTAATCCCCGATTGGATAAATCTAACTTATGAAATCGTTTTTAAATATGAGTTAATGGCAAACTTACTTGATTGTTTTCTATAATTATTTTTGAATGAATTGTGCACATTTAAATTTACTACAGTTAACGTTTCTACTCATTGGTAACAAAAACAACATAAGTAATGATAAATGCAATTTTCACTTAAGATATTTTACAGAAGGGGTAGGCCCAGAGTAGAAATTAAAAAGGTAGAGATAAAAGAAAAATAGTCAGCAATTGCCTTCTCACTCCTTGGGGCATTCTTTTTAAAGTGGTGGCCATGACATAAAATTAGTTGGTATATCTGTGTGGGGTTTGGGGGGATGATACTTTCTTTGGCAGATATTTTAAATATTTTGTGGGAAAAAATGCCCCATTCCCCTATCTCTAATATAAATACCATGGTATATAAGTCTAATCTGTAAACCATAAAAAGAAATCTGCTTACATTTTTTTTGCAGTAGTAGAACATTTTTGGCTTTCAGTAACTATCCTCGATTATTAAAAATAAGGAAACCAAAAAATAAAACAAAACAAAAACAAATAAGGAAAGCACATAAAAATATTTGCTAAATAACAATGTTAGCCAAACTGTCAGAAATATTTTTCACTTTTGGATAAATCAGTTTGGATAAATCACTTTAGAATCCAGAATACTATAATAGTCTTTCAGGGTCAAAAGCCTTAAAAATCTAAAATCCTTATGCATTATTTAAAGCAAGCCTTCTATTTCTCCAGGTAATTTCATACTATTTTTTTAATTTGTTGTTTCAGTTTTTACTGGTTTGGGAATTGCTTCCCTTCCTTCTCTTCTATCATATTTTCTTGATCTTTTCACATTTCTCTTCTTCTGGTTACTCTCTTTAAGTAATTATTCACTTTCCTTTATAACCTGATCAATAGCCCACTGTGAGATAATTTACAGGTCTTGTGAAATATCTATCCATGTGTATACTTTTTTAATGTAATAGATTTAAGAGATATGCAGCTTGAAAGATAATCTTCAGCAGATGCATTTTATATTAAACATTAGCACTGCTTGCTTTCTGACACTGAGTACCCCCACCTCGACCTTAACACCATTTTCGCTACCACCAAACTTGCATCTGTCTCTGCATGCCTCACAAATGCTAAAATGTTCCCCAATTGTGGTCTCAAAAAATCGTGTAGGTTTCGTAAAATTTGCGGTTTTTTAAAAAGGCAAATGTATTGCCAAATGTGGAAAGTTAGAAAGAAATTAATCGTTCTAGTCCAATGAGATGTTTTTGTTGATTATGGTACTTTGTCAGTAGGGATTAAGTTCTGAAAGGTTCATAATAATTCGTGACTACTAACCTTACCCATAAGACAATATTTTCACAAAAGGAGAATGGGTGGAACGAACTAAGTATCCATTCATTAACTTAACTTTGCTGTTTATTTAATAAATTCTCATTTAGCATTTTCTACGTGCCTGCTGCTAATAGGCACTTACTGCCATACACAATCCTAGCAGGTAAGAGAAGCCTGGAGATTTTCGTTTGGGATTTTGAAGTACATTTTTATTTTTATTTTTATTTTTTAAAAATTTTTAAATGTTTATTTGAGAGAGAAAAAGAGAGAGACAGGGGAGGGGCAGAGAGAGAGAGAGAGGGAGACAGAGGATCTGAAGTGGGCTCCGTACTGACAGCAGAGAGACCAACGTGGGGCTCGAACCCACGAACTGTGAGATCATGACATGGCCTGAGCCGAAATCGACATTCAACCACTGAGCCACCTGAGCCACCCAGGCGCTCCTGAAGTAAATTTTAAAAAGGCACTCTTTACAGAGGTGTGGGCAAGGTTAAGAAAAAACAACAATGGATTTCTCAGGGCTCCTGTAGCCATGAGGGCACGAGGAGAGGATGCCTCCACACTGGGGCTCTGGCCTGTAACCTCAACAACAATGAAGGCACAGCTGCCTCACTTCCTCTGCCTCCCACCATCTCCTGCCTGTGCTTCCCATAGGCTGGGCTCCAGCGAAACTGGAAAGGAGGAGCCCAGGTGATGGAGCCTGTAGGGGTCAGCTTTCAGGGGCACAGAGCACAAAGAAAAGCAGAAAATAGAAAGTCGGAGTTGGCAACAGAATAGCCAGAATGGTGCTGAAGATAGGACATGAATAATAAAAGGGGCTCACAGATGGGCCAGATAGTTGGATATGTAAATAAATATAAGCAAATGATTTCCATGTTGTGTGAGAGTGCTCTCCGGGAAGAAATTTCTTAGTAGTGACACAAAGCAGGCAGGAATTCATTTCCACCCACTGGGTCCGTGTAAGCTTTACTGAGAGTCAAAGCAACCAGACCTCCGGGCACACTGAGCAGAGAACACTGAGCCTGGAGAACACCAGCATTGAAGGCATAGGCAAAGGATTGAGCAAGACAAAAAGCAAGACAGAAAAGTAACAGAGGCAAGAGGAATTATTCTCACTGCTGCTAAACAAGAACAGAATTTCAAATAAGGACAGAGAAACGTCATCAAATATCACAGATGGGATCAGAAAAGAGTCTTTGAGCTTTGGGGATCTGGGAGTCATTGACAAACTTTTTGTGTCCCAGACAGGGCCACATGTCTCCAAGATACCGCCAACATAGGGACACATCCCCATTGCTTACCCATGAAAGCAAGTTCCAAAGTCATGGGCAAGCTGCAGAAGTCTCCAGACTCTGATTCTACATACAGCTCAGAGCTGCAGGGAACCCCTGGGTTGGAAAACATTTATGATGACATAAGCATGTAGGGTATGATGAAGGCCAAGTGGTGAAGGGGGGAAGTGGCAGTGATCTGCATGGCAGCTAATCACATTCAACAGAAGATACATGATCAACTCTCAAATCCCATAAGTCATGCAGGGCTGTGCATTCCCAAGTTAAAGTTCCAGGCTATTTGGGGAAAAAGCGTTCAGAGATGCCGGTCCTAAATTGAAAGTGCCCGCTCAGTTCCTCAACTCCTCAAGTCCTACTCTTGTCCTCAAAATTCTACAAACCACGAGCTTTGAAAGGGTTTCCCTCACTCGAAGGTGAGTAATCGCTGTAAAAGGACCAGCATGGAATTAGGCAAAACAATTCACTTACCAAAAAAACCATGAAGTTTTTACTACAAATTAAAGTCACAGAGTGATTACCTAATGCCAGTGAAATAAGCCAGGGAGCAAAAGAACATTTTATACCATCTTCATTCTTCATGATTTCAGCAAAATTAAATAGGCAGCAAAGTGTAGTGGTTTAATACATGGACTTTCATCCAGACTCTGTGGTTTCCACCCTGACGTTGCTGTTTATTGGCTGGGTGACCTGGCAAGTTGTTTATCATTTCTGTGTCTCGATTTCTTTATGGGCAACGTGGAGAAGACAATACTACTAGCTACTTCATACGTTCTTGAAAAGAAAGATATCATTAAAGTGCATGATTACAAGGATGATTCAAGTGCATAGGAAAATACTTGGTAAATACTAAGTACAACTTCAATATAAGCATTTTCATTTATTTGGATCCAATTTGAAATGAAAGCTCAAAATAAAAATAAAGACTGAAAAAGAGAGTTTATGACAACATAAAGTGAAAATGGGGTCACAGAATATAGAAATCTTTTTTAAAGTTTATTTATTTATTTTGAGAGAGAGAGAGAGAGAGGAGGAAGGGCAGAGAAAGAGGGAGAGAGAGAACCCCAAGCAGGCTCCGTGCTGTCAGTGCACAGCCCAATGCTGGGCTCAATCCCGCTCATGACCAAGCCAAAGTCAAGAGTCGGACACTTAACTGACTGAGCCACCCAGGATCCCCAAGAAAGAAATATTTTTTGAAAGGTAAACAAGCCATTGCAGAAATTATAAGCTGGCATGGTAAGTGCAGAAATGTTGAAAACAGGTAAAGTGGACCCTCATGGGCATTAGGAAGTAATTTTAAAAATCAAATAAATGTCTTAAATTTGTTACAGGTAAAAGGCATTTAGGGTTTCTTTCATGTTATGTATATGCACTTATGGGGAAATCATATGCTTTGGATCTTTTCACATTTCTTTAAACGCACGCTTGAAGGCCTTTCTTTTCAATGTTAATAAGCTCTTTTCCTGAACCTCCATCAGTAAAATGAAGGAAGAGGAGAGCCAAGTCGTAATCAATCAGTGGAGACACTAAAATCATCACATTTTTAGGTCAATGCTTTCTCTTTTTCATCACTGGCAGCTTATTAATATGTTTAATTTTAACTTTACCTTTTCAACATAGATTAAAGAAATAAGTGAAATTAGTAGTTTTCATCTAAACACAATGTTTCTGATTAGTAAGAGGCATTGTTAAGTTAAAGAAAACACTTTCTGTCTGGAGGGACACAACTGCCTTGAATGCAATTTATTTGTTATTTTTCCAACATCTCATAATGCAGTGTCGTGTATTTTACTGATAACATCTTATTTTGAGTTTTGCTTGAAAAGATTACCTATTAATTATTAAAGTGGGGTAATAAAATTTTTAAAAAGGTTATGTTTGCCTGTTCTTTATACCATTTTTTACACCTATTTTTTTCACACGTGCATTTTAATTTTTAGAACATTGTTTTATTTGTACTTTTCTATGGCATTACACAGTCTCAGATTCATATCTGAGTTTAAGAATTTTAAAAGACCATTAAGCTAGTTTCAATTCATTATTAAAATGTGATGCTTTACCTTTTAAGCATTCTTACTTAAAACGTGAATAATGAAAAACCATCTATAATACAAATATCTTAATTTTGGAAATAGTCCGTGACTGTTGTTTTCCAATAATGTGGCATACTCTGCTTCGTAATGTGTGGTGTGTGTTTGTGTGTTTACATGCACATACATGCTTGAAATTTAGAAACAACTGGGACCCCAAAGTGATTTTTGTCAAAAATACCTTTGAAAAGGTTTGAAGGTTTGTTTTTAGCCACCAAAAGAGAATTCTGTTTTTCTATAAAGCATACTAAGTACCACACAAATGAAGTTAAACATATTACCTGATTTTCAATATAATTAAGAAAAAATAAGGATACAACACATAAAACTCTTGAACATCCAGTGAATGAGTAAATATCATTGAGTGTAAATAATGTTTATGGGGTCAGCTTACTCGGCTGCAAATCAAGAAAAGTTATATACTTAAGCAGAGTCAACCATCAGTAAAGACTTTCTGGAGAAGGTAAGTTTGTTGGAGTTTGTGAATAAAAGGCAGGGAAGACATCCCTAGATCCTGTCTTCTTTCCAACTGGTATTTGAATCAATGTGAGTAGGTAAGATCACCCAGCAGAGTGTGAACTGGAGGCAAATTGAGACGTTTGAATTGGAAGCAAAAGAAGCCAGTGAAGCAACCCAGGAGAGAGATACATTCTTTTAAAAACGGATAACACGGACACTATAGCAATTAAGGAGGGATAGCTAGTGAAATGGGGCAAAACCGAGAAAAAGCAGTACCTTGGAGGAATAATGCTGGGGCAAAAAAACACGTGGAGCCAAGGGCAAACAGATTTTTAAAAAGGAACCAGTGTTCAGCCTGTCAATGCTATAGAAAGTTCAAGGAGAGAAATTCACCCACCAATGGATAATTTGGAGGACACTGGTGATCTTTACCAAAGTAAAGAACAATTGATGGTATTAGAAGCCATATTGCAGGGTGATGAGCACAAGTAATTAACAGTGAGTAAAACAGGGAAATAGAGACCGCTATTACAAACTATTCTCTCTAGAAATCTGGCTGCAAATGGAAGGAAATAACCAGGGTATGGGAATAGGTCACATGATCTTGGAGTAAACATTGGGTCACAATAAAAGTAATAACATTATTGTTTTCAGGTACTCACAGCCTTTTCAGCATTTTAGGAAGTCCCTGAAAATGTATCCTTTCCATTCATAACCCTAGTCCTTGAGCTATATGGAGTCCACTCTTGCCCCCAGCATGTGTATGCCAGACCAGTTCTCTCAGCTTGAACGGCACATGTTTTCTCTCCTACTTTGGTTCCTTTTGCTATCGCTGTTGTGTGGTGTCACCAGTTGCTTTTCATTTAAATGTATAATGTGACTTAGGTCATTGGTCTTTTCTGATGTGTGCTCTCGTCTGCCATGTGTTTAATTTCTGCTCTAACAGCACCTTTCTGAAGTGGGGAAAAAATTTTTACCCTGTGTTATTCTATCTCTATTGCATAGACAGAGTAGCTTGGATTATTTTCCTGATACTATTGTGACATTATTTAGTTTTTAGTTTTTAATTTTATTTTAATTCCAGTGTAGTTAGCATGCAGTGTTATATTAGTATCAGGTGTACAATACAGTGATTCAACAATTCTGTTCATTCCTCAGTGCTCATCATGATAAGTGTACTCTTCACGTGTAGTCATCAAGTGTACATCGAGTGCACTCATCACGATAAGTGTACTTTTAATCCCCACCATCTATTTCACGTCTTTCACCCCCCGCCCCTGTCTCCCCTCTAGTAACTATCAGTTTGCTCTCTATAGTTTTTTGGTTTTTTTGGTTTGTCTCCTTTTTTCTTTTTTCATGTGTTTTGTTTCTTAAATTCCACATATGAGAGAGATAATATGGTATTTGTCTTTCTCTGACTTGTTTGATTTAACATTATACTCTTTAGATTCATCCATGTTGTTGCAAATGGCAGGATTTCATTCTTTTTTATGGCTGAGTAATAGTCCATTATATACAATATATATTATATATATAAATTATATATTTATAATAAATTATGATAATATATAATATAAATATATAATATAACATACAACATATAAAAAATTATAATTATAACATACATATATATATATATATATATATATATATATATATATATATAAAACACCTCTCCTTTATTTATTCATCTATCAATGAACACTTGGGCTGCTTCCATAATTTACTGTTGTAAATAATGCTGCAGTAAACACAGGGGTGCATATATCTTTTCAAATTAGTGTTTTTGCGTTCTTTGGGTAAACGCCCAATAGCAGAATTACTGGATCATTTGGTAATCCTGTCTTAATTTTTTGAGGAAACTCCATTCTGTATTTCTCAGTGGCTGCACCTGTTTGCATTCCTACCAGAAGTCCATGAGTATTCATTTTCTCCACATCCTCACCAACACTTGTTGTGGTTTTAATTTTAGTCATTCTGACAGATGTGAGATGATATCTCACTGTGGTTTTGATTTGCATTTCCCTGATGATGACTGCTGTTGAGCATCTTTTCATATGTCTATTGGCCATCTGTATGTCTTCTTTAAAGAAATGTCTGTTCATGTCTTCTGCCCATTTTTTAATTGGATTGTTTGTTTTTTGGGTATGGAGTTGTATAAATTCTTTATTTATTATGGATACTAACCTTTATTGGATATGCCATTTGCAAATATCTTCTCCCATTCAAACGGTTGTCTTTTAGTTTTGTTGATTGTTTTCCTTGCTGTGCAGAAATTTTTTATTCTGATGTAGTCTCAATAGTTTATTTTTTGCTTTTGTTTCCCTTGCCTGAAGAGACATATCTAGGAAAATGTTGCTACAGACTGTGTCAGGGAAATTACTGCCTGTGCTCTCTTCTAGGATTTTTATGGCTTCAGGTCTCACATTTAGGTTCTTAATCCATTTGGGGTTAATATTTTGCGTATAGTGTAAGAAAATGGTCTAGGTTCATTCTTGTGCAGGTAGCTGTCCAGTTTTACAAACACCATTTGTGGAAGAGACTGTTTTTGTTTTTTCCCATTGCATATTCTTGCCTCTTTCATCAGAGATTATTTGACCACATAATCATGGGTTTATTTCTGGGCTCTCTATTCTGTTCTATTAATCTATCTGTCTATTTTTGTGCCAGTGCCATACTGTTTTGATTATTAGAGCTTTGTAGTATACCTGGAGATTTGGGATTATGATACCTCTAATTTTGTTCTTCTTTTTCAAAATTGCTTCAGTTAGTCAGCGTCTTTTGTGTTTCCATATAAATTTTAGTAGAATATGTTCTACTTCTGTGGAAACTTCAGTTGGTATTTTTATAGGGATTGCATTGAATCTGTAGATTGCATTAGGTAGTTTGGACATTTTTAACAATATTTCTTCTAACCCATGAGCATGGAATATCTTTCCATTTGTTTGTGTCATCTTCAATTTCTTTCATCAGTATTTTTAGAGTATAAGACTTTCATCTCCTTGTTTACATTTATTCTTAGGTATTTTATTATTTTTGGTGCAACTGTAAATGGTATTGTTTTCTTAATCTCCTCTCTCTCTCTCTCTCTCTGCTATTTATTATTAGTGTATAGAAATGCAACAGATTTCCTTATATTGTATTATTTAGTTTTTTTTGTAGAGGCTTTAGGGTTTTCTATATATAGTATCATGTCACCTGCAAATAGTAAAAGTTTCACTTCTTCCTTACCAATTTGGATGCCTTTTATTTCCTTTTTTTATCAGATTTCTGTGGCTAGGATTTCCAGTACTATGTTGAATAAAAGTGGTGAGAGTGGACATCCTTGTCTTAATCCTGATCCTGGGAGAAAAACTTTCAGTTTTTCACCATTAAGTATGATATTGACTGTGGATTTTTCATATATGGCCTTTATTATGTTGAGGTATATTTCCTCTAAACCTACTATGTTGAGGGTTTTTATGATGAATGAATGTTATAGTTTGTCAAATGCTTTTTATGCATCTATTAAAATTATCATATGATTTTTATCCTATCTCTTGTAAATGTGATGTATCATGTTGATTGATCTGTGAACACTGAACCACCCTTGCATCCCAGTAATAAATCCCACTTCATCATGTTGAATGTGGTTTTTTAAATGTATTATTGGATTTGTTTTGCGACTATTTTGTTGAAGATTTTTGCATCTATGTTCATCACAGTTATTGGTTTGTTGTTCTCTGTATTTTGTGGTATGTTTATCTGGTTTTGGTATCAAGGTAATACTGGCTTGATAGAATGAATTTGGAAGTTTCCCTTTCACTTTTATTTTTAAGACTAGTTTGATAAGATTAAGTATTAACTCTTAAAATGTTTGGTAGAGTTCACTTGTGAAGCCTTCTGGTCCTGGATTTTTGTTTGGGAGGTGGGGGTTGATTGCCGATTCAATTTCATTGCTGGTAATCAGTCTGTCCAAATTTTCTATTTCATCCTGATTTAGTTTGGTATGTTGTATGTCTTTAGAAATTTATCTATTTCTTCTAGGTTGTCCATCTGATGGCATATAATTTTTCATGGTGTCCTTTTACAATCCTTTGCATTTTTGGAGTGTCAGTTGTTATTTCCCCTCTTCCATTTCCTGATTTTATTTGGGCCTCTTTTTATTTTATTTTATTTTATTTTATTTTATTTTATTTTATTTTATTTATTTTATGGGTCTGGTTCAAGGCTTATGCCTTTTGTTGATCTTCTCAAAGAATTAGCTCCTGGTTTCATTCATCTGTTCTATTGTTTTTTTGTTTCCACTTTATTTATTTTTGCTCTTTTATTTCCTTCCTTCTACTGATTTGGGGTTTTTGTTTGTTTTTCCTTTTCTAGTTCCTCAGGTGTAAGATTAAGCTGTTTATTCAAAATTCTTTTCTTGCTTCTTGAGAAACTTCCCTTTTAGAACAGCTTCCCTTGCATCACAAAGATTTTGGACCATTGTGGTTTCATTTTCCTTTGTTTTCATGTATTTTTTTAAGTTTATTTATTTATTTTGAGAGAGAGACAGAGAGAGACAGAGACAGAAGGAGAGTGAGAGAGGGAAAAGCATGTGCGAGTTGGAGAGGGGCAGAGAGAAAAGGAGAGAGAATCCCAAAAAGGCTCCACACTGACATGAACCATGAGATCGTGGCCTGAGCCAAAATCAAGAGTCAGACACTTAACCAACTGAGCCAGCCAGACACCCCATGTGCCCATGTATTTTTTTAATTTCTTCTTTGATTTCTTGGTTGACCCATTTATTGTTTAGTAGCATGTTATTTAACTTACATGTACAGATTTTTTTCTTGTGGTTGATACCTAGTTTCATAACATTGTGGTCAGGAAGGATGCTTGGTATGACTTCAATCTTTTTAAATTTGTTGAGACTTGTTTTGTGGCCTAATAAGTAATGCATTCTGGAGAGTGTTCCGTGTATACTTGAAAGTATGTGTATTCTACTGTTCTAGGATAAAATGTTCTGAATATATCTGGTAGAGCCATCTGGACCATGATGTGACCCAAGCCAATGTTTCCTTGTTGGTTTTCTGTTTGGATTATCTATCCATTGATGTCAGTGGGGTGTTAAGGTCCCCTACTATTATTGTATTACTGTTGATTAGTTTATTTATGTATTTGAGTGCTTTCATATTGGGTACATAAATATTTACAATTGTTATATCTTCTTGTTGGATTGTTCCCTTTTATGATTATATAATGTCCTTCTTTGTCTCTTATTACAACCTTTGTTTTAAAGTCTATTTTGTCTGGTATGAGTATTGCTACCCCAGCTTTCTTTTCACTTCTATTTGCATGATTTTCTTTCCCTTCACTTTCAATCTGCATGTATCTTTAGGTCCGAAATGAGTCTCTTTTAGGCAGCATTTAAATGGGTCTTGCTTTTTTTGTCCATTCTGTCACCTTATGTCTTTTAATTGCAGCATTTAGTCCAATAACATTCAAAGTAATTATTGATAGGTATGTACTTACTGCCATTCTGTTACTTGTTTTATGTTTGTTTTTGTAGTTCTTCTCTGCTCCTTTCTTCTCTTGTTATTGTCTCACAGTTTGCTGGCTTTCTTTAGTGACATACTTGAATTATTTTCTCTCTCTTTTTTTGCATATCTATTACTGGTTTTTGATTTGCGGTTGTCGTTAGATTTGTATATAACATCTTATGCACATAGCAGTATATATTAAATTGATAGTCACTTAAATTTTAGCCCATTTTCTCTCCCCCCTATTTCAAGTAGATGGAATCATACATTAACATCCTTTTATTTTGTGAATCCCTTGACTAATTTTTATAGATATACTTTCTTTTTTTTACTGATTTTGTGTTGCCTACTTTTCTTACTCCTACTTATGGTCTTCCCTTTCTACTCAAAGAGGCTCTTTTAACTTATGGAGCTGGTTTAGTAGTCATGAATTCCTTCAATTTTTGTCTGTGAAACTCTATCTCTCTTTATATTCTGAAGGATAACTTTGCTGGATGGAGTATTCTTAGTTACACGTTTTTTTTTTTTCCTTTCAGCACTTTGAATATAACATGCCACTCTCTTCTGGCCTGAAAAATTTCTGCTGAAAAATCAACTGATAGCCTATGGGGTTTCCCTTGTATGTAACTGTTCACCTTTGTCTTGCTGCTTTTAAATTTCCCTCTATATCACTACTTTTTTGTCATTTCAATTACTATGTGTCTTGGTGTGGCCCTCCTGGGTTGATTTTGTTGGGGGCTCTCCTTCCCCGCTGGAGAGAGATTTTCATTTCCTTTCTCAGATTTGGGAAGCTTTCAGCTATTATTTCTTGAAATAAACTTTCTTCCTGCCCACTTTTTCTCTCTCTTCTCCTGCTGAGAATTCTACAATGCAAATGTTAATATACTTGATAATGTTACTGCATTTCCTAAGTGTAGGTTCATTTTTTATTGTTTTTTTTTCTCTCTCTTGTTCATCTTGCTTGCTTTCCATTACTCTGTTGTTCAGGTCACTGATCCATTCTTCCACTTCCTCTACTCTACTATTTTTCCATCTAGTGCATTTTTAATTTCATTTTTGAGTTCTTCACCTCTGATTGGTTCTTTTTTATGTTTTCTATCTCTTGGTTGAGCACCTCACTGAGGTCTTCCACTGTTTTCTCAACTCCAGTGAGTATCTTTATGAAAATTACTTTAAATTCTTTATAAGCCATATTATTTATGTCCATTTCATTTATCTCTCTTGCTGTGCCTTTGTACTGTTCTTTCATTTGGGACATCATCTTCAGTCTCCTCATTTTGTGTAAATCTGTGTCTTTTTCTACATGTTAGGGAAGTCAGCTATGTCTCCTGCTATTGAAAGTGGTCTTTTGAAGAAGAGGTCTTGTAGTGCCCTACAGTGTAATGTCCCCTGTTCATCAGAACCTGGAGTATCTCTTATGTGTGCTGCATGTGCCCTACTGTTGTGGCTGAGCTCCTTTTTTTAAAGTTTCTTTATTGAAGTTTATTTATTTTGAGAAAGAGAGAGTGCATGAGCAGGGGAGAGGCAGAGAGAGGAGAGAGAAAGAAACCCAAGTAGGCTCTGCACTGTCAGCCTGGAATTCATGAACCATGAGATCATGACCTGAGCCAAAACCAAGAGTCGGATGCTTAACTGACTGAGCCACCAAGGCACCCCATGGCTGAGCTTCTTTTACCTTTAGTTCAGTTCTCTTCAATGGCTTTTTTACCTCTTGTGGGCAGAGTTTGGTCCCTCTGATATTAGTGAGCTTGTCTGGGCCACCTTGGGCTTGAGTTTGAATCAGACCAGGTGTTCGCCAGAGATGCAATAACACCAAATTGCAGAATCTTTCCCCTATGTTGTCTCCTAGGAAACTTTTTTTAGTGGGTGGACCTTGCCTTCAGACCAGATGTCTGTCCCCAGCCCACTGCTAGGGCTGCACTAGGACTGGTGTGTGTAGTTATGTTCCTTTCTCCCCAGGGAAGGAATCACTTTGGAGTGAGGCTGGCTCCTGTCAGGGCTGCTTACACACTGCTTGACTTGTGATACTGCTTTGGATTGACTCCAGCCAAGGGCATAGAGGGGGTAGGTCCACAGGAGAGCACAGGGGCAGGGCATGCAGTGTTAACAATGTTTGCACAGGTCTGTGGCAGGAGGAGACCAGCAGCTGCCTGAGAAAACTCCTGTAGAGACCAGCCAGGTTGGAGGGGGTGGGGAGATCAGCAGAAGTGTGTGTGGGCAGGGCACACTTTAGCAAGCTAGGTGGAGGGGATTGCTGTTGTGCTGGTTCCTGCAGGTGTTCATGTATTTAGGCTGGATGGCAGGGGAGGAAAATTCCTGCCAGCTCTTTTATTCTCGGATAAGTCTCCCAATGATCTCTTCCCCTCCATCACATGCTCTGAGATTAGTAAACACATCTCCATCCTATACCCCAGTCATTTTTCAAACCACTGTTTCTATGCTGTATCTCCAGGAGGCTGTTTGTTGTGCTTTCTCTTTAAGGGTGGAGACTGTTTCCTCTTGCCCTCCTTGTTCTCCAAGAGCTGAGCCCCCTTATTCTTAAAGTTCCAGGAGTTAAGCCCTGCTGATTTTAAGAAGTAGCAAATTTAAGTCCCTCTGGTTTTCAGAGCCAAGTGTTATGGGGATTCATCTTCCCCATGTGAGTTCCCTGTGACTGAGGCGCCTAGTGTGAGGGTGTATTTTTCTCTCCTCTCAGCATTCATAGTGTCCCTCCCTTCCACGGACCATCTGTTTAGTTCCCAGTCACACACCTGCCCTTCCTACCTTCCTTGATGTGGCCTCTTCTCTAAATTTAGCTATAGATAGTCTGTTCTGCCAGGCTTTGAGTTATTTTCTAGGTTGTTTACACTGATGTGGGTGTTACCTAGTTGTATCCATGGGATGAAGTGGTTTAAGATCCTCCTATTCTTCCATCTTCCCCAGAAGTCCCCTACTGTTATATCATTTTTAACCTCTTCTCTTCTAAGTTCTCAGGCAAAAGATGTTGGAGTAAATAGAGTCACAAAATAGTCCAAGAAGCACATACTGATGCAGTATGTGTGGAAAAGAGAAACTTGGATAAGCAAATTAGAAGTAATTCCATGGCCTATCAGAGCACAGAGTAAGAAGCAAATTGGAAATGGCTGGGGACAGATGGATTGAGAACATTTATGCATTTCTTGGGTTTTGTTTAAAAAAAGCATTATGTTGGGACAGCTGGGTGGCTCAGTAGGTTAAGCATCAGACTCTTGGTTTCGGCTCAGGTTATGATCTCATGGTTCGTGGGTTGGAGACACATGTTGGGCTCTGTGCTGGCAGTGCAGAGCCTGCTTGGGATTCTCTCCCACTCTTTCTTGACCCTTCCCCTGCTCTCACTCTCTCTCTCAAAACGAATAAACTTAAAAAAAGAGAGAGTGGTATTTTGAATGTGTATTGCTTTGGGAGGAGAATTAGGAAGAAGAGATTTTTCTCAATAAGTCCCTGTATTGCCTAACACACTGTAGTGAGTAGGTACTCAATTTGTGTTTGGAGGCCAATTTACCCTAAAAGACCCAAATATTATACTGACTGAATGAGCAAATTAAAGTACAAATAATTAAATATCTAGCTAATAAAGTTACATCAAATAAATCAAAGTTTACAAGTCCCAAACACTTCAGAAGAATTTCAGAGTCACTACTACTTGACAGGCTAAAACAATATCAGTTCATTCTCATTAAAATACTGAAATCAAATCTTGTTAGCTTTTTTAATAACATGAAATTAAATGTTTACTTTTCGGAATTTGTTGTTATTACTCACTAAAGAAAATTAACTGTTTCATTATTTATCATTAGTGGCACATTTATGCAATGTGACTAGTTGACATGTTTTGTTTTTCATCTTTGAAAGATTAACAATGAATAAGACTTCTTTCGATCAACAGACCCTTATATTTATATGTGAAATGGTCCACAGAATCTAATTTATGCTATTCTTGAATGAACATTACTTAGCACTTTCTTCCTAAAACCTTTTTATATTCTTATAAAATTCTTACCCAGATGATTTATTCTTTGCTGATTAAAAATGAAGATGACCATAAGTTTATTAATTGTTAGATTTATATCTGCAACCTGAAAGTGAGTGAATCAAATGTAAATTCCATGTCATATGCAAATGTAAAATAGATTTATATAATCTAACAAATTTACCAACGAAACTTAATGGTATGCACTAAAAATTATTTTGCAGCACACACAACATAAAATTTACATTGTAAACCAAGGTACTACCTGCAACTCATATATGCATAGGAACATGTCTGTAGCCACCAAGCCACTCGAATCCTCCCATTACATATATAGAGTTTTGCAGTACGGAGAAAGCACTGCAATTTCCCTGAATGAAAATTCTTAACTTTAAAACACAAAAACAAACCAAATTCTATCACACACAAAAGCTTAAGAGCGAGAAGCCCTAAAGGTCACCAAGCTTGCACAAAATTCAAATATTGCGTGGATACACACATCCTCTGGATTACGCAATGCGGTGATCATTCTAGTATTATAGTACATGATGGCCAGTGTTCTCAGAATTGTACTTGCAGTTTTCGCACTTTCCTCGTCTTTGCATTAATTTTGCTATGTTTGTTTTAGAAGTAGACAGAGGCGATAATTCACTTAGATGATACCTCGCTTATTTGGAGCAAGTAATTTCATACTCCATGAAAATGAAAATATTGTGGTTATGAGACTTTTAGTCAAAAACAAGATGTATTGTTCAAAAACAACTCAAATGAAGCTCTATAACTTCATAGTTATCCAGCCAAAGGGTAGTTTGGTTTCATGGATAACTATGTTAATGATCATTTTTAATTTTCCTATTATTAGTGTAGCTTTATATTTAGAAGAGCTAGTGAATAAAATAATTATCCATCCTGAGTTCAGTGCTTGTCTCTCTAACTGTCCTACATAAAATCTTTAGACAGAAAAAAAAAATCAAAGCTTTGTAGAACAAATGAATTAATTGTGAAATTAATTGGGCCATGTTTCTACTTTTAAAAATCAAGTTACATTTTAGTAAGTCTGTGAAAACTTTTACCAAAAAAAATCTTTAATCAGGCTGAATATACTAATATAATCAGCTCCCTGTATTTTTTGAAAATCGTTTCTTCATTTTATGAAGGATGCTTAACTTATTATAAAGAAAAATATTAATGAAATAATGGTGAAATATTTAATATTATTTTCTATAGATGAGAAATATCATTGACATCGTAGTGACACGAATACATTTTGCATTAGCTTTTAGATTGGAAGGCTCAATTTCCAGAAATTTCATATTAAGAAAATGTTCAGTTCCTACAAATACTAAATCCACAACAAAAAGCATAAGAAAGTATGCTTTGTACCCAAACTGGACGATATTTCACTCATCATTTTTTTTTTTGCTGATTTTTAAATCTTGCTTTAATATTTGCATCACAGCACTAGAGGAATTAAGTGAGACACTGCAGAAGAATTTTGCAACACTGTAAAATACTTCCACACTTTTTTTTTAAGAATGGAATCAGAGTGTCGTTTTTGTGCCCTCTAATTAAGTAAACACATCATAGTTATTTATTTATTTTTTTGTGAGCTTCATGGTGCTGAGAATTAGAATGCTTACTTTAGATATAAAGATCAAGGTTATGGCGTACAAAGACCCAGAGCTGCTACAAAAGGAGGAAGGAGAGAGGGAGAGAGAATTTATTTCTTGTCAGAATATCTATCTTGTTTCTTACGTGGCTACATATGGTGCTTTAATTTTCCTCCTTCAAATTTGTTTTCTTACGTGATCTCTGTAGAACATGTTCTCAGAGCAGCACTTTCCTAACAATCTCCTGCATTATCACATGCCCTGAAAATGTGATGTCTGGAATACTTTAACACTCCCACATACACAAATGTAGAAAATAAATAACCCACTATATTCATATTGTTAGGGTGCAACAACTCATAAATATTTATTGAGACAGTAGGTACAGCTTTGAAATGAGAGTGTGGTTTTAAAATTGAAGTCAATCTGAGTTGTGTTCTGTGTCAATACTCAATTGCTGAATGACTGTGGCCAAGTTTATCATTCTCACCCCTGCTACCTCTCTGTCTTCCTGATTTAATTCTTACTTTAAGTACAGTATAAAGCCCCGAGCTCAGTAACTACTCACTGAATGTATTACTATATAAACATATCCCAGAGTTCTCATCCATGTAAGAAAAATCGGTACTATAACAGATACAACTGAAGTTATCTGTTCAATGTCTCTGAATGAAAGAACCAGGGATTTCTGGGGAGGAATGACACTTCACAGTTGATGGGACTGGATCACGAAGGTTCAGATGTAGGTAAGGAGTTTGGCTGCTTTCTTAGGCAACTTGGTGCACTTTTTAGAGTGTTGTCTTCATTTATACTTTATCTGTTACTCGATCAGGTGTGCAAACCCAGGGAGCAGTAGTATTGGGCAAAGGGAGTGAGGCAGGGGAGGAGAGAGTTCCAATAAGAAAAGCATTTTTGGTCAGCTTAAACTGAAGAATTGCTTCATCTTGCAGAAAGTTCCTCCAAGAACTAGACTACAAATCAGGCCAGTTGTATCTAAAGGAAGAAATGGGGCAAAATTAATCCACGTGTTCCATGGGTCAAAGGTGTGTCCGAGGCTCATTAATTCTCTTGAACTTCAAAGTTAACTTGCAAACCAGAGCAAGACAAGTAATGTCTTTCACCCTACATTAACAGGGAGGCCCCAGAGCAGTGTGCAAAAAGTGGGCTTCCCTTGCCTCGGAAATTGTGTGGGTGTGGTGTAGAGAAGGCATATCCGTGAGGCTAATGCAGCCAGAATTATTGCCTGAAGTGACTAGACAGTCACTCTGGCCCTCATCTGAAGCTTTGAGAGAGAAGTCAAATTTCAGGAATTATGCTGCTGAGATTGAGGGGTTGTTCGCTCTTGCAGCATAACTTAGTTTCTCCTGACAAATACAGAAATTTCATGGAGAGAGGAGTGTTCCAATAATAAGAAAATTAGCATATGTGACATTGGCAGAGCAATTGTGTTGGTTAAGTAAGGAAACACGCTAGAATTTGGAAACATGGCACTTCATATTCTGCAGAAACAAAATATTTGGCAAAACTGTTGTGTGGTATGATTTGTAAAGTAGCACGTGTGTTTAATGAACTTGTAGCATCAGGAAGAGAGAGAACACACTGTTGAAAACATACATTTTGTGGAAATGGCTGTAATTGACATGATAGTAGAGGAGGTCCCTTCAGGAAAGAACTATCCAGATCAAAGCAGAAATGAAGAATAATCAAGAGATTCCCAAAATTGAGAGACTCCTAATTTTAGCATCAGTGACTTATTTGGGAACGAAAACAGAAGGTCTTAGCGCGGCAAAACCCGATTAAGTCTATTCTGTGACAAAGATCAGACTATGGAAATTGCCCTCACACCTACCGTGAAGCTCACACAGCTTAAACTGACTCAGGTAAAAGATCAAGCTAAGGAAACAGTTTCACTCAGCAGCTGGGTAACCTCTGAGGAGCCTCCTTCAAATTGAGAGAGAAGTAAGGAGATGAGAAAGCAGAGAAAAAAACAGATCTACAAACTTTTTAAGAAAGAAATATTTGTGGGGTGCTTGGGTAGCTCAGTTGGTTAAGCATCTGACTTTGGCTCAGGTCACGACCTCACAGTTCATGGGTTTGAGCCCTGCATCAGGCTCTGTGTTGTCAGCACACAGCCTGCTTCAGATCCTCTGTCCCTCTTTCTCTGCCCCTTTCCACCCTCTCTCTCAAAGTAAATAAACAAACTTAAAAAAAAAAAAAAAAGAAATATCTGTGAATGTGGTTATTGGCATGTGGAAGTAATTGGAATCAATTTGGCAAAACTGGACTGAAGAAAGAAACTCTGAGCCCGGACGAAAAACTCTTGTGGTGACTATTGGAGATTTAGGTTGACTCTTGAACCCCTTGCCTTTCTTGAGAATTTGTTACCTATGAAATCTGTTAAGCTATCAGGTAGAAAAAATTTCTGATGTGGTCCGAAAGGATTGAAGAAAAGAATCTCTTGCAGGGTGGAGTCAGGAGCCACGGAGTAAATTAGAAAAGGAAGAAGGCATCCCAAAGGAGGAGACTGTCATAGTCTCCCCAGAGAGTCTTCACGTTTGCTGTAGACCAGAGACTGCTGTTTGTCTCCATTCTTCTATTTCCCAAACAGGGGTGCTCACCGTCACCTGTTTGCCCCATTTCGTCATCGCGTATTGTGTAAATGCGGAGAAGAGGCAGAGAACTGCCATAGTTTTCCGTACCTCTGAGAGCTGTCACCCAGAGACTTCAGGCCTCGGTCTCAGTCTTGTGACTGGATGGAGTTTGGGGATGGAGTGCCGGCTGAGAGTTTCAGTGTTGGGATAAACTCTCTGTAGCACCTAAGTAGCAGCACGGCTTTGGCCGCTCCATTTCTGAAACTTTTTTAAGGTCATCAAATGCCTTTCGGATGCCTACAATCAGATAAACTATCCCTACGGCATCATTCAAAAAGCGTCTTGATTCCTCTCATGTGTCCTGAAGGTGTAGATGGCAATATAAAATAAAAATACCTGAAGGCCCTGGTTTCCTGGAACAGAGATTCTTATGGGGGAAACAGGCTGTAACCAATTTCTACAAATTGTATAATAATAATACATTTGTAAAACTGATATACCTAAATGTACGTACAAGTAGGTGGATGGATGCAGGTGTATAAAGGAATCAATCGATAAGTGCCATGAAGATAAATTAGGTAAAATGTGAGGACAGGAGTGAAAAGGGGGTCAGGGAAGGTCTCTTTGAAACTACAGTTGATCACATTTAACACATTGTTGACATTATAACTCTAATTTTGAAGTTTACGACATTATACTTGTTTATCTCTTTTACGTTTTTTTATGGAAATTTTTCCCAGGCATCTTCCCCTCCTCTTTGTTGTTTCACCTTAGCTCTGCCTTTCTCTGAATATTGGTGAGCCTTGGTGTTCTGTCCTTGACTTGTCTCCTTTTCTTTTTTCTTTAAAAATGTTTTATTTATTTTTGAGACAGCACAGTGGGGGAGGAGCAGAGAGGGACAGAGAGAGAGAGATCTACAGCAGGCTTTGTGCTGACAGCAGTGAGCCAGATGTGGGGCTTGAACTCATGAGCCAGGATACCATGACCTGAGGCGAAGTCAGAAGCTCAACTGACTGAGCCATCCAGGTGCCCTGACTTGTCTCCTTTTCTACCTCCATGTTCCCTCTCTGAGCAGCTGCATCATTTATTTATTCATTCATTCCACAAGTATTTTTGAACTGCTACTATATGTCAGGCACCGTGCTAGGCTGGGGGGGGGGGTTGACATTTGTTCTCATAATGTTTACAGTAGAGTAGGAGATATAGACATTATGTAAATGATTACATGAATAACTATTTAAACAATTGTAACAAATGTTGAAAAGGAAAAGGGCAAGCTTCGCTGAGAGTATGCTAAGAACACCTAGAGAGGATGAGGTAGTGTGGGAGCTTTATAGACAGAAGAGTGTGTGCAAAGACCCTGTGGCAGAGAGGGACATTTCTGGACCAGCAACTTTGCAAAGGTAAGAATGCAGAATGCTTCTAATTCCCTTTTATCTCTGGCATTGGCACAGCATTTGGAGCAGAACACTCAAAAAATTTTTCTGAAGTAAATATCTTATATAAGTAGTAACGGGAGGAAAAACCCAGTAAGAAGGCAACTGAGAAATCAGCAAATATTATATATAGTAACACACATAGCAAATTTTATATGACATAACTTACTAATGAGAATGTTAATTCTTTTAGGGGCAAAATATTATTTAAAGGCAAGTGTTAACTTTATGAGTAACGCATGTGCTATATAGAACTAAACTAATTCTCAAGTTCAAATTCAATTCTCATGCCTTATAAAAGAAATTATTTTTTCTTGCTATCTGAAATGAATGTATGTTAAAAAGAAATATGAGCTAGGTTTACTTATATAGTACTTCTAATATAAAATTGGGATTTATAGCCTACATTAATTATATAAGCTATAAAACAATGGTTCTGTGCCTTGGTTTTAAATTTCACTTCCACTCTATAGTACCACGATGATTTTTTTGTTGTTCTTCCTATTTTTTTTTTTTTTGGAAAGCCATAGGTAGGAAGAACAAATTTGAGAGTCCTTTATTTTCCCAATCTGAGACCTGCTTATCATTTTATACTGTGTAATAAAATTTAATTTAAAATTCCTTTTTATGTATTTATTACCTCAGCTAATCCTACCCTGGGACAATAGTATATTTATATCCTGCTTAATAGCGTAGAGTTTTACAGATACAGGTGGGGTTATATGTTTGCCAAGGTAAGTGAATATAGTAATCCTAACTTCTACATATCTCTTTGTGTTCTCTGCTTCCTGTCATTCCCACTGCCCCATCCTGACAGATAACCATCCTCTGGCTCCTAGACCTCTGGATAAGTGTCCACATTCCTGTTTCTGCAAGTAGTTTCATCACCTTGGCAACTAGAGTGATTACTTTTTGACATACACCTGAGAATGTTACTCCTCCTCTTGGAAAAGTTCAGTGGAGCCAGGAACAACGCACTCTGTATTGTAGAGAGGCGGGGAAAGGAGACCCACTGCAGTGAGTGGAGAGTGGGTGGAGAGAGCATGGGAACAATGAGACTGAAACTGGAGTCAATTGGCCAGGAAGGAAAGGAGAGAAAATGGGCAATGGCAGAATGATGGAACCAAGAGAAAGATGGGCTAATTATTAGAAGAAGGTCTTAGAGGATCTGACGGAATGAGAGAGAAGCCATAGGTGAAGATGTTAGTCTCAGAGAATAATGGATGGATAGGTTGAATGTTTATCTTGCCCGTAGAAGAGAGAAAGAGTGAGAGATAATTGAATGATATTAGAAAACTGAAAAAAAGACAAAATGAGGAAGAATGTTGGATGATCTTTATCTTCCCATTTAACCAGGAGGCAAGAATTATATATTATATATATTATTATATATATATATTATATATATATATATATATATATATATATATATATATATATATATATCTAATATGACCCCATAACAAATGGCTGTTAAAATTCCATTAACTTTATTTTATAAGCTGAACAAAATGTTTAGTTATTTTGCCGAGACCAATACCAAACAACTTCTTCAGGTGTCTTTCTCAGTAAACCTAAGTGATAATGAGCACAAACTATGAATATAATACAATTAGAAATGAATTATACACCTATGCCATTACCATAAAAAAATAATGATCACAGAAGTCAGGGTTACGGTCAAAGACTCTTGAGTCTAAACTGAAATTATGCCCAGATCAAATGTGGGACACTCATAAGGTCATTTAAAATAATTTTAATGATTATACTAATAGTTAACATGTTTTAAAAGCTTATTTTAGGATAAGCTTCTCTTTTGAAAGGGTAAAATTACTGCCATTTGTGTGATGCAAAAAAAATGAAACAACAAAGTCTGAATGGTGATGATGATAGATAGTAATAATATCATTTAAATTAGCATAAATCATTGGGAAAGTCTGATTATAAAAAGGCAAAGCAGTTTAGCACATGGTCATATTTCACATCATAAATGTGAAATATTATAATTCTATTATCTATTCTTTCTATGAAAAGTTAGCTCCTTCAGGAATGTCTTAATGAATAATAAAACTGACTTGATTTTTCCTACAACAGTCAACTTTTCTGTCACGCTATGAATGATTAATAATGACTGTATGCTCAATCGTTTCTTCTGCTCCAGATAAAAGTAGTATTCTAACATGAGATTTTTATTTTTTTAGTTGTATAGGGGGTAAAAAGATACTCTGAACATACAGAACAGCTGAAATAGAAAGAAAAAACGTCAATCAAAATCTCCCTTCTACTCAAAATAGTTATCTTCTAATACCTAGGCTTCGGTGGTTATTTTATCATGTTCTAGAAGAGATGGCATATTTTTTGCATGTGTTACATTATCTTCATTGGCATTTTTATATTATAATACAGTGAATTTGAAGTTAGAGCTAGACTTTTTCAATAAGTAAAGTTACCAATTCAAGAATATCTTAGCTGAATAAAAAATGACAACCCATATTTTTTAAAACTGTAGGAGTTCATGTATAAATGTTTCTCTACACATTTACAAGAACAGCATCCTTTGACAAAGGTCTAAAAATGCCTGTGAAAGCCAAACATAATAACATTGTTATTCTGCTACTTATTAACAGAACAACGCATCCTATAACAATTAGATATGAATATTGCAAACTGAATTTAATATTAAGCTGTCTTTGAAATGCCACTTTGCAGCAGGTTTTCAAATGCTTAAAGCACAGCAGGAGATTAACTCCGTCTTCAAATATTAAATCAAAACCTTTTTTTAACCTGATAAATCTTACTGAAAGCAAGGGCTCTTTTTCAGGAGAAAATTATTCAACTATCAGAAGAGAAAACTAAACTTCCAACTATTGCTGGCACATGGTCTGTTTTAACACTGAAATACAAAGATAGAAAGATTTATGATGGATGATAGAGAGATGGGTGGATGGATAGATGATAGATAGATAGGTAGATAGGTAGATAGATAGATAATGGATAGATGCAACAGTAATCATACTTCTGAACTGGTTTCAACAAACACATGATTGTGTGCACTTTTTGTGACTGCAGCACAATTTTTGTCTAAAATTATAACTAAGCACCTCATCATTTAATTTTTGCTATATTTGCATATTACTTCCCATCTGCATAAGCTCATTGGAGGTGATACATTTCTTTGTATTCATCAGGGATGCCCAACATTAATTAGTTTGATAGTTCCTCATAAGATGTTACAGATACATCTATGCTCAGTATAAAGATACCTACAAGGTAATTTTCAACCTACGCACCTACCTACCTATCTACCTCCTATCTTCCCATCTAGCTAATTAATTACTGTCTACCTACGTATCCATCATAAATTTCCCCTTCTTTGCAAAGTGGAATTTCAGCCAAGGTGACAGTATTCAATTCTCTAATTCATCACATAAACTCTATGAGTCAGCTGTCCGTCACATTGCACGTGTCAAGAAAACTGTCCCCAAGCTGACTGGCAGCCTGATGTGGGTAGTTCCAGTACTCCATATTAATTAGCTCCCTGTGGAGCTGGAATTGTCTTATTAGACTGTTCCTAAAGAACCAACCACCAGGAAGCTTGAAATAACTATATTTCACTTGGATGACAGAAAAATGCAAAAATGCAATAAAAAAAACCCAGAATAAACATATTGCCAAATACTGTTAACGTTTTAAACAAGGAGTCATACGTAACTCATTTGAGTTTAGGGAGAATTGCTAATATAATGTTGCTAATCATCTAATGACACTATTTTTCTTTCTCTGGTTTTACTAATCTTTACTTCTAATTTTTTCTAACAGAGAAATGCCAAGCGTGAGCCAAATAAGAAATTATTTTTAAGTAGATGCTTATTTCCAAGAATTTATAATGAGATAATCAGTTTTATTTCTTAAAGCCAAACAGCTCAGTGATAGATAGTAACAACTCACCCCTAACTTATCAAATATAGAGAGGCAGATTCACTCTCTATACATGGTTATTTGCTTTCTTTATTTTATGAGCATTGCCACTCTCTTGAAAATTGAGTCTATAAATAATATGTAAGTGGAAATCTATCAGATGTTGCTTGTTTACTTGTATATTACTAATAATTCAAGATTTATATCTTGTATTTTAACAGAGGGCCTGATTAAATCACAGACTTACTGAATATAATTTTTCAATTCTATAGATTCGGCTAAAAAATTAAAGTTATAGAGGCTGAATAGATTTACTGGTTGAAATAAAATGCTATAGTGGAAATGTGAAAGTGGTTTCAGAGAACGTTAAACATGATTCCCAATCCTATAGCAAAAGCCATTATCAACTATATAACATGGGTCAGGTTCCTTAACCTTCAAGAGACCTCTGTTTCCTTATCTCTAAAACTGGGATATAGATCATATCATAAATTTCAAATTTAATAATATTTTAGTAGAATATTGAGTGAGATTTTCCACATGTCCTGGAATCGGCCATTCCTGTCCAATGCTCAGATGGAGAAAGTCTTCTCAATCAAAAATAATCCTGTATTTAGATTTTATTATTTAAGTTACCCCCTTTTACCTACCTTTAAAGCAGTCATGAGCTCTTTTAAAAAATAAAGTTTTTCTTTCTTAAGGTATTATTTTCCATTATTCTAAAAAAAAAAAAAGACATGTTCTGGTCTAGTCATTTATGGCATCAGAAGGAATCTCAGAATGGAAAACTGAAAAACTTCCTGGGCTATAGTTCACATTCTGATTAAATTTTCATTCTGATTAAATTATGGATGAGCACAAACTGCTTATTGATAAACAACATTGAAAAATAAAATGTATTTTGCTGACATCACAAAAAAGAGAGGCAGTTAGATAGCCTTCTGAACCTGAAAAGTCTTCTAGATCCAATTGTCAATATATAAGGACAGAGGAACATATCAAAGGATACCATGGGGACGCAATATGCAAAATCCAGAGAGAAGATACTCTACCAGAAGTATGGCTCGGTTTCTTCAACAAATAAATTACAACACAAAAGAAAGACATGGATGGAGATCTGTTTGATTAAAAGACACTTAAAACACATGTCAATCATTCATCATGTATGGCCTTCATTTGGTTTCTGGTTAAAATATATATGTGCTGAAGAAAAATGACAATGAGACAAACAGAAATTGAATAATACTTAGATATTTGATGATAGTAAAGCATTATTTATTAGGTTTTTAGACATGAAAATAAGAAAGTGTTTATATTAAAGAAATCTTTTATTTTAGAGATGTATACTAAAATGCATATGGACAAATTTATATGAGTGTGAGATTTGCCTAAACAGAATATGTGGCGAGGAGAAAAATAAGTGAGGGAAAGATGAAGCAAAATTGACCATGAGTTAATAATTGTTGAAGTGTGGTGATGAATACTTAGGGGATCATTAGAAGAGTTTGTTTACTTTTGTTTATGTTTATAATTTTCCATAGTAAAACATCAAAGAAATAACATCTGATCTTACAACATAGCAAATTTGTAAAAATTAATCATCTCAAACTTAGAAGATTCTCTAGTTTCTCAATTACAGTTTCCATCTGTGTTTGAGGGTGGCCAATTTAAAACATTCTGTCCTGATTTCTTACAGGCTACAAATATAACGTCATATTTTTCTGACTTTTTCCCAATATTGCTGGGTGGCAGTTATGGAATGGCAATGGGAGAGATCATTGTTCTACTGATACTTACTTACCAATAGGAACTATCAAGGTTTAATGGAGTTAGGTGTAGACCAAAGTACATTAGTATATTACTCTTCCATTTTATTTTGACAATATACTCAACATAATAATTGAAAATGAATTGTAGAGGGAAAAAAAGAAAATACATTATGAGACCAAAAATAAGTTATGTGATAATGATCCATAATTTTGAATTAGCTTCAATTACTAACTTTGTTTTCAGGTGAAACATACTAGAGGTAAGATTTAAGAGAACTAATCCAAAGCCGTTTTCTGTAAAAGATGGATCTTGGAGCAGATTTTGAAAAAAAGTTACAAATTCATGAAAAGGAAAAATTGAAGATAATATATAATATATATTTATATATATATATATTTTATATTAATTTTATAAATAATATTTTATATTATATATATAATATAAATATAAATATGTATATATAATATATATAATTTATATATGTTATATAAATTATATAATATATACACACATATATATTACTGCTTAAAATGCAAAGTTTTTATAAGGCTAACATTAAACATAATTTTATGCCTATATTAACTTGGTTTCTAATTAATTAAAGATTGAGAAGGATTCAGAAGCTCCTTATTATTCAGACATATATAAATCTTATTTTAAAAACAGATTGAATTATGAGACACCTGGTGGCTTAGTCAGTTAAGCATCTCCTCTTGATATCAGTTCAGGTCATGATCTTATGGTTGTTGAGACTGAGCCCTGCACAGAGCCCACTTGGGATTCTCTCCCTCTCTCTCTCTGCCCCTTTCTCACGCATGCTCTCTCCCACTCTCTCTCTCTCTCTCAAAATAAATAAGTAAACTGAAAAAAAAATAGACTGAATTAGTTTCTTATTGCTGCTGTAACAACTGTACCACAAATTTATGGATTAAAACAATGTATATTGATTATCTTACAGTTCTCGGGGTAGGAAGTTCAAAATGGATCTTACTGGACTAAAATTAAGGTGTTAACAAGGTGGTGTTCCTTTCTGGAGCCCTAGGGGAGAATCTGATTTCTTGTCTTTTTCAGCTTCAGGAGGCTGCCTGCTTTCTTTGGCTCATGACACCTTTACATCTCCAAAGCCAACAACGGCAGATTGAGTCTTTTTCACATAGCATCCTCTGACACAAGCTTTTTTCCCTCCCTCTTAGACATTTAAGGACACTTGTAATTATACTGGGTGTACCTGGATAATCCAGGATAATCTTCCTATTTGAAAGTCAGCTGAAGAGCAATCTTCATTCTATTTGCTACTTTAAATTTTCCTTTGCCACATAATCTAACATATTCACAGGTTCCAGGAATAAAGATGTCGATGGGGAGATCTCAAGGAGCCATTTTTCTGCCTACCATAGAGCCCAACTAAGCTCCATTATTTTTAGGGCTTTTTCCCCCCATAGATACTTCTTTTTCATAAATAGTTTATTGTTGTTTTATTCGTAGGAAAACATGGCTGCTTAAAATTAGTCATGTTGAGAAGTTCCTTCAGGTAACTCAAATAAAAAGATCTATAAAAGCCATTTTGAACGCATATCCAAACCCTGAGAAATGTTTACTGATGTATTCCAGTGACACATCTATAGTTTCAAAACACTGAACAAAGTACAACGGACTAAGGAATACCCTTACCTCAGCAGCATTTGTTTATGACTTAGGCATAATGTATGATGCAGCTTCTGCGCTGTGTGATTTAGCCAAACATCTAAAAGAAAGACATAACATTGCCAGAAGCCTATTCTAGGGTGTCAAAGCAGATTCAGGCCTTTGCATCAATGGCTGACAATCCCGGATCTTTTGCTGAAGAGGCTGTCAGAGCTTTTCAGAACTTGCTCTTTTAACAACATTCACTACACATGATAAAACGTCTTAAAAGAAGTGATGGAGAAATTCCCATTAGTCCTCAAGATAAAAAGACCAAAACTCTACACAATGGCATCCTTTAAAAATATTATTTTTTTTCTAAGATAGCTGTGTGCAAAATCACAAACTATGTCATGGATTAACATACCTTCTGAAAACTGTTTTTTTTTTTTAATTTTTAATGTTTATTTATTTTTGAGAGAGAGAGAGAGAAAGAGAGAGTGAGCTGGGGAGGGGCAGAGAGAAGAGGGAGACACAGAATCCGAAGCAGGTTCCAGGCTCCAAGCTGTCAGCACAGACCCCGACACTGGCTGGAAACCACGAGCAGTGAGATCATGACCTGAGCGGAAGTCAGACGCTTAACCAACAGAGCCACCCAGGCATCCCTTCTGAAAACTATTTTGATGCTTGAATCAAGAGGGAGACACCCAGACTCTTGCTCGCTTTCTTATTTTGACAATTACAGTTTTTTATAACTCCTTCATGTTTAGATTGAGCAGTCATAAGTACTGCTTTCTGAAATATATTCCTTACATGGACCTAATGATCTGCTCCTAAAGTACTTGTATTTGGATGGTAACTCCTACAGGTCATTTGGCAAAATGCAATAGAGAAACACACTATATGTTTAGCTAAACCCACATTAAACATTCAGTATATGGATAAGATACGAAGTAGCCTAATGGATATTACACTAAAATTAGAAGCCCCATCTTACAAGTCCTTTCCACCATTTAGTCTCTGCAACTGTCTCAGTGTTCCTGTGTCCATTCTGTTTAATTTTCCTGTTTTAGTCCAGAGAAGTTGATCAGATTTGGATTCTAAATCCACTGCTTAACTGTGCATAGCTGTGCTAGCCATTGGATAGAGATAAATTAGGAAAACTAGCGTTTAATGTAACACACGCATTTGAACTAATTCAACTTTTTGCCTCAATGTTCTGTCAATGGCACCACAGCTCTCTCTGTTCCTAGGGTAGGGACATCATCCACCTCTCTTCTTCCCATCTCATCTTCCCATTGTATCCCCATATATAACAGGCATGAAAAATGATGTTAATCCCTGCTACCTGTATTCTATGTACAAAGATGTATACTTTCTTTAATTTATAATATTTCAATACAGATATTAGTATTCTTTTTCAACAGATGAGGGAAAAGAGGATCAAGAAGGTTAAGTGAACTTCCCAAGGCCATTAAGCTGGTACATATTTGATTTAAGATTCAAATCTGTCAGGTCTATCTTGTACAATGGATAAGCCAGTTCCACTGAACAATGATGGCTCTAATCAGCAAAACCGTATCAATTGTCTTTCTAAAGTTGTCTGCATTGGTTCCTTCCTCTCCAGTCTGATTGCTTCGTTTCCTTGTCCAGGCCTTTATCACCTCTTATTTAGACTCATGAAATAGCTTCTCAACTGGTTTCCTCATTTCCAGTATTTCAACCCTTCAAAGTCAGATTAGACTACTTTGATCACGTCCATCACCTGCCCCAAAACCTCCAATGGTGCCGCATTGCCTGGAGGTGGGTTTTCCAATACACTGATCACACATCTTTGCCAGATGGATCATAAAACCACATTACCACATTCTTTGCTGGCTTCCTCCTCTCCGATGATGTGACTCACACATTTGAAATGCACAGGGAGGGCTGCCACACCAGTCACTTACTTGCATTTCAAATATCCCAGATTAAAGAGAATCTGGATGACTAGAGGCTTTCAGCACATCCCTCTTCGCTGCCACATCCCATTCATTTGGGGGAGTTGGTTAGAAACCACACAGATTGAAATAGTGAAGACTGCCTACAAACTCCTAATTCTTCCCTTGATCCTTGTGGTATTCTGACAGAATTTTCCTTTTATCACAATATCTGATACTTTCACAGTTCCCATCCCGAACAAATACTTAAAATATCAGACTGCCCAATTCAAAAAGCATGCTCACAAAATTTCAGAGATGTCAGTCTGTAGGATGCAATGAAAATGCCTTCTGCTGTATTCAAAGCTCTTTATAATTGGCCTGGTCTCCCTTTTAGCTTATTTCCACTGTTTCCCAGCATTCATACCTGGTTATTCTCCCCCTACATCATCATCATCCACCTGCATTTATGCTGCTGTACATTTGTTCAAAGCATCTTTTCTGCCTTATTTGTCATCTGCATTGTTCTGTAGTTACCTGAATGTTAAACACCTTTCTCTGCTTCACTAAAGCTATAAAATAGAGGACTAAAGGGAGATATTGGCCCCAATAATCTCTGTAGTTCAGTTGTGAGAATATGAGTTTCTAAGTATGCCTTATCACAGAGAGGTTGCTAGATGACCATTTTCCAGAATGGTCACTCTCTACTGAGAATGGCTAAAGCACTCTTTGTTCATAAACTCAGTGACACAGTTCCAGGGTTACAGAGCTTGAAAAATTTTAGAGCTAATCTCATCCAATCCTCTCACTTAACTGACACATATATTATAATTCTGTGTGTGTGTGTGTGTGTGTGTGTGTGTGTTATATCTTAAACTAGATCCCTTCCTTAAGGGAGGAAATGTGTCTTAACCAACTTTGTACTTCCTAATGATAGATATTTAATTATTTGATATATGATCTGTTGACTGAATAAGAAATTCAAGATAATAAACGATACCAAAATCTCCATAGAGGGCTAAATCTAATTTGAGAGGGAATTGTGGCCACAAATAACATGGAAATGGTCAAGAATGAAAACTGTGCACAGAAACAAATCTCCAATTTCTTCCAAAAAATCTAGGTATAAGAACTATAGAAAAGAAAGCATAAAGAATAAAAAGTTAAAAATAAAAAAATTTCTATTAAATTATCTTTTCTGAGATATGACTTTATGTGAAATAGCAGAGAAACATCAAAATAAAAGAGTAAGAACACAGGTTTAGAAAAAGTCCAACTATAGAACTGAAACTGGGAAAACAAAGTTTAAAAAGTGAAGTCTCTTTATAAAGGTTGAAATTTTAACAAAGGCACACACTAAAAATTCTCGAAAGCATTATCTATAATTTTCACTAAACTGCTTATTTTAAACAAATAGTTGCTATTCTAAGGTGAATTAATTAGGAACTATATTTGTTTTCTTTAGATGTACAACTGCAGTCAAGTCATGCGTAAAGTTTATTAAAGCTTGGTAATTTTTTTCAATAGCATTTCAGGCTCTGTCTTCAATCCACATACACATATGTCAAAAACACTCACCTCTACTTCAAGTTTTAAGTCTCTAAAAAGGGTCTAATTGTACTTTAATTACTCAAGGGTTTGTTAAATAAACACTAAAAAGATTTATTATCATAGAAAGGCAGAGAGTTCCTGATATTGAAAATTGGCCAACATACACCTATGAACTTTCCATCACTGAATCTCCTAGTATGGGATATGGAGAAGCTATGGTGTGAGAAATTCAGGAAATCCCCTATTTTGTACTTGGAAAGAAGAGCAAAGGATAAGGCAGGCCACCTGCCCTGAGACCAGATGGTGACTGCTAGTCACCTAGAGACTAGGATCTGACTATTTGCTGAATGATCTGACAGGCTGAGTTTCCATTTCCTCCATTGGTACATTGGTGAGATTAATGTTCGGTGTTCTTTGTGTTGAAACAGTCCTAATTTCTATAGAACAAAGTCACGTACAATGTGAGGAGTTTTAGTAGCTTGAGTCCAGGAATCTACATAAGTGTTCCAAGGATGATTTCAACAGTTCTTTTTAAAGAGCAAAGGTGATCATTAGTATTGCAAAAAGGAGGTGGGTTGGCTGGTTGGTTGGTTGGCTGGCTGGTTGGTTTTTTTTAACAGACTACCATATTTAAAACTTTGAATTCTTCTGCCTCTACTTGCCATGCCTGGTATTGTGCTACTGAGGAGAGATACACTGATGAATAAGACGTGGTTTCTCCCTGTAGACTCATAGTCCAGTGGGGAGAAAACAGATAAGAAGAAGAGAACGTAATGACAGAGGAATGCTCAGGGTTCCATGGGAACTCAAATTAAGCATGCATATTTGAGCTTTGAGAAGACAAAAAGATCACTCGGACCAAATCTCAAGAGATGGACAAAAAATGGAAGGTGGAAATAGTGGGGGAGGAAGGACATCTAAGAAACAGGCATCAATGTGTGCAAAGTATTGGAAACACAATAGCATATGTTGCAATAGGTGGGAATTTGCTCACTACAACTACAATACAGACAGAAAAATGTAACTTTCAGGATTCTCTTTAATGATTTTCTTCTTGCACTGAACACCTTGTCGCTCTCCTACCATTTCACTGATGAGTAGAAAAAGTACTGAAACAGAATTACTTGAGATTTTATGCAAGTCCCCCTGCCCTGAGATAAACTAGATGTCTCTTGAGAAACTTGTATTTCAAGGTTTCTTCATCCATCCCCATCTTCTTTGCTTCCCTTCTGGTGGGACAGGAAAACTTCAGGCATCTCACTGCGAAAGGGAAGGGGTCCTTCTCTACAGGCTCTCCACTTGAAATGTCATTTTCTTGACAGTTCCGTGGATGTCATTCAGCACCTATAACCTGTGGGAATTCTCTCTGTATGGACTAGAGTGAGTACAGCTTCTAGAGAACTCAACTGGTCTCCCCAAGGTTGAGGCTCTGAAACTCAATCCAGTCTTCATTTGGCCAGTAATTTGGGAGGTCCACCTCAGAGCATTTGCTATGAGATTCACTCACCCTGCATAGTGCCTTACTCTTTGCTGATACACTTAGATGATACTCACTGAGACTCCCATAACATCCCATGACAACCTCTGAATCTCTCCCATGACATTTGGAGACTATGAGAAATAAGTGATGACCTATGTGAGGCTCTCTCACACTCTCTACCCCATCAAGTTTATGTATTGGTACAGGGCCCCTCAAATGACCTTGAAATTTTTCTATGGGCTTGAGGTCCAGAGGAACTAGCTCTGTAATTGCCCCAAACCATTCTTCTTGTTTCACAGACTTTACCTTAAGTGGGTGAGGGGGCCTGAGATAAGGCTCATTGACTGACATGCTCTCCTACTATCTCTTACTCTCATTCTCTCTCTTTCCCGCCCCTCTCCCTCCTAGATAAAGAGAAGGGCCTTCTATGCCCTTCCTGTCAGGGAAGGATTTTCTCTGTATTATTTTTGTTATTATTTTCTTTATATTCTCCCACCTTTGCCTTAAAGGTAGAAAGGCTGCAGGAAAAGATGTTAGATTGCTGAGAAGGGAAAATATATTGGGAAATATCTCAAAAATATTGCCTTCATTAAACATATTTGGGGAATTACAAGTAGTTTGGTATAGTGGCCAATTAATTCCTAAAGACACAGACACCTGAATTGGGAAATGATGTGCTTGGGCTATTTCAGCTGATACTACAATCAGGAAAACAGCTTTGTAGTGACACATTTTCTTGATTTAGGGCGGTGTTTAGTGGTTAAGAACAAGAGCTCTGAAGTCATATTATCTGGGCTCCAATTTTATATCCACCACTTACTTACTGTGCATACCTTGGGAAATTTACATCAGCTCTTTTCATGCTTTAGTTTCCTCATCTATAAAAGAGCAAAAGTACCAGTATCTACTTTGGATGGTTGTTGTGATAAATTCATTGATTCTGTACCAAAAAATTTACAGTAGTGACCAACATGCAGAAAACACTCAAAAAAGTTAGACTTATTAACAATGATATACTAAAAATAAAACCTGTTATTTTCTAACTTCCTGAGAAAATCCATCATGCCCCATGGTGAATGTGTGGTATAATGAATCCTTGGCCATTAAGTTTATATATTTTGAAATTGTAGCCATTTTTCTTTTAGCAGAACAAGAACAAATAAGCAGTATACTGAGTCTCTTGATATTTAATCATGCAACCTAGAATGAGGTTTCGTCAAATCATTGTTAGATGTTAGATAATCAGCATATGTGTTTTTCTTCCTAAAAGGCAGCAGCCACACAATGCTTCCATTTCCTCTTTCTTCTGTTTGAAAATAACATCTTCTCTCTGATGTGTGTTCACAACTTCCATTAGAGTTCATGGAAACTTTGTGGTCAAGCCAGAAGGCAAAATTTGATGCCAAGGGACATTAAGCAAGCTGTTGTGACAATTTGCTCAGCCTTAATCAAGTAGGACAACTTGAACAAGGACTATTATTGAATAGTTTGGTCCCTCGATGCTGCCATAACGGGTGAGGCACCTTGAAGTTATCCTGCAAATTACGTTTCAATGAAGATCTGAGTTTGATTTGACTCATCAACGATTATACTTTAAGTTTTCTTTACCGCTCCATCTTCTATGTGAATTTGATTTGAAAATTAACATTTTTTTTGTATCAGCAACCTTGTATCTGGGATCACAGTTTCTTGTGATTTCTTGTGACAAATTCTTGTGACAATTTTTTCAATTTTTTCAAGCATGTTGATCTTTGAAAAATCTAGAAACTTATTTAATGAAATGTCAGTATGAAAGGAAATGAAAAAAACTTAATTGCCATTCAAAAGCAAACATGGAAAAATGTGGTAATAAACCCCTATGACGTTCTCAGTTACAAAGCAAGACAACTAAGTGACACATTTATTTTGACATGTTTAATATAATAGTGATTGGAAATTAAATGTCGATGCAAAAGATTAAAAATAAGTATTGCATACCAAAGATATCTAGAAATTTGAAAAATAGACAAATAAGAATTATCTGTATTATCTGTAACGAAATTCAGGCAACTAGGGAACTCCAACCATAAACAATAAAAGGCATTAAGAAATGTGAAGCAAAACTTTAAACTTGTAATTGCTGTAAAAACCTACATTATTTCTAGAGAATGGGTGATTTGCTGAATAAATGATTTACTGGCAAGAATAGCCTCATACACACTTAAAGACGTTTTAGCGTGATAAAGTTCTTTTATTCTCACAGGGAGTAAGGAAATTTTCAGATTTGACACAGCAGGCTTAGAGTGGGCTGGTCCCACAGTGAACTTTCCTGTCTCTGAATCAGTTTTTTTTTTTCTTTCATACCATATTTTGTAAATGCCACCAGAAGCCTTTGGGAAAGTTTTGTTTTTGCTTATACGAATACTGGAAACCGCTGTGTATAAATGGCATAAAGAGAATTGCTTTGGTCCTTGAACAGCAAACTCTTCCTTTAATAAAATTGGTAATGAATTCAAAGTTACAATATAGCGCTATGCTTAGTCGAAATAGTCACCTCGGGAGAGTTCTTGAATGGCTGAATGAATGAGAAAAAATAACACAGAGTTGTAAAATTTAATACCAAAATGCAGGAGCATCAAAATGAAGCCACATATTTAGAAGATTTATACAAAACATTAAAAAATTGGGGCTCTAGATCAGAAGTATATTTGGATAGTTGTCATTTCACCATGGAAATGTTACGTGTTATCCTACTTAATAAGACAGAATGAGCCAGTACAGCACCTTGTTTTTGTAATGACCTAAAACAAACTGTTGAATAACTTCTTAGTGTCTATAGTATACCTAGAACTTGGCACAGCCTCAAAGTGGTCTAGACACTCATCAAAATGTGAGACCCGCAGAGTTTTCTAAACTGGAAAAAGCTATTTTTTTCTCCAGCTACCACCCTGCCACGTTCATGCTCCTACTGCCAAAACAGTAGTAAAAGTCCATTATGTGAAATGAATGCTCAAATTAAACATTTTATATTAGTTACAGTTTTCACTTCCAACTGTCCGTGTATTACCTGGTTTGCTCCTTCGGAGATTTACATATTGTATTCAAACCCCAACATACAGCAAATTATGTCAGTCAAAAATTAAGTTAGCCTTTTTTATCTTAATTTTTTAATGTTTATTTATTTTTGAGAGAGAGAGAGAGACAGAGCGTGAGTGGGATAGGGCAGAGAGAGGGAGACACAGAATCTGAAGCAGGTTCCAGCCTCTGAGCTGTCAGCACAGCTGACATGGGGCTAAACCCATGAGCCTTAAGATCATGACTTGAGCCAAAGTCAGACACTTAACCGACTGAGCCACCCAGGTGCCCCTCAAATACTTTCTTCTAAAAGCACCTACTGTTGGGGCACCTGGGTGGCTCAGTCAGTTAAGCATCCAATTCTTAATTTCAGCTCAGGTCACAATCTTGTGGTTCGTGGGTTCGAGCCCCATATCAGACTCCACACTGTCAGTGCAGAGCCTACTTGGGATTCTTTCTCTCTCCTCTCTTTCATCCACCCCCACCGGTTGTCTCTCTCTCTCTCAAAAATAAATAAACTTAAAAAATAAATAAATAAAAGCCCCCACGCTGTGGGTCTTTCTCATGGTATCAGCACCAATTTCCAAAAAGAGTTCGGACAAGTGAAGAGAGAAATATAAAAAAAGTCATACATATCAGTGTGACAAAGCCAACTGGAAACATTGCTCTAAAAGTAGTTTAAGGGCCAAGAAACAGAAACTGGGACTTACTTCAAAACCATTTCTCCTAATAGCATTGTTTTTGATAAAAATTGCACAGAAATACTTTATAACCTGATGCAATATCAAACACCCATTTAAAACGTGAAATAATAATAGCAAATTTCGTAGGGCCAAAAATATTGCTGTCAGTGCAGCTTTTCAAATAACAGGCTGACAGGAAGATGCAGCTGAAGGTGTAGACAAAACAATCAAATCACTTTGTTTTGTCATGTTTATTTGCATTCAAGTCAGAAAAAGGGTAATTAACAGGGTAATGAAATCTGAAGGAAAACACGTTTCTAGCATTTTCTTTGAAGCTGAAATAATTTCTCTATACTGCTTTCGATTTACATGAAAAAGTCACTATATATTTTCTATCCGCAAATATACTTGCCCTTTATCCCAAGGTTATCATTTTTTTAAACATGTAAAAATTAAGATTTTTAAACTGTTTCTTAAACTCATTGGCTAAAAACAGTCAAAAACACTAAGAATTATTTCATTGGCCAATTACTCTAACCTTACTCTATATATTACAGCTTGGACTAACCAATCAAAATGCAAAATATTAGCAAGGTCATAGTAGTATAACAAAACATACTACTATATTTCACAGATTACAAAAGACATTAAAATTCTGATACCCCATTCATAAGGAAAAGATTGTAATGAGAATAGAAAATGGCACAACATTAATTCATTGTGTGACAAAGAATATAATGAGAATGGGAAATAGTACAAACATAACTCATTCTTGTTACAGTTTTAAGATTGTAATGTCATGGTTCATATCACATACTTAGCAAGAAGGTGGTAGTCAACGTGTCGCAATATTCAATGGCTATTCTGAATTTAGGAAGAGGATTATTTTAAATGTATATATGTATATATACACACAATATTTAATTTTTTTATTTTCAGGAATGGGCATGTTTAAAATTTAAATAATGTTGCTAAAAGTTTGATTTGAGTAGATAGCATGTGTATGATTAAAATATGAAGAGTACTGCCATAAATCCACTGGACAAGTGAAAATATGAAACTAAAATGTGCTATTGGATACATTCAAGTTAATATTATAAAATGAAATAAAATGTATTGGTAAGCAATTGCTTTAAATCACTTTGCAAAGCAACGCGTGATTTTATAAAATATTCAACTATTACATCGCAAAGTCAGGAATGTTTGCCGCATGGTTTCAAGTCTTCACCTGATAATCAGTTCTGCTCTCTGACTTTTTTTGAGAAGAACAAATACATTCTCTGTAAGTACTGGAGGCAATATTCTAGTAACTGGGAAAGCAAAGCAGATATTTTGCAATCCAAATATAATCTTTACTGGCAATGTAAAATGTCTAATGAGGACTTGTGGCCAGAAATATGTTTCAAAGAAAGTCTGAAAAGTTGCTTTAAAGTAATTATAGGGATTAAAAATGACAGCTCCATTTCATCAGTTTTAAATTATTCACCCTAGTATAAAGGCATATTATGGATCATCACAAACATATCCTGTGTGTGTGTGTCTGTGTGTACTTAAAAATACATTCCTACTTTCCCCCTAGTTGATTCTACTTTTTAATTACATAAGCAGTGGTTAATATTAAGATTACATTTAAACTTATTTGCATTTGTTAAATAAATATCCAATAACATGCTGGGATGTGGGGTCAAATTTAATTAACCCAGGATTTAAAAATTGACATGAATTATCCCAAAAATAGATAACCCACACATTTTTAATTGAGTAGTTGGCATGGGAATATTCCACTTTTAAACATCCTGAGTTTATGGGGAAAGTTGAATGTAAAAAAGAATTTTTGTAAAATGAATAATTACCTCTATTAAAAATGCGTTCAATGGAAAAAAAAAGTGCTAGTTCCATTATAAAATAAAAATCTACACCTAAGAACATCCTTAATACTACATTAACTATCTCTACAAAATATAGTTAGATAGCGTCTTCTTTTTTAATTTCACAAAATCTAAAGTTCTGGTAACTTTCCAGATTTTGCTGATTATTTAGTACATTGAAATAACATTTAAAATAACAATCTTTTTGTTCCGTAAATTACGTTTCTGTGTCATATCTGAAAATGGCATGGAAATATAGACAGAGATAGTTTTATTGGCTCTAAGTAAGAATATTAGTCTTTAATTAGGTTGTAAAACTGTGATTTGGTGAAACTAAATAGTACTGATCTAAAGGGAATAATATCTTAATAGATTTTAAGGACACTTTAGAATATAGGGATTATATTGCCCAAAACTAATTGTGGGTCCAATGGATGGTCAGGATCTCTTTCTTAACAACTCACCTGGCATAGAAAATCCTTGTCTACATTGGGTGCTCCTCTAGTGATTGTGGCTTAAAAAAGGAAAACTACAGAATACAATGCTATAGGGCTCATAATTATTTCAAAGTCCAAACAGATTCCTAAAAGTGAGATTTCAATATTTAACATATCCCCTGAAAAACAAATTGTTTGGTCTAAAAATTTTAAAGAAAGAAGAAAAGTGTATCAAAGTTCATGGTGATGAATTTAAACAACTATGACCAGGTCAGGGGATTCAAAGAACAACTTGGTGTGTTATTACAATGCTTAAAAACAAACTTTCTTTTTTTTTTGGTTTTTGGTTTTTGTTTCTTGGTTCTTTTTGGTTTACTCTGTGTGCATGTTTTGAATCTACTGTAGACAATTGGACAGTTGCTCCCTATTGTGATATATGCCTAAGATTTGTATCCTAGTTTTCCTTGTTTTGCCAAATACAGGTTTCAAAACAAGTTAATTTAATGCAGAAAACAACGTGATGCTTTCTTACCCATGGAATACTGGGCTGTAGTTTATGTACATGAGCAGCTTTATGTATCTAATGTGACTTTGAGTCTTCAACTTTTAATGCACCAATTAAGATGTTCAAACCTCGGATTTAAATAGCTGTCTATGACTGCTGACGGTTGATTTATTTCCTGATAATCATTGGAGCTGCTAAGTGAAAAACCAGAGAAAGCATCTCTTTAAGAATACTGCTCTTATGCGTAACACTTGCTGAAGACAGACTCTGGGATTGTAGTGAGGGCGAAGTGCTGGTGAGACATTTTAAAAATCTGAATACATTGCTCTCTTTCTTGGGGAACTGTTTTCATCATCTAACAAACATTTTTGACCAGTATTAATATATTAACCATTGCATAGCATTTGAAATTCAATACCAAACTGTGATAGTGAGACTGGAAATATACAAGTTTGGCTGTTTTTGTTTTTAATTTCAGATAGGGGATGAAGGAGGGAATGTTGGTAAAAAAAAAAAAAAAAAAAAAAAAGCAACTTTTCACAAGGAAGCAAAATAATTCATCCCATATGGGAGGCAGAGTAATGGCCCTCCAAAGATGACAATATCCTGATCACCAGAACCTGCAAATATGTTACCTTACACAGCGAAAGGAAATTTTGCTTATGTGTTTTAAGATGTGGAACTTGGGAAACTTAACAGAAGACTATAGGGGAAGGAAGGGGAAGAAATGGTTTCAAACAGAGAGGGAGGCAAACCTGTAAGAGACTGTTAAATACAGAGAACAAACTGAGAGTTGCTGGGGGGGGGGGGGGGGGGGGGGGGGGTCGAGGGAGGGGGAGGGGAAATGGGTGATGGGCATTGAGGAGGGCACAGGTTGGGATGAGCACTGGGTGTTGTATGTAAGTGATGAATCACAGGAATCTACCCCCAAAACCAAGAGCATGCTACATACACTGTATGTTAGCTAACTTGACAATAAATTCTATTAAAGTTTTTTTTTTAATTTAAGAAAAGATAAAGATGTTGAGATGCAAAGAGAATAATCTCCTGGATGATTCAGGTGGGTTCAATGTAATTACAGGGAAAGCAAAATGGTCAGAAAAAAGATTTAAAATGCTGCTGAGTTTGAAGATGGAGGAAGGGGTCAGGAACCAAGGCACGCAGGAGGCTTCTAGAAGCTAGAAAAAGGAAGGAAATAGGTTCTTCTCTAGAGCCTCCAGCAGGAATACAGACAGCCCTGTTAATACCTTGATTTAACTATGTGAGACTGGTTTTGGACTTCTGACCTCCAAAACCGAAAGATAATAAATTTGTGTTACCCTAACCAATAAGTCTGTGGTTGTTTGTTACAGCAGAAATAAGAACTAATGCTCTCCTGGACAATTTTTAAGAAGATTGAGTGTCTGTTAAGAGCCAGTTTACACATATCTTTTTTAAACCGTGCAAACAGATAAAATTATTTTTTAACTCCAACTGCACAAGAGCTGTATTAAAACAACACTACAAAAAATATTTTGCATTTCAGAGTTGAAAAATTCTCAACTTCTTGAAGGTGTCCATTTAAATGCATTCTTCTGAAAACCAAATTGCAATTTTGCAATGCCTTCCATTTCTTCTTCAGCAGAGCTAATGGAAGATGACATTGTAACAGAACAAACCAACTGAGAAACAAGGGTGCTATGTTTAATTCCTCCGTAACTGAGAGGACGGAGAAGTCTTGCTGCCTTCCTTATTCGTCTGCTGCAATAATCCTTGGTGAGTACATCTCATCACCTGATTGTGCTCTTGGTAAATTTCCTTATTTTGCAGTCTTTACAGAGGAAAGATACCCATCATCATAAATCTTAAATATCTTTGCAAGTACAAGTGAAAATACAAGCCCATATATGTTAACAGCTGTACAACTGCCTCTTGGGATAAATGTATTATAGATGTGGAACAGTCATAATAGCACTCACGATCTCATTTTTCCCATTTCATAGGTTTTATACCTGTGCCATCTGGGCGATACACCTGGATGTACAACAGGATACTTACAAGGCCTGGCTTTCTAAATGGCCTTTCCTGGCCTCTGATTTTTGTGGACTTCTTTTAACTTTCCAATTCACACTAAACCCAAGTGCTTTATACGGTGATGTACATGCATGTTACCATTGCAAGGAAGCATCTTTTGTTGTCATAAAAAAGAAAAGAAAAACCATGATATTTCATTTTATGAGACACACAATGTATGAGATCAAGCATTTTCTTTCATTTTCTTCATTAACAAGGAGACTTTGGCCAAGTCATTTAACTAATTGGTGCTCATTTTCTCATCTAGTGCATTAAAAACTAGAGAGACAGTTGAGATTATTGTTGAGATTAGAGACAAAAGTGCCTGGAGGGTATTTTATGAAGTAATGTTTGCAAAATCTGTTGTATTATTTTATTGATGATATTTCTTTAAATAAAATGTAGTTGAGTAGGAAAAATACTTCTTACTCCTTTACCCTTTTCAATTTTTCTTTTATTCTTACTCCTCATACATTGCTTTTTACCCTCACTCTATAACTGTACTATGACCATGTCAGTTTTCTACATATTTTGGGTAAAAAAAATGGAGTAAAAATACAGGCTGATGTGACCCAAGTCAACATAAATCCACTATAAAATAATTCTTCATTATCTATCTTTGCTTACCTCTTTTTAGAGAGGCAACTTTGTAAACTTCAAAGGCACTCTGGTCTCAAAAAAAGTATAATGCATTACAACATAGCTGTTATAACGGCATCATCATTTCGATGACACTATTCCTAGTACTGGCAAAGTCATTCATTTTAATAAAATCGGTCTATAGTGTTCTTTCCCTCTTTTATTTGGGTATTCCTATTCTTTTGTAGAGTGTTTATATCTTCTGGTGCCGCTGTCCTCCAATTGTCCTTCAAAGCCCACAGCTACCATTTGACTGTCCACCCAAGCAATCTTTCTAGGAACATTTTGTTCTTACTCTTTCCCGCAGAATAACTGTATTAACAAATTCTTTTGGAAGAGATTGGTTCTTCAAAATGCTAATTGATTAACATGAAACATGGCTTATGAGTTATGTCCAATCTCATTTCCAATCTTGGACCTTGTATGACATATGCCCTAGTTTTTCCATACTGGGAATGATTTTAATAGAAAACAAATGTCCTTTGATTTCTAGAGACAAGAAACAATAAAACATGGTGAAAAGTAATGCTATTCTTCAACAAATTATGGTTGTGTTAAATAAATATCATGTGGTGGGGAGGTGGGCAAATGAAAAACTGAATCACTGTCACTGTTTTGTTGAAATAAATATATATGGGTATGCACATGCACAAACACACACACATACACATATACATATATATTTAAATCCAACTTTTGGGAAAAAGTATGCACAGAAACAGCATTTGATAGCATTTAAAATGTTTATTTTCCTGGGGCACCTGGGTGGCTCAGTGGGTTGAGCGTCCAGCTTCAGCTCAGGTCATGGTCTTGTAGTTCATGAGTTCAAGTCCCACACCGGGCTCTGGGCTAACAAACAGCCCAGAGTCTGGAGCCTAGTTCAGATTCTGTGTCTCCCTCTCTCTCTTCCCCTCCCTTGCTCATGTTCTGCTTCTCTCTATCTCTCAAAAATAAATAAATGTTAAAAAATGTTTTAATGTTTATCTTCCTCAAAAATAAACATTAAAAAATTTTTAAAATGGGGGTGTCTGGGTGGCTCACTTGGTTTCAGCATCCAACTTCGGCTCAGGTCATGATCTCACAGCTTGTGAGTTGGGGCCCCTTGTCAGGCTCTGTGCTGACAGCTCAGAGACTGGAGCTTGTTTTGGATTCTGTGTCTCCCTCTCTCTCTGCCCCTCCCCTGCTCTCTCTCTCTCTCTTTCTCAAAAATAAATAAACATTTAAAAAAATTTAAATGTTTACCTTCAAGATATAATACTTAGATGAGAGTCAGTCCTGGTTTTTTCTCTGCACTCCACTGGTTGAGCATGCGATCCCTGGTCATCCTCTCAGCCATTTGGGGGCTATAATGCTGCAAAAAAAAAAAACCCCAGGCAAATTTCTCCCCATTACATGTAGATAAGTTCCTGTTTACAAGTGTTATTTATAAGAAAGGCAGCTGGGAAACAAACCAAAGAAAGTAACGTTAGCATAAATGCTTCGAAGGAGACATGTGTCGCTAATGGCTTTCCAAAACCATAGGGAGTGAGGGAGTAACGCTTCCACTCCATTGAGCTGGCTTAATTTTTTTAAGCCATGTAAACCCGTTGAAGAGCTTCATAGACTCTCACTTCTGAATCAGGACTCTGTTGCTTTAAAAGTGGCTGTTACTATTCTAATAACGTGAATGGCAAATAGAAAATACAAAGAAAAAAATTCCAGATTTAACTTCTGGAAATGCATCTACCATTTTCATGGTGGTCAGGCACACGTGTAGGGCAGCAAGCATTCTTCCATGGTGATAAATATAAAAGACGACTTTGAGGAAAACTATGCATGTAGATGAGGATCGCACTAGGACAAAGTCATAATTTTACATATAGCTTAGGAAGAAGGTAGTAGTTCAAACTTCCCTCGACACTTCTTTTAAATGGATACACACCATCCAAATCAGTCCTACAAATCATATCTGGGGAGGCGGATTACTTTTATTCAATCTTTAATGTTATTATAGTTAACATATTTAACTTAGGTGAGGTCAGTTAATGAGACAGCAAATTGGAATCTTTTGTGTGTGATAAACAGTTCCCTATTTATCAGTAAGGAGATTTGACTGCATTTTACAAAGTATTTGTAAAAAAAAAAAAAGTATGCGTGGTGAAATGAAGGAGTCAGGAGCTGGGCCCTAAAGAATTGTGGAAGGAATTGTCTGCCATGAACCAATGGTGTTGTTCTGAGTGAACCATTTAATTCTCCTGTTCTGGACCTGAGACAAACATCTTTAATTCAGTTACCTGTCACCTCTCTTCCACCCCCAGAGTTCCATGGCTTTTATAATGAAATTGCTATTTCAAATTAGTATACAAGTTGAATTCAGGCTTTGAGAGAATAAGCTTAGGGGAAAAAAAACTTAAGCCCCTCGGTAAGAAAGAACAGGCTCAAAACCTTTCCTGGGTTGTTGGATTGCTGTGATACCTCTTCTGACTCCCTGGCCCTAGGACTCCGTATTAACACCTCACCCCCATCCTGGTTCTGCCACCATTGCCTGTGCCGTCCACATACTACTTGTGTCAGGTAGTTTTATTGTTTATTTTTATAAAAAATGTTTATTATTTTTGAAAGAGAGCGAGAGCACAGGGGAGGTGCACAGAAAGAGGGAGACAGAGGATTTGAAGGGGGCTCCACCCTGACAGCAGAGAGCCTGACATGGGGCTCAAACACACCAATCATGAGATCATGACCTCAGCTGAAGCCAGACACTTAACTGACTGAGCGACACAAGCACCCCTATCAGGTAGGTTTAAATACCACTTATTGCGGGGCGCCTGGGTGGCTCAGTCGGTTGAGCGTCCGACTTCGGCTCAGGTCATGATCTCACGGTCTGTGAGTTCGAGCCCCGCGTCGAGCCCCGCGTCGAGCCCCGCGTCGAGCCCCGCGTCGAGCCCCGCGTCGAGCCCCGCGCTGACAGCTCAGAACCTGGAGCCTGTTTCAGATTCTGTGTCTCCCTCTCTCTCTGCCCCTCCCCCGTTCACGCTCTGTCTCCCTCTGTCTCAAAAATAAATAAACGTTAGAAAAAAATAAAAAAAAAATACCACTTATTGCTGTTACTATTCCTTTTGCTTTTCTGTGACTTCTCAGCAAAGACTTTGAGACATGTATTGGGTAAGCAAAAATTCCAACTTCTTTCTAACATGGACAGCTGACTTTAAGAATTCTGCGTTGCTAGCTCGGTATCTTCCCCCAAAACAACTTTATTTAAGAAAAAGAAAAGAGAAAAAGAAAAAGAAAAAAAGATGAGAAGTGGAGTGTTCAAGTCCCCTACTATTATTGTATTACTGTCAATTTCTCCCTTTATGGCTGTTAATATTTGCTTGATATGTTTAAGTGCCCCTACGTTGGCTGCACAGATATTTACAATTATTATATCCTCTTATTGGACTGTTCCCTTTATCCTTATGTAATGCCCTTCTTTGCTTCTTGTTACAGTCTTTATTTTAAAATCTATTCTGTCTGATACAAGCATTGCTACCCGAACTTTTTTTTTTTTTTTTTTTTGGCCTCCATTTTCATGATGTATCTTTTTCCATCCCTTCACTTTCAGTCTGTACATGTCTTCAGGTCTGAAGTGAGTCTCTTGTAGGCAGCATATAGAGGGGTCTTCCTTCTTTTGATCCATTCAGTCTCCCTATGTCTTTTGATTGGAGCATTTAGACCATTTACATGTAAAGTAATTATAATATTGTAATATCTTTGGTGACAGATGGTAACTACATTTATTGTGGTGAGCATTTGGTAATGTATATAATCGCTTAATCACTATATTGCACACTTGAAACTAATATAATATTGTATGTCAACTATACTTCAATTAAAAAAGTAAGAAAGACGATAAGAGAATTATGGAAAAGTCAGGTTATTTTGTTTGTAAGTAACCGCAGACTTTGTATCCGTATGTAATCAAAGTTTACTGATTCTCAATTCATTTGAAAGCAAATAATTGAGCTGAAAGCAATTTAACTTTCATAAGCCCAAATACGTGGTGCATTAAAGGAATTGATACTAAGGAAGATCTGTAGCCCAGAGGTATAGATTTTTATCTCATCAGTTCCTGAAGAATTGCTTGTAACTTTGAAGTGGGCAATTCTTTGAATAATCTGATCTCTACCTAGTAAGGCTTTCTGCATATCCATTTTGACTTCCAGGTCATTAATTCTCAGTATTCTGTTCTCAGATATAAAGTCAAATCTGGTAATGGTTATTTGAAAAAAGGAAAAGATGGTCTATCTGAAGTTCAAGCGAATATGGACTTTTAAGCTTTTATAGAGTGTCTGGAATTTCCTTCCAGTACCATACAATGACAATAATGGCATTCTGGGTTCTGTTAAATAGAAGATAACTGAAGAAATTAGAAGAGTATTTATCCTCTCTGGGTTGTGAAAGCTCAGTTTCCTAATATGAGAAATGCTTTGATAGTTCAGTGGAACATTGAGAGTACTTATTTTATGATTTTAATTGAGCTTCTCAGGTCATGCCTACTGAAATTTGGATCTTCCCCCAGCCATTCATCTTTTGATCTTATGGCTAATATTGTTTCCAGAGGCTTTCAATAAAGCCAACACTGAATTGTTCACTTGAATAAGTTTATTCTTTCCTTTTGACGAAACAAAGGAATTTCTCTAAATCAAATAGTTAAAAATGTTATGAACAACAACAACAAAAAGGAATTTAATCTAAAGTCTGACACACATATAAACGATTAACAAAACGGGAACATACAATAGAATTATTTAGATATTCTTGGTTTTAAATTCTACATAAATGGGAGCTTCAGAGACAAAATTCTATTTTAAAGCAAATATATGATATGGCATGTATTTTTAAGTGAGAAGAGATGGAGAACATGCATCCTTCCTAGAAAGGTAGGTCGCAGGAGACGGGGATGTTTCAGGTTTCACATACTCCCCTCCTTTCCCACCTAAGATTTTGCCACATCTCTGCTTTGGCAAACCCACCACCCACCTCAGGACACTACAGTTGTCAGCTTGAGAGTCTGTGCTGACCTCACGTTTAATAATGGAGCAGGACACTTGAGAACCATACACTCCTTAGCTCTTGCACCCTCAAATGCCTGTGAGAACTAGACACATAATCTCAATGAAGGATTTGGGGCAGGCAAGAAAATTTTCTTCTTGAAATATGATTTTGTTTTTCCAATTTTGAGAGACTCATGGATACAAGAAATATTTCCGTTTCTACTTATGTCTACTATTAGAAAAGCAATGGTGAAGGAATGGAGAAAAAAGAGTTGCCCCTTGAGCTCAACCTTGTGGACCCACCAGGTCCAAAGTGAACTGGAAGACAGATGCCCCGTCTAAGGACAAGCAGCTGTCACTTATTTCCTACTACTGGCTGGGCTCAGGATTGCCAACTCTATTTTTTTTAAGATGCGATTAACATGTATTTTATATGCGATATCACACATTTTTAATGTTGAATACCAATTTAGAAAATATTTTAATAGTGTGAACCAGACAAAGCTAACTTGTAGGCTACCCAGTTGGAACCTCTGATCTGTAATCTTATTTTTATTTTCTTTTATGTTTTCATATAAGTACAGATTAGATAGATAGATAGATAGATCTGTACTATAAGCTCCAAATCAGGGGCCAAAGACCAAGAAACTATGGTATAGGAGAAGAATAAAATCAGAGTTTTTAAAAAAATGATCTGGGTTATGGGTTCACTTAGACAAGTCGCAATTTTCTGTGCCTTGGTTTCGTCTCCTGTAAGTTAGGGCTGGATTAAATGACCTCGAAGCTATATTCCATCCACAAAGTTCTATAGTTTTAACCTCCTACGGGAGTTCTTCAAAATACACTGGAAATGCACGAGTGTCTAGGTGAGTGCAAATGCGTGTTTTCACTGTAGGTTGGGGATTACAAGCAGAGATGTAGTTAAAGATGTAATTAATAGCAGCTATTCATCCAAACTACTCCATTACTTTTCTTTTGTAGTAGCCAATATTCTGTATCATTTAGGCTCACGTTCTTAGCTACCATGCTATACCGCATCACTTGTTCAAGCATGTGTGGTAAGAAAACAGATTTATCTACAAAATACATCACTCCAGAAAACAACCCAAAAGTTATTTTAGGAAAATTTTATATTTTCCTTAACTCTAAAATCTACATTAAATAACTGCAATATTTTAAAAGTCCTTTTATGTATCATTGTTTTAATTTATGATATCCATATATTGTTTTAGAACAACTATCCAATAGTTCCATAGAAATCGCATTTCCAGGGGCACCTGGGTGGCTCAGTTGGTTAAGCGACTGACTTCAGCTCGGGTCATGATCTCACCGTTCGTGGGTTCGAGCCCCACATAGGACTCTGCTGTCCGTGCAGAGCCTGCTTCAGGTTCTCTCTCTCTCTTTCTCTCTGCCCTCACCCCCCACCCATGTTCTCTCTCTCAAAAAAATAAATAAACATAAAAAAAAAAACTTAAAAAAAAAAAAAAGAAATCGCATTTCCAGCTAACACTTGGTTTTTGTCCGTGTCCTCTTTTGGTGCAGATTCTTCAATAGAAAAGCAGAGAAGTACAATTATTAAACCTCCATAGAGGCACAAGACACTAGAAGTGGGTTACAGTTGTTGTATTAAAAAATAAGCATGCATAATTGGTATTGGGTATATTTAGGTATCACCGTTATATCTACTCTCATGGTTCCAGAAGCCACTTGTACTTGTAAACGTACAAGTAAGCCACCAGGGTGCTGTTAATAAATTCCTGGGTCTCATCTCTAGATTCTACCTTCTGTTTCAAGTTAATTCCAATCTAACACTATTATTTACAGGTGAGGAATCAGTCATTCAGCTACCTTCAATGGCTCGAGGATAGGAACTGATCTTTGGCTTTTGACTGGAGCATGATGTAACCGGACAAACTGAAGGCAATATTTTTGGACCCAGGCTAGTTTCGCATTCAGTCTTGATCCAGACTCCTTTCCAGTGCTTTCTTCTTCTTTTTTTTTAAAGCCAAAACATTAATTTCCCAATGTATAATTTTTCTTTGTTAAATATAACTTCATCACACTCAAAGGCTTACACTTACCGTCACTATCTGGTGACATAAAAATTGACAAATAAATATGAAGTGCATAAAGGATTTGTTATGGGCTGAAATATGTCATCTGAAAATTTATATGTTAAAGCCCTAACTGCCCAGTACCTCAGAATGTGACTGTATTTGAAGATAGGACCTTTAGATAGAGGATAAAGTCAACATGAAGTCTTTGGGGTGGGGACTAATCCTATCTGACTGGTGTTCTTATAAGAAGGGGTTATTTTGAACACACAAAGAGATACCAGGGACATACATGCACAAAGGAAGGACCATGTGAAGACACAGTGAGAAGATAGCATCCTAAAGCCAAGGAGAGAGGCCTCAGAGCCTGACAACAACTTGATCTTGGATTTCTAACCTCCAAACCTGTGAGAAAATAAATCCCTGTTGTTTAAGCCATGCAGTCTGTGGTACTTTTTAATGGCAGCGCTAGCAAATTAACATAGTATTCTTCGGTGAAATCAACAATAGACACATATAAATTGTCTTCTATATTTATCACCATTTTCTTGGACCTCTGAAAGTATATTTTCCAAAGAAACTATGTTACAATGAAAGTTGTATACTGGACAAAGGACTCAATATCAAGTGAAACATAAAACAAATTGTGTGTAACACAGTCAAACGCCATTATAAGCAGGTCTGGGGCTGGGTAGGTGGGTGATGTGAATCATATGCCCTGGATTGAGATCCAGATGAGTCTAAGACCAACCCATGTGAAGATTTGTAGCCAGTTTGTTTTTCCCGTGGGGCATGATTTTACCTACCCCCCCCCCAATATGTATTCTCTGAAACACTGAAATTAACTTTTATTCCAATTTGAAATAATAACTTTATGACAAAAGCCATGGAACATGGGGGTGCAGACGAGGCTACAGAGAACTCAGTTAAAAATGTTTGTCTCACAGATGAAAATATCCAGGACAAGACAATTAAATGACTTGGCCAGAGTAACATCTTCAGTGCATGGTAGATGCATCCATTCAGGAAATGTTTAGAAAACGAGTCTGACTTCTCACGGAAATGTCTTCTTCATTTCAGCACACATACCTTGCTTATAAATATTGTGTAAAATGAGTACAAAGGCCCTTGCTCTAAACAGGGAACTTCCATGTAATTTACAAGAGTATAAGCACCACACACAAAAGGTTCGAGCTTTCTGCTCATTAACTGACTTCACCTAAGGAAAAGATACGAGCATAGCATAAGAGCATAAAGCCTACATAAGAGTAATTTTCTTCCCCTCTTCAAAATACGAATAGGTTTCAATGTACTTGAGATCACCTTGCTGAGGAGTAACATGGAAGAGAGACGACACCCTTGCTTGTCCACAACCTGCCTGCTGATTGCTTCATCTTGATGAACACGGGCATGACCAGCAAAAGAACCACCCAATTATGCCTAGAATGGTGAGAAACGGGAAATTTTTGTTTCAAGTTTCTAAGTGTTGAGTTCGTTAGTTATACAACGAAGACCAAATCTGTTTAAGTCCTAAAAATCATATAACTAATACCCCCATAAAGAGAGGAGATATTTTTTATATTAAATATAATTTATTGTCAAATTGATTTCCATACAACACCCAGTGTTCATCCCAACAGGTGCCCTCCTCAATGCCCTCAATGCCCATCACCCACCCTCCCCTCCCTCCCACCCCCCATCAACCCTCAGTTTATTCTCAGTTTTTAAGAGTCTCTTATGGTTTGGCTCTCTCCCTAACTTTTTTTTTTTCTTTCCCTCTCCCATGGTCTTCTGTTAAGTTTCTCAGGATCCACATATGAGTGAAAACATATGGTATCTGTCTTTCTCTGCCTGACTTATTTAACTTAGCATAATACCCTCCAGTTCCATCCACGTTGCTGCAAATGGCTAGATTTCATTCTTTCTCATTGCCAAGTAGTATTCTGTTGTATATATAAACCACATCTTCTTTATCCATTCGTCAGTTGATGGATATTTAGGCTCTTTCTATAATTTGACTATTGTTGAAAGTGCTGCTATAAACACTGGGGTACAAGTGCCCCTATGCATCAGCACTCCTGTATCCCTTGGGTAAATTTCTAGCAGTACTACTGCTGGGTCATAGGGTAGGTCTATTTTTAACTTTTTGAGGAACCTCCATACTGTTTTCCAGAGCGGCTACACCAGCTTGCATTCCCACCAACAGTGCAAGAAGGTTCCCATTTTTCCACATCCTCGCCAGCATCTATCGTCTCCTGATGTGTTCATTTTAGCCACTCTGACCGGCGTGAGGTGGTATCTCAGTGCGGTTTTGATTTCTATTTCCCTGATGAGGAGTGATGTTGAGCAACTTTTCATGTGTCTGTTGGCCATCTGACTATCTTCTTTAGAAAAGTGTCTATTCATGTCTTCTGCCCATTTCTTCACTGGATTATTTGTTTTTCAGGTGTGGAGTTTGGTGAGTTCTTTATAGATTTCGAATACTAGCCCTTTACCTGATTTGTCATTTGCAAATATCTTTTCCCATTCTGTTGGTTGCCTTTTAGTTTTGTTGACTGTTTCCTTTGCAGTACAGAAGATTTTTATCTTGATGAGGTCCCCATAGTTCATTTTTGCTTTTAATTCCCTTTCCTTTAGAGATGTATCAAGTAAGAAATTGCTGTGGTTGAGGTCAAAGAGGTTTTTTCCTGCTTTCTCCTCTAGGGTTTTGATGGTTTCCTGTCTCACATTCAGGTCCTTCATCCATTTTGAGTTTATTTTTGTGAATGGTGTGAGAAAATGTTCTAGTCTCATTCTCTGCATGTTGCTGTCCACTTCTCCCAGCACCATTTGTTAAAGAGACTGTCTTTTTTCCATTGGATACTCTTTCCTGTTTTGTCGAAGATTAGTGGGTGATACATTTGTGGGTCCAATTCTGGGGTCTCTTTTCTATTCCATTGGTCTATGTGTCTTTTTTTGTGCCAATACCATGCTGTCTTGATGATTACAGCTTTGTAATAGATGCTAAAGTCTGGGATTGTGATGCCTCTCGCTTTGGTTTTCTTCTTCAATATTACTTTGGCTATTCGGGGTCTTTTGTGGTTCCATACAAATTTTATGATTGCTTGCTCTAGCTTCGAGAAGAATGCTGGTGCAGTTTTGATCGGGATTGCATTGAATGTGTAGATTGCTTTGGGTAGTATTAACATTTTAACAATATTTATTCTTCCAATCCATGAGCATGGAGTGTTTTTCCATTTCTTTGTGTCTTCTTCAATTTCCTTCATAACCTTTCTATAGTTTTCAGCATACAGATATTTTACATCTTTGGTTAGGTTTATTAAGATAGGAGATATTTTGACCATTAAATAATAAAAATGTACTATAAAAAAGGATGAGGAAAAGAATAAGAAAAGCTCTTAGAAATTATAAAATAACCAAAGTGAAATATTCAACAGAAACCTTGGAAAATAATATTGTCATCTCACAGAACTAAAACAAAACAAAACAAAACAAAAAAGCCTTACAGAAAATTGGAGAGAAAATATACTAAATGAGAGGATTAATCTGGAAGATTCTACAGTTGATTCTTTTTAGAAGTGTTCCAGAAAGAGAAGTCAAAAAAGAAAATTACAAAAGAAAATTACAGAAAAATTCTATGATATAGAAAGACACATTTTTCTGGATTAAGAAGGTCTGCACGATTAATTTAAAAAAGAAAAAAAAATTAAAAAGACCTATGCCAAAGGCTATCACCACATTTCCTAAACTCCTCCAGAGAGAAGAATAACAGGGCAAATACACAAGATTATTGATGATAATGGCAGCACATTTCTCTATAGCTACTCTGAAAGCTGAAGACTTTGGAACAATGTCTTTAAAATTTGGAGTTGAAACATGAAATACTATATACTTTCAATCAAATATGAAAGTAGAATAAACATAGATTTAGTATGCAGTGGCTAAAAAGTACCCCTATGCTTCCCTTGTTAGGTAACTGCTGGAGGGAATCTTTTAGCAAAAGAAATGAAAAACCCACCAAGGAAAACACCATGGTATTCAGGAAATGACGACTCTGATATACAAAGGATGAGCAGATAGGAGCTGGACAGCAAAAAGGTGTGGGAAGGAGATGTCCAGGTGGGGTGGGGGGGTTCGGAGAAATGAAACAGCTGGGGCGCCCAGGTGGCTCAGTCAGTTAAGCCTCTGACTTTGGCTCAGGTCATGATCCTACAGTTCATGGGTTCGAGCCCCGCATCAGGATCTGTGCTGACAGCTCAGAGCCTGGAGCCTGCTTCTGATTCTGTGTCTCTCCCTCTCTCGCTGCCCCTCCCCTGCTTGTTCTCTCTCTCTCTCAAAAATAAATAAACATGAAAATTGAAAAAAGAAAGAAAGAAAAAGAAAGTGCTTGGTCACTCTTAATAGATTGGTTGGAACATTTAAAAAAAAATTGCAAGAGATCCATAAAATTCCAAGCAAAATTTTTAAATGATAGCCTGCAAGACAAAAAATAATAAAAAGTAAAAAGAAATTAATCATAGGCTGTAGGTCTACAAAGATTTTCCTTGTATAAGCTTGAAATAATCATAAAGTAACAGTTTGATTTTTGCCAGCATTTTTTGAAAAATAAGTGATTTTTGAGGGAACGTAAATTCCATGAGGGCAGAGGTTCTTTTTCACAGATGGCTCCCCAGTGCCTAGAACTGGGACTATTACCACTGAATAAAAATTCATTGAATGGATGAATATCTGGGTTTCCAAATACAAAAGGCTTACTACCCCTTCTGACCAACAAACTTTTGATAATGCTTTCAAAATGAATTAGTCCTTTCTCTACCATATTTAAAGGAACTATCCTAGATCGTTCAGGACTATCTATGCAACTCTCAATGATAATATTCTCTGTACACAAAAATAGGAAAGGTTTTTCTTATTAGGCAGATGCAGTTTGCTCTGCTTTTTAACTCATTTCTTTGCCTTCTATGCTAACTCTATTTGCTTAGTACAAATTTAGTGCGCATCTGCTGTGTCAGGCATTATCTAGCTCTTGGGGATATAATATGGGAGGGGGAATACCAAAAAAATACTTTTCCTATCATTATGAAGTCAACCATTATGGGAAAGTACTGGGAAAGGCAGAGAGCTGCCTGGGTGGCTCAGTCAAAGTGTCTGACTGTTGCTTTCAGCATGATTTCATGGTTTATGAGTTTGAGCCCCACTTTGGGTTCCATGCTGACAGTGCAGAACCTGCTTGGGATTCTCTCTCTCTCTCTCTCTCTCTCTCTCTCTCTCCCTCTCTCTCAACCACTCCCCTGCTCACACACATTCTCTCTCTCAAAGTAAATAAATAAATTTTAAAAAATACTGAGAAATGCAGATATTAAGCAAATAAAGAAAACTATGGTAAATGTTATGAAAGAAAGTACAGGACACAAAAATGTAACAGCAGGCATCATGGCAATGAGCAGGCACAGAAAAGGTTTTAATCTGATGTATATAACAGTATAATTGCATCTGAGTCCTTACTATTCACTCTTCTAAGTATTTTACATGTAATCACCATCATGACAACTCTACGAGGTAGTTACTATCATAATTCCCATTTTACAGGTGAGAAAAAGAAGCATAGAATGTGTTTGTAATTTTACATAGTCAGCAAGTAGCTGTGATATAAACCCAGTCAATCTGTCTCCAGAATACTATGGTATATTGCATTTCTAGAATAATGTCTATGAAAATAGCTACCATTTATAGTATGCTTATTATATTCAGGCATTATATGAAGGCTTTATGGAGATATCTTACTTAATTCTCAAACAACCCTATGAGGTAGATACTATTGTTGCAGATTGAAACACGTGGACATGACATTTTCTGGTTCCTCCTATCAGTAGATGGAGTCTATTAACCACCCCTTAATCTGAGGCCATCTTATACCCTCCATTCCTAACCAGTCCACCTGCTGACTGCAGCTACCTGAGTGAGCCCAGGAAAAACCAGTAGAAGAATCATCCAATCAACCCACAGAATGGTGGGAAATAGTTAAGTTGCTTTAACTACTGATTTCTGAAGCAGAAAGGCACGTAGCCATGGAGAGCTGCTACAATTATTTGTATCCCCAGTTAGAGAAAGTATGTTGTCCAGAGTCACAGGGCCAGTAGTTGATGTAGAATTCAGATCCACATTGCACCCCCACAGTCCAAAGTGCTTGGCCCCTATATTGTACCACATTTCCGGTGAGTGGGAGTTAACCAGGTCAGGAGATAGGGAAGTGGGGAAAGGAAAGATTGTTGACACAGTTGCAGAGAGCAGTGAGAATCTCACCTGCAAACTCCCAGATGTGAGAACAGAAAGAAGTGGTGTGGCTGCAAGTCTGAAGGACACCAGAGGTGTCACAGGCAGGCAGGGGTCACACCATAGCCCTTGCATCTGGCTGCGGAAGTGGTCAGCAGACACTCACTTCTGCATTCTGACCAGGGTGATTTTTTTTAATGTCTGTAAATTTTTTAACACCTTTCTTCCCTGACACCCTTACCCACCACCCCCCCAAAATGGTAGAGTCTAATTTCTCTCCTCTAAACCATGGGCTGACCTTAGAGATTCGCTTCTAAGAAATGGCATGTTGCAAAAGTGAATATTATGGACTGAATGTTTATGACCCCCCTCAAATTCATTCCTTGAATCCCTAGTCCTCAATGTGATGGTATTAAAAGGTGGGATCTTTAGGAAGTAATTAGGTTTTTACATATAGGTAATTATATGAGGTCATGGGGGTAGAGACCTCATAACGGGATTAATGCTCTTAAAAGAATTAGAGGAGAGACGAGAGTTTCTTTTCTCTGCCATGTGAAGATACCCACGAGGCAGGAAAAGGGCTGTCACAAGAACCTGACCATGTCAGTAGCCTGATCTCAGCCCACAGAACTGTGAGAAACGTCTCTTGTTTAAGCCACTCAATCCATTTTGAGTATCTTGTTATAGCAGCCAGGGCTGATTAAGATGGTGATGCTGTGTGACTTCAAATAGCTCATGAAGCCGTTCAGCTACCTCCTGGCACCACCCCCACCCCCAGAACATACTCCATGGGATCCTGATGCTGACATGCCAGAAGTCTGGCTACCCTGGAGCCATCATGCTGGAGAGACCACGTGGAGAGAACACAAGCAAACAGAGAACAAAGCCCAAGGAGTGCCAGCTGTTTCAAACAAACCTGTTTCAGTGGACCCAGCCCAAGTGCTAGCTGGGTGAGTGAACCAGCCTGCAAGTGGTTCCAGCCCTAGCCTTCAAACCTCCTCCGATACCAAGTCTAGTGGAGACGTCCCATCCCCACCGAGCCTTACCCCAATTTCAGATCCATCAACTGCACAATAAAAGCAGTTGATGTTTTAAGCCACAAGGAATGAGGGTGGTTTGTTACACAGCAGAAGGTAACTGAGACACTACCAGTGTGTCGCTCTCAGTAGCCATCCTCTTCCTTCTAATTGGCTGTTTCTAATATGGTTTAAGAAGCAGGTAAACAGACATGTTGAAATTCTGGTTTTATTTTTTTTAAAAAAAGGTAAAAATACACTACGATAGGTCCAGAGTTCCCTCTTTCGAATGAAGTGTGGCACTTTTGTGTGTGAATTACGCAGTATTGTGTGTGAATTGTCCAGATTTTTCTGGAGCACTTTTGTGCTTGTGTTCTAGATTTTAGTAGTCCCCCCCCCACCCCAAGGTAGATTGTTGAGCTCTAGATAAGAAGATAGTAATATGTGTATTATGTTCTTTTCCTCAAAACTCTATCTTTTCAGACCGCACTTAAGATAGTTTAGTAAAGAAGAAAACTACTTGTTCATACCAATTCTTCTTTTTATGATGTGAAAACAATCTGGGTTAGGAATAATTCCTGAAATGTAGAGCCCACACAAATGCTAATTCTAGCCCCCTTTGATTTTTGGAGCAAAGATTCCGCAATCAATCTACAGATGCTGATAGCACTGAAATCTTTGCTTTTATTCAATTAAGCCGTTTTAAGGACCCAGTTAAAACATGAAAACAGACTAAGAAAAAATAACTTTCCTGTGGGACTCAAGCTCTCCACAGCAGAGTCATTCACTTTTATGATCGTTATAATTATTAGTAGTGATGGTGATAATAATATATCATTTATATAGCACTTTAGATTTGCACAGAGCTTTCCGACCATCATTTATTAGCTAATCTTCAGAACACTCTTCAGCAATAAGTCAGTATTTCTGCCTCCATTTAACAGGTAGGAAATTGAGGCACAGTAGGCTCGAGCCACTTGTCGAAAGTTAGTGGTTAAAACATTAGTTCCTGACCCGAGTTGGATGCTGTCTCTATAACATGACTGAAATTATCTCTCACCAGTCTGGATCTCATGCAACAACTCTTGCTTACTGCTTCTGACCAACGTGACTGTGAGCTCAATTTTGAAAACAGATTCTCTGATTTGTTAGGATGTAATCTTAAGAAGGTTTGCCCAAGATGCTGGAAGACAAAAATAAATGACAACAAAAATAGTTATACCTCTATGTGTGTAAGTGACTGATGGGCTTTCGGGGTGATGGTGGGGGGTTCAGAGCCGACAGCCAAGAGACAATTAATTATTAAAGACATGTTTGGTGCAAAAAGGTGATTTTATTAAAGCATGGGGACAGGACCTGTGGGCAGAAAGAGCTGCACTGGGGTTGTGACGGGTAACTGACTATATACCCTCAGGTTAGGAGGGGGTCAGGGACAGTTTCAGTCTCTAAGGAGTTTTGGAAGCAAGGTTTCCAGGACCTTGTGGAGTTAGCTGCTGTTAGGAAAATGCCATTTATTACCGTTTAGTAAAACCTCAGTCATGAGACCCTTCAGATGTGTATCAGGAGGGCATAAGCTTGGAGTATGATTGCCAGCATATATCTTGGGGAAGTGGAGATAAAGGGAGTTTCCAAAGGAATTTTTATATGTTAAAGTAGACTTACAGGATCCTGGGGGTCAGGATAATGTTAAGCCAAGATTCCCTTTTGCCCCTAGCAAAGTGTCATCATGGAGGCAGCTGAGCTCCTAGAGGGAGGTCACTCTGACTGTTTCAAGGATTTGCCAACGGCCTGTAGGCAGTAAGCAAATTTAGTTTTTCATTTGCCTTAGCTTCCCACTTCACCATGGCAAGCACTTAATCCCCTTTCCTTTGTTCTTGGGTAGCCAGGAGTGTCCGAGTACTACCACACATATTCCACCTGGGGGTGGGAGTTGGGGGTGCTCGCTTGTACCTTGCCCTCAGCTTGTGTTATGCTCCCACCCTTACATTACTTCATAAGTAAGCGTTTCAAGGTTAATGCCAGAACTCTTGAAAATAATGGGAGGGTTGAAATATACCAAGTATAACCTTGGATGGTGGTGGGATTATCCTCCTCAATTTTGGGAATGGGTTATCCCTCAACAGTGTCTCAGGTACAGCTAAAGAATATATAACATGGAATAATTAAAGTAGATTAAGTAGGAAATGTCAAATTCAATAGGAAATGTTACTACAATTTTCAGATCCATGCCAGAGGCAAATTTTAAATCTCTGTTATTGGAAATACTGAAGATACCTAAATTTTACTAATACGGTGCCGTGACCATTACCCTAATTATTCATTTCCCTGGAGATCATGTAAGCACTGTGCATACTATCTTGGGATGTGTTTCTTTCTAGAGAAGTCTCCACTTCCGCTTTCTCTATGTCTCCCCCATGTCTTACTTCCCTGCCCAACTAATACAACACAATCAGTGTTTAGCTAATGTGGACCACCTAGGTTTCCCCAGTGCAAACTGATATTTTGTTCCCAAACAGTGGGATGAAAGAGAATATCTTAATATGCTCTTGCAAAACTCATTGAAACTTGACATTTGTGCTTTTAGCACAAATATGACAAGGCAAGGACCCATTCTCCTGGCCTCCCCTTACAAATGCCCATCACCCAGCATCCACTTCATGTCAGGTCCTGCCGATCGTGCCCTGTGGCTGACACACCAGCCCACACACACACAAGTATGGCACAGTCTCTGTGGAGTCAGGAGACTTCTTTTCTTTTGTTGGCTTCCTCATCCTCCAAGCAAGAATTCAAACGTCAATCAATTTTAGTTAGATTTCATGGAGAGCATCATAAAAATGGTAACCAATCCAATTGCAAATCACTTGATGAATCTTCTTTGAAGAGTTGCCAATAATGCTAATCGTCAAATGGTTGAATCCAGCTTTGTAAAGATGCGTTTGTAAAGAACAGCAATCGCTGTGACTTTGACAAAGGAACTGCTGACTTGCATCACTGTTTGTCTTTTGATGTGAAAGAGCAAATCGATTTATAGAGCTTTTGCTTGCAGATGTAGGATATGATTAGTATGCAGAAAGACCTTTCCACAGTGTCATTTGTTTATTTAGCCGCCGCTGCACCCTGCTCTGATTGTGTATTACCTAATTAATGTATACAAAGCTAAAAGAAATAAGACCATGGATCCACAATCACAGGACACTGTAGAGCATTTTGTTTGTCACCATTTGGTCAGGGGACACTCCAGTTTCACTAGCTGTGCACCAAATCAAGCATGTAGACTGAGAAAACATAATAAAAATGCAAGAATTTTGCTCATCAAAGTTCTTCTCAGCTATTATAGACTTGGAAAGGTACAAATTAGCCCGTTTAAATAGGGCAAAGGCGTACTTTCTTTTCCGTCTTGGTATTTGAATTTTTATTCAAAGCAGTTGTTGAGTCTTTACGAAAAGTACCTGTGATTTCTTCCAGAGGTCAAAGTACTTTGTAAAACATCCTGTGAGACTTGAAATCTTCCCATTCTTCAAGGCCTCACTGTTCAGATGCTTGGAAATTTTAGCTGAGAAAGAGTTTAAAGTGAAAAAGCAAAGACGCTAGAGACCTTCATGTCAATAATGAATGATCGATAGAAGTCACACACTCGAACATTGACATTCCGTCAGCAATTCCCTGTTATTCATGCACATTTCACATTGTCTGTTCAGGTTCTGTAAGAGACATTGGTAGCAAAATGGCAAAGCTGCTAAAATCTTTAGACTACCAAATAATGAAATCCAGAGTGACATCTAGTGACATCCTACATTAGAAGCACTTGCTTTGCATCTCATAAACCCAGCCACATTATCCAGCGCCACCAATGAGTGGTCTTTCCGGAACGGGGGACAGCACTTCCTATCTAGCTGCTGACTAAACTCTACGAGAATTTTCTCAAGTACTAGTTGCCTCCAATGTTTGCCTCAGCCTAATACAAACGTCTCTTATTTTCTACCACCAAACTATGAAAACTTCAATCGTTGACTCCAAGTTTAAATGGCTCTTTGAATTTCTCCACAGCTTTTCGTTCCATGGCAAGCCAGCCTTTCACTACCTCCCACACTGCTCTGTCTCTGCTTTAGTGTGAACAGCATGCCAGAATCACTGCCTTAAATCATGCCAGGGAGCTGCCAGAATAGTTCAAACCTCTCCAAGAGCAGAAGCCAAGGGAGCTGTTATCTTATTGCTGAAACCCAGAACATGCTATCCCATCTAAATCACTGGTGTCATGGTCTCATTTGCAATGAAATTTCTTTGATCTTTTTTCCTAGCGTATTGGGGATTTTTTTTCCAAAAGGGCTTGTTCTGAATAATATGGCCATTTCAGAAACTGAGAAAAGAAAATTTAAATAGAAGAGATGAAACTCACATAGCGTGAAAAATAAAAGATTCAACATATATGCCTTTCATGGACTTTAGACTTCTTACAATGGTTCTTTAACCTGGTGTGGACCTCATCTGGAGCATAACAAAGGCATGTTCGATAAACTTTTCAATACAATGAATATGTCTTTTTTTTTAAAGTATCCCTTTGAAAAGGGAAGTATCTATTCCCGTTTCCCTAGACTCCTCCTCACATGGGACATGAAGAGTGTGTCACACATAAAATAAATTCCCAAGTAAAAGGTGCAATCGTCTGTGGGCAAGAAACATGCTTCCTGCTATCGCCAAAATTAAAAATAGAATGATATGAGTCTACCTTGTGATTTTGTAACAAAAAAAGAATTAAATGATGCTCCCACCTAAATATTATAAAAATTGTTGGGTAAAGAAGTCTGATAGTATTAAAAACAAAATTCATCTAGGTGTTCAAGTATGAGGTGCTTACATTAATTAATAGTGAGATTCTGCCTGGTAAGTGCTGAGGGGAAAAGAAGAAATAAGCCAGGAAATTTCCTTAAAATCCTGTCTTTAAGTTACATCTAAAGATATCAATTGCAGCCAAGGCTCACACCAAGAAAGATATATTTCCAATTACTGAGACTCAGTTTACCTTTCTGTGAGCTCCTTGTTTCTGCTTTGAACTTCACAAGATGGCACTTTATTTCAAATCATCCTATGGGGCGCCTGGGTGACTCAGCGGGTTAAGCATCCGACTCTTGATTTCAACTCACGTCATGATCTCAAAATTAAAATACAAAAAAAAAATTTTTAAGACATCACAATATTTTCATTTAAGTTCATTTCATTTAACCCTTTCATTTTACAGATGAAGAAACAGAGGCCTGGAAATTGAAACACTTTCCTCCAAGGTCCCAATTTTAGCACATAGCATCTGGGTAAGAATTTAGGCTCAAATTGCAAATGATCAATTGCAATTTGCAAATTGATTAGGATTTGCTACAAATTGTCCCCACTATATCACACTGTCACACTTTAAGGATGACCAGAAAGCATAATAACTATTGTCAGTAATACAACAATAAACTATTTCACAATTTTGTTGATCTGTTCACTTTTTTTTTTTTTTTTTTTTGCTGTTCTCTGGATTTCTTTGGAATTAATTTCCAGATGTATCCTATATTTAAAGGAAATTATAGGTCCTCTAATTTAAGGAAGTCGGTGTTTTATAGGGGGAAAACACTGACATGAGAGGAAAAAGGTATTTCAAGATTTTTCAAATATATTTTGATAAGTATTTGGGAGATTCTGAATACCTTTTTATCTGTTTAAAAAAACAGACCTTTATACCATGATCTCTAAAGTCTCTCCTAGCTCTAAAAATTTTACTCAGGATGTGAACATTTACCTTTTTGTACCTAATCTACATATTTTGGAACACAATTCTGTCATTGTCCAGTATAGAAGATTGTTTACTCACATAAATAGACAATAGAGGTAAGTTCTATACATTTTTAATATAGTAGCTCATTTTTCCCATGATATTTCATTAATATTTAAATTGAAACTACTCACCAATGATTGAAAATTTGCTATATTTAAAAAATGAGCAGCAATCCTCTTTTTCTTAAACATAAATACCACGAACATGTCTTAGAGACTTTTCTTCCTCATCTTGCCAGTTTATTCCACCTACTTCTTGGCAAAATAACCCACACAGATTCTTGTCTAATTTTAGGCACTTGTTTAATATTTAAATATTTTATGCCATTCTCATTTTTCAATATCTTTAAAGTAAACTATGGTGTAGTAGTATCGCTAAACTCTCTTTTTATCTTTACATCTCTACATTTTCTAAGAGTGCCAGCTCTTATACATGGCAGGTATTCAATAATGTGTTGTACTGATAAATGCTTACACAAAAATTAGGGTTAGAAGGAATGTTAGAGTTTACTCATCCAGCTGCCCTATTTTAAGGCCATATAGACAATGAGTCTCCAGATATCCAGTGACTTACCCAATGTGACCTAACCAGTCAAGTGGAGAACCCAGAAGGCCTTCTGATAATTCCATATTATTTCTAATATTCTTTTATTTTTTCAAAGATATCTTGGAAACATTCTTCTAAAGCATTCATCCTGTAAATGACGTTTGGATACTTTTCCTCACAATTAGTTCCCATGTACATTTCACTATTCTCACCCCCAAACCACATGTTCTCCAATTTGTCATGAATCATCTCCTCCATGCGACTTGATGAAGCTGGGAGCCTGGCACATGTGGGAGGCTGAATAATGGCCCCAGAAGATATCCAGATTGTCATCCTCAGAACCTGTGAATGTTTTCACATGACCAAAGAGGCTTTGCAGATATAATTAGGTGTTTTGAAATGGGATTATTTGGGTGGACCCTAAATGTAATCACAAGTGTCCCCATAGAAGTGAGGTAGGAGGAGATTTGTCTACAGAAAAGAAGGCAACACAGGACAGCAAATGGAGCACTGCTGGCTTTGAAGATGGGAGAAGGGGCCAGGGTTGTTTTAAAGATGATATATGAGCAATATTAATTTTCTTTCTAAGGCCTAAATAATGAAAAGAAAAGTTTCTTATAAGATATGCAAATACATCATTCTCTGGATGAAATTGTCCCACAAAAGAAGTGCAGGGAGAAAGAGAGATCTGCACTGGAAAACATCCATTTTGTCCTGAGAGGGCATGCATACCAGGAATGCTGCTCCAGAAGCTAGAAAATGCAAGGAGGTGGATTCTCTTTGAGCGCCTGAAAGGAGGCTCTGGAAGGTGTGGACACCTTGATCTTACCTCAGTGAAACTGATTTTGGACTTCTTATCCCCAGAGCTGTAAAAGAATAAATGTGTGCAGTTTTAAGCCACTGTTTGTAGTAATTTGTTACAGTTACGATAAGAAACTATTACAGCAGACTCCGAATGGGTCAAAAAGTCTAGAGACCTGGCTTGGACTTGGGGAACTCACACCATCTCTCCAGTTGCTTGTTCTACAAATGCCTCTCTGTGGCTGCCAGAAGTGTGATGAAATGTCTCAGTATTACATTTTCATTCAAGGAATGTACTTGGTGCGAGACCACACTGCTCTGCCAGGTACCCAGATAGAGTCTTGGCCACAACTGATGTTACCCTATAGAAACCTTGGTGTAAGTTTTTACAAGGTGCTCCTCTAGAAAGATAAATTAGAAACAGTGGAGCCTTCAGAGGAACAATAAAGTCCATTTCTCCCTGAGACAGCACAGTGTTGGAGCAGAGACCAAGCCTAAATGTTGATCAGATTTTATTGCCACTTGATGCCTGAGCCTTTGTTCAGTGCACATGCTGTGCTACCCTCCACTGTGCCCTGGTCTGAGAGACAGAAATGGAGCCCAACTCAGCTTCCTGTGGAAAGATACAACCTCTCTGTCCCACTATCTTCTATTAGAGACAAATACTTTTGAGAAGAATTGTTGGCTTCTTAACACCAAATCCCTACAAGTCTTGAAGGCATAAAGAATAATATCTATCAGGACAATGTCAGTTACACAGTGTGTCCAAAGTCACTTTTTAGGTAATTTGTGGTTAAATGTAAGCATGTTGTATTTTTTCCAAGTTGTTTGCTCTCATATTTGAAGACCACGATTACAAAAACTCTAAGCCATTTAACCACTTAAATTCCTTTAAAACATTGTTTAAATTTATTTTTGAGAGAGAGAGAGAGAATGTGAGCAGGGGAGGGGTAGAGAGAGATGGAAACACAGACCTGAAGCAGGCTCCAGGCTCTGAGTTGTCAGCACAGAGCCTAACTCAGGGCTCGAACTCATGAACCATGAGACCATGACCTGAGCTGAAGTCGGCCACTTAACTGACTGAGCCACCCAGGTGCCCCCCCTCCCCATATAAATTCTAAAATAAAGGAAAATACATATGTCTATTAAGATAGAAATCTTTGAAAATAATTTTTAAAAAAAGATAGAAATCTCCTAGACTTCTCACTAGTGTAATGAAGTTATTGTGCCAGTTAGGTTTCTTTTTATATCAACCTTCTCAATGTTGTTTTCTTAGAGCTTGGTAAGAAAGTTTTCTGAATTATGTCCATCATGAAATTCACATTGGCAAGAAATTACCCTAGTTACCAAACTACTAATCACTGTATAAACATATCTCTGGAGCAATTCTCACCCCCTAGTTAACACTATTGTGAAAACCTTGTGGGGGTGGGGGTTGTTTTAAAGTAATACCTCTTCATTATAGGAACTTTAAACTGTGTGTGCAAGGGGCGCCTGGGTGGCTCAGCCAGTTGAGTGTCCAACTTCAGCTCAGGTCATGATCTCGCAGTTCGTGAGTTCGAGCCCCGGGTCAGGCTCTGTGCTGACAGCTCAGAGCCTGGAGCCTGCTTCAGATTCTGTGTCTCCCTCTCTCTCTGCCCCTTCCCCACTCATGCTCTCTCTCTGTCTCTCAAAAATGAATAAACGTTAAAAAAAAAATTTAAACTGTGTATTCAAGCCAAAGAATAAAACTAAGATAATCTATAATGTTATAACCAGAGATCTCCTCTGATAACAATTTTATTAACACTCCTGAATAATAATGAATAACGTAATGTTTAATATGAAATATAACACAGTTACATAATATACAGGAAGTCTATATTATGGTTTAGCAAATAGATACAAAGTGACTCTTATGGAATCCCTCCACGGGTCAAGAAATCATGCATGGTTTTCACTCCAGAGTGCCTTTGTGTCTCTATCATAACCCGACCCCTTCTCCCCAGAGGCAACCACTGTCAGGTTGTGTCACAGCTATTTCTGCCTTTTCTTTAGCTTTACCATCCATATATGGATCCCTAAACACTATAGTTTAGTTCTGCCGATTTCTGGGCGTATATAAGTTAAATCACACTCTATGTATTTTTGTGCTCCTTGCTTGTTTTGTTCAACAGTGTATTTGTCAGACCATTTCATGTTGTTCTGTGTAGAATAGTTCATTTATTTTCACGATACTGTATAACATCCCATTGTGGAATACACCACATTTTATCTGTCCATTCCATTGGTAATAAATATTGGCGTATAACCTTCCAGTCTTATGTATAAAAAGAGCAATGCACTATGCATACTGTTTTGTAACTTGATGTTTTTCAATTAACATTGTTATAAGTATCATTGCATTTCTTTAAGCACCCTTCTATTCTAATTGTGAAGGCTACATAGCCCATTTGGTCCACATTTTAAAATTAATCTTTAATTGTCCATGTAGTTATTTCCAATGCCCTATAATTATAAATAGAATTTTAATTGCCATCCTTGTACATCCACTGTTGTGTGCATCAGCAATTACTTTCTTAAAATACTTTTTTAAATAGTTGGAATATTTTCCTTAGGAGAGATTCCCACAGTCAAAGTACGTAAACATTTTTAAGGATTTTGACTTGTGTTGTCAAATTTCCATCTAGAAAATTTGTATGTCTCTACTTTCTCAAGAGCAGAATACAAAGTATCTATTTTTTCAACATTCTTGCCAGAAATGGATATTATATATTTCTACAAGCTTCATAAAATTAATAAAAGAAACTGGCACGTATTATTTGAATTTGCATACCATTGATTCCCAAAAGGTTAAGTATTTCTTCAACCTTAATAGCCATTTGTTATCAAACATTGTCTTTTAATCTATAACGGGTCATCTTTTTGGAAGACCACCACTTACACACTAATTAATAAATAACAATTTTTCAAAAGTTGTGTTTTTCAGGGAGCATTTATCATTTATACCACTTCAGCCTCTGACGAACCTTCTTCAAACACTATAGAAACACAGTCATTTATAAAGGAAATGCCCCTGACAATTCTATCGTTGGCTGGTAAACTGGGAAGAAAAATCTTCCCACTTGATCAAAATGATGTCATACTAGTCATCTTTACCATGACCTTGTCAGATCAGCCCCTATGACCTTCATAGTGACCGCATCCCCTATGACCTGCTTCTTTAGTTCATAGCAAAGTCGAACTCTCTTATTTAAAAAGAGCACACAGCAGTTACATGCAGAACACAACTCAAATTATCCTGTATTTTGGGAGCCTTACCTAGTTCTATGGGGATGGAAAAAATCGATGATGTGTTGCACACTTCATTGGTGGTTCCCCAGGACTAAAACGTCCTCTATTGTTGACATGTTGAATTATGAGAAACCTGATCATCTCAACCATGTATTTGTTTTGGAACATCACTCCACTAGGGAGTATTACTTCAGAGTGATCTGCTTGAGACAATCAGATAAGTTAGGGACAATTGAATGAAATTAATGTCCACAAGTTCCATAAATGAAATTAAAGTGGAGTCAATACCAGAAACAATAGTGCATTGTAAATAATAGACACCCGATTGTTATTTCAAGAAACAACATAGAACCAAGAATACTGTAGGAAATTTTGAGTAATAGTTCTTCCTTACCAAAAAAGTTGTTTTCTTATACAAATTTACGTAGGATTTTCAGCAAGGTTTTTTGGCCATGCTTCGTGCAAAAATAAATCCCTTCGACAGTGTTGACTATATGATATACAAATGCACTATTTTGCTGTATGTCCCTTTCAATATTATAGCCAGTTTGTAACCAATAGGTAATCTTTCCAAGAAAATGATGACTGTGTGGTAACCACATTCTAAAATAAAACCATCGTTGGGCGCCTGGGTGGCTCAGTCGGTTGAGTGTCGGCTCAGGTCATGATCTCACAGCTCTGTGGGTTCGAACCCCACATCAGGCTCTGTGCTGATGGCTCGGAGCCTGGAGCCTGCTTCGGACTCTGTGTTTCCCTCTCTCTCTGCTCGTAACCAACTCGCATTCTGTCTCTGTCTCTCTCAAAAATAAATAAACATTAAAAAAAATTAAAATAAAACCATTGTTTCCTTCACAAAAGGCATCACTAATGGGATGTTCACTCATTCTAATATCTTGAATATCATAGAGAAATTATTTTTAATTCAGTTTGGTTGACACACTTATATGGTTTCAATTCCCCAGACAATGTATGGGTCTTGTCTCCACATCTAATTTAAGAAACAAAATCTCTCATAGTTATAGATTTCATCTTCATTCAATTTTAGCAGCCTGAAAGGGAAACTAAGGGGTGTTCTAAAATGAAAATCACTGGATGAGATGAAAAAATATGTACTAGTCCCCACAGAGTGTCCCTACTGGGGGGTGGGGAGGGGTGCATACAATTCACTATCCAAAGTCTCAAGGAACCAAAGTCTAGAATTTTAACATCAGAAATTAGTAAGATAGATACACCCTTTTAAAAAGCAGCAATGTAGCTGAATACTCTCACTTTTATTTCTTCACAGTGCAGTGTTCCGTTTTTGATCTTGCCTTGGAAAAGAGTAGCATAAAACTGAGATTAAGAAATGTGTGTAAATATCAGAAATTTGAACTTCTGTGTTATGTGTACTGATTTTTCCGTCTTAAATGCTCTTCTAGTTTTTATTTACCGCAAATGTCAGAATCTGTATGCTGGTCCATGTTCTGTTCAATTATTCCTATATTAATGAAACTCTCTGTAAGAGTTTGAACATGATTTAATATCTAAAATATAGCATGAGACATAAAGTATTCATTGATGACATTTTTAAACAAACACCTGTGCATAGATTCATACACACACTGTGAAAATAAAAGCTATTCATCAGGGAAGCATTGAAATGAGTTGCTATCATTACCGAAAACTGTTATTAGACAGCAGTAAGAATATTTAATTTTGAGAATAATATCAAAATTAAATTTTAGCTGATCAGACAATATGAGGAAAACACCCTACGGGATACAATAACTTTAATAAAAGTCTGGAGAAAAGTGGAGTTAAGGAATGCTTGTTAGTATATGATGCACTAAGACCCCGTCCCCTTTTCTGCTCATGGCTCATGCTTCGGGAGCAAAAAAAGACCAAGTGAGAGAAAGTGAGGGAAAAAATGGACAGTGTCTTCACTTTGGTGTATTTTACCCTTCTTCATTGTCCTCTGCTTCCACCTTCATCTGTCTCCCTTTTTTCATGTACTTTTCAGAAAGGTGACAAGACAGAGCCTTAAGACAGGCCCTAGTAAAATTTAATATGATCCTGAAAAATGGTGAAATTAAAGCAGAATGACCATGCTCCTTGACTTATGTAAAGTTTATTCAAACCTGTCTTGCTCTCCTTTTGAACCTGATAGTGCATGGATTTCTTAATGATGTGCAAATTAAAAGGACTTTATCAAAGACTCAATAAGTATGTAGTCAATGCAAAAAAAAAAAAAAGCTGAAAGAAATCTTTTAATAATTTCAGAAGAAATATAATATACTGCATCATATGTATATAGAGTAAATATTCAAACAAACAAAAAAAATCCCAGCTGAATAGTTAAGATGATTGCATTTCTTATTTATAATCAACCCGGGAAGAATATCAAAATTAGATATTCCCAATTAGTCTCCTCACTATTTAGACTCCATTCCTTAGACTAGTGAGTGAAATAAAGATCTTTAATCTTCATAGAATTAAATACCAAAATAGTAATGTTTTCGGGAACATGCCAGTGGATACCTCTCACTGCGATTCTAATCTGTCATGTAATTGAATCAGCCTTATTTTAATTATGATATTAAAAGAGTGGTTCCAAATTTCAATGTTACATAGAAATGTTCCGAGGGAAGTTGGAGGCATGGGGGAGGAAAAGGGCTGAGCTGAGTGTGGAGTCATTCAGGATCATCAGCCATGGAGTTACGAGTTCACCCAGAAAGGTCTGTCTGTAAGTGAGAATCAAAAATAAGGTAGGGTACTCTGGGAGCAACACCCCGAAGGAACTGGCCAAGAAGATATAGAAAAGAGCACAAAGAAAGATTGATCAGATATTTAGAGAATCGGAAAGTGCAGAATCCTAGCAGTCAGGTGAGGTGGACGCGTGTCCCCTTTTTTCATTGTGGCTTGACCGTTCAGCACGTGAACCACCTCCTGTTCACTGTTTGGGGAATATGTGACTTGGTGGGTCCAGGAAGCTGGCAACGTCCATTCTCAATATAAAAGAGAGAGCAGCATATTTATCTCCTCTCACAACCTTGGTAGCAGGGCCAGAAATGACGGCTTGTGCTTGGCAAACCAGAGCTTCACTGGAAGCAAGCGACTCAAAGAAGCAAGGACAGTTTACATTCCTTGTCTGGTGACGGTGGCACCCTGTGTTTAGCGGTGGGGACAGCAGTACCGTCTAACCACTCTTTTCCCGTGGCAAGATCCGGACTGGGGTTTCAAGTACCCAGTAGTGCCTAGCATTTTCCAAGACTGTTTCCTGAGGCTTACCACTGACCACTGACTACTAATATCCCTCCCAACATGTCCTTCTCTGCTGAAGTCTGTAACCCAGAATGTTGACAGCCCCAGTGCAAAATGAAAGTGCAGAGCCTCCTGTCAAAAAATTACTTAAACAGTCAAGCAGTGAAACAAACATGAGGTCCTTCTAAATGTGAGGTGCTGGACAGCTGCCCAGGTTGCACACCCGTGAATCTGCCCTGACTGCTACATCACAGAAGGAAAAGCACTCATTGAAAATATTAGGTCAAGAAGAAAATCCCTCAGAAAGTAAATCCTCAGTGCTTTTATTTTGCAAGTGATTGGGAGCTAAAGAATGTTACAGTCAGAAATCAAGCTATCAGAGCTCATTTAAACCTAATTGACTTGCCAGGCTACTAGTAAGGTTTGGCAGAATTTGCTGTGTCTTCACAAAATGAAGGTTTTCTTCTGTGCACACATTTCATTTGGAAAGTTCTTGGGTGTGATTTATAAACTTTGGGATGGAAACATAAAAAGCGAGTCCAGGGTATTTTTAAAGGTCCCACTCTGAGCCTACCTGTGAGAGAGTCACTAGCACTGGCCCAATTCATTCTGCCCCTGAAAGATGGCCGTGCAGGTGTGGGATGGCCACACAGCTGCTGTTGACACACTGTTCCTGGGTCCTCCCCAGGGATTCTGAATCCCTCAGTGGCCAACGCGTTCAGCCAGGGTCCAAGCCAGGCTCAACCAGCAGTTGTGCTTTTGTAGAGAAAGCCGTCTATTTAGATTCTTATTTTAGTAAAACTGTTCACCCATAAATTGTGTGTCTGAGCTTAAAATTCCATGAGACTTTGTATTTAGTAGGAGGAAAATCTCACAAAAGGGACGACTAAGAACATTCTGGTAGTAATGCCCTAAATCATCTGGTAGCAACCCATTGGCCAGGCCCCCGGGCTACACTCTGACTTGGTATCTAGCACCAGGTGACCTGCCCAGTCCTGGGAAATGGATGGATGTCCAACACGCCAGTAGGCAAGTAGCTACGGTTAGGCATTCTGTGGTCAAGCAAAAGCCTTCTGTTTAGTCCCTAGATATTTCTCAACCAAATCTCATGATGTCATGTGAATGGGGAGGATAGGGAAGGAAGTCTGAAGGGATGTCAGCAGCATGGCAGTGGCAGGTCGGGACCCCCTTGCGGTGACGCGATAAATACCTTCCACTGCATACATAGTCTTTCAACACAGCAGCACGGGCTTTGCAGACGCATCTGAAGAAACAAGCTTGGATGTTTTGTAATCAGAAACATAAAAAAAAGAAACGACCACTCGTGGCCTGCCGGCAAAGCCGCTGAGATTTTCAGCCCAGAATAGAAAGACTGCTTATGTGCCTACCTGGCCTTTTCCTCCACCTCAGGCACCTCCCTGAGTTGATGTTGGTTTATTCAAATTAGTGCATAATTGGAAGCAGCTGCTATTTCATAGATGACTGGAAGTCTTAATATTCTTTGGGAAACACGCGAAATTAACAGAGTTCATATAATTCGATATCCATTTTTTCACATTCATCTTTCTTAAATTGATTTTAGTTACATAAATAACTATCTTTATGAAGCACCTACCATGTGTTAGGCCTCATAGTCTCAAATACCAAATCTCTCTTTCTGTATTCATTTTATCCACCCAGCATCTTGTGAGCTAAATGTTATAACACTCAAAAATGTGAAAATTTGAATTTAGAGAAGATGCGTAACTGATCTAACGTTGTACTAATGGATAGAAGTGATAGGATTCAAACTCGGTTCCTAATTGTTTGAAAGCTATTCTCTGCGACCACCAACACTTTTGGAGTATCTCTTATACAAAAAACAATGATAGAAAATATGAAAAAATAAATATAAAAAAATATATATTCTAGGCCTTGAAAAGATTTTATTATAGTGAAGAAGAGATAAGAATATAAATACCCACACACACGTAGTCAAATGATTCTTTTTTTTTAATTTTTTTTTTTAACGTTCATTTACTTTTGAGACAGAGAGAGACAGAGCATGAACGGGGGAGGGTCAGAGAGAGAGAGGGAGACACAGAATCTGAAACAGGCTCCAGGCTCTAAGCTGTCAGCACAGAGCCTGACGTGGGGCTTGAACTCACAAGCTGTGAGATCATGACCTGAACCGAAGTCGGTTGCTCAACCGACTGAGCCACCCAGGCGCCCCAAATGATTCTTGACAAATGTCTAAATGAAATTCAATAGAGAAAAGATAGTCTTTTCAACAAGTGGTTCTGGAACAATTCCATTTGCAAATTAAAAAAAAAAAAACCTTCAACCCATATTTTGAGCCATATACAAAAATGAATAAAAATAGATCATAGATCCAAATGTAAAACCTAAAAGGAGTTATAACATTCCTAGAAAAAAAATAAAGGGAAAAAAACCTTTGAAGCTTGTGTAAGACACCGATTCCTTAGATAAAACACCAAAAGCCCAATCCGTAAAAGAAATAATTGACAAATTGTACTTCATCTAAAATTTTTAGAAGTTTTTATTTATTTATTTTGAGAGAGAGAGAGGAAGGGGCAAGGGGAGGGCATAGAAAGAGGGAGAGAGAGAGAATTCCAAGCAGGCTCCACACTGTCGGCACAGAGCCTGACACAGGGCTTGAACTCACTAACCGTGAGATCAGAACTCAAGCTACAAACAAGAGTCAGATGCTCAACCAACTGAGCCACCCAGGTGCCCCATACTTCATCCAAATTTAAAACTTCAGCTCCAACTGTACTGTTAAGGAAATGAAAAAGTAAGCCACAGACTGGGAGAAAATACTTGCAAACCCTATATCTGACAAAGGACTTGAATCCCAAATATATTTAGAAGTATCTAAACTCAGAGACAAGAAAACAACTGAATAAAAATACGTAGGCACAATACTTGATAGACACTTCACAAAAAAGATCTATGGGTGTGAAATAAGCATAGGAAAAGAACATTAGTCATCCCAAAAATTCAAATTAAAGTCACAATGCTGTATCAATACACACCCTTTAGACAGCAATTTTTTTTCCTAATGTTTCATACTATAATGCTGGAAAACACTTGGCAATTTCTTATGAAGCTAAATGTGTACTTACCATACGACTCAATGATACCACTGCTAGGTATTTACCCCAAAGAAATAAAAACTTATGTGTACACAGACACCTGTATGTAAATGCTTGTAACAGATTTATTCATAATCTCCAGAAACTGGCAAGAACATTAATGTTCACCCACCAGTGAATGGATAGATAAATTTTGGTGTGCCCATAGAGTATACTCCTACTTACCAATAAGCTTAACAAACCAAAGATACTTGCAAGTAACAAACCAAAGATACTTGAATCTCAAAAGCATTATACTAAGTCAAAGAAGCCAGATTTGAAAATCTTGCATACTGCAGGATTCCACTTATATGACATTCTAGAAGATGAAAAACCGGAACAGAAAACAGATTTGTTGTTTCCTGGGGGTGGGCGGGGGGTGGGTATTGACTACAAATGGACTTGAGGGAACATTGGGGGCCGAGGGAAATATCCTCCCTGTCAATTTCAGTGGAGGTTACATGAATGTTTACATCTCTTTGTCAACATTCATAGAGCCGTATACCAAAAACAGGTGAATTTTGCTGTGTGTTACTTACATTTCAACAAAGCTGACTTTACATATTCAGCATGTCAAGGGGCACCTGGGTGGCCCAGTTGGTTAAGCATCTGACTTCCGCTCAGGTCATGATCTCACAGTTGGTGAGTTCTAGCCCCGAGTCAGGTTCTGTGCTGACAGCTCATAGTCTGGAGCCTGCTTCTGATTCTGTTTCCTTCTCTCTCTGCCCCTCCCCCGCTCACTCTCTCTTTCTCTCAAAAATGAATAAATGTTATAAATAAATAAATAAATATTCAGCATGTCTAAAACTGAGGCCCTTCTCTTTCTCATTGAACCTTGCTTCTTCCCCGTCAATCCACCTAGTCTGCAGTGGACAGGTCCCTCCGTCTCTCTCTCCTGGCACCCGGTCAGCTTTGACGCACAGTAAATCCTATCCCTTTTTATTTTTTGGAAACATCTCTTCCCCTCCTTTCCTATTGTCACTGCTTTGTTTTCCTTCCACATTTCTAGCCCAATTCCTGTCTCTGCCTCCTGACAGGTTTTCTGCCCTCTCCTACCCTGTGGCCTGAGTGATCTTTATACAATGTAATCCTCCACAGGGGTATCCTGCGCTCAAAATTTTTGCAAGCCCAAGTTCCTTCAAACTGCACAGAAGCCCTGTGCTGTGTAAGCCCTGCCACTCCTACATGCATATGTAATGTCCCAGCTGTACACACCTCCCAGTTCCTGAATGTGCCATTTTTTTTCCTTCTCCGTATCTCTGTAAATTCTGTTCTTTTGCCTGAAATGGTTGTTCTTTTTTTTTTTTTTTTTAGTCTTGTCTCTAGTGAAACATACTCATCCTTTGAGACTCTCCTGGCTCTCCTTTCCATTTTCTCAATGGAAACTGCTCTCCCACTGCCTTCATCAGGCTGGGATTTGGATGCCCTAGCCCTTGGCTCCAAAGCCACATGCTTGTATCTTAATGAAGGCACTCACCTCCCTGTCCTAAAGCTATGAATAGATCTGGCTAGCCCAGTAAGTAACATGCTGCCTAAACAAAGTGTCTGTGTATCATATACTCTTGGATCCTTAGCAACTAGAGGTGTTTGGTAAATAGCCTTCAGATGATTGAGCAAATGAACATAGAAATATCTTACATATGCAGCCTCAGAAAAAAAATCGCTTGAACATTTTACCCTCCTGACCTACATCTTTTGATATTTTGGCTCTGGGTAGAATGCTTTCTGAGAAAAGATCACCTAATACATGCATCAGCAATGGCACAACATGATCCAAACAAATCCCTGGGGCTATAAAGGAGCAAACGTGCGGAGACAGGCATAATATATAAAGCAGATCAGTTGTGGGAAAAATACAAGCAGGGCCACTAAGGTCACTATCCTATATTTAAAGTCCTCAGTAAAGGTTTGCATAGGATGTTCGTTTTAATCATAGATGATTTCTACTTTTAAGTGAGACCAAACTGGTTTCTGAACTTGCTATTTATGGAACCGGTGGAGTCAGTGTGCAGATATCCCTGTGGCATGCACTCTGTTCGTTATGCCCTGATAACATGGGGATTTGCTGCATTTGACCAGAGAGTAGAAGATGATGTTTTTGATATGTGCTTACGTGGCTGTACATTGGAAAAGGGAGCAGAGATGAGAAGTGGGGTGTGGCATGCCATCCAAAACTGTGTTCCGCTCGCACACTGGCTTCCCTCTAATGGAGGAAGGAATGCAGTCAATAAAGTCGTGGTGTTCTTGGGCATAAGCACAGGACTGCTTCAGTGCCTGGAAGTAACAGTCTCCACGAAGAGGGGAGAGGAGAGGCTGTTCATCCCCCGAATTCCACTGTAGACCACAAGGATCAGACAGAACGATATGTACAAAAATCATTGAACTGAGAGTAAAATCAGTGTTCCACACTCATGGTTGTTCTCTCTCTCTGTCTCTCTCTTCCCAGGGGAAGGGTAGGACTACTTAGGACATTTTAATGCACAGTAGAGTGGTTTTGTCACACTTGTATTCATCTTACTCATTTTCTTCTCTTATTTCCAGACTTGAGGGAGTGTCTTCTCTGTCTTTTGTGTTGCTGTTTCTAATTCATTTTCAGTCAATCTACTCACACTGTTTATTCACTGGAAACGAATTAGAAATTACAAAAACTATAGATTATTCATTTTCAACCAAATCGTTTGAAACAAATTGTGCTGAGCAGCTTGCTGAATGTTAATCAAATTACATTTTGTCAAATTGGTGTCAGCGAAACTGCATCACCTACACGGTTTGGGGGCAAACTGATTCATAACAAATCACCGGAAGCCTCAGAGTGGCCCCCGGCAGAGCACCGTGGGGCCCCGTGGGTACATCAGCCAAGTAGCCTGGTCACAAATGGTACTGGTAGTCAGACAGTGACAGGAGCCCATTCCAGAAAACAAATCAAAGCCAAAGAATGGGAGAGAGCTTGTTCCTATCTACCTGCAGCAACCCTCCGGGAGAACCTCAAAAATGCCTGAGGGAGTCTACATGAGGGAAAGTAATACTCTTCTTTTCTACCCTTCTCACGTTATATGGTTCATTGCCTGGCCAAGGCGATTATTTCCTTTGCAGGGCCCTTTTTCAAAAAGCAGGAAAAAAATGCCCTTCAGGGTACTAAAATAGAAGGTTTCCCCCTTTCTTCTGTAGTCTCTCAATTTGTCACAGTGCTATATATGTCATTCTAAGTGAGGAGAAATTAAAATTTTACATTATGAGCATGGACTTTACCATTCTTCCTTTACATTATACAATGCTGGTTTTTCACGCAGATATGAGAATTTATAGCGGAATCTCTAATATTACACAATTTGTATTTCATATGTTGTATATGTTTTGTTCTTACCAGAACAGGGGAAAAGCTGTATCAAAAACAGTCCACTGTTTTCATTTTACTCCCTGATAAATGCACATTCTTCCAAGACCCTCTACCTTCAACTTACTGCTAAGTAAGTAAGGCCTGAAACGAAAGGAATTATGGGTTGCCCTATTCTTATTATGGATTGCCATCACTTTTATCATACGTGGTTGGTGAATAGAGGGAAGTAATACATGTTTAAAAAAAAATATGATAGGGTTTCTTAGTTGTTTGCACTTTTCAGGATACCACTGCCCCCTTTTTACATTTGAAGCAAGTTCTGTTTTCATAGAGAAAGCATGGCTTCTCAGGAAATCCAGCACTCCCCGGTCTACTCTGTCTCCATGGAAGGCTAGACTAAAGATCAAAAGAACAGATTAGAAACACTTCAGAAAAAGAGCCCCAAACTGGAACAGCCTAAATGTTTTTCAAGAGAAGAGCAGAGAAACCTTGGCTATTCATGCAGTGGAGTACTTCACAGCAATAAAAAGGAATAAACTACCGGTGTGTCATCAACAAGCCTGAATCGCAAAAAACGTTATGTTGAGCCAATGAACCCAGACACAGAAGAGCAGATATTCTATGACTCCATTTTTTATGATGTTCTAGAAGAGGCAAACCTAATTTATGATGATAGATAGTACAATATTGATTCCTCTGGAGAGGCTGAGGGATGCCTGGAAAATGTCTTGAGGAAACCTTCTGGGGTCCTGGAAAAAGTCTAGAGCTTGATCGGGGTATAGGTACCTGTACAGATTTTTTGTCAATACTTGTCAAAATGTACATTTAGAATCTCTGAATTTCATTCTGTATAAATAATACCTCCATGAAAAGTAAGTTACTTTGTATTTTTCTTCACACACAAAAAATTGTTTCTTCTTGTAACTATCTTCTAAGCAAATTTTATTTATTTTTATTATTTTAATGTTTATTTACTTTTGAGAGAGAGAGAGAAACAGGGCACAAGTGGGAGAGGGGCAGAGAGAGGGAGACACAGAATCTAAAGCAGACTCTAGGGTCTGGGTTGTCAGCACAGAGTCTGACACGGGGCTCAAACTCATGAACCACAAGATCATGACCTGAGCCAAAGTTGGACACTTAACCAACTGAGCCACCCAGGTGTCCCCTAAGCAAATTTTAAGATCAGATTGTCAAATATGTTACAAGGATTATTTTGGGATTCAGATTGGAAAGCATTCACTTTGTACCCTTATTTAGGGAAGAGGCATTCTTATTAAATGAAATCATCTTAGTAATTATATTCCTTGCCATTAAGGGTTTTTGTACATTCATTTTATTAAAGTTATCGCTATAGAGAATTTTCACACTATTGTTAGGTTTGTTAGCAGGTTATTTGCAGATTGGCTTATCTGATGTGTAAATTGTTTCCTCCCTATTTGATTTTCTCATTAATTATTACTGGAAAATAGAATATTAATTTTTTTATTTTGACTACCTTACCTAATTCTAGCATTAGCTCTAATATATTTTAGTTGATTCTTTGTGTTTTCTGAATAGTCAATTTTATACAATTGACTTGAATTAAACAATAACAATTTTTCTAATATCATATATTGTTCATTATTATTTCTTTTTTGTTTTATGATACTGACTAGAATGACTACAATATCAAATAGCAGTTGTAAAAGAAGGCATCCTTGTCCTATTTATAAGAAGATTTTTATTATTTCACTATTAAGATATTTTCTCTGCGTGTTTAACGAATAAACATATATGAGGTTCAGGAAATACCCTTCTATTCCTAAGAAAGTTATTTTGTGGTTTCTTTTTTTTTAATTTTTTTTAATGTTTATATTTATTTTTGAGACAGAGAGAGACAGAACATGAGCAGGGGAGGGGCAGAGAGAGAGAGACAGAATCCGAAGCGGGCTCCAGGCTCTGAGCTGTCAGCACAGAGCCTGACGCGGGGCTCGAACCCACAAACTGCGAGATCATGACCTGAGCCTAAAGTCGGACGCTCAACCGACTGAGCCACTCAGGTGCCCCTGTTCTGTGGTTTCTTATTGGTTGAATTAAAATGGATGATGGCAGGAAAACACCCAACAAATAATCCTATTAAAAATAAGCAGAGGACCTGAATAGACATTTTTCTAAAGAAGACATACAGATGGCCATCAGACACATGAAAAGATGCTCAATATCACTAATGACCAGGGAAATGCAAATTAAAACCACAGTGAGATGTCACTTTATACCTGTCTGGTGACTAGAATAAAAAAGACAAGAAATAACAGGTGTTGGCAAGGATGTGGGGAAAAAGGAACCCTCATGCACTGTTGGTGGGAATGTAAATTGGTGCAGCCACTATGGAAAATAGTATGGAGGTTCCTCAAAAAATTAAAAATAGAACTCCCTCATGATCCAGCAGTTCCACTGGATCTGGGGATTACCTCCCAAAATGAAAAGGCTTACTCAAAAGATATGTGCAGTGCTATGTTCATTGCACCACCACTTAAAATAGCCAAGATATGGAAGCACTCCAAATGTCCATAGAGATAGATGAGTAGATACAGAAGATGTAATGGAATATTACTCAGCCATAAAAAAGAATGAGATCCTTTCGTCTGTGACAACATAAATAGACCTAGAGGGTATTATGCTAAATGAAATAAGTCAGAGAAAGACAAATATCATATGATTTAACTTCTTTTTGTAATCTAAAAAACAAAACAAATAAGCAAAATCAGAACCAGACCCATAAATACAGAGAACAGACTGATGGTTGCTAAAAGAAAGGAGGGTGGAAGGATGGAACAGCATAGGGAATATACAACAGGAACACCATAGGGAATATAGCCAGTGGTATTGTAATAGTGTTGTATGGTGACAGATAGTAGCTATGCTTGTGATGGGCATAGCATAAAGTACAGACCTGTCAAATTACTATGTTGGACACCGGAAACTAACATAACACTATGTGTCAAATATACTTCAATTAAAACAAATAGGTGACAAATTTTATCCGATTGTTTTGGCAATACTCATTTTTTTCTTCATAAAATGTTAGTGTGGTCATCCATATTAATAAATATATTAATATTGAAACATCCTTGAATTGTTAAAATTATCTTCACTTGTTGGTAATATATTAGTCTTCTAACATGTGGATGGCTTCCATTTGTTAATATTTTACTTAGGAATTTTCCATTGGTTTTGTAGTTTAGATCGCTATTTGATTTCCCATTTTTCCCTCAAACTATGTCTGTCTTTGACATCGGGACCATGCATGCCCTCACTTGACTTTGGGAAGCTCCCAATTTTTCTTTATTTCTGAAAGAGTTGAAATATTAGAAGAATATTTGGCACAACTTCTTTGCAAAATTACCTAGGCATTGTACTTTTGTTAGAAGTTACCTCTTTTTTCAATTCTCCCTGTGATTATTAGCCTATATGATGTTTTGACTCTTTTTAATCTGTGTATTTCTAGAAACCATTTCATTTCATCTAGATTTTCAAAGCTATTGAAATATAGTTTAAGATTGTCTTTTTTTTTACTAATGTTATTATTTTTCTTTTTCTTTCCGGAAAGTCTTGCCAAACATGAGTCTAATTTATTTGTATTTTTGCAGAACAACTTTTGAAGTTTATTGCTCATCTGTGTTTGCTTTCTTATTTCATAAAATTCTACTTTACTTATCTTACAAGTTTCTTTCTATTTTTCTCTATTATTTTTTATTTTTTCTTATTTATTGAACTGAAAGTCTTGGTCATAAATTTCCAGTCTGTTTTGATCTAGGAAATGCATTTTAAGATTACAAATTCCCTCTTGAATACTGCTTTCCCTGCATCCTGTGGGTTTTAATAAGGGTCCTTTTTTAATAATTTATATTTTGATTCCTTTTTGATCTCAAGAGTTTTTTAGAAGATTATTTTAAAATTTTTATGTGCTCAGATAGAGTTTTATTGCCTTATTGTTAATATATAGTTTTATTACAATGTGGTCACAGAATGTAAATTTTATGATTCAGAACTGCAGAATTGATTTAGATTGTCTTTGTGATACAGTCTATTTGGAGAATTTTTGTGACTGTCCCATCATGTTTGAAAGCATGTGTACCACCACTTTTGAGAAAAATATTTCCATATGTAAATTAAATTATCCAAATCCCCTTTTTTCTTAACCTAGACCCATAAATTATGAGATAAGTGCTAAAATCTCTCACAATGATTTTGAATTATGAGATCCTCTTCAGTTTCAAGCAATGTTGACTTTTTATATTTCAAAGCTATGTCATGAGGTCAAAGGTTGCTTGCTATCCTTTAACACACACATTTTAATTCATATATTCTTGGTAGATCTTTAACTCTTATTAATGCAAAATCTCACTTTCATTTGAATTTTTCCTGGTGCTCCATTTTTGTACCCGCTTTCCTCATTTTGTATTTGCCTAACACATCTTTTTGCAACTATTTTCAAATATCCTGCATCATGATATTTTAGGAGTATCTCTTGAAATGATCACATATGAGTATTTATTCTTTTCATTCTACCATGTTTGATATCCTAGTTTACTGCTTGTCAGCAATAAAATTTTATCCTTTCACATTTATTGCATTTTGCAGTTTTTAATTTTTATACACATTAAATTTTTTAAATACGAATTATATATATTTAAGATTCACATGATTACTGCAGTCATGCTAATTAACATATCCATCTCCTCACACATTTACCATTTCTGTGTGTGTGTGTGTGTGTGTGTGTGGTGAATACATCTGAAATCTACCTTCTTAGCCAATCTCCAGTATTCAACACAGTGTAATCAACAGTAGTCATCATGCTATAGGTTAGATCTCCATGCTTACCAATCCAACATTACTGCAACCTTGTGCCCTGTCATATTTTTCACAACTTCTGACTTCTTAACATTGTCTTTTATTCTTTAGATAGTTGTTTCTTTTATTCTACAGTTTCTTGGTGGGATGGCTTTTCTTTCTTCCAATTTTTTTTTTTTTTTTTTTAGTCATTTTTAGATTTTGTTAATAGGCAATTCTCTGGGGATCTCACGCATTTCGACACAACTTGTGAACGAGGCCATAATTTCTCTTTGTGTCAAGCTATGTTCTTCTGGATGTTTATAGAGTAAACAGCCTTAGAAGATAGAGGTAGTATCTCCCTCCAGAGCAAAGGGCAGGATTGGTTACCACGCGTGAAGGTAGAAATCCTGTTTCGCTCTGGAGCAAAGGACAGCAGGTTTATTCTCCAGTATAAAAAGAAGTCAGGTTCCCTGAGTTTATGGCTCCTCTTCTGTAATGCAACCCATGGTAGATGCTTCTGCAATGTGTCATCTAGCCCTCTTCATGTCACCATCTGGTAACTGGACTGGAGGTAACCCGGGAAAGTATTCAGATGTTTATTCTACTTGCAGAGAGTAGTAATGTCCTTGGTCTCTGACCATGACTCCTGTGTCTTTTCTCAGGATCCCTGAAGCTGTGGACAGACTAATTTGTTAGCTTCCAAGTTCAGGTATCAACTTGGGCATCTCAGGCCCTTCACATCTCTTGACAGCTTGTACATACAACTTCTAGTTCTATATTGCAATGTTTCTCAACATGAAGTCTGTAGATCATGGGAACACTTTTGTCATTAAGGGAGGACATTTTGAGCGTGGCTTCTTGAGGCGGAATGCCCGTTGGCCCCACCAGATCCTGTTAGGCTAGCTTCAGAGGGTCTAGAGCTACGGGCAACAAAACCATGTGTTAATTTGGAAGTATGAACTGTCGGGAGTTGGAAAGTTCAGAAACACTAAAAGGGGAGACAGCACTGGTGTGGGTAAGGCAGGAAGTGGCAATTCTACATGAGAAACCGCATAAATCATGAAATCAGCAGGAGCATTGTGCTGCACTAGGAGTCTTAGAGCCCAGACACCTCGGGTCCTAACGTCCTCCAAGATAACCAGAAATCAGAGGGCTCTGGATAAGGACAGAGTCTCAAGTCCAGTACTAGTGTGGCTTCTCATCTTAGATTCAGACATGACTGACTTGGGCCTGAATATCAACCAGCTGTAACCCAGGATTCCTTTGTCAAAGCCCCTGAGGCTTGAAAGGCCTGTGGCCTAAGGTTATATTTACAGTCTAATAACCTTTATCTAGTTATTATAAAAAAAAAAAGAAACCATTTTGAAAGGAGCAGCCTGGATCTTTTCTAATGTAAAAAATGAGGCTGATAGTAACTGCAGAACAGAAATATAAGTTGGGTCTGAGGAAGGGAAGAGGCAAGGCCAGAAGAGGTGAACATTGGTGAAGAGTCAGCTCACAAACGTCCATGTGGCACAAAGCAAAGTTTCCTGAGAAGAAATTGCCTGGACCAGAAAATCCCAGCTTCACTTCCTTTCCTCTGAGGCAGGTGACCCATAGAGACTAGTGGTAGTTCCAAGCTTGGGGAGCCACAGCAGAACCTAAGTATTAAGGGCCGATACCTGGCACCCAGCTCCTGCTCATGCAAAGGGAAGCAAAGTCAACGTTTCTTGAAGCTCTTGAAAAATCAGTGCTGAGCAATGACTGCTTCCTGTTTAGAGCACTAACATAGAACGGGCTGACCACTGTATCCCTCAGAGGTGGACAGATTTCAGTAATGATGCACCCTAAGACTCCATACACACATTCCACCACCAAGTGTCTCTCCATCTGGTGCCTTGTATGTTCCCTGTGTTTATACTAGCACCTGCGCACATACGAGAGAGCAATGCTGGTTTCCATTCCTACTGGAAACAAACACCTGAAGGACAGGAAGGATTGTAGCAATTGAACAGATCATGGGCCCAAATTATTAGGAATGAAATGGACCTCTTTCTTGCTGCCTCTTGAAGCAAACGTCTGAAATTCTCCTCATTGCAGTTGCTGTTTGCTCTACGCTGTATGAACACAAATATCTGAAACCTTTGGCTTTGGGATAGTTGACCTGAACTTGGCTCTGGCCATTTGGAGCTAAAGAACAAAAGTCAGACAATTGTGCTGAATGGCTCATAGTGATTGTTGCAAATGGCAGCCGTGAAAATGGAAGGGTTGATTGGAACAGTACATAAATTGTAATGACTATTGCTTTTTTGTCATTACTCTTGCCATCACTATTGGATCTGTGGTGCTGGGCCTCCTGCCTGACTGAGGAAATGATGGACTCTGGAAAGGATAAAATAATTCACCCAAATTTTACCTTTCCTCCAGGATGGTCCAAAAAAAAATCCTCTCTCATTTCAGTCTTGCTGCAATGAGAGTAAAAGCAGAAATGAGGAAACGGGGGTCATGGTTGATCCAAATTATTTGGGACCAGAAGTCACCCATAGTGCAAGCTTTATGAATGCTGTGTCAGTCTCCCTGCAGTGTTCAAAATTACCAATATTTGCATTTGTGTATCTATAAAGTATTTTTAAGCTTGGATTTATTTCGGTATATAAAGGAGACATTTATAAAAAGGAGCTTGTCACCATGATCAATAATGAACAAATTGTAAAGAAATTAATCACAAATCAAAGGTACAAACTTACTCATTTTTTTTCTATTCGTGTTTAATTGTTTGGGTTTGATTTGCGAGAGAACAAGATTGCCTCTGCTTCAAATGGAGTTATTTTCCATATTTTTCTCATTTGATATGATCTTGGGAGAAAACATAGATATCCCTTAAGAGAGACAAACAATTCACGTCATGAAAATGGGCTGCATAAAACTGTAATAAATACATATTCAAGGGCATAAATATGTAGTAACACATTGCAACTAAAAATCAAATATGTGGTAAGATTTCCCCTCGGGATGGAAGCAGCCTGCATCAAAAGCAATTTACCCTTTCCCCGAAGGCCCCAAATGTCCCACATTCTCAATTCACACATCCTGCCTTCTGGACCACTTTTGACTTTAAGAATTGGTGATATTTTCCTGCGTTCTTGTTTTCAAATCAGGATGTCACTTCTAGGCAGGTCGGGTACAAATCCGTATCTCTTAGAGTAACAGCTATCTCCTCACTTTCTCTAAATGCCCAAGACTGTAATTTACATCTTTTCTTCTCAGGATGCAGGGAATAGATTTTCATCTCCCACTCCAAATGAAGTTTTATCTTTCTGTCCACAGCAACAATTGGAAGAAAGCTAAGATCCCTTTGCTTTTCATGTTTTCTTCAAACATAAATCTTGTCAATACCTTTTAAATTACGACTCCGATCACAAAACAATTCTTTTGCCCTAACTCTGTGTTCCAAGCTCCAGTCTTTCCATCAAACACCAGCTTGTAAGAAATTGCAGTTTGGCTGAGTGCTGGATGAAGAAAAAAAAGGCACAGGAAGGGCCAAGACCTTTGTACAAACAAGGCGGAGAACTTCGATCCCCAGCCCAGTGGGATCTTGGTGAGGATTCATCCCTTCCAGTTGCACCCGAACCATGTGCCCCGATACTCTGGCGCCTGCACACCTCCCAGACTCCGAGTAAGATGGTCCCGTGTCTCCCTTTCCCACCAGCAGTGAAGTCTAGGTGAATGTCTGGTTCCAGACCTCCACTTCTCTTGCTGGGCCACAGGATAGGTCTGCTGATGCAAAAGGTTAAATTATGTAAACTCAACACAGAGCAGAATAAGGGTTAGCTTCTATCATCACCACCACAATGGCCATTGTTACTGTTATTATGATTCCATAGCTCTCTCGAGTTATTTTTTGTGTTTTTTTCCAGCCCTTTCTTGTTTCATTCCATTGCATTCTAACCTTAAAAAATACACCTATTTCTTTTCTTTCAAATTTCTGAGGTAGGGGGGAGGGTGCTTCAAGAAGTTAGCCTGATTTCCTGTTTTATAGGTCCAACAAAATCATGCCATAATTTCAGTTTCTCAGGATCTTATCATTTCACAATTTATCAGCCTTATTTCTTCACTTGGGAAATATTCATCAATGTGTTCAAATAATGACAGATGGATGGATCTACCAAACAGCTTTAATTTGATCTTAAATGTTTTCTCAAAGAAATGAGGCAGAGAAAAAGTAGTAAAAGTCATCAGTAAGTAGAATCATTGTGCCTAAAATTTTTCTGTTGCTTAAGTGACAAAGAAATCTACTCCTACAATTTGTTGTGGAGAGATGATAGATTTTGAAGAAATACTTAACAAGCTGATAAGACAATGATCTGGAAGCCAGGAAAAAAGCTCACCTCTTAGGAACAGAATTCATCTTATTTTTTACCTTTTTGAAAAACAGGAATACCTATGAAATGGAGTATTGCCTGCTTAGTTTTCATGTTATTTAACTTCAGTTCATTCAGTATAAAATCTGGACAGTCATGGTGGGCAGGTACCAGTCTTGTGTACTGGTTAATTGCATCATCTATAAATTCAGAGAGTCATAGATTCTACTAGTTGTACTATTGTCATCATCACTTATTAGCCAATCTTGGACGAGCTATTTAACCACTCTGTGCCCCAGTTACCTTGTCTGTAAAACACAAACAATAATAGAATTAACTTTATAAGGCTGATTTAAAAATAAAATGGAATAATGTGTATGAATTATCAAAAGCAATGTCTATTTCATCATAAATAATAAGTATTATCCATTACTATTTTAAGATTCTTTGTCAGTATTATGAAAATAATTAGATATATTAGAAGCATGAAATTACTAGTTTCAGGCTAAAATTTTCTCAAATCTACAAAATATGGAGCTACATAAGCATAGAACTACATAAAGCTACTTAAAAAAGAGTCAATCATAGCCATCTCACTCAGACATCCTTTGTTTTTTTAACTGGAATGCAGGCTTAGTGTTGATCTAATCATTTCTGCATTTTCCGCAGATCTTGGCCCACTTTAAAAGACTTGTAAAATATTACAATATCCTTTTTAAAATCTCATTTAGGGGTGCCTGGGTGGTTCAGTCAGTTAAGCAACCAACTTTGGCTCAGGTCATGATGTCAGGGTTCATGAGCTCGAGCCTCGCCCTATGGCCATGTTAATGATATTAATTCTTCCAATTAATAAGCCCAGAATATCTTTCCATTTATTTGTGTCATTTTCAGTTTCTTTTATCAATGTCTCATAGTTTTAAGAATACAGGTCTTTCACCTCCTCCGTTACATTTATCCCTAGGTATTTTATTCTTTTTGATGCAGTTGTAAATCAGGTTGTTTTCTTAATTTCTCTTTCTGATAGCTTATTATTATTGTATAGAAACACAACCAATTTCTGCACATTAATTTTATATCCTTTTGGACCAGTCTTTCCAGGCAAGGGCAACAAAGCCAAAATAAACAAATGGGATTACGTTAAACTAAAAAGGTTTTGCACAGCAAAGGAAGCCATCAGCAAAATTAAAGGGCAACCTACTGAATGTGAGAAGATATTTGCAAATCACACATCTAATAAGGAGTTAATATCCAAAATATGTAAAGAACTTACACAACTTAATATCAAAAAACTCAACAACTCGGGTGCCTGGGTGACTAAGTCAGTTAAGTGTCTGACTTCGTCTCAGGTCATGATCTCGTGGTCCGTGAGTTCAAGCCCCGCGTTGGGCTCTGTGCTGACAGCTCAGAGCCTGGAGCCCACTTCGGATTCTGTGTCTCCTTCTCTCTGTCCCTCCCTCACTTGTGCTGTCTCTCAAAAATAAATAAATGTAAAAAAATTTTTTTAAAACAACAACAACCCCAAATTATAAAGGAGACAAAGGACTTGAATAAACACTTTTCCAAAGAAGACATACAGATACCCAACAGCCACATGAAAAGATATTCCACATTATAAATATCAGGGAAATGTGAGTCAAAATCACAATCCGATAGCACCTAACATGTGTCAGATTGTCTATTATCAAAAAAAAAGAATAATAAGTGTTAGCAAAAATGTGGATAAAAGAGAACCTTCTGCTCATTGGTTTTGCTTTTAAATTCCACATATGAATGAACTATGGTATTTGTCTTTCTCTGACTGGTTTATTTCATTTAGCATAATACTCTAGCTCCATCCACATTATTGCAAATGGCAAGATTTCATTTTTTTTTTATCGCTGAGTAATATTCCATTTTTGTGTGTGTGCGTGTGTGTGTGTGTGTGTGTGTATCACCTCTTCTTTATCCATTTGTCAGTCGATAGACACTTGTACTATTTCCATAATTTAGCTATTGTAGATAATGCTGCTATACACACTGGAGTGCAAGTATCCTTTTGAATTAGTATTTTTGTATTCTTTGGGTAAATACCTAGTAGTACAGTAGCTGGGTAGTAGGGTAGTTCTATTTTTAACGTTTTGAGGAATCTTCATACTGTGCTCCAGAGTGGGTGCACCAGTTTGCATTCCCACCAACAATGCAGGAGAAGTATAGGGAACAAAAAAAAAAAAAGGAAGAGAGAGAAAGAGGCAAACCAATAAGCAGACTCATAATTATAGAACAAACTGATGGTTAGCAGAGGGGAGGTAGGTGAAGAGGGGTGGATTAAATAGGTGATGGGGGTTGAGGAGTGCACTTGTGATGAACACCACATGTTGTATGGAAGTTTTGAATCACTATATTGTACACCTGAAACTAGTATTACACTGTATGTTAACTAGAATTTAAATAAACTTCAAAAAAAAAGGAACCTTCGTACACAGTTGGTGGAAATGTAAATTGGTGCAACCACTATGGAAAACATAATGGGGGTTTCTCGAAAAATTAAAAATAGAGCTACCATACAATCTACGAATTCTACTTCTTGGTATTCATCCAAAGAAAATAAAAATACCAATTGAAAGAGACATATGTACCCCTATGTTTATTGCAGCATTGTTTACAATAGTCAAAATGTGGAAGCAACCCAGGTGCCCACCAATTCATGAGTACATTAAGAAGATGTGGTATGTATATGTAGTAGAATATTACTGAATCATAAAAATGAACGAAATCTTGCCATTTGCAACATGGATGGACCTAGAGGGTATTATGGTAAGTGAAATAAGTCAGACAGAGAAAGACAAATACCATAAGACTTTACTTATATGTGGAATCTAAAAAACAAGACTAGTGAACAAATAAAACAAAACAGAAACAGACTCATAGATACAGAAAACAAGCTGCTGGTTAGCACAGTGGGGAGGTGTTCAGAGATGAGCAAAATAGGTAAATGAGGATTAAGATGTACAAAATTTGGGGCGTCTGAGTGGCTCAGTCAGGCGTCCGATTCTTGGTGTTGGTTCAGGTCATGATCTCACAGTTGTGGGTTCAGGTCCCCCATTGGGCTTTGTGCTCATAGCACGGAACTTGCTTGAGATTCTCTCTTCCTCTCTCTCTGCCCCTTCTCTGCTCATTCTCTCTCTCTCTCTCACTTTCTCTCTCTGTCTCTCAAAATAAATAAACATTTAAAATTTTTTTTAAAAAGATGCACAAATTTTCAGTTATAAAATAAATAAGTCATGAGAATACAATGTACATCATAGGGGATATAGGCAATAAAATTGCAATAATATTGTATGGTGAAAGGTAATAACTAGACTTACTATGGGGACATTTTGTAATGTGCAAAAATATTCAACCACAATGATGCACACCTGAAACTAATAGGATATTGTATGTCAATTATACTTCAAAAAAAAAAAATTCTTTCCACCCACCACCAAAGTCACAAAAGATTTCTTCTGCATTCTCTTCCATTAGCTTGTCCAAGATAAACAAAGTTAGACAATATTTAAAGCAGTCAGAAAAGGTTTTATTCAGTAAAACTACTGTAATAGGGAAGAGGGTTCAGCATGAGCTGAACTCAGCTGTACTGACACAAAAAGCTGTAGACTTTTTAAAGACTGGGGTGTGCTAAGGGAGAGGTACTGAGGAATGTGAAGGGGAGTTAGTTCATGTGAATGTGACTAGGTCATGTGGATTTGTTAACTGGCATTTATCCAGAGGAGAAATAGACTTCTATCTTTATGACAGGAGGCAGTGGTACAAATTGAAGGAAGGTACCTATGCAAATTAGGCCCTTACCTTACCACAGGGTATTAGAGAGAGAGCTAGAATCATCTCATTTCACTGTGATGGCTGTCAGGTCCTTGAGGAAACAGTTTGGGGTGGTAGTTTTATATCTCAAAGGGCAAAGAGAGGATTTATAATTGTAAGCCTTCTAAAACTCTAAGACATGATTCAGGGGTTGTATTTATTAGGGTTTTCCAGAGAAATATAACCAATAGGATCTATCTATCTATCTATCATCGGAGAGATATTCATTATAAGAAAATAGCCCACATGATTATGGAGGATGAGGAGTCCCAAGATTAGCAGTTGGTGAGCTGGAAACTCAGGAAAGCCAAAGTGTAGCTCCAGTCCAAGTCTGAAGGCCTGAGAATCAGGGGAGCCGATGGTGTAAACTCTAGTTCAAAAGCGGACAGTCTTGAGATCCAAGAAGATCTGATGTTTCTGAGTCTGAAGGCTAGAATAAAACAACGCCCGGGGCGCCTGGGTGGCTCAGTCGGTTAAGCGGCCGACTTCAGCTCAGGTCATGATCTCGCGGGCCGTGAGTTCGAGCCCCATGTCAGGTTCTGTGCTGACAGCTCAGAGCCTGGAGCCTGTTTCAGATTCTGTGTCTCCCTCTCTCTGACCCTCCCCCGTTCATGCTCTGTCTCTCTCTGTCTCAAAAATAAACATTAAAAAAAAACAAAAACAAAAACAAAAAACAATGCCCTAGCTCAACTGGTCAGGCAGGAGGAGTCCTCTCTCACTCAAGGGAGGGTCAGCTTTTTAGCTTTATTCAGTCCTTCCACTCATTGGATAAAGCCCACCCACATTAGAAGAACAATGTGCTTTATTCAGTCTACCAATTCAAATGTTAATTTCATCTAAAAACACCCTCACAGATACACCCAGAATAATGTTTGACTAAATATCTGGGCACCCTATAGCCCGTTAAATTTGATATGTAAAATTAACTATCCTAGGGATCTATTTGCCTATTACCAGGCATTGGCTGGAACAAGTAGTAAATTATCCTGATAGTGTTGAGCTTTCTCAGGTAGGCATTTTAAGGGGTGGGGAGGGGGGCTGGGATCATCTGAGGGACACAGCATTATGCTTCTAGAAGCCATGCTAGAGTTCGGTCATTTCCTAGTGCAAAGGTCCAGATGGAGTCATTATGTGTCAAGAATCCTGTAGTACTCAAGCTTTGGAATTTACCTTTCAAATTAATCCATCTGGAATGTGTACTATTTGCATATTTTGAATGTTTTAGAATGTAACAACACAATTATTTTTCACCATAAAGCAATACTGTTTTCCTCACATTATCTAATAAATATTCTCTCCTTTTCCCTACTATTTTGATGCCATTTCCATCACATATCTTTGTTTCCAAATTCTCTCTTCTGATCCTTTGACATATTTGTTTCTACACCAGTGCCATGCTTTTGTTGTTACTTTGGCTTTTTAATATAACTCAGTGACTGTAGGGCAAATATTCCTTCTTTTTTCTTTAAAAAAATTATTTAGTTATTTGTAGGCCTTGTTTTTCTTTGTATGGTTTAAAATCAGTGTGTCAAGTGCCTGGAAAAAGTATTGTGAAAATATTTATTAAAATCATACTGAATATGTAGAGTAATTTGGAAAAAAAAATGGTAACTTTAAAAACTAAGTTAATACCATCAATGAAAGTGACATAACTATATTTTTTCAGGTCTTCTTTTGTCTTTTAATACTATTTATAAATCATCTTTATAGGAGTCTTGTATTCCTAGTTTAATTCCTAAATACAACCTAATTACTGTTTCTCATGGAATTAGTATTTTATTTTTATTATTTTTTAGGTAAATGACATTGACATAACAGAAAGTGAAGGGTTTTTCAATTTGTCTTGCATCCAGCAACCGTGCCAAACTTCCATATTAATTCTAAGAATTTGTTCTTTGGTTGTGTTTTATATGGGGATGATCTCATTTGTAAATCATGACAGTTTTATCCCTTCCTTTCCAAATCTGATCACTGTCCTCTTTGTCTTCCATTTTGTGTATATTCTGGCCAGGATTTTCAATGGTATGTTGAATTAGAGCAGCGGCTGTAGACATCACTGTCTTGTTCCCAACTTTAAGAAACTGCATCTAAAATGTAACTATTAAGAATGACATTTGATTCACTTTTTTGGTTTTGGTAGATTAAAAATATAATTGAATTCAATGCTTTATTTTTGTCTTGTATTTTTGGTATGTACCTATTTGATCGTGATGTATTATTAAATAATATTTCTTTATGATTTTATACTTATATGAACAATGGGCCATAATTTTCTTTCCTTACTGTTTTTATTCTGTTTTGGTATCAAGTTTTTGTACCTTCATAAAATAATTAGAATATTATTCCCCCTTTTTTTCCTATTTTTTTTATTCCCCCTTTTTTTCCTATTTTTACAAGTTACTTATATCAATAGATTTATTAAATGTGCTTCACAATTTTGGAGAAAATTTCTCACAAAACCTTATGAATCTGGACTTTTGGTGTGTGTTGGAGCATTTAAAAAAATTTTTTTTAATGTTTATTCATTTTTTTGAGAGACAGAGATGGAGCATGAGTGGGGGAGGGACACAGAGAGAGGGAAACACAGAATCTGCAGCAGGCTCCAGGCTCTGAGCTGTCAGCACAGAGTCTGATGCAGGGCTCGAACTCACAAACTGTGAGGCCATGACCTGAGCTGAAGCCAGAAGCTGAAGCGACTGAGCCACCCAGGCGCCCCTAGAGCATTTTAAAGTTTTGGTTACCAATTCAGTTTTCTATTCATCAAAATGTTGGCATTTTGCACTTTAAAAAATATATTTCTTTCATTCATGTTATCACATTTAATAAAATAGAACTGTTAATAATACTCTTTTCATTATGTTATGGAGGCTGTAAATTATATCTTTTTACCTTATTCTGCTTATTTGGGCATGAATTTTTTTTCATTTTTCTTTAAAATGAAAAAATGTTTGTCTTCCCAAACATTTCCTGTCTTATTAAACTTTTGGAAGAAACATCTTTCCAAGTTTAAAATATTCTCTACTTGTTCATTTCTTCTTCATTATTTTTTGCCCTTTATGTATCATTCCTCTTAATTCTTAAGGCAAATGCTTGATGCATTTGTCTTCTGTCTCTTTTGTTTTTTGAATGAATGTATTTAAAGCTATAACTTTCTCTCTTTTTTTTTTTTACGTTTTTTTGTTTGTTTTGTTTGTTTTGGTTTAGGTCCCAGAAATGTATTATGTTGCACTTCGGTTGTTATTTAATTTTAAGCATTTTCTGTTTCTAAATTTTATAACCCCAAAATTATTTAGTAATTGGTTCTTTAAAAACTACAGAATAATGCAGGATTTTAAAAAGCTCTGTATTTGTTATTAAGTCTTAATTTTACTACTTATTCTTCGAAATTATTGAGGGTTTCTTTTTCCTCAATGAACTGTTCTCTGTTAGATATAGTTTCATATATATCCATACAGGTGCACACACATACACATACCCACAGGAGGAAGGAAGGGAGTGGGGGAGAAAAAGAGAAGAAGACAGAGGTACAGGAGGGGGGTGGGGAGGGAAAGAAAGAGGCAGTCCCCTTTTCTGTTACCACAATTTAGTGAAATAACACCAGTCCCTCAACAACACAGCTCAAATTTCAATTACCATGGCATGTTAACTATGAGTAATTGCATAAAGTTCAAACTTCACTGCTAGCTTTTCAGTCCATAAATCACTACGTAAATAACAGATACATAACTAAGTGACCAGTCACATCACTTCTTTCAAAATCTGTCTGTAATTGGTCACTGCGCGTCTGTTACTCAGTTTTCACACCGAGGGCAAAGTGTGCAGTTTTGTTTGTTGCCTTCCTGTCTCCCAGTGAAAACCCCATATACTAATACACACAAATGGATAATCAAAGGAGGAAATTAGGAAACAAAGATAAGCTTGCAGAGAAGAAATGAAAAGAGACGAGGCTGGAAATGAAATTCAAATTGAACATAAGTAGAATTACAGACAAAATAGGTGGCCGTGGGAATGTTTTTGCTGCCACTGTTGGAGAGACTGTGGATACGACGCCAAAGAAACTTAACGAAGGCGAACTTACGGGCGTAAAAAGGGAAAGTACGTCAAAAAGGATGCAGAGACCTCAGAGGAAATGATGCCAGCAAAACTTCACATTAAAAGAACTCTGAAAGATCATTTCACAACATGGAAAGTGCACAAGATAAACTGTTGAAAGCTGTTCAAACATAGAAAAGAGTATGACAATTCTCCAAAGCACAAAAAAGATACTTCCTTCATACCATGTTATGCAATGAGATGAAGGCAAGCGATACCCAAATTACTCTTGATAATTTTTTTACAAGGAAAATAGTAATTCCCAATTTTCTAACGTTTTAAATTACAGTGTACTAAATAAACATTAGTTTTACTATTTTTTTTATTTTCTATATATTTCCATCTGCCAGTAGTAGAGCTCATAATGTTTTGAGAAAACAAGCCCACATTGGGCTCCACACTAACCAGTACACAGCCTGTTTGGGATTCTCTGTCTCTCCTTTCTCTCTGCCCCTCCTGTGCTTGATCTCTCTCTCTCTCTCTCTCCCTCTCCCTCTCTCAAAAATAAATAAATAAACATTTAAAAAAAAGAAAGAAATGTGTTATTCAGAGTGGCTATCTAAACTCGAACTCACATATACAACTGCCTGCTGAAGATCTCCACCAGGACCAGCTTCTGGGACATGTGACCTCTGCAGCCACGGGGGCCACATGCTTGGCTGATGTCCTGCCGTTTTCATCCTGAAATCTAAACTAGGGTCCCACAAATGATATAGCCAGTCCTGGTCTCAACGTTAAATGTTACATGCCCATGTCAACTTTCTCCCTTAAACTTCTCCTTTCCAGTGCTCCTTGGCTCAATAAGGGGCAGCTTTTCACTCTGCGGCCTTCGCCAGAGACCCAGGACTAATCTTTCTTGACCCCTGCCTATTCCTCACACCACAGACCACTAATCTTCAAGGATTCTGGATCTTAGGTCTAGGATCTCTAGACATCTAATTCTTTCTAATCTGTTTGCTAGCACTTACACCAAATGGCCATCTTTCCTTGTCTGCTCTACTGCAATGACTCCACCTTCCTACCCATGCTTCCTGTGCCCTATTTCTCTCTCGTACGCAGGTACAGGGATTATTGGTCTTCTGGCACCACGAGGCTTACAACCAATGGTGAATGTGGAAGAAAAGTAACTGTAAAATACGGTAGACTGAAATACGTGCTAAACCAATGACTCAATCATATGCTGTAGGACCCAGTAGGAAGACATCTTTAATTGTGACTGATGGGGGAAAGGGGTCAGGTAAAGGAAGATTTTCATTTTAGCATTATAAGGTTGTGATGCATTAATTCTAAAACATATTCTAAAATTTTGATTTAAACATTTTTTCTCCTCAAACTAACTCCATGTTTAATCTAGATTTCTTATTGATAATTAATTTTGCAGACCTGATACCAATTGGTAATGTGTGTCTTTCCTCTAGTCTTTCCCTCTGTAATTCATCCTTACGTTGTTGCAGAATTTTTCTTTCTAAATTGTAAATTATGCCACTCTCCTGCTGATATGCCCCCAGCGAGTACATAATAAAGCCCTTCCTCTCTAGAGTAGCATGTGTGGTTTTTCACCAGCTGGTATCAGTATCCTTTCTAGCCTCGTTCTCAACTCCCTGTCTGTCCCTCCATTCACACTCCCCATCAACCACTGCATCTGATTGAAGAATGCCCTGACCACTCTCCTTGGGCTATTCTCCAGCCTGGAGTGTCCTTCACACCTGTGTCCATCTGGCAAGCACCTATTGTCTTTTCAATTCTTACTCATATGCTATATTTTCTCTGTGCATTTCTCTTAGCCATCCCTTCAGCTCTTCAGCCTCCCACCCCAGGAAATAAATCATTCCATTATTATATATACAGTGCTATTATAGTATTTGCTATATTGTATATATTGTCAGTTTCAAGATGCACATTTTTTTACACTTTAATATCCCTGAAAACAGATTGTGCCTTATAATGGCAAAAATATTATTGTTGGGCGTAATTTATTTCTTAGTGTCACATAAAATAATGGTGCATCTTACAATTGATAGCACCTTAGATTAGATAAAATATGGCAGTTCTTTATTATGAATCTGCCTCCCTTTCTAGACTGTGAATGTCTTATGTACTGCAATACTCTAATTCACATAAGGCATAATATATATGTATTCCATAAGTAAAAAGTTGTCTAATTGAGTGGGTGGTACATGCACTTAAGCACAGAAGATAGAAGAAATATTAAAAGGTAATATAAAATACAATTAAGAGTACATGGGATCTATCTGTACTTTAATTTGCAACTTCCTGTGAGTCCTGATTTATTTATAATCCAAAATCTTTTTTGGGGAATAAATCTGCAGAAATCCATTAAAAAGATGGTATGGTTTGACACCATTGTAGACTGAAATCTACGTGACATACACGGACTCAATAACTAGTCGCTATTTTACATATTATTGACCGGTCCTTGACCTATCACAATTATCTTGCTCACATAACTGGCTACCAGAATTTATGGGGTGTCTATTCAAGGCCTTTGTTGTTAATAGGCATTCCCTATGCCTTGATCTTATGACCATTCTGTGCCACACACACACACACACACACGCACAAAATCCTAACTTCACTTTTAATCAAAAAAGTGGCCTCCTCCCAGTAGTCAAGATGCACAGTCTATGTAATAGTTAAAATTCCAAGTCTCACTTAATGTTAAATTCCCTTCACCTCCACCTCCCACCCCTCACTGGGTCTGCTGCAGCAGACACAGAAGACTGATAACTTCTTTCCTCTCCACTACACTTCTACTCACATCCTTTGCCCTTCTTTCTCCTCAAGATGCTTTAGGATTTTTCTAGGTTGGTGGGGGAGCCAGCACAGGTATTAAGTGGGAACAAAGTCTACTTGACTGGCACCGTGGCAAACAGACAATGGATTCTTCCAGGACTGGAGAGTTTTTAGACTCGACATTCTCAGGGCTTTGCAAATGGGCAAACCTGACTGTCTTCCTCATGGGCACCTTTGTGTGTTTCCCGTGGTGGGAGCTTCCTGGTGGACAGCCGTCTTGGCAAGGGCAATGTCTTCTGCTAAATGCCGAATGTCGTTAGCCCTCAGTGTAGCCCACTTTCTCTCTCTGCTCTGCTGCCTTAAGTGGCTGGCACAGCCTGTTGCCTTTGAGCCCTGATTATGGTAAGCACCAGACCCAAACATCAGGATCATTAGTAAGCTCCTCAAATACAAAGCCCTGCCTCCCACAAAAGTGGAGACAAGGGAGAAGAGGCCCTCCCTTATCCCCTGTTGGGGGTAGGAAAAGAGGGAAAATGCCACACTGTTCCAATATTTTACAAAGTTAGTAGCCTCTCTACTTTCTAACTTTAACCCTTTCATATGTTCAAAGTAGCTGTTTGCTGAGGTTTTTAAATTCGTGGTCTGCCCCCTCCTTCGCAAGTTTTGCCCTGTGTCACTTTACCTGCCCTCTGTGGCATTAAGGTCCCAGCCAACTTGGAGGTACAAACGCTTTCATGTTTATAGCATCAATTTGTTCTGTGAAAAAAGAGCATGAAACACAGGATATCAGGGCATCCTGTTGTTAATAGCAATGTCTTTTCTGGACAAGGGATTTTTGAATAATCAGGAACTTTAAAAAGATCAAAACCTTTGTGTTTGTTTCCAAATCACATCATGTACTCATTTAAGATATTTAATCATTTTAACATGCGTTCAAGAATATCTATGTTTCTGTCAAATGGAACATGAGAAGTGAGAAAATTTCAATTATAAATTAAACAAAATTACACCAAATAGTATTAAAGACAAATACATATGATAGCATAAGTTATCTTTGTACTTTAGCTGAAATTCCACTTTAAGAACTTTTATTGAAGAGAATATGTCTCAACAATGGCACTTCATCAATATTTTGACATTTGAGATGTAAGCATGAAACATACTTTTAAAACAAGTGAAATAAAATCTGTGGACAATTTTGAGTGAGTTTTACATCTAATTCTGCAAAGATAGCAAGGATTGTGTGTGTATGAGTGCATGTGCATGTGTGGATACACATTTATACATATATATATTATATATGTGTATTATATATATAATATATATCCACATACATAATGTATATACCTAAATAAACTATGATCAGACCTTGCTTCTAATGTATATTGAATTCCTAAGATATCTTTCTGAAGTGGCTTTGTGTGATTTTGATGATCTTGTTTAATAAGGCATTTAAAAACAAAACGACAAATCTGAATAAAATATCCACTCTTTAAAGTCTAAGTCAAAGGCTATACACATGGAAGGCTGAAAAATAACCAGCTTTTAAATTCTGTCCTTTCAACAATACAACTGCACTTTCAAATGTGCTTTGTTGTTTTCTTTTAATTCAGTAAAATTAATCTTATAGATGTAGATGCCAGATTTGCATTAATTAAAACTCTACTGTAGAAGCCAGGCTTAATTGCAATCAAATTTGCTTAATTATGCATGGCGAGAGATTCCCAAACGAGAAAGGTTTTAGTAAGGATTTTGGTTTTTTGCATTGACAAAATAAATTGAAATTGTCATTTTTTGTGTTTTATGTAACACTTGTAAATAATTTGTGGAGCACCTTAAGTCTTCTATGTAAAGCAATGTTATTGCTTAAGTAATTATAACAATCTGCATTTTTCATTGTTAATTGTGGGTGTCAGACTCATTAATTTTAATTTACAGACTGTAATGAAATTAAGAAAATTTTATGCTGATCTGCTGAAACTTGTCTTACAGGAAGTTGTTTAATACAACTAAAGTTTGAAAAAGTCAAGACTCATTTTTGTAATTTGTATTTCAACAAATACAATCATTCCACAATAGTTTTTCAGTAAAATCTGGCTTCAATATAAAAGCAGATTATTGTATAAACAATTTCGGTTTTTAAAAATCACTTGATATTTCAAGTACAGTAATAATTCAACTTCTATGTGAATTTAACTTACAATTCCACCTTTGGTCAAAGAAAATCTGCAAACATTACAATATAGTTTCAATTCTATCCTATTTGCTTTCTATAGGGAATCATGCTATTGGAGGGAAAAAGACAAACATAACCGAAATTCAATTTAATCATTCTTAGATCAATGGATTATCAGTGCACTATTTAACTTACATTTCGATGTGGCTCACCCTAGTTATTTTATCTCAGATATCTGTCAGATACCCATAGCTTTAAAAACTACATCTGTAAAACTTGATTTTCAAATGTGGATTGAAAACAAAGTAATTCATTTGAAGATTAGTACGGCATACATTTTAAATAAAGAAAGTTAATGACAAGGAAAAATGCTAAATCTTTTTGATTTCATGTTAAGATGTTACATTCTGCTCTTAATGCCTGTTTAAACTTCAAGTGGTATGATTATTAATATAAAAATATAATGGAAACAGAAAGTATCTTTCATGCCTATTTAGTAGCAAGTCAACTCTTAGGGAAATTAGTTAAAGAGCTTTCACCTCAATTATTATTCATCCAATTAAAAATTCTAAAACAATTACTATAATTCTGCTTAAAACCAAGCATGAAAGTTTTGTAGTCAAACATACTCAGGATTGTTGAATGTCTCAAGAAGAAAACGACAAAGCAAAGATCCTTCCATAATTAAGGCTAACCTTTAATTACAGGTCCTTTTAAATCAAGTTATTCTAAAGGGGTGAAATAAATCATCAAAACCCTACAACCAGGTATTGGTGGTGGGTCAAAACTTTTTGCCTTTATTGACTTAATAGGAGACATAATAGAGATAAAGAATGCCCCAGGCAACGTACCAAATACACAAATAGGTACCAAATACCTAAAGGAGCTTTCCCATAACTTATAAACAATGAGAAATTGTGAGAGAGTGAGAATTCAGAAGAGCACTTTTTCATCCAAGACTTTAGTTTGAGGACTCCTTTTGCATTTTGTTTACCCTGACGAAGGCTTCAAAATCCGTTCATTACTCTTTCTTCATAAGAACATTTGCTCACTATTCCATTTTTCCCATTCTTAATTCCAACCCATTTTCACCAGCCCCTGGGGAACCAAGAAACTCTAGTACCCCAAATACATTTTTCTGTGATTTTCCATATATGTCTTCAGGATATCACAAAGGTCTTCTTTATTGAGATTCATCTGAGGGAAAAAAATGGATAAGATTTAATATTCTATCACTTTTTCAGAGCACTGGTACCAGTATATACCAATGCACTAACTGAATTTGTTTTCTGATGCTCCTTACACTTCAGAATAATTTTCTCTCCTAATTACGCTTTTGTCTGTATTCATACTTAAATTTTCATTATTAATTTGCTCTCTCATTATGAAGTCATTTCTTTACTTTCTTGTCTCCCCATTACTCTCTGTTCCTAATTCCTATGTACCTTTTCCAGCCATATTGTCACCCTTCTGTCACTCTTTGTTGCCCATATCCTGTATTCCATTCTCTGTCCCATTTCATCCTGTCCTCTCTGCCCCTGGTTTCACCCAGAGATGCTATTATGGTGATTGATTTACACAGTGCAGAACATTCCATAGGTATCATATTGCTATACAACATACACATCCCATACAACAATAAATCTAAAAATAACTAGCAAACGGAGACGTTGAAGTTGAGAGTTAAAAGTGCTAACAGGGTCAACTGGTATAGTCATTGTGTGGATGGTGGTTTCACTACCTTGGAGACAAATGGGCAAGAGCCAATAGAGCTGGGCACTCATGATGAAATCAGTAATAAATCAGACACAGAGTATAAGCATGAATCAAATTACTATACTCAAATAAGAGCTAGGCACAGACTTGAAAGGAAAATATGTCATTTCCTTCCCTTTCCCACCATCTCACTTCCATCCATCTTTTGTCTCTTTTACTTGATGTCTGTCTTTCTCATTCTCACCTTTGTTTTTAAGTTTCCCTTATTCTATCATTTTGCAAAGCAGCGCAATTCATGCCCTAATCCTGAAATGCTTATGCTTCTTATTAAATGTAATTTGATGTGTTAAGACCAGATTTCAGTTCCCTAAAGAGTCAGGTGTGTAATGATGAATAACATCTGTATATCTTAAGAAGTGAAAGCCCGTTCACTATTCAGAATTGGACAGACATCACATCCAAAGATAATTTGTAATCTTCATATGGACCCTAATAAGAGCACTCTATCACTTGCGGGAAGATGTCGCTTTTTTGTTCTTTTCTCTTCTGTGCCTAGACTCACCTTGTTTCAATTGTTCCTTCAATCACTCCGTAACCACCCTCCACTAGGGTGTAGCCACAAGTGCCTCTGTGTTAAACCACTTGTGAGACATATTAAGCGTGACCTCAAACAATGCAGTAGAAATATTGATTCGTGGGAAGCAATAGCACCAGACAGAATGAGCTAGCTGTTCTCTTAAATGGGCCACTCATTTGAGGCCAAAACGCAGGTTAGTTTCAGAGAAGAGGCAAAACAATAAATAGACTTTGCCAACTTCTTACCTTTTCCTTAAGTAGTTAAAGTTTTTCTTTTTATTATGGAAAAACCCAAACATATGAAAAAGTGAAAAGAAGAGTAACTGAACCTGTGTACCTATCACACAGATTTACCAATCGTTTCTCCTCTCTCCCAATTTCTCCCGCCACTGTATACTATCTATATGCATAGACATATTGTATAAACCCCAATGCACTTTTAACAAAGTGTTATCGTCTCTTTGGTTTAAAAAAGAGCCTTTTATTGGGGTGCCTGGGTGGTTCAGTCAGTTAAGTGTCAGACTCTTGATTTTGGCTCAGGTCATGATCTCACACTTCCTGAGATCGAGCACCATGTGGGGCTCTGCACTGCGGACTAGGACCCTGCTTGGGATTCTCTCCCTCCCCCTCTCTCTGCCCACTGGCACTCCTTCTCTCTTTCTCTCTCAAAATAAATAAACATTTTCTTAAAAGAGCCCTTTAGGGGTGCTTGGGTGGCTCAGCAGGTTAAGCATACAACTTTGACTCAAGTTATGATCTCATGAGTCATGGGTTCGAGCCCCGGATCGGGCTCTGTGCTGATAGCTCAGAGTCTGGAACCTGCTGCGGATTCTGTGTCTCCCTTTCTCTCTGTGCCTCCCCAGCTCATGCTCTGTCTCTGTCTCTCTCAAAAATAAGTAAATGTTTAAATATTTTTTAATTTAAAAATAAACAAATTTTTAAGAAGAGCCCTTTATCTTTCAAATATCAGGGAAAGCTTACAACAATGCCATGCCATTTCAACTGATAAAAAATATTTATTGGTGCCTACTATGAACAAAAAACTCTTTGCAGTGAACCCCACCTTTAGAAGTATCTGGTGCCCCTCATTTTGAGTCTATTCAGCATTTTTGAGAGGAAATTAATTTGCATTTGTTGGTTTTTCTCTGATACAAAGGCACAGTTATTGTCTATCTAGAACTCTCACCTTCAACACGCAGTTGGTATCACCTCCACCATTTTATCATTTACATTTTCTTTGTTCTTATACAACTGTATCTCTTTTACTCCTTTATTCATTTTGGTTAATTTCAGGAATAGACAGGTATAAGTTAATCTTTTATGCCCCCACATTAATGTTTAAGCTATTTTTGATAGCACATTCCATGTGACAATAGTGGGACTCTGACTGGCAAAGAGGAAAGATCAGAAAAATTAGATTAGAGAACAGGCATAAGGAAAACATTTCTTATACCTATATTTGTTTCCTATTCTACATCAATGTTTTTCTTTATATTAACAAAGCCATATTCCTAGAGCTCTCTCTATTTTGATTAATGATATATTTGCAATTGGTGGAGAGATACAGCAGAGAAGAATTGTATTACATGTTCCCTATGCAGTTTCTTCCTTTTCTGGGAAAATGTCACCTACAAAACATACTGCCCTTTTACACTATTTATAATGAACATTTTTTAACAACATCTGTCTCATGAACATGTAAAGTAGGAATCGTGTATGGGTGATATAACACCATCAGCTGCATAATGCTGGGGGAGAAAAACATGTTGACAGAACAAGCTGAGAGTGACCTATGACTCTATCCAAAGCAGTTGGGACCATTGACTGAGCCACAGAAATCATCTCTTCTCATGTTTTGTTCTAGTTGTAATCTAATTGATTTGTTTATACGCCATGGAAAACAACACTGAGTAACTTAAGATTTTTAGAAGAGGGCACTTTAATAGAAGAATATTGGGTGGCTCACAGAAAGAACATGAGACTGGAGAACTCAGCTTAGATGCTGGGCAGGAGCAGGGACTCCTCTGGGAGACTGGATGCAGGGTCCACTTATCTTTTCCGGCCAACATCATGGGAATGGTAGAATTCCAATCTTGTCTCCTTTCTTGCATCCTTCTGCGCAAGGTTCTTAGCCCCTAAGGGGCCTCCTGGCTACCTCTTTGTCAGGTGCCTGTCCTTGCCTATATCAGCCTGAGGAGAAGCATTTGGCTACAGAGACTTCCAGGGAGCCCCTCCTTCCACCCTGCTTGCTTGCTCTGAGGGAGGACATGGTACCCTAGTTACGATACCGCCAAGACAACAGGGTCATTGCCAAAAGGAAACGTGTGTGCTGTAAATAAGGGAGGATGGCTATTGGCAAGGCAAAATAACAAGTGATTACTCTGCTCCACTATTTTCTCTTTCAATATAAATCTATTAGTAATCATTGTGAGGATGAGAAAACAGCAGACATTTATGAATAAAATAAGTCGTCAATTGAGTTATTAACTCTTATTTTCTTTAGTCCTATTCTGCCTTGAATAACTACATTCTTAACATCTTGCTAAAATCTTACTGTCTTGTTCTCCCCAAGAGTGAGCCCTCCCCCATGTAGTCTTTCTACACTGCACCTGATCTTCCTCAGTACTCCCTGAAGTACTCTGCACCCGAAACAGTTTGCCCGTTCTATTCACTATTGAAAACTTGGGATTGTGAGCAAGTGATGTTGTGGAAGCAGTCCATTGCTCTTCTCTGTGTTTCTTTTCTTAGCCTAAAGGTACAGTATTCAAACTTTAAAAGAAAAAAATCCAATCTAGGAATGTGTCCCCCAAACAAGGCGTTTCTAAGTGTAAGGCATGATACCTAGTAATAATACCTCATATTTATAGATAACCCTCTTACTGATTGTCAGAACACTATACACTATATTCGCTCATTCTACAAATATTTACTGAGCTCCTAGTATGTGCCAGACATGGCTGGAGCCTAACTGTGTCCTGAAGGCAGTGCCATGGGATTTGCTGTTAGATCGAACGTGGGGTGTGAGAAAAAGAAATCTAGCATGACTTCATTGAGATGTAGGTGGAGCCAGTTACAGAGGAAAATCAGTTCAGTTCCGAAAACGTCAAGTTTAAGAGTATTTTTGGATGTCCAAGTATAGATGTTATGAAGACAATTGGACTTTAGTGGAGAGATTAGGTATATATATACATATATATGTATATATATGTATATATATATATAGAAGTTGTCCACATATTGGTAGTATTTAAAAGCCATGTGCTTAAGTGGAATATCAAGGGAGAAACATAGGCAGAGGAAAGATCGAGTCCAAAGTCTAACCCCTGTGTCATCCCAGAGCTATGAGACTAGGGCCAGGAAGATAGAGGAAACCAAGAACATGTAGAGTGCTGGAAAACAGATGAAGAAAGGATTTCAGGATAGAGAAGTGATGGTCTTTGTTAAATGTCGACAGCAAGTCAAGTCAGAAGAGAATTAAAAAATTGACAATTGAGATTGCGCCACACTGGTGACCACAAGGAGAGTGGAGTCAGCGTGTGTGTTTGGGATAGGGGCGAGGTGCAGGGAGGCTGATTGAAGGAGTTTAAGGGAGAACGAGTACAGAGGAATTGGAGACAGTGAATATTAACACACTTTTAAGGAGTTTGTAGTAAAAGGGTTCAGAGACATAGGAAGTATCTTGAAAAGAAAGAACCAAAAGAGAACAAGCAAGAGAAGGCACTTTAGTATGGGAGAAAGGGTAGCATTTTTCTCTGCTGAAGGAAGAGGTCCAGGAGGAAGGGAGAAGCACTTGCTATGGAAGAAAAAGGGAGAATCACTGCATCAATGTGTTGAGCAGAAGAGAGTAAACAAGTAAAGGGCGTGCTGTTTGCAAAGAATGGAGCGTCAATCCACAGTAACGGGAAGGTACATAGAGCAAATAGACACAGTTCGGAGGTGGGTATGGTGGTGGACTTTAGAGAAGATTTATTTTGTGCTGATTCTGCTAACTCATTACAATAGGAGGCAGCGGCATCAGTGGAAGTATTGGAAGGTTTCTCAGAGAGTACTATGTTTCAGTGTAAGATTATAAGGCTGTTTTTTACTGTAATGACAGAATCTGGGATATTTGGGAAGTGACTATGAAGGGTATAGAGGAAGAACAGGAGGAGAACCAAAGAAACGACTGGGAAGCTTTGCCTCCTCATGCCTTCACTGCCAGCTCTCCCTGGATTTGTCCTCCCCCCACCCCACCACACTCCCACACTTCCACCTCCAGAAGGACCACACCAAACCAGAGCACCTCTTCACTTTGCAGGGATCTTAGCAATTAGCTCATTCAGCCATCTGCTTTATTAGCATCCCTTCTCAAGGTGTTCCCTCTCCCTAGAACACTATTCTCCTAGATCTTTGCCTGGATCTTTCATCACTCAGATTTCACTTCTAATATCTTTTTCTCAGAGACCACCCCAGACCACCCACTGTGGTCTGAGTGTTCCTGTCCCTTCAAAACTGGAAATTCATCTCTTGATATCCCTAGGTCTCAGGGGTGGGGGTGTTTTATAAGCAAAATTAGGAGGCTGGAGACTTTTGATCTAATTCTAAGCAATTTTTATTTCTCCTTTCAAACATGAGAATGGTTTACAATTATGTGAATTCAATTTATAAATTATTTCAAATTTTATACCCCGTGTCTTCCTGGTTTCTCTCCTTTGGACACACCCTTATGGAGGCTGGGCATCAGCCCTTGGTTCCCAGTCATTTCTTTTTTTTTTTTATGTTTGTTTATTTATTTATTGAGAGAGAGAGAGAGAGAGAGAGAGCACACGAGCAAGGTACAGGGCAGAGAGAGAGAATCCCAAGCAGGCTCTGCACTGTCAGCCCAGAGTCTGATGTGGGGCTCAGTCTCATAAACTGTGAGATCATGACCTGAACCATAATCAAGAGTCTGATGCTTAACCAACTGAGCCACCCAGGCACCCACCCCACCTCACCCCCACCGTCATTTCTTAGTCTTCGTGCTTGTATTAGTTTCCTGTAGCTGCTGTAACAAATCACCAAAAACTTGGCTGCTTAAAACAATAGAAATGTATTCTCTTATAGTTGTCCAGGCCAAATCCTAAATTAGTACCACTGAGCTGGAATCAAGGTGTCCACAGAGGTCTGCTTCTTCTAGAGAAGCTCTAGGGGAGAATCCATCCTTTACCTCTTCCAGCTTCCAGTGTCTTCTGGCAACCCTTGGCTTGTGGCTGCATATTTCCAATTTCTGCCTCTGTCTTCACATCGCTTTTCCCTCTTCTGTTGAAATCTTCCTCTATCTACTTCCTATAAGGATATATGTGAATTGCTTTTAGGGCCCATCCTGATAATACAGGAGAATCTCCCCACCCCAAATCCTTCGCTTAATCACATCTGCAAAGACCCTGTTTTATTATAAATTACAGATTTTTCATTTCTGTATCTGGAATCATTTAAATATTTTAACAGTCTGATTCAATGGTGTGCTGAAGCTGGCTCCCATCAGCTCACAGATTCGATTGTTAATTTTTCAGGCATTTTGTGAATGGTTGTTAAACATAGCCATCATGAAAAATTGAAGTGCGTACATTCCCAATTAGAGCAATCTTACTAAATAACCAAAGCTTATCAGTTCCTAGTACTTTTACTAGATTTTACTATTTCCATTCTCTTGAGGTCGTCCATCGTATATGTATGGTGGGAATAGTATGTAATGATGTGCTGTGACACATCTCTTTCACACTCTGCATTTAGTGATTTCACGTTAGTGCCTTGAAATTAGGCATGGTGGGGGTATTTACACCATGGAAATCAAGATATTTTACAAGTCAGAGCTTTTGTAAAAACTTTTCACAGCACACTCCTTCTAATTACCGTAAGAAACTATATGAACTTTAAGCCTAAAATTAAGCAAGACTTGAGGAATTGTTTTCAGAGAAGAACATCCTTTCAGGCTTCAGGAGATACCTTCTCTATCTTCAGTAAAGAAATTGGTGGAATACCCATTTTCTCCTGGAAAAACATGTCTGACTTTATGGGAACACTCTGATAGAAGTGCTAAACAACATGAATTAGATGTAAGTCTGTTAGAACTAATTCACTGCTCAAGAAAAGAGATCAGCAGAAAATAAAGGGAGATAAAATTTAGGAAGCTAATAAGATGATTGGATTTTCTGACAGGGTTAATTCATTTGTAATAATGAAGAGAATCTGGACTACTGGAGGGGAAACAAGCTTTTACTATATAGGAAAGTGTTTACATTACATATATCTATTGCTAGGATTTCAATCTTTCTTTGAAAAAAAAAACTAAAGCTTTCCTGGGCTAATCACCTTTCTTATCTTCTTATTCTGCCTAATTAGTAATTATAAATCGCCTATTTTAAAGCAAGATCTAGGACACAATGAGAATTTTTAAAAAGTTAAATCAAGCTGGGCTGAATGCCCAGAAAAATTACAAATTTAGTTTAACACTCCTGGGATTTCTATGTATGTCTATGTGTCTATGATTGGGTTTATTAGACATAACTAATTGAAAATAAAAGATAAAATACCTGGAAATTAAACTTCAAATAATGTTAGTAAGTGATAAGAAAGCATTTTTTTAATCAAAGTTCAATGGACAGAAAAAGGGTCTGTCAATTAACTGAATTCAAGTTTTCTTTGAAAGAAGTTTAATGTGTTCGACTTGCCTCCAAGTTTAAAATTAATACCTAAGATAGAAAACTTACTCCCTAAATTCAGTACTAAGAAACAAGCTTACTAACAGAGTCAGGGCTAGACAAAGTTGTAATGGAGAGCAGATAGGAGTTAATGAAAATAAAAGGACAGGCAAAGGTTCTAGCAAATGGAGCAGAAAGAGAAAAAGAGAATGAGGAACATATAGGATTCAGATTATCTTTTGAGGGATATTCTTAGGCAATGAACATCACAGTAGTGTCTCCTTGCCCTTTGAGTAATTTGACTAGCCACGATTCTCAGCTGTTTAAGTGTATAAGATTCTTAAAGACCGTCTTTGCTTTTTCAGAGTGCCTAGCATAGTGCCCTACTGTCAGTGACACCCCATAATTTATCACTCAATTAGTGTTTGTTCTGGAAACGTCAGAGGCTCTGCTTTGAGTGGATCAAGCCAAAAGAGCCAAACCAGCGAGAATGCCTACCCTAGAATTATCCATGACCACCACAGCATATCCATATTAGATGCCTGCCAAAAGAAATTCTACTCAAAGGAGAATCAGCTGGAAGGCAAGAGAACCCTCACGTTGGCCTGGGGTGAAAAGTGTTCCAGATGTACATGAGAACCGCACTGGGTAGTACGCTAGTTGTAATACAGTTTTGTTTTTGTTTTTGTTTTTAATGTTGTCTTGACCTACTCTTGAGGCCCTGGTGGGAGACTGCTCAGTTTCTCTTCTCGAGGAGCTGATTAAAGCCACATCTCACCAGGGGCACCTGGGTGACTACGTTAGTTAAGTGTCCACTTCGGCTCAGGTCATGGTCTCACGGTTGGTAGGTTCAAGCCCCGCATCAGGCTCTGTGCTGACAGCTCGGAGCCTGGAGCCTGCTTTGGATTCTGTGTCTCCCTCTCTCTGCCCCTCCCCTGCTCATGTTCTGTCTCTCTCTCTGTGTCTCAAAAATAAATAAACGTTTAATGCATATATATATATATATATGTACTTAAGCCTCAACAACAAAAGTAATTTTAAAAAGCTCAGCAAGCCGCATCCCTTGATACCACCTCTCAGTGCTATTCTTTCCTCAGAGCCACCAGTCAGAAGAGAGGAGCTCCAGAAGGAAAAACTGATCAATTGCCACAGGGACAGGGCTACTACAAAATTGCCCAGCGCTCTTGTTGTGGTTGTGACTTCTGTATCCTATCTTTAACCTCCCAAAAGCCATCTTAATCTAAGATTCTGGAGGTCAAAGAAGCATTTTGGTCTATTCTAGGAGCCAGAGGTAAGTAACTATTAGCAATGGGGAAGTAACCCCACCATTATATTAAAAAAAAAAAAAAAGATAGAAAGAAAAGAAAATCCCGTAACCACCCTTAGTTTATCTGTAAAACCTGAATAATGGTCTCTAGGTCATTAGATTAATAGAGTTGACAAATGTATAGCCGTTAGTCTAGTTCTTGAAACAATAACCTTTTGCTCATGGTAGCTATATGTCAAAATTAAAATTCTGCTCCTAAATAAATGTTGACCACTTCACGTTACCTTTCATACCTACATCTTCCATTGTAGGCTCGTGGCTCTTACCCTAACAAATCCTTTTTACCTCATCAAGCAGCAAATAATCCACTCGGATGACTCTTTCCTTTTGATTACTCTTTGTAGATCTTCCTGGTACTAGGGAAATTCCACTGCTTCAACTTCAGACTCCACTTCCTCACTTTCAAGGTTCCAGTTTCCTCGTTTCTTTCACCATTGATTTCCCTAGCTACATATCTGGCCAGTTGTTCCCAGTCTCTGAAACATGCTTCTACTAATGGGAACAGCCCAGCCCCTGCCCTATAGCGCCTTGAAGGGGCCATTCCTAGTCTCACCGCTATGCTTCTTCCTGTTCCATAACATCCTCCTGGAAGGCCTTTTGAAGAAGTCTTACTCCGTCTTTAAGGCCAGTTCAATTATACGTTTTCCATAAATTTTCTTTTATCGCGTCAAGATTATCTCTACTTGTCTTGACCTCCCCCTGCTTTCTTTGCACTTTTGTTATGTTTTGCTTGATACTATATGTCCTGGAAATGTATTTTATACCCCCAAGAAAATTATAAACATTATTAAGCAAAAATTATCCCATTCACTTCTCTTCGTGGCTTAGCACTTGGCACTAACAGTGTTCATTAAAAATTTTATGCCTGAAAATAACATGCCTAAAATGAAAGCTGGCATTTATGGAAGATTTACTTTGTATCCAGTACGTGCCCTTTATATGTAATCATTGCCCAAAAGAGCTATTTTGATGGTTATCAATTATTGCCATTTACAGATGAGTAATCTATGGCAGTGTAACATTAAGTCCTGTGCCCAGGACCGTAGCATCAGTGAGCCCAGCAACAGCCATTTACTGAGAGTCTGCCTTTCTCTCTTGAGTCCTCCTCCAAGTATGCACCAGTTGACTGACACATTGGTCTTTCTTTTCTCCTTTGCAGAGTCCAAGTTCATCCCCATCTCGGAATGTTTTCACTCTTGGTCCTTCTTAAAAGGGTCTTCCTCCATATCTTCACATCATTGTTTCATTCTCATGACTAAGCCCTGAATGTACTGTTATCTTTTCAGAGAGAACTTTCCAGACCACCTGAGCCACAGTGGTCCCCAATTAGTCCCCACCATATCATGCTATGTAATTTTCATAACACTAAGGAAAGCCCCAAATTATCTGTCATTATATATTAGTTATTAACAAAACAAAATCCCTGCCATCATAGAATTCTGTACATTTCACTTAGACTACCCAGGCAAAAGTTTGCTCTCTGTTTAAGAAGTGCTTCTTAAAATTACAAACCTAGGTCAAAGAAATAGTATGACCTATTTTTAACTTAAAAAATCTATTATAAACTTTTTTGTTCTATTTGCCTTTTAATAGTTTCCTTTTTGCATTCAAAATAACAGATTTCTTTCAATCATAAAAATTACTATAATCCATATGAAATGTTGTCTTTGTAGATAGAAAATGGTATAATATTGCAATTTCATACAGTCCAGCTGACTAGCTTTAGAGATGTGTAATCTCAAGACCCCAACTGCAGTTTTCTAGACCTCAGATTGCAGTCCTCTGAGTTATCAGACTTGGCGAAAAATTACCCTCTCTAATAGTTTACTTGTCTGAACAGACTACAGTTGCTTTCCACACCACTCAAAATAAAAGTCGTGTGCTAAAGAGAATTCTGGTTTATTTACCTTTGCTACATTTTATGGTAGTAGATGTTGTGAAATAGTTAAACATTAGCTTGATTGGGTTGATAAAAAAAGGAAAAACACTTTGAAATAGGCATGGTTAATGGCTCCTTTTTAAAAGCAAAATCTAACTATAGGCACATACACACTGAGACACAGTGCATCCATCAACCTTAGAAAAAGGTTTCTGGTCTGAGTATTGACATGCAAGATAGTGGCATAGCTCAAGATAATGGAGGAGCTTTATTCCTAGAGTGATGTTTTTAACTGGGACTTCATCGATGTGCAAGGTTTCCTGAGAGAAAATAACAGATCAAAAATGGTTGATTTCCTTGGGTTCACAGATTTTTTTCTCCTTGACAAATTATGTGGAATTTTCCTATAGGTCACTAGATTTCACTAATTCTAACTTCAGACAACTTTAAATTATTTATGCAGATTATCCAATTTGTGGGACACTTATAGCATTCATTTTAATTTTTGCCTTGTATATACCTAAAAACTGACCCACTTCTGAATCAACCCCCTTTCCTGGATATCCACCAGCATGAACTCAGGAAATAGCAGCCTAAGTAAATCCAAATTAAGAAGGCAAATCATTCTAATTTAAAAGTTGTATAACTCACTCTAAAATACTTTGATATTTTATATTATATTAGATCATTTGTGAGTATATTCCTTTCATAGGGTGTGATTTACCATCTTTATTTTCAATGTTTTGATTCAATGTTCTAAATGTTTATTTACCATCTTCAAAGAATTACGTGTGGAGTTGAGATACACTTAAGTAGTATAAATTTAGTACTGTATGGTTTGGATTATAGTCATGGTTTACTGAAATAGAACAGTAAATTTCTCTACTTATCAGTTTTATACAGATCAGAATTAAAATAGTTAGTAGAAGCACCTGAACATGAATGATATTGCCAAGAACTACATTTAAGAAGTAAAACAAAACCTACAGAAATAAAAAAGAAATCTAACACTGATAAAATCGTAGTTCATGGAAGTTCATTGATTAAACCACAGTTCACAACAACTGAGAAGGATTTTTTCAACTCATAAAATACTTTCAAATATAAGTATTCCCTGAACTTGTTCTCAATCTATGTTTTTTATTTATTTGAATTTTTAAAGGCTAGTATTGTCAGGTGTTTCTTGCTCAGCCAGAGGCTAAAATGAATATCTACCCAAGGAGGATTCTTCATAGGTTGAATGTTTTGAAAGCCCACGTCAGAGACAGTATCTGGGACCTGGAACAGAGAAAACTGTGTGGAACTTCTTGCAGGAACAAGAAGAGAAATGCATTCATAACAGAACTTGGTGTTTCATGGGGAAGGATAGCAGCAAGGCTAGAAAGACCAGGGGGAAATACACAAGCTCTGTGGAGCTATGTGCTGTGTTATATGTTGTTATGGGCTGAACAGTGCCCCCACCCCCAAATTCGTATTGAACTCCTCAACCCCAATACATAACAATGTAACCTTTTTTGGAAGTAGGGTCTTCACAGGAGAAATAAAGCTAAAATGAAGTCATTAGGGTGGACCCTAATCCAATATTACTGTTATCCTTATAAAAAAGAGAAATTTGGACACAAAAATGCATAAAGGGAGAATGCCGTGAGTGTACATGAGGATGGCCAACTACAGATCCTTCACTCACAGTCGTCATAAGGAAACCAACTCTACTAACACTTTGATCTTGGATTTCTGGCTTCTGTAACTGGAGACAACAAATTTCTCCAGTTTGAGATGCCCAGATCGCGGTGCTTGTTATGGCAGCCCTAGCACAGGATGGGAATGTTCTACCTTGTGCCACCTCCATAACAGCACCTTCAGCACAATTTACATTGCAATCAATTCTTTTAGTGTCAAGGAATCATTTTCAAGGGACCTAAAGAGCTTCTGAATTCTGGATATTTATGAATGTGTAACAAAAAAAATACAAATGGACAGCAGACGCCTGAGGTATTCTACATTCTCCTCACTTCACGCTACCGTGAAGAAAAGTGCATGATGGAAAGCAAAATATGCAGCCTTTTCTAACCTCCACTTCTTCCTTTCTACACCCTCATTTCCCTTCTTAAGTTTCTCTACTTCCGTAGCGCTGTGTAGTAGAATGAGTCTGAACGTTAAAATTAGTCAGATGAGCACTTAAATGCCAGCTCCACCAACTATAAGTTACTTAAATTCTCTGAGTCACAGTTTCATGATGTGTAAACCAGTATAAAACTTGCTTTAATTGTCTTGCTTATTAGGGGTGCCTTACTGGCACAATCAGGTGGAATGGGCGACTCTTGATCTTGGGGTTGTGAGTTTGAGCCTCACATTGGGGGTAGAGATTACTTAAAGATAAAATCTTTTTTTTCAATTTTATTTATTTGAGAGAGGAAGAGAGAGTGCATGCACGAGTGGGAGATGTGCAGAGAGAGGGGGCGAGAGAGAGAATCCCAAGCAAGTTCCACACCACCAGCACGGCTACTCAAACTCACAAACCATGAGATCATGACCTGAGCCGAAACCAAGAGTCAAATGCTCCACTAACTGGCCACTCAGGTGCCCCAAAATCTTAAAAAAAAAAAAAAAAATGTATGTATATAAAAAAAAAAGTCTTCATCTTAAATAAGAGGAATAAAAAAGCAGGCTAACTGACACTACAAGGAAGCAACCAGCCGAATGCAAATTGTGGGATACTCTACAGGGTAAATGGCCAGGTTTTCTTCACAAATAAATGGCATGGAAAAGAACAAAGTGACACTTAGAGATTAAAAAGAGAGAGATAGGGAGAGACATATCAGCCAAACCCTGTGTGTACCACTTACTTGGATCCAGATTTAAGCAAACAAATTGTAAAAAGATTTCTTTTGGTGAACTGGTGAAATTTGAATGCAAATAGATATTAGGTAATGTTAGCAACCTTTATTTGGGGGGTTAGCTTTGTAATTGCTATGGTCTATGTCATCCCAAAATTAATATATTGAAGTCTTAATGCCCAAAGTAATAGTATTGAGAGGTGGAGCCTTTAGGAAGTGACTAATGATGGAGCCTTCAAGAATGGGATTAGTGCCTTTATAAAAGAGGCTTGAGAGAGACCACTAACCCCCACCCCCCACTTCCATCATGTGAGGATACAAGAAACAAGGATACAAGTTCATGAAAATAAGAAACAGTCTTCTAAAGAATTCTCAGAGAAAAATTAAAATAATTGGAAATTAATTCCAATGATAATACTACCTGTAAAAACATGGATGTGGCTAACAAAGTACTCATCAGAAAATTCAAAATCTTAAATATTTCTATCATTAAATAAGCAAGAATGAAAATAAAAGAACTATGCAATTAAATCAGAAAACTAGAAAACAAAACAAAAGAAGCCAAAGAAAGGATGTGACATTATAAAAATAACAGCATGAAAGGAATTAATTGGAACGTAGAAAAGCAATAAAGTTTTAAATAACACCAAGATTTGATTCTTTGAAAATATGACTTAATTAGAAAAATTCTGGTAATACTAAAAACAAATAACATATGTAAAACATTAAGCACAACACTGGAGTTACAATCATTTATAAAATATTTTAAAGATTATAAATAAAAACTTTAGGGGCGCCTGGGTGGCGCAGTCGGCTAAGCGTCCGACTTCAGCCAGGTCACGATCTCGCGGTCCGTGAGTTCGAGCCCCGCGTCAGGCTCTGGGCTGATGGCTCAGAGCCTGGAGCCTGTTTCCGATTCTGTGTCTCCCTCTCTCTCTGCCCCTCCCCCGTTCATGCTCTGTCTCTCTCTGTGCCAAAAATAAATAAAAAACGTTGAAAAAAAAAATTAAAAAAAAAAAAAAAACTTTAGGCAATTTTTTGATAAATCATGAAAATTTAAATCACCAGAACTGGCTCAAAATGCTACCTGATCCATGGAATGGGAGAAATTAGAATAGTTATCAAAGAACTACCCCTCAAAATGGCACTGAGCTCTTTTTTTTAAATAGATAAGTTCAACTGATTATCCATTCAAGGGACAAATCATTCCTGCCTGCATTTAAAAAGACACTTTGAAAAAATATGAAAACATTTTTCAACAGATTACCCAATGGAGAAAATATCAGGGAAATAAAATGGTAAAGCCAACTCATTTAGGAATACCCTTTAAAAAATTAACAAATCAAATCCAGCAATATTTTAAAAATTTTAGAATACTGTGACCAAGTAAGGATTATTTCCAGAATGCAAAGATGGTTTGATCTTAGGAATCTAGCAATAGAATTCATCATATTAATATGCCAATGGATAAAAATTATATGATCATGTCAGTATATGCACACAAATTCTGCAAATTTTAATAAATTTAATAAAATTCTACAAAAATTCAGAATCAAAAGCCTTAGTAAAATAAGAATATGACAAGTTTCTTACCGTAAATGAACTGAATAATCGATTGAGAATTAAATGTGAAAATCTACCACAAACCAACATCCAGGATCCTGCTGAATGTTAGGCAGTAGTCCTTCCTATTAGAAGCAGAATAATACAAGGATGCCTACCAACATCATTTTGGAAGTACCAGCCGTGAATTGTTAAGCTGGGAAAAATATTATGAATGTTAGAGATGAGGTAGCAAAGCTATCATGACAACTGTCTACCTGAACAACATAAAAGGAAACAGATGAAATCTAACTACAACTAGTAGGGAAGTTCACAAATATGACTAGTTATAAAATTAACCTATGTAACTCAATTCCTTTCCTAGATAATAGCCTTTGGGAATCTGGAAATGGAAAATGATTCCATTCACCAAAAAAAGCCAAAATATAAAATACTTAGGGGAAAATATTTAAGATATGTAGTATTTTATGGAAAAAATATATAAAATTCACTAAGGAATATAAAAGAAGGTGTGAATACCTTGAGACATCATATATCTAATATAAAACCTCAATATTGGAGAGATTTCAGGTTTCTCAAAATTGATGTATAAATGTAACCAAATCATGTGTGATTTAGCATAATAGTTAAATGCACAGACTTTGGAGACAGCTGAGTTAGAATTCCAGATCCACATCCTACTGTGAGATATTGGATAAGTTACTTAACCTCCCTGAGCTTGTTCAGCTTTAAAATAGTCATAAAGGAATATCTACCTTGAGGGTTGATGTGGAGATTAAATAAACACTACATGTAATATCTTCAGCATTGTGTCTATATCATAGAGATTAATAATGTTGGATGGTATTATTATTATTATTTCACTCTGGCCAAGGTGTCTTAAACATTTTCTATAAAGGGCTAAATGATAAATATTCCATCCTTAAGGCTACATAATTCCTTGTAGATATACAATTCTTTCTTCTTTGTTTGTTTACAACCTTTTAAAAATGTAAAAAATGGGGGTGCCTGGGGGACTCAGTTGGTTAAGCATCCAGCTCTTGGTTTTGGCTCAGGTCATGATCTCATGGTTTGTGGGTTCAAGCCCCACATCAAGCTCTGCACTACCAGTGCAGAGCCTGCTTGGGATTCTCTGTCTCCCTCTCTCTCTGTCCCTCCCCAGCTTGAGCTTTCTCTCTCTCACACACAAAAGAAATAAATAAAGATTTTTCTTTTAAATGTAAAAAAATCATTCTTAACAAAAGTCTGCATAAAAAAATGGGCCATGGGCCAGATTTGGCCTGTGTGCTATTGCTTATAGAGCATTCCATGTTCTAAACAAGTAAAACAAATTTAATCTCACTAATAATTAGAGAAATGCAAATCAAATGAAAGTTATCAAGTGGGTAAAGATTTTTTTTAATACCCAGTATTTATGAAGACATGAGAAAATGGGCAGTCTAATACACTACTGGTGAATTTATGATTGGTGGACATTTGATGCATCAAAAGACTTAAAAGTATGTATTTTCTTTCACCAAGAAATTCTGTTTCTAGAAATATTTCCTAAAGAAATAATTTGAGACATTATTATATGTTTGAATAAAGATGTTTAACTCAGGGATGGTTGTAATGTTGAAAAATCAGTGACTACTTAAATATCTAACCATGGGGATTGATTAAATAAAATATAGTGCTTCCAAACAATGGAATAATATGCAGGTATTGAAAATAATGATGGGGGGCGCATGGATGGATCAGCTGGTTGAGTGTCCAACTCTTGATTTTGACTCAGGTCATGATCCTAGCATCGTGGGATCAAACCATAGGGCTCTGAGCATGGGATTCTCTCTCTCCCTCTGCCCCTTTCCCCAACTCACACATGTACTCTCTCTCTCTCTCTCTCTCTCAAATAAAAAATTTTGAAAATTAAAAAAAATAATAATGATGGAGTATATACAGCCTTTTTCAATTGAAAAACAAAGACTAAAATCATGCCATCAAGGGGCACCTCGGTGGCTCAGTGGGTTAAGCAACCGACTCTTGATATCAGCTCAGGTGGTGATCTCACAGTCGTAAGATCGAGCTCCAAATCTGGGTCCACCCTGAGCATGGAGCCAGCTTGGGATTCTCTCTCTCCCTGCCTCTCTCTCTCTCTCTCTCTCTCTCTCTCAAAATAAATAAATTAATTTAAAAAAATTGTGCCATCTAAAACTAATGCAAAGGAGCTGGTGGAAAAGCCAGGTAAATAACTCTGCATTGAGAAAACATCACCTTGGGATGACTCTGGGTGTCTCTATGAAAGGTTGGGCATCACCTTCAGTGCCTACAACAGAAGAAAAACAAACTAAAACAACCACAAAGTAGAGTAGTGAGTCTACCAGGAACAAATCCCTTCCTTTTTTTTTTTTTAAGGCATCGTGCTTTTTCAAAATCTTTTTTAAATGTACAGATCCAATGTAACTATTTTTTTAGATTTTCTTAAAGACTCACTTAATAGTCCATTTAAGGCTAGTGAAAAACACATAGAGTTCATGGAATAGCATTACCCTTTTCTAGGAAACTCCTTCAGTTTTCCGATCTCTTTATCCACAACATATGCTCAGAACTTTGGATTTGGGTGAGATTTCTTCAAGACCAGAAAAACTGTGAAGTAAGCAAAATTTATCACCATCTATTATAGTAATCTCATTGACATTTTTGCATGACTTCCTCGGACTACATCCATTTTCTAACCCCAGTTACTCAGAGGCCTGCACTATCAGAACCAGCCATATATTTTATTGTTTAATGAATTCGTGCCACTGCAGACAAGTAGCATGTTACTACCCCAAGGTAACTGGTGAGATTTTAAACTTGGCTTCCAGGGACAAAGGACACGCTGGAAGCAATTCCTTTGTTCAGTAGTTGGATCTGAGGCACGTTGGCAGGCTGTTTGGGTAGGATAACAAAAAGGCCTTAATGTAGGATGCCTACACGGAAGGCTTCATTGGAGAGAAATCTACATTCAGGTATAATAGGTGAAGTTAATACCATTAAAAGACCTTATAAAAATTTATATCTTAATAGGCCCCTCTGCAACCTACACCTTGCCCTGAATAACGAGATAAAATTGTGGCTGAAATTTCCCATCTAGATTGCCAGTGAAAATTTACAGCTGTTTCATCATGTCTTTTTTTTTTAAGGTCCTAGCATTTGCTGAAGTTGTTTTTAGTTTTCTTTTTTGAGAGTTCCCTGCATCCTTCCCCTTTTCCACCTTCCCTTCCCCCCATTCCCCCTCCACCCAGGTCCTCCTTAAGCAAGGAGAAAACAGAGACACCCAGGCCCCTAGGGATTTTTTTTAATTCATCTATCTAACATAGTGAATGCACTAGAGGTTAATTAGATGAGCACATTTTACGATTCAAAAGAATAAGAATTTCAGAGTAGTGCAAGGACGAAGGGGGTGAAGAAAACCCGTCAGGAGGATGGTAGGAAAAAAGGAAAGGAAAAAAAAATGCAAAATGAGCAAACAGAAGTGGTAAAGCTACAAGACCTTTGGTATGATTCTTTGATGAGCAATTGTATGCATGACCTTCAGAGGAAACTTACCTATTTCACGATTTGTTGACAGGCCGGTGTGTGACATTTTGACTAAAGGACCTAGTTACATTGTGAAGAGAGGAAAGTACCCTTTAGGTAAGGAATATAAACAAATGTCTTCAACTCAGACATTTTTGAAAGAGCTCAAGAGACTCCTGCTAAAGTGCGTGCGAATGACATCCCGTCCTGCTTTCAGAAAGAAAGACATCTTTGAAACAATGTGCTCACTGCTAAATCATTTTCTCAGATTGAAGCAGGAAAATACAGGATATAATTTGGTCATCTAATACAAGAATGAGAAAAATGCAGCTACTCTAAAGGAAGTGAATTTGGGAAACAAAAAGGCAAAAGGAGTATGAAGGGAAATTTTACATTTCAACCTGGCTTTCTAATATATAGAAGCATCCTTAACATTTCTAATCCAGAATAAAGATAACAAAGGGAGGTTGATATTTCTACTCATCTCTGCTATAAAGGACATTTGGAATGTTCCTGCTTCAAAGGCACTGTTTAAGAAAAATTAGAATATTTGACAGAGATTGAAATCTCTAAGGAGAAAGTTATGAAACATCTTGAGAAAATTCAAGCTCACTAGAACAGCAGGAGTGGATGACATTTAGCAATTAACTCCAAGGAAATAAAGAAATGCGCAATAGCAAAAATGCTGATAGGTTTTGCATAAAACAAAGTAATCTATTTTGGCCTTGAACAGCTGTTAAAAGTTCCTTCAAAGTCACTAACTAACTAGCAACCAACCGAAAATTCCTATCATCTATGCGCTTCCTATGGAAAAAAAAAAGAACAAAAAAGAGTGAAAGAAAGAAAAACGGGCAAGCTTCACACTTTCCAGAGCTTTGTGAGAGGGGAAAAAAAGAGGTATTTTTCTTAGTCAAATTTTAATAAATGATCCTAGAGAGGGCTTTGTAAGCGTGGCTTTTGGTGTTTCTTCTCCAAAGGTAATGCACTTGCTGCATAATTCTATCCAGCACATAAACCTTTCCTTGAATCATCAGGTCCTGCAAGATGAACATCCTGGACATTTATGAATGAGATGCTCTAATGGGCATCTCAAATTCTCGTGCTAAATATTTTATCTTATATAAAAGGAAATTCATTAAAAGTATGTTAGGCATTCTTTTAGTAGCATAATATTGGATAGTTGATATCAAAGAAGAGCTATACTTTAAATGATTTAAATTCTTTATTGCTCTTTACAAGTGAAAAGTCATTATCAACTAGCTAAGGGTTCCATTTAATCACAAGTAAATATAGTAAGGCAATCACAAGCATCAAAGAAAAATCAAGCTTCAAACAGAAGCCCACAAAAAGTTTCTGATTGTGAAAATTAATATACTCTAAAGAAGGTTTTTGACTTATCTTGATAAAAAGCATTCCATTGCTGGGGTTAAAAAAATTCCATATGTGTCTTTGTGAATATTACTGACAGGGTTAATTATGTATTTTAATATCAAAGGTATAATTGTTGTCTATATATGAATAAAAGTATATATTTACATTTGTAATCAATGTAACCTAACCATTTTCTTCTATGCTTAGGCTACCAAATGTGTGGAGTTGTACCAAGATTGATCTAACAAGACTAAATAGTGAGCTTTTTGTAAGATATGAATAAAACTAAGAAGATAATGATCGTTTTTATAAAGCATCTATATCAAGTCATTCCCTCCTGTGCTGGGTCCACCTATTCAAATTGCCAACTCTTTACTCTCCACCTAGCTACCCTTCAAAACAATCTCAAGTTCACCCTCCAATTCACAGTGATCTCTCTTTTCTCTGAAGCCAGGCACTTAAAATTTATAGCACTCATTTGGTAATTAATCATGTAATGACCTGTGATATTTCTTTAATTGATATTATTTAATCTCTCTCTCTCTTTTCTTCCCCTTCCTGTACCCCCTGACTTTCCCTCTCCCTCCCTCCCTCTCTCTCTCTCTCTCTCTGTCTCTCTCATCTTTGAAACTACATTTTAAGCTTTTATGGGAGCAAGTATGCAGTAAACTGCCACGTTATGACACATTAATGCATGGCACACAATACTGTGGCTTGCATTCTGTAAGTGCTCAATAAAAGTTTGTTGACTTAAAAAGTGAGTGTAAAAACTTAACCTTATACTGGAGGCCTAGAGGTACCTGCAAAGACTTGATTAAATTGATGAGCTATGATCTGAAGGATGAGACATGATAGGTAGCTAGACCATAGGATGTCTCCAGGCTTAGCAATCTTTCAGAGATGTGCCAAATCTGCATCCCGCCACTCCTTCCCAAGGTCAGGTGCACGCCAATGCCTTTGGGAGAAGGAAACTTCGCAGAGTCTCACAGATCATTTACCCACCTGCTCCAACGGAGGCCACTGTAGTATGAAACAGCTTTGAGAGTCCCTTAGCAAGAGAACAAAAATGCCAAGAACAAAAACCAAGAGCTTCACAGGTCTTTTGGTGACCTAGAGTCACGACGGAGGGAGAAGAGGGAACATTAAGAGGTTTCTTCCTATATCTCCATGTTCCTTTTAACATCTGAGCACTCTAAAAGCCCAAGTCTTAGTTATCAGCTAAGAAAGCACAGGGCTTTTCATTTATAATCAAGTGAAGGGATAATGAGACATGAGGGAAGGAAGAGAGTTTCTGAGAGAAATTTGGTATCCAACAGACTTCTTTCTTACATTTCGCCCCTGACATTAAAAATATCTCAATACTATCTCAGACATGAAAAGCAAAAGGCATTAAGAGTTTTGTGTGAAAAAAAATATCAAATTGAATAAAGAGAAACAGGACTGGCAGGGAAAGCTAAAACATTCCCTCAAACCTTTAGTTCTTCTAGCTTCAGCCAAGTTATACAAGTAGAAAGCCTAATGAAAGGTTTACTGGAAATTTAGTCACCAATGGTACCCAGTCAAATCTAAGAATACAGTAAAATATCAAAATCTCCATGTTCACCTTCCAGAAGCCTAAGTAGATTCTGATAGATCTTGCATCAAATGTTTGTAAGTTTTTTAAATTATTTTTAATGCTTATTCATTTTGGAGAGACAGGAGAGACAGAGCACGAGTTGGGGAGGGGCAGAGAGAGGGGGAGACACAGAATCCAAAGCAGGCTCCAGGCTCTGGTCTGTCAGCACAAAGCTGGACCCGGGGCTCGACACCACAAACTGTGAGATCATGACCTAATCCAAAGTTGGACGCTTAACCTACTGAGCCACTCAGTCACCCCCAAATGTTTGTAAGTTTTACCATAAGTTTAAAACCATTGGAAACCACTCTAGTATTCTGAGGTGGAAAGAAAAGAACCAAAGCCATAATTTTAGAATAATAATTGAATGTAGGGATATATAGAACTATATATAATTGTATAACTTTGTCCATGACTCCTCTGAAAACAAAAGATGCATTTACCAAAATATTTAACATGAAATTTCAAGGGATTCAAAGACCTACAAGTATGAAACCCAAAGGAGCCTATAAACTTCAGATTAAAAATTCTTTTTGCAGATGGAAAGGCCAGCCATATGGAGGCTGGTGAGAAAGCCACTAGAGTTCTCCAGACTTGTGATACCTTTCCTATATCAAATATTGGCTGTGACAAGGTAGTTATTAGAAATGGTGTAGATGCAATAAGTTTCCTTTGACTGAATATAGGTATGATAGGCAGAATAATGCCCCTTCCACCCCAAATCCCTGGAACCTGTTCATATTGGCAAAGGAGAATTAAGGTTGCAGATGGAAATAAGATTGCTAGTCAGATGACCTTGAGACGGGGAGATGATTTTGGATTGTCCAGGTGGTTCCCAAGGTAATCTCAAGGGTCTTTATTAGTGAAAGAGGGAAGGCAGAAAATCAGTGTCAGGATGGTATAGTGTGAGAAAGACTCAAACTGGCCATTGCTGACTTTGAAGATGGAAAGGACACAAGCCAAGGAATGCCAGTGGTCCCTAGAAAGCTGGAGGAGGTAAGGAAATAGATTCTCTAGTAGAGTCTGTGGGAAGAACACAGTCTTGCCAACATCTTCATTCTAGCCCAGTGAGACCCATTTCAGAACTGTAAGATAATAAACTTGTGTTGTTTTAGGCCAATACGTTTGTGGAAAACTGTTAACAGCAGCCACAAGAAATTAATACAACATGCAAGAAGAAATGGAGAAATTCTCCTTTGGTGGCTAGCCTGGGAAGCCAGACAGATTGGTAGATGAGTCTTTTCTAGGGAAGGTTCAAAGAAAGCAGAGCAGATCAACATTCCAGAATTCTAAGAGGATTTGATCTGAAACCTGCTCATTAGAAAGGGAAAGTTAAATATAAGTAAGTAAGTAAATAAATAAATAAATCCAAGATAAATCGATAGCCCACTTCAATAAGCACTTATTAAACACCCGCGGCCTGTGATTCAAGGTAAAGTGCACAAGATCAATGCAGGTGGGAAAGTCCCTCCCTGAGTGCCAGGGAGGAGGCTTGGCTGGAAAGCTGCTTTTTGATGGCAGAACAGAAACGGCAAAGATAGAAATCAAGATGAAAAAGTGACTATCTCCCACTTTTCGCTCTTCTCTTCCACAAGTCCGTGCATCAGCTGATTTCCCACCAAAGGTAAGATATTTGACTACAGGTATGGCTGTAGTGAGAATCAGAGCAACTGCCCTTACGAACAAATGCATTTCCTGTAAACTAGACAGAAATCCTAGAAGTGGTTTTCTACATTACTCAGTTTGTTTTCCTCACACACCAGTCTCCTCTGTATCCCTCCTTTATCTTTGCAAAACTCAATTTGACATTGGCACCTACATTGGTAGGTTCTAATAAGCAAGAAAAAACATAATTTTTCCCCCAAATCCATAGACAAACATTAAGTGTCAACGGCAGATTTTTTTTCCCTATAAGTTTTGAGGACCACCTACAACAGCCATGACAGCTGTGCTAATCGAAAAAGCAAACGAGGCCACAAAGGACTGTTCTTTGACCATGTAATCAATTTTCCACTCAATGCATTGTTCATTCTTGGAGACTTTAATGCCAGAATTGATTTTAACAGCCATTATAGAAATACTTAAGTCAAAGGGCTTGCAACCTTTTTTAGCATGACCAATGGAATTTTTTAAATAGATATGTGAATAAATCATTGAGTATGATTCATATGCTTTTTTAAAAAGGTTCTTTGAGTCACTGTCCAGACATATTCTTTACAAGTAGTCAGGTGCACTAAAATCCCATACTGAGAAACAGTGCATTAGCTCAGTTTATGCTTATAAAATTATGTTTGAAACATTTGTATACCATTTTTAGCAGCTTCCAGAAAATCCAATAGGTAATCAGTTAGCATATAATGGATGATCACTATTCAACATGAAATCTGAGGAAGAAGTTGTGTAAGCAGTCTTGATGACAAAATGTGACCTTAATTTGTGTGCAAGGCAGACAAACCTTGGGAATGAGGAGAGATAATAAGGAAATAAGTAATCGCTGCTCAAGGTGACCAAGTTAGGAGCTCTTCCATATGAAATAAAATGTTGAAAGAATTAGTTAAATGACTTTATGTATTTTTCAAATATCCAAAAAGCAATATAAACTAACTAAAATCTCTTGCTTATTCACATTGCCTCTGATTAGAGTTACTTAGGGCATTCCATGTCTGGAAACGGAAATGTACATAAGATGAAAGCTAAGTCATAACTAATGTAAAGAACAAGCAATCTATTGGAAAAGGGTGCAGATTTACAGACATTTTACATGTGGAAGTTGTTATAACAGATAGTAGAGCTTCTAATTTGTATTCTCATGGCAGACAAATTTCTGATAAATTAGTGTGCATTTAAATCATCAAAAACAAGGTCACCCAATAATAAACTGTTTTCTCCAGGACTTTACAATTCTGTTGAGTTTATATTTGGCTGAAATGGCATAGAATTTACACCACATTATTGGAATATTGATAGCTAAATCTCATGAGTAGGACCAATCTATCTTACTGTCTTACAGACACGCACCAGCTTCCAAAAGACCTTTGATCCTCCACGGTGCAGTATATCAGGGTTCAAACATTGTCATCAGAAGGTGTGTGCTCAGAGTTTGTTCGGCAGATGGTTATTGTTCAAGGAGTGAGCGGTGTTGTTATAGCACGAGCAGGCATTCATCAGAGTTCTCAGCACCACACCCGTTCTTAAGGAGATGTCCTTAGGTGTGAAAGGGTGCCCGAGTGACACAGGCATGACATCCATGTTAGCAATCAGCATTTATCTAGAGTTCTGCATGCACCATAAAGCAGAGCTTTAATTCCATTTTTGGTTTCAACTAGGAACAAAGAAGGTGGACAAAGGATGATGTCTTTTCTCATCTTTGTTCAATGTCAATGTTGAGCACCATTCATTTATCTTTCAGCTCAATGTGCCTTCTTCCTAGGTTTCCTATTCAATAAAAGCAAGAACAAAAAAGATATCCAGTGTAAAATCATTTCAGTTTCATTCCAACAAAATTTAGAGTTAAAGTCCCTAAAAATGTTCATTCTTAACATGCGCATAATCCCATGAGGGGGGAAACAGTGTATTTATTGATTTAATGGTCAATAAAAACTCACAAGTTGAATGCACTGTGAACTTGCATCTGATATTGTGAAAGTTACTGATATTAAAAGTGTATTAAAAGTCATTTATAGAAGATATTGAGTGAAAATTTCAGGGAAGGTAAGAGTTTGAATTATTTTCTCTTTGAAGATCAAGAGAATAAGTCAGCTTGACTGATAATATTAGATGATTTAGAATCATGAAAAAGATCTATTAGAACATACATTAAAAATGGCCTCACACCCCTCCACAGGGCCCCAACCGACACAGGAAGCAATCTCAGACTGGAAACTTTCAGTACTCTTCAGGGAGTTGACTTGGTAATTTGTAGTCTTAACCCTGATTGTATAAATGAAATACATTTAGAAACCTCTTAATCTTCATTTGGGACAAAGTATGTTCTTCAAAAATCCAAATGTGTTTTTCTCATACAATATTCCCTTTGTACACCCTCTGTCATTTCACCCTGAAGGGCAACGTGTATTTTTGACTGAATCTGCAGAATGCTAAATATAGGTTCAGCCATGTAAATATTCAGACATTTCTGAACTTTTTGGTAGTTCGGTCAAGTATTGAAATGGTGGTAACACACATTTCTGCATTGGGTGGTGATATTTTGGATGGAACGAGTTATGTTCTCTTGTTCTTACATCATCTTAAAAGTGATTTGTGTACACTGACCTATGTTTCATGAGCTTCAATAAATACTCGAAATTTTAAGGTTACAGATGTGGGGAATATTCAGGACAGTTATCTACAGGGTTCTCAAAGAATCTTTGTCAGCCAGATGGTTACTGACTGAATGCCTTATTTCTAAATGAGAAAGCACCAACATCGATGATGTATAAACTTCCTCTTTTTTATAAGCAGGTAAATGCCCAAATTCTCGCTGACAAGCTTGCTGGATTAGTGATCCATGCAGGCACAACAGCAAATAGTACAATACTTGGGCTACTGTTAGGAAATAGAGCACAATTAAAGATACAAAGGCAATTCCCTTAATTTATACTTCAAGATGACCCTGCACTTCTTACCCTTTTAAACAAACTCCTATGGATAAGATTACTCCATTTACAAACCTAAACTCCATTGGTTAATAAAACTGCAAGTTCAATAGTAATTGCTTTGCGATGCTTTCTACATGATAAGAGCTTTCCATATCTGATGTTTTTAATCTTCGTAACTCTGTGCACCTACTATCGTCATCATTCCCACCGTGCAAATGAAGAAACAGAAGCACAAAGAGGTTCAGTAACTTGCCCACAGTCTCACAGCCAGTGAGTACTAAGTTTGCACTTCCAGTCCTGCTATGGACTTTTGTTTTTTGGGTTTTTTTTAGAGAGAGAGCTTGAGTTGGGAGGAGGAGTAGAGGGAGACAGAGAGACAATCTTAGGCAGGCTCCACGCTCAGTGCAAAGCCCAACTCAGGGCTTGATTCCATGACCCTGGGATCAGTTGAAATCAGGAGTCGGATGCTCAACCCACTGAGCCAATCACATGCCCCTGACCTTTCTTTTACTGGCCAGTCTTTCTTCTGCTTTTGCTTCCAAAGTTGTATAAAGCTGTTGAAATATTGGTTAACTTCCAAAGAGATTGTATTAATAACCACCTAGTTTAAAATCCTTTTTCCTGATCAAACTGCTATCTACCACCACGAACAGACCTGCTTTACTTCTCTCATTTCTTGCTAAACCAAACATATCTCTCACTTAAAGAGATCTTATGTTTGCCCTGCATGACCTTGAGGGTTTTTTTAAAGTTTTATTTATTCGAGTAACCTCTACACCTAACATGGGGCTCAAACTCACAACCCCGAGATCGAGTCAGCCAGGCACTCCTGTATGAGGTTGACATTTACTGCCATTTAATCTGAGAATTATGAATAGTGACAATAATATATGGTTTCCCATTCTTGTAATTAGCATTTTAGTTTGAGTCTAAAGAGATTTTTTTAATAAAGTTTATTTTTAGTTAGTTTTGAGAGAGAGAGAGAGACAGAGTAATCAGGGGAGGGGCAGACAGAGAGGAACACAGAACCCCAAGCACTGACTGTGCAGAGCCCGATTCAAGACTCGAACTCAGGAACCATGAGATCATGACCTGAGCCAAAATCAAGACCCAGACACTTAACCAACTGAGTCACCAAGGTGCTCCTAAGAGAGATTTGTTCTGTGAAAATACGTTAAGGAAGCCTAACTCAAACTTGGCTTCGGCAAGCCACGAAGGGAGGGTTCTCAAGAGCGCCACTGGTACCACTCTTTGCAGCTTCCAGAGTCCAACCAGAAGAAGGAAGGGTTTCTCTCTACCCAGCAGGAGCAAGTTGCCCCCTCCTCCCCTGCAGCAGCCAATGAGAAGCCGCCACCACCTCCACTTCTCCTTTTCCTCCAAGAACTTTTGTTGAAAACAATCCTCCCCAACTTCCCCCTTTCCTCTATAAAAGGGGGCTCTCCTCCTTTGTTCCCTGGCCTGGCCTGTGGCTGTCCCCAGTTGCTATTCCTGAGCAAACTCGATTTTGCTGGCTGAATCACTCACCTTTTTCTTTTTAAAGGTTAAGAGTTCCTTTTTCTTTCCTGGGACTCTCATTTTCAAATGATCTTTTTTTGTTTCAAATCATTATCTGGACTTGAGGATTACCATCCTCCAACTTGGAGGGAGCAGGCCCGGGTAGAAAGGGAGATATTTCCAAAGGCTGCCCAGCACCTGTGTATTATACCACAGTCGAAAAGCGTCTCCGTTTCTCTCCTTTGTGACCAGGCCTGGCCCTGCCTCGTTGGGATGTCAGGGAAGGAAAAAACGGTGAGCAATCTTAACTTCTGGCACACACCCAGGCAGAAAGCCTAAAGGTCTCATCTTTAAATCAGCAGTGAACGGTGCCCTATGAGGCAAGCAGCATTAGTAATGCAAAAGCTTTACTTTAGAAAACCGTTTAGGAAAATGAATGGTGCACCTCAAGAGTGGGGGCAAGTGTAGAAACGACTCCTCCTACCGAGGCCAGCCACGCCCACCTGTCTCCAGCCACGTCCCTTCTTCTCACAGTGAACTCCGTCTTTCTTAACCACCCCCCCCCCAAATTTTCCCTTTTGTTCTCAAGACTTTCCCTCCAGTCCGTGAGATAGAGCACATAAAATCACAGAAATCACTAGAGCGGATAATCAAGATAATAGTTTGTCCATAGACGTTAGTCCCAGTTTATATATCGTTGAAAATGTTGTTGCAAAGAGGAGCGCAGCCAGGTGTGGCTTCGTGCCCCAGGAGAGACGTGGCGAAAGCTGCGGGTAGCTCTACCAGCTGGGTCGGAGTCCAGCCAGGTTAGAAGAGTAGTTCCCTCAGAGCAGAGATGAGGGACTGATGGCCTAGCAATCGAGACTGCTGTGCAGGCAGATAAACGGCACCCTGCACCATAGCGCGCGGCCTCCCAGCCAGAGCATCAGAACAGGACGGCGGGTCGAGTTGATAAACACCACTGATCACCAGACAGGCTCTCAGCAATGCCTGTGGACAGCGACTTCTTGAAGTGGTCAGCTTCCAGGCCTCATTTGTTCCAGATGGCAAAATCTGAACCATACTGGTAGAAAAGGATTGTGTGCCCCTTACTAAAAAAATTGACCATAATTCCTTTAGGTTTTACAAGATATATATTATAAAGGAGTCCACACTGATCTCACTTACAAAGTAGACATTTCTGCAAGAAATACATAAACCGGATCATATTTTTAAAACTCAATGTCTCTTGAGTTTCAACTTTGCTGCCTTAGTCTTTCAATGCAAAGTATTTTCTTTTTCTTTTTTAGTGTTTTTTAATGTTTATTCATTTCTGAGAGAGAAAGAGACAGAGAGAGAGAGCAAAAGAGGGAGGGACAGAGAGAGAGGGAGACACAGAATCTGAAGCAGGCTCCAGGCTCTGAGCTGTCAGCACAGGGCTCAAACTCATGGACCTCCAGATCATGACCTGGATCACCAACTGAGCCACCCAGGTGCCCCAATGTAAAGTATTTTCTCAGGACTTTGTGAACCCTTTGGTATGACTGTGTTTGGAAAACTGGAGAAAAGAAAAGACAGTCCTATTAAAGGGCCACAACCACAGAATTCATTTCATATTAAAACGTTACGATGTTTAAGTAAAGACTTGTTACAGGAGGAAGTAAAATATGTTTAATTTTTTACTGTTCTCCAAAAATAGCAAGTGATTTTGGTTGTGAGATAGCCTCTCTGAAATGCCTATAATAATTTTTACTAGCATTGCTTGCTTTTTGCTTCAGTGTATCTATTTCCTCATATATTACATTATTAATATTAAATTGCCAAACACATTTTACATGAATTTTTCAACCTATGTCTTAAATATTTGGGCAAAATCATATAACATCTGTCCCAACTATTCTATACAATAGAAATTATAGAAAAAGCACTCAGAGTTGAAATAAAGGCAGCATAAGCTTAAATTATAATCACAATGTGAATTGTGATTAATTCCATTTGGAATATAATGTGATAGGTGTGAAAATTATGAAGTATAAAATCTTTCACCTGAAAACATTCTCTTGAATTTATAAAATAGTCAAATTAAGAATTCATCTAACTATGTATTTCTTTTCTTCATTATGCTTTTCTGAATTGTCCAACTTTTATAAAACATAAATACTTTACTTCTTAATTTTTAAAAATTAACAAAAATATCAAACAAATAAATACTTTGTAAAATACTTTGTAATGTCCCTCTGCCTTTGAAACCTTCAGCAAAGAAAAATCCAAATTCACATTTAAAGAGACCACTAGACTTCCATTTCTGACCATACAGTAGACTGGGTTATATATATATATATATATATATATATATTTCCATGTATGATACATTTACTAATAATAGAAACCTATCTCTCACTTTCATCATCTTAAAAACTTGGTAGTAAACTTTAAGCCACATCCCCCCATCTTTAATTGCACAAAGTTGCACCAACCTTTCTTTGCTGTGGTTTCTTATTCTAAATAACAGGCTCTCTTGAACCTTCCCTGATCCTACTCTGTGAACAGGTTGCCTTGATCACTATTACTACCACATAATAGAATCCACATTAAACCTGAATTGACAGGTGGCTTGCCTCAGTTTCATGTGTATTTACATTTATTCCATCAACATGAGATTTCCAAAGAAAATAAAATTAGAATTCACCCCAAACTCGAAATTGCCTTTCCGTTTCCTATTATTTAAATAACTTGAAAAGCACTATTCAGCAAGGAATTTTGCTTACAACGAAATGGTAGAAAACACAGAAACAAACAGCTAGCTATTTATTTCAGTCTTCAGCTTGCTTTCGTTTTTAACTCTTCCAGAGGGAGCCCTTTCCAACTCTCACTCAAAAAAGTAAGCAGCAAAAATAGACATCTCATCTCTGTTTTAAATGAACAAATAAATAGCTTTGTTTCCTTTCTTATCATCAATTATTTCTTTTAAGTTCATCAATGGTCTGACTTTTGTACTTTGTACACGTATCAAGATCGCAAAGGGACTCTTTCTGATGCAGACTGCCATCACTCGTCACTGTCATCCATGCAAGATCCTATGCAAGTAGTTGGCATCCAGAACAGCTTTCCCTATCTTTCCACTTCATCAAATCCCCATCATTTTCTAATCACACATGAGAGCATCTTTTTTCCATCTCAACTATTAAATTTTCTTTTCTTCTGTTCATATTTAATTCCAATATTATTTTAACTCTGAAATGTTGGCAGTTGTAGCATGCATATAAAAAGCTATGTAAATGAAGCATTATTGTGCAGATAATGCATGTGAATAACCGTGCAGAGGCTGTGCAGCCAAACCAGAGATGCGTGTAAGGGCACCCCATCCAAAAAGGACTGGGAGTATCCATTCTGCCTAACTTCTGACTGATGTCTCTGCTCTGCAAGTTGCCTTTACCTGTGTAGATGAACATTGTTAAATGACAAACAGAGAGTTATTTTGATGATACACACAAATATTCAGAAAGGAAGTGCTTGCAATACACGGTTGCCCAAACTGAAGAACTCCTCTCTGTGAATAAAAGTACTTAGCAGTCCTATCAACTGCTTTGTTCTTATGCTAAATCATTTCTGCTACTTGCTAATGGGTCAGTTAAAATCACTTTCATTTCTACCTAGCCAGCAAATTCTAGTTCCTCTCTGCAAATGAGACATTGGCTATTTGACCTCATAAGAAGAGTATCATGAGAGTTTGGGGGCAGATGATTTTCTAATGTTAATGATAGGAGACCTAGATTTCTAATTGATCTCAAGCTTTATTTAGTGAAAATACATATTTGTATAGGAATATAAGGACTTATCAAATGCTGAATTAAATATTTAAACATAAATCTGTGTTTGCTGTCTCAAAGTGTTGGAAATTCTTTTCCCTTTACTTACATGGGTGCCATAAATTTTACTTTGAAGTGTACAGGTACTCTCTTTTTCCTACAAATGAGGTCATTATTGATTGGCCTAGGAAATGGACTCCAGAATGTTCATTTAAACTCCATTCCCTTAGGAAATTATAACATTTTCATAATAATAATAAAAATAAAAATACTTTTAATACAGACTTGTATGTTTCCTCTCCTCTGTTCTTTTCTGAAAGTGTCTTAAGCATAGCTTAGCTTTAAAAAAAATTAAGAAGACTTGAGTCAAAATAATCAATTTTGAAGTAGTAATATAAATTTCCTTGGCAGAGTTGTTGAATAGAGTATTTACTGACTGTGAATGTAAGTTACTAAGAAAAATTAGTGATATTAGCAAATGGTTGTACTATGCAAATCCCTATGATAGGACAATGGCTCATCATTCACAGGACAGTCATGAAAAACATTTTTGAACAGTCTGAAATGATATGCATTGTTTCTTTTTTTATATATTAAATATAATTTACTGTCAAATTGGTTTCCCAGTGCTCATCCCAACAGGTGCCCTCCTCAATGCCCATCACCCACGTTCCCCTCTCCCTCAACCCCTCCCCATCAACCCTCAGTTTGTTCTCAGCATTCAAGAGTCTCTTATGGTTTGCCTCCCTCCCTCTCTGTAACTTTTCCCCCCCTTCTACTCCCCCATGGTCCTCCATTAAGTTTCTCAGGATCCACATATGAGTGAAATCATATGGTATCTGTCTTTCTCTGCCTGACTTATTTCACTTAGCATAATACCCTCCAGTTCCATCCATGTTGCTGCAAATGGCCAGATTTCATTCTTTCTCATTGCCACGTAGTATTCCATTGTAGATATAAACCACATCTTCTTTATCCATTCATCAGTTGGTGGACATTTAGGCTCTTTCCATAATTTGGCTATTGTTGAGAGTGCTGCTATAAACATTGGGGTACAAGTGCCCCTATGCATCAGTATTCCTGTATCCCTTGGGTAAATTCCTAGCAGTGCTATTTCTGGGTCATAGGGTAGGTCTATTTTTAATTTTTTGAGGAGCCTTCACAATGTTTTCCACAGCAGCTGCACCAGTTTGCATTCCCACCAGCAGTTGATTTGCATTGTTTCTTACCTTAGGATCTTGACTTTGAAAAATCTCAATTGACTTAAAAATGTATTCAACCTCCTTACTACTATCCTTAGTTTAAATTTAAAGAAAAAGATCTAAGACATTAGGAACTGTAAGACATTCTTCTTTCCTCTTCCCATTTCACCAACTGCATGCTGAAGGTGACTCAGTAAACTTCCCTGAGGCCCTCACACTTGGGCTCTTTATGTTTGAGAACCTGAGTTATGGGAAAACTTTGGTCTAATGGAAATCATTTGGCTTACTATTATCTTACATTAATTTACATGGCCCCATCAGTGTACCTGCTCATGGCAAGTCTCTTTTTGTGCTAAGTTACCAGTATCTACAAGATAGACAGTTTTTATTATTCTTATCCTTCTCCTTGCCCCCTCTTCCAAAATTACTCTCATTCACTCCTGGAATTTCCAATGTTTGTTGTAAAATCCTCCATGAAAGCATTTTTTTAAGAATGTAAACATTTCCTGGTGAACATTTAAAGATATTCTCTTTAAATCACTTCTAAAATGCCCATCATGGGGTGCCTGGCTGGCTTAGCCAATTAAGCATCTGACTTTGGCTCAGGTCATTATCTCACAGTTCATGGGTTCAAGCCCAGGGTCGGGCTCTGTGCTGACAGCTCAGAGCCTGGAGCCTACTTCAGATTCTGTGTCTCCATTTCTCTGTCCCACCCCAGCTCATGTTCTGTCTCTGTCTCTCTCAAAGATAAATAAACATTAAAAATAATAAGATTAAAATAAAATAAAATAAAATAAAATAAAATAAAATAAAATGCCTGCCATGCCATGATTGGCCACAGTCAAACTGTTCCTGGCACTATGGTCAGAGCTTGGTGTCAGAACAAAATTGACCATGCTACTTCTCAGACTAGGCTTTTTCAATGACCCCCCTCTACACTTAGGATAGAGCAGCAAGCTTGTTACTATAAAATGTAGGGCTGTTCAAAACGTGACCTTCTACTCAAAGGTTACTAACTATTGGCAACCTTAACTGATACTTCCCACAAGCTTTAGTACTCTTCCTGCCCACAGCAATGTATACATACTTCTGTTGTGCTACTCATAATTTTGATTGCAATATTCAACAAGTTGTTCTCTCACATCTTACTGTTATCTCTAGTAAGTTATTCATCTATATTGCTTCAGCAGCTAGAACAGTGCATGGCACAGAGTAGCCATTCAGTTCCTGGTGGACAGAATCTGGCATGCCAACATCATTTGTCGACCACAAATTTTGCTGCCAAGTCACCGTCCTTTGTTCCTTTCTTCCTTCATCCAGCAAAACGTATAGAGTGAAAATTTATTAAGAATATTTATTTCTTATATAATTGATTGGTATTTAAACCCTTTGTACCACTTCTACATTCTTTCCCCCATAGCAGTCATTTTTAGTCTTTTATTGGTTACTTTTATAACGTTGAATAATATGTAAATGGCTTTACTTCTTGAGTCATCAGTAGGCCAATTTCCTGACTCCCTGCAGTGAAAAATAAGGATACCAGACCTCCTTTCTTTACCTGTAACTTTCCTTTCCTCCTTTCAACTTCCAAATTCAGCCATATGGGCTTTTCTTTTAATAAGAGTAATGGCATTTATGTTCTGTACTGTAAAGCATAATTATGTCCCTCAGCATAATTTTTGTATATACAAAAATCAATGGCTCTATTGTTATGACTATGTAAATATTATACACTATATAACCAATAATGTACTACAATTGCATTTCCTTTTTTGCACAGATTTATCATTTGCTTTGTTTTTCTGGGTTTTTTTTTTTTTTTTTTTTTTTGCTTTGTTTCTGGAGTTTCTATGTGAAATTTTTTTCTTATATTGGCTGTCCTTATTGCTTCCTTAAATTGTTCCATATTTTCAAGGATAACATTGAACAGAGATAAAGGTGAATATCTGGGATTCTCTTTTTTTCCTAGAAACCTCTCTCCAGTCCCATACCCATCTGAACTCATCACTCTCCAGAGCTACTGCACCACTAAATCTTGAGTCAACCTTCAACATGCTTCTAGATTCTACATCTTCCACTTTCCTGGTTTAAATGCCTGGAATCTATCTTCCAGGAACTTCTAAAGAAAAGGAGATAAATCTGTGTGCCTTTCAGACATAAAAATATGTCTCCCCTAGCTTCAAGTTTCATGGAGAGATTAGCTAGGTATGTAATTCTAGATTGAATCATTATTTCTCAAACCTTCAAATGCATTGTTGTATTAATTTCTTGCATCCAATTATGCAGATGTGCAATTGATGCTAATCTGTTGTTTGTTGTTTTATAACTGAACTGTTTCTTTTCGAGAAGCTTTTTAAGTCATTACATTACCCTTGGTGTTGTGACAACCTCACCATTATGGGTCTATGCTTTTCCTCCCCCACACAATGTTATGTTAGGTATTGATGCTTCTGTTTACATCTTTTTCTCTTTCTTAAATTGGTTCCATGCCCAGTGCAGAGCCCAATGTGATGCTCAAACCCATCACTCCCAGATCAAGACCTGAGCCAGGATCAAGAATCAGACATCCAACCAACAGAGCCACCCAGGTGCCCCTTTTACTATATCTTTGATGGTGCTATTTATTAGACATCGGCCTACCTGCATGGATTTTGTAAATATATTATCTCTTATCTAATATCTTTGCCCTTTTAATCTACTTCTCACATGGTTTTCTTGTTTTTTTGACTTTGTCGAAGCTTGTGTTAAAATTCTGATTTCTGCAATCACATTACATTTCCAAGATCTCTTCATGTAGAGCCACCAGTTGACTAAATAATAACGAATCAAAAAATGAATCTAGATAAATGTTAGCATTGGAGTGTAATAAAACATTACAATGTTTTATATAGCATAAGACAACTTCTCAAATTTCAAGTAAAGTGTAAGTAGAATGGTCACCGACCATACTGATTACTTTTAGTTTGCTATCACTAAGCATCGGTGGACTGGTGAAGTAAAAATAAGCTCAGAATAGTTTATCTTTATAATCTAAATTTAATCAAGAAAATACATTGTGAATATGTTTCTACTGTCATATTTATTTTCTTCATCTAAAACATGATAACTAACTATTACCTAACCCATTAGTTATGGAAAAATCAATTTATATATTTATGAGGAATTAAACATTAAAAAAAATTGTCTTAATCTTTACATCACTTGAATTATATTATCATACAGTTATCAGGCTTATAAAACTTTACAGATCTCATATTCACTAATCCACTGACACTGTTTGGATATTGAACTAGTATTAAGTTTAAAAAGGTTTTAACATTCTAGCAACTTTGGAGCTAAAATTTCCGTGATGTTTCATTAGGTAGTTAGGTATATCCAATTTATACTCTACAAGAAGAAATCCATTGAAATCTACCTTTATTTCATTGTTTATTTTTTACATGCTTATAAACTTGTCCTTTCCAAAGATTCAAAGAATGCAAAATCGGAGAAACAAAAGGAAATTGATTATATTATGATTCGAGCCAGGTGCCCAAAAGTAGACACTGATTTTTTTTTAATTCTATTCAGTGCAAAAAGAGATAACACGATCCCTATTTACAGTAGTTCATCTTGGCCTTTAATCATTTGTTTATCCACAAGACTATTGATTGCCACTTCAGCAAAGAGAACCGCAGTGACACAGGGGTAAGAAGAGAAGCAGTGTAATTCGGTGCTGTTGGCTGTTGCACGCGATGAAACTATAATTCACAAAGTGATAGATAACAGAAGGTAATTTTATGGTTACTAAGAATGAGTTTGCATTTGTTTGTGTAGTTACTATATAAATTTATAGATGCATTTTGTTTGTATCGCATTTTAAATTTTAGTGGCTGAGCAGGAAGAGGATTGAAGTAGTACAAGGAGTATGTTCATGAACTCCTTTAGCAGCCACTTGTAAAGGTGGACTGTAATTCAACATGAAATAGGTTCAGAATGTTCCCACAAACTCATTATAAATCAAGCTGCTTCGAAGGTATGGTGTTATTAAGTTTGTTTTTTGATTTTCTCTTGCCCTTCCTCCATCATCTTATCTAGAAAAAGAGTTTAAAGGCAGGAAAAGTAATTCAGCAAGGACCTACTTTTAGTGGCTGAAATAAAAAGAGTCTTGCTAGATACATTTCACTAAGCCATAAATGCAGTTCCAAGAGTCAGGGATTTTTTTTTCCCATATCATTGACTGACTTTGTCATCTGCTATCTAGCCAAAGTTTGATAATGAAGCAGTTAATTTATGCACGCAAAATTAGACGTGTATTTTGGACGCTGTAGATTGTTGGCACAGGAGTCCAACTATAGTGATGAACCTCAGCTGATTCCAATAATGATGCTGCCGGTTGCCTTTTGTGCATTAAGCCCAGTTAAAATATGTCAGGAGTTATAGAGGTTTACTTTTTGTCCTTGTATATAGATGCTGGAAAATCATTTAATATAGATCATTATGGTTTATATGTGGAAGCTTCGTGTCTTATAATAAAAAGTAGAATTGAAGCTGGTAAGAGCAATCTCAAATCTACATTTAGAAAATTATACAAACATCACACCGTAGGTCCTCTCAAGACCGAATTGCTTGAGGACAGGAATTATGTTTCACGCATTATAATGGTTGGCACCCAGTTGATTTTCAATGTATGTATATTGAACAGGACTGGACTAGACTTTGGAAAACCTGTTTCATGTAATGAATGGTTTTCCCTAATGCTTCTTAAATTCTCAGTACACATTCTTACCTACTGAACAAGCTATTTCCTCATTCTGAGGTGTCCTCCACATTAGTCATCATGGAAATTGGTTCCCCCTGCATCTTCCAATCTCTATCCTAGAACTTGGCATGAAATAGGCATTACATACTTGTTTACTAAACAAAGAAGAATAAATATGAAACATTTGGTAGCCATAAAGTATAAGAAGTCTAAAAAGTTAGAGTAGTGGAGAATTACACACTGTAAAAGCTGTCTTCATTTGAAGCATGAAATCCTAATTATTGCTCATTCAGCTAATTACTTAAACATTCTTTAAAAGTTGACTTAAAAGATTTCCAGCTTCAGCAATCCCTATGCAAAGCCAAATGAGCAAATGACTACATAAAGATCTGAAGAATAAAACTGTTGCATAGATGCTAAATATTATTAGGAATAGCTTTTATGTTTAATGAAATTAAACAAATCAAATATATATTTATTGAGTGAATATTATAGCTTTAGCCCGAGCTGCATCCTTAGGACATTTTTTAAAAATGTGGCATTCCCTGCTTCTAGAAACTTTGAACACAGCTATAAGGAAACAATCTAATGAAGCAATTACAGATCAATGACAGATTAAACCATGACATACCAAATGGGACTAATCACTCTTCTCTAAATGCAATCAACATTTTCCTACCTCCCTACACTTGAACACAATATTCCCTGTACCTGGATTGCCTTGCACCCATTTCTGCACATCCCAAAGTCTAGTCTTCCTCCTCAGTTCATGCCACCTTATTCTAAAGCCATTCTTAGTCACACCACTAAGAATCACTGTGTCCTTTCTTCACAACATCACTACTCTTTGACCTATAGCCCACAGTTAGCATAGTCTCCTTTACATAACAAATTTTCACATTGACTCTTCATACCTAGACTGAAAGCCCCCTAAGGATCGGAACTTACGTATGTGAAAATGCCAAGCAGTGTCTGGCACCTAAAAAATACTCAATAATAATTTCTGTCCTCCTCCTTTTCTTCTTTCCTTCTTTTGCTTTAGTAGGTATTTTTAAATAATCGCTATTGAGTGGCGTAATAAGTTGAACTCATACCTGGTGTGATAGAAGTATGGAAATTAATATGGAGTAGAAAGATGGGAGTTGCAGTGATCAAAGATTATTTCATAGAGAAAGTCCAACTTCAGCTGTAATTTAAGGAAGAATAGAGGCTATACAGAGTGACTTGAAGAATAATAAACAAGATCTGCAAAAGTATGAATGCCAGAGGTTACTTGTGTAGGGAACTGGAAGGCCAGCACTATTTAATGTCACATTTGGGAAAGTTGCTGGAAATATGGCTGGAGATGGGGTAAGGTAGATGTCAGAGGAGCCTGATAGTTGGGCACAGTGCTTTGAACAGTAAGGTAACAGAAAGATACTGTAATCTCATGATCAGAGGAGAGAAAGAAAGAAATTAGAATTTTCAGGAAGCCTAATCTAGCAACAGAGTGTGCCACAGAATAACCAAAAGAAAAAAAAGGATAGATTGGATAAGACCAGCTAAAAAGGAGCTATAGTAATTAAGAATGAAATAGTGAGTTTCTAAATGAGGGTTACAGCCATATAGATGGAGAATTTAGAGATCAGTCTGAAACAGATGAGATAAATGGAATATGAGATCAGCATATCAGATAAGGACTTGGTAACTTTTTATATAGAGAGCAGTGATTTCCTCTCTTTCAAATTTATTACCATGTAAACATTTTTACAGGACTGACACAGTTTTTGTGGAATCTTGTTTTGCCAAGTAAGAACATTAAAATAACAAGGCAACACCTACCATTGCCATGTTTTCATGAAAAAGAAGATATTTTAACAGTAAAAGGCAGCGAGGATTTTCCTGTATTCTCTGCTACAGGTGTTTGCTCGCGATTTTCATTGCCCTGGAGTGACCCCCATACTCTTTGAAACTCCACTTATCCTTCAGGACCACCTCCAGAATCACTTCTCCATGAAATATCTCATGATAAGCATGTAGAGACAGTGGAATGTGGTTACTTGCCCTATTGTGCATATCACATTCTTTCTCATATTAAATGTATTTATTTGCATGATTGCTTCTTTTATTACAATGTAAGTTCTTTAAAGACATTCACCTTAAATTATTCCTCATTGAGTAGTTGGCACAAAATGGGTGCTCAATACTTGAAAAGGATAAAAAGTGATGGAAGGGCTTCTAATCTCAGAGCAGAAAGCAGATAGCGGTAGTGAGAGAAATGGGAAAAGGAGCTGGTTTGGGAGAAGGTGACAGGGGTCCATTCTTGATTTGTTCGATTTTAAGATATGGATTAATAACTGGGATAGTAACAGGAAATATTAGTAATTTGAAGTATGAGGGAAATTCTAGAAACTGTGCTCAATTATGTTGTTATCTACATAGAAAGAATCTTTGAAATAGATAATACCTTGCTGGAGTAGGACTGAACAGAGAAGAAAATAAAATATGATGAGAATTTTTGAGACTACCTGTCGCCAGTGGGGGAAAAATGAAGAGAAACTGATGGAAGATACGGAAAAGAGGAAGGGAGAGGGAGACCAATAAAAGGCATTGTCCTAGAAGCCATTGAAGGACTGGCTTCAAAGACTGGAGGTCAGTACTCAAACGCTGAAGAGAGTTACCCTTCATGATTTCTACAAGCAACCCTGATGAACAAAATAAATAGTACTAAAACTGACTGCAAAGTCTGACTTACAGCCCCCATTAAGTTATGGCCTTGAGAGAAAAAATCAAGTAAGAATACATCACCTGTTGGGATGTTACAAAAAAGAAACAGCTTCACAACAGCTACAAATTGTAGAGTAGATGCTTTGCAACACTATGTCAATGAAAATAGTTCATCAAGAAAGAAAGGTTATATATAATTCTGGTTCAATGTATACTAATTTATTTTTCATTCCATTTTTAATGAATTCACATTAGAGAGGTTCTTTTGAAGTCGTAATGTGTTATTTTTAATAATTTATTTCTGAACTTTAAAAATTAATAATATTTGCACAGGGCCATTTTATAATCACAATATGGTACTTCAAGGTGTGAATTATGGTACAATAACTCATAACTTGTGCATTTCAACAAGCACTCATCCTATGGCCTCATTCTTAGCAAAGCAAAAGGTATGAATTATTATGCAATAACTCATGCTTTGTCACATATTATTACTTAATTATGGAGGAAGAGGAGAATTTCAACTAATTTCAGTCTTAAAAAAATCTAACATTTTATCCTTAAGAAAATCTCAGATGCTTATTTGACACAATTGAATCACTTTACCTCTTTTTCCATTCAGACCACTCTGTATTAACTTTTTATAGCACCTTGCCCTACTTCTGGCAAATCTCGGGAAATCTGTAATAGAGAAATTGAAGATCCCTACATAGTTCTTTAGCCTATCTTTAATAGAATCGTTCATTTAGATCCAAAAAGAAACTATATTACTTCAATACTTTTTCAATGTATTACAAAGAAAACAAGCAGGAAATAAGGGAGAGGAGGAGAGGGGAGGGAAGGGGAGGGAAAGGAAGGAAGGAAGGAAGGAAGGAAGGAAGGAAGGAAGGAAGGAAAATCAGGTTAAAGTATGAATATCTATTAACTATGATGATTTTCTGATAGAATTTTTAAACAATTGAAAATGCCTTCAAGATAGTACAGAATATACTTGTCTATAATCATTAGAAAAGATCATATATATTTTCCAGAAAAGGATATAAATATTCTTTCAGGACCGTATCTCAAATAGTCATTGGATGATAGTGAAAGTTTCCCTTGAAATCCAAAGCAATGAAATTATTTATTTAATGCTTTCTCTGGTGTTAAAGGATTTTTTTTCTGCCCTTAAGAAGTTTACAGTGTAGAAAGGGAAATGAAAACAGAAGACTAGATATATTACAAAAGACAAATAGCAGTCAATAAAATAGCCTAGATACCAAACAAATACTGTAAAGTAGAAGGGCTCTAATCTTTCAGATACGTCATTAAAGAATGATGTATTAAAAACTTGTACAGTTTGTGTATTAGAAAAATGAATAAAAACTCAGAGAGAAAAAGATCATGTGCCTGTAGAAAAAACCACCATTGCTACTGACCAGCTAATGCTGATTGATCGATCAGTCTATCTCTATTACCACCAATCAAATCAGTCAACGAATTAATGTTGGAACTTTGCTACATAAACTTTTTCAGAAGCTAGTCTTTTCTCCTACGTTACCTATGATCTCCCTCTTATTTGCTCTTTTTATGGTATTTTTTTTTACCTTAAAATTAAAAGTGTGAATATCAGTGACCTAAGCCTGGAGATCTCATACATTTAAACTTTACGGAACCTTCTCAATCAATATAAAGAATTTTGGTGACACCACTAAGAAAACAGCAGGATAACACAGGGAGCAAAGCCATGCTTCAGAGCCGCTGACTTGCTTGACTTACCTTGAGCTTTTATGCTAAACCATTAACACCTTCTAACAAATCTTTCTCTCCTAAGGGATACATTGGCCTCTCATACTTCAGTTTAATGTTCCAGTGATGGCTATATAATCTGCCAGTATACCTCCAAAGTAGCAAAACAAGGTGAGTGTTTTCAATTACTTTTTAAGATCTCTGATGATATAGCAGCACTGTTGGGTATCAGCCCTTGGTCTCTTTCAAGCTGGTTTAAACTCAGTTCATCCTGTTGTCCTGATTTGTGTATATATATAATGTCATGTGCATATGGTCGTGAATTGCCAGGACCCAGGAGGAACCAGGATACATGTTTTTATATCATTTGTGACATAGCCAGTGATTATATCAATGGACTTAATAGAGTTCATTGTTAATGTAATACTTATTAAAATAGGACTTTGATATTAACCACTCAAGTAATGCTTTATGTAGGTTTTGTTTTAGTTAGGTTATGTGACACAAAATAAATTTTGTATGTTTTTTGGTAACACATATACCCAAGATAAAGCAGTATACTCCCGTAGTCACAGATGTCTTCCTTACATGATAAAGTTATTTTATCTAGAATATTCATAAATCTTTTGAATTTTTATTTAGACAAAAAATTGATATACTTAAGATAATCATGGTGATCACTACTTTGCTTAAGGTCCCACTCTTTCTGTGTTCATGAATGCTTTAAAAAAAAGCTTTCTTAAAGAATAAATTATTCATTTAATGAGAACAATAAAAATAAGATGTTTTTCTTCATAGAATGAGATAAATTCCTAATTAGTTTTCTGATTTGCTGAGGTCTGGATCTCATTTAATATTTCCTGGTTCTGAATGCAATATAGTTTTATATACTCTAGTTAAAGAGCTATGACAAGGAGTTAAATGCCACAGCAACAAACAATTAAGAAAATTAATCTTTTTAAAGGAAAATAAGGGCAGAGCAGTGAGAGTTCACCTCAGAATGGCAAACATTGGATGAGGAAAGCAGATTACTAAAATCGTATTAAAGTATAATCAGACAGTGTATAACAACGTTTATTGTTGCCATGTGTTTCTACCCCATTCGTTTAGCAAGATGTATCACAGATGTCCCTACTAAGTCCTCTTCAATACACATACAAGATTGAACTCATGGACCCACACTCCCTGTGAGAACTTTCCCTGTCACATATGTTAGAGAAAAGAGCTTATTCGTAACGCACAACAAAGTTACTCCTGCAGGCGTGGGGAAGGACCACTGGCATAGACCCCAAAGCTGCTTCATCTCATCGTCTCCTGTTCCCATCTGAGACAAATCCTTGTCTCCAACCACCTTGAAAATGAATTGGTGAACTCTCTGGTTGGTACAATTTATCTGAGGAACAAGCTAGCTAGCTGATCTGCAATATAAAAGGTAAGCTGGAAGAGCAAGCGATGTTTGGTGACTTTCCAAGTCTTTCTTGAACATGTAAAGAAAACAACCAAACTAAACAAACAAAAATGTAGCTCATGCTCTTTTCTCTAAGTTTGTCCAATTAGTTAGTTTGTATTATCCAGGTCTTTGTGGTTATTTTTCTGTGTTTATCACCTAACAGTTTGAATGCCTCTCACAGAAGGAAAAGATAATTCTTGCAAGCATTCTATCTTCTGTGCCTCTAAATAAATAAATAAATAAATAAATAAAACTGGTTAAAGAGTAAAACCCCAAATATGACTCAATTAGCAATCGCCAACACTTTTTGAAAATTTCTCCATAAAACGGGTTACTTCATAAGTGCACACGCCATTTATTTTTTTGAAAAGAGCTATGAAGTCAATTATTTTATAGTACAGTAGCCTATATTCCTATAATCTAGCTAAAACTTAGCAAGGTGGTTTGTTATATCCTTATAAATGTCTGCCCTTTTAACATGCTGTAAATGCATTCTAAAATTTGTGCTAGGTTCTGGTTGTTATGGGGAAGAATTAATGCATTCTATTAAATTTAACTTTTGCTGAAACACTCTTACATCAGCTAAAGCTTAGAGCTGTAACTGGAGACTAGCTTCCACAGCAATTAAGGAATAAAATACCTGGCTTTTATAATCCATCTTTTGTTCTGGGAAATGCCTATACTTAAATCAGTATGGTGTTAGACAAGGACTTGTGACCACTGAATATTTAACTTCATCAAAATCCATCCATACTCAGTACTTTGACAAGTCCGTTACTAGGTAGGTTATTATTTAAACAAGCGGGAGCCTTTCAGTTAAGCGTATACTGTAATTGGTCAAGGGATTAAACTATATGTTTGCTCAGAAACCTACTATACTCCACAACATACAGAATGAAATTCTTCAGCCTAACATGCTGGTCCAGTCCACCATCCCCTAAACCTATACCCCAGATTTAGCCACCTTCATCTCTTTCAAAAGCAGCGGTCTATTCCTATCATTCTACTCCTGGAATGCCCCCTTCTTATTTAAATTCTTCCAGTTCTACAGCTTATTGTAAATGCAGTGTAATCCAGGATATCCCCAACTAAAATTAGCCTTTGGATCTTCAGTATATAGCCCCTTTTCCAGTCTGCCTGCTTCTGGTCCAAGTTATATGAGTACTTACCTCTCCACTCATACCACATCTAAGATGTTAAAAATCTGTTCAATAGAAACACAATTTGAAATATGTTCTTAGGTTTTCTCTGTAGCTCAGTACCTTGGACATAGCAGGTGCCTGTTAAATATTTACAGACTTGAGATAGACAGTAGAGTGTACCTCCATTAGACTCAGGTTAAGAGGGACTGCTCCCCTCGGTAGCCCTCATGCTTTAGGGGTCCCTGCATATCACAAACACACATGCAAAACTAAATATTTTTAAAAAACACAAAGGTACTTTTATCATTAGGATCCATCACTTACCTTTGGCACAGCATGACTCCTAGTGTTAAACATCTGCGCTGTATCTAATAGAGCTCAGGCCCCACAGAAATACTTCTCTGTGTCTCTTTGCCCAGTGTCCTTAAAACAAGACAACTGTGTTATAGTGTCCTAAGCTTTGTAGGTTATGCAGTAACCAGAAGCACTTAGGTTACAAAGAAGACATATTAATTAAATTAAATTCTTCTTCTCAAAGAACATGAATACAATATTACATGGGGAGTATTGTTCCTCAGTAATGCCCATCAGCTTTTTTCTTGTTTCTAAAATATCAAATTGAGATTCAGCTTTGTTTAAATGCTTGTACTGATATTCATGAATAACTTGTATTCTTACTTTCAATAATCAATAATTTTAAATTGCTAGAAGAAAATAAGTGTTTATAAATAGAGTACATTTAATTTTTTAATTTTAACTTTTTGTAAGTATATTTTTATGAAAAGTAAAATTAAATTAAAAATTCAAATTTTATACTATTTAGTGATTGCAGTGGCAAAATTAAGAAAGGTTTTCTTTATGAATTTTTCTCGCTGTTGTATTTTATAATAAAATATTCATTTTATTATTTGAAAACATGTATACAAAAACACACATGTATAAAAATTACCCATAACTTAATCACTTGCATTATTTAAGATTTAAATGGAAACTGGCCAGTGTCTACTACGGCTAAGAATTTTGTGCATAGCCTTCTAATCTTTCCAGTGTATTTTCCTGACCTTATACAGACATATATTCATACCAGCACATATACATTTTTGAACAAAAATTTGACTTTTGAAATATACATTCATCTGCCAACACAATACCTTCAAATTTCCAAAAGCAAAATTTAAATGGAGATTATGAAAAGAAAAAGAGTTTTTTCTAATTGCTCTAACCTTCTCCAAGTCATCAAAACAGAATCCTTTGATGCTAAATTCATCTGGTTTCTTTTCTTGCCTTCCTAAATCTACTATAGTCTAGTTTTCTTTCTGGAATTGAACTCCCTTACTGCTACACTTCCATACACTACCTGTCCCAGATTACTCAAGTCCTTTTTTGGAAAGCAACTGATACACAGAAATTAACCCCTATTTTTGGAGCCCCATAAGTAGAAACCCTAAAACCATCTACGGAATAAAAAAATTAATTCCCCCCAGTGGCCACCAACAATGTCACCTAAAGTCAGTGGCTCCCATAAGAGAATCAGTAGACTTCTTAAAACTAGAAGATGGGTTTTCAGTTTTGAATGAAAAGGAATGACCATTCTGTAGTCTAAAACTCTGTCTTAAGTTCAGACAATGGTTGGACTTGTCCACAGTGCTCAACTGAGGGAAATGCGAGAAAAAAGCAAATGGCTGAGGTTCTCCTCAGGCCACGTGTCACTTTCACCATCAGAAGAGAAGACGGGAGGATTTCTGGACAGCTATTTCCAAACGGAAGATTTCACCCTGAACTCCCTCCTACATTTAATCAACTGCGTATGTTGTTTATTGCTTCAGTGCCGGGAACATTATCGCTTAATTAAATTGTTTCACTCTTTGTCATAAGTGCCACATCTCTTTAAAGCCATGCTTTATTTAGTTAAAGTTTGTTTTATCATTCACAAAAAGTATTATTACAGTTTAATGGGTGACTATTTCAGCTCAGGTTAAAATCAATAATATTTAGTTGGGCCCTAGGTGCTAAATTCTGAAACCCCATGTTTTGCACTTTGCAGCGGCCCTATATCTAAACATCACTGACTGTTCTTTCTCCTGTGTTCATCTATGATTTATGGCTGTTCTAGTAGGTGGGACGAGGCTTCAAGGCCTCCTGCAGTGTTTAAGCTTCCAATAATCAGAGGAGTTTTCGTTTCCTACTCTTTTTGAACTGAGACTGTCATTCTCAATTTTAGAAACCCATTTAAAAAATAGAATTTTTAAAAGTTCAGAGCTTAATCTGTTTTCTGAAATGGTTAATATCTGACTTTTAGGGGGAAAAAATGTACTCCTGTAAAACAGGCCCTCAAATTTCACATAAAATAAAGTCAACTTAGGTCCTTGAATAAAGATTTTTAGCTCTTTCTTAATTCGTCTTTACTCCAAGATAATCTGATGAGAGATGAAGTCTTCAAATGCCTTTAAGCGGTTTCAAACATTAAAATTTTTTTAGCAGCAAACTTCTCATTCATGAAACTATAACTCACGCTTTAAGGAATGGTGTTTCTATTTTCCTATTTAATTTACATAATGAAAATAGTTATAAATAACATTATCACAGTACTTAATATCAAAGCCTAAATGATTACTAATTGCTTAAACACGGTAAAAGTTTGTCATTCACTCACTATAAAAATTATTTTTCATTATGTTGGGCATGTTGGAAACAAATAGCAAAATTTCACCAAAAGATACCCCACAAAAATGAGACGTATGTTTTTAAAGAAAATAAATTTGCAATCTAAATTACTGCTAACTTAACAACAACAACAACAAAAATCACCCAAGGACTAATTTGAATTACTAAGGTGTATTTTGCCAGAAATCATCTTTAGAAGGGGAAGCACAAATATTCAGTTTCTGTAGCTGTATTACAATGTCAGCATCCCTTTCTATCAACCTATCTTTAAAAAAAAATTAATTGCTTTTTAATTATATTAGGATTTGTTTATTTGTTGAAACACTGATAAGAGTGAAATTCGAGAAGTCCTTAGTGATTCCTCTTAAGTGCTTTATATTTTTAAGTCATTCTGTCCATTCAAGTTCAATGTGAAAAGAAGTAAATGAAAACACTACGAACATACTACTTAATACTGAGAATGTGAAGTATGTGCTTTAAACCTATACTTTAACCTGTTCTGAAATTTAAAAAATTAGAGAACAAAGGGTTTACTTTTAACAACTCTGTAGGTCATGTGATGATTGTATGTACTTTGAATCTTTCATTCTTTTAACTAACAGACTTAACAACCAAAAGAATAACTTACGTAATTATTTTCATTTATCTAAATGCTACTCGGCCGTGCGAGTTGTGTAGGAAATTCCTAAAAAGAATTCAAACAGATAGTCCAACTTGCCTTAAAATTAAAGTCCTGTGTGAAAAAATCTGAGGGTGTATACGGAGAATCTGGCCTCCTTGCAACACAGTCTCAGAAGAATAGAGACCAAGTTCCTGAAATATTGAACCCAATACTGAAATACTTGGCTACACCATTTTAATTGTCATTAGTAAGGATTTACATCTAAAAAATCAGAAACACTTTAAGATTATTGACTTATGCCAAGGGCTGTTCAAAAGTCTCCCTTCCCTTTATTTTCAAACTTCTATTTGTAGGGAAAGGAAATAACCTTTACTGTATAGTAGGTATAAAAGGAACCAGATGATTCATCTCTGTGAATCTGCTTGTTGAATTTGATGGATCATTCTTAAAAGCGACGTTGCTAATCTTCAGGTTTTCTTTTTTAGGTTATTCACAGATCAGTAGGTTTTCCAGCTAATACAGGTCTGATGCTCTTCTGTCTTCACACATGGTATTCATCATATCTTGACAAGAAAAGACCTTCAGTCTACAAATAACCTTCACTGAAGTAAGACATGTAAGTGGGTTTCTTTATGAAAGATAGATTTTATGGCTGAATAAAAAACAACTGTAGTTAAAAAGTGTCATTGCATGGCCTTATTTGAAGATTTTTCCTTCAAGGAACTTTAATGTTTGTTATTGAAACTACTAATAGAGCAAAAAAAAAAAAAAAAAAAAAAAAAGAAAGAAAGAAAAAGAAGAAGAAGAAAAGAAAAAAGAAAAAGAAAGAAAGTATTAAATTACTTTATCATTAACCACAAACGCAACAGGAAGGGTTGATCAGCTCTGTATTTTATCATTCTGAAGCGTTCAGCCTTTAAAATATTTAAGCATCCACATTAGTTCTTGTCAAACTAGCACAAAGCAGTGCATAATATGACCCACATGTAAGAGCAGAACAAGATAAGAGGTTACAGTCAGGGTGAAATTTCCACAATGGGATCGCCCTGCACTATAGATCATAGTTTGGCTTCTTGTTTCCAGACAATTACTAAATGAGGTTGAGTGTTTTCTTTATGTTTTCACTTGGTCATGCTAAGAGGGAGAATCCAGTTTAGTTGATATTGAACTTCCAAGGATGAAACAATAAATTTGAGGCATCCTACACACCCTGTATTATTTCATATGGCCAATTAGAAAAACAAAGTTGATCAAATTTCATGGTGTCAGATAGCATGATAATCTGGGTTCTCATGGTACAAATGACAGCTTTAAAGAAAGTATTAAGAACTATTAAGGTGGGCAAGCACCAAAATGATTTCTCACTGAAACTACAGTGTCTGAAGAATCCCTTTGCATAGATCCTACTGTGCACTGATTGAAAGAATAGCTGAGACAATTCCTTAAGACACTCTTTAAATTCTGTTATTTTTCTTTAACTATATAAACAAAACCCTATATAAAACAAAACATATCAAAATATGATTGTCGGTAAAATTAGTATAGGGCATTTAAAAGCACAAAATTTTGACCCTACTATATGGAATGAGGGAAAGTAAGGAGGAAGAGGTTGCCAGGAAGGGGTTAGACAGTACTAAAAATAATAATCCTACCAAATCTTAAACCTCTATTTCCCACAGACATTTATTAGATATCCTGTCCTTGTCTAGCTTTTAATACAAACAATGGTCCTGGAAAAAAAAAATACCGTTAGTGATATATAAGGAAATTTCACAGCAATAGGGGTATATATCTAGTCAATCTACCCCAACTTTTAATCCAGCATTCATTCATTCAACAACCACTGAATTCCTGATATATATGAGTTGTTGGAGAAACAATGCTTAACCAGACAGATAAAGGCCCTACCTTCAAGAAGCTTATATTACAATGGAAGAAAAACCAATGAACAAAAATTATATATAAAACAATGACTGGCTTTTCATATGCAATACATAAAATAAACCAGATGCTGTAACGAAACAAATTAGTTAGGGCAGGCTTCTCTCAGGAGATGATATCTAAGCTAATACCTAGAAAGAGAAGGGGTTGGCTGATTATCTGAAAACTAGGAGAAAGGTGTTTCTTGCTAGAAAACAGTAAGTACCTGGAAAATTCTAGAAACAGAAATTTAGAAAAAGCCGGTACAACTGAGCATTAATGACTAAAACAGAGTGCACAAAATAAAATGGGAGAATCAGCCCCTGTCTGCTTAATAAATATTTGGGTGTCTATACCTGTCTTTAACATTGAACATGAATAATTTAACACAGTAACATCTCTCAGTTGTAGACCAGCCTGCAATAGAATTATTACAAATTTTTAGAAATTCTTATGGGAATACCATAAATGAAAACATCAATTGATAGACTTGTGGTAGTATGTTTTTAATTATGTAAGAGGACCTGAGAAAATAAAGAGCATTCAGAAAAATGGGTGAAATAATATATATGTAAACACTTGAATGCAAAACAGTATTACAGATATGATATTGATATTTTAAAGTATTTTGTGACAAGCATATATAAAGGGCATAATGATTTGGACCTCTTTCTAAAATAACTTCACCTGTCTTAACCCTCTGATTCTGCTTGCCAAAGCTTTATTTTTTTTATTTTTATTTTTTTTAATGTTTGTTTATTTTTGCGAGCAGAAAGAGCTCAAGCAGGGGAGGGGCAGAAAAAGAGGGAGACACAGAATCTGAAGCAGGATCCAAGCTCTGAGCTGTCAGCACAGAGCCCGATGCGGGACTCGAACTCACGAACAGTTGGATCATGACCTGAGCTGAAGTTGGATGCTTAACCGACTGAGCCACCCAGGCGCCCTGATCTCTTTCTATTTTGAAGGAAGGAGCTGGAATAGTACTTACCTTCCCCATACATTGTTGAAGACCAGCCTCAGCAGAGAAGAGGCCAGCCTAAGATCTACTTTGAAGTCCTAGAGACCGCCAAAAGCTCTGAGAAATTTCACCTCTAGTCTCTTTCTTCATTTGTTCATTCATTCGGAAGTTCTTTATTGAGCACCTACTATGTACCAAGCACTATCCTAGACATTTGATATTCATCAGTCAACAAAACAACAAAATGCACCTGCTTTCAGAAAGTGTCCTATCTATCCGCAAGAGACAAACATTAAAAATTAGCCATAATAAATGACTAAATTATATGGTACTTTAGAAATGATAAATGCCATGGAAGAAAGACAAAGCAGAGCAAGATAAGGGAGATCCAGGAGTGAAGCTTGGAACGGGTTACAAATTTAAGTAAAATGACGGACGTGAGACTCCTTGAACGGGGACTTGAAAGCAAAGATTTGGCTGGAAATTGGTGAGAAACATCTGAAGGGAAGCACACTCCAGGCCAGGCCCTGAGGAAGGTAGGCCTGGCGTTTCAGAAGAAGAGCAAAGGGCTCTAGTGACAGTGGCTGCATGAGCAGGGGAGAAGAGTAAGTTCGTCCTCTCTGGTGCCTGGTGCCCGTGAAGTGGAAGCCCAGCATTTGAATAAAGGAAAAAACCTGAAGCAGCAGCCTAGAAGAAAGGAATGGTGGTAGCAAGACTTAGTTTGAATTTGCCCTTTGACAGCAAACATGATGTTTTCCGTAGAATTCTGGTCACAAATCAATACAAACATGAACATACTCTAAAGATCATTTTATTCAAAAGTCATCATCATTATCACTCTTTAACGGTGATTCCATCACCACTACCCCAGTGATCCCCGACGTGTTCAGGCCTGGCTCAGTCTTTCCAAGACTGTGCATCTATCTGACAAACCAATACTGGTCATGAGACAACCAAGATTCTTTCCCTGATCAACCTCTAACCGGCTCCTTTTTTCCACCGAGTCCTCAACGTTCGGTCTTCGTTTGTCATCTCCGCATTGTCCGCTTTTAGCAAGAGTGCTGTGAAGACGGTTTACTCAGAATCTCTCACCCTCCAGATCCGGGCACTCTTGATACCAGTTCAGGTTCTTCATCCTCCACCGCCCCCAGGTGATGTCTGATTACACTGACCTGACTTCAGCAAGTATCCTGTCAGCGAGCCAGAATCCGTGCTTCCCCGCACATTTCCTCTGAGTCGTTTTCCATCCCCTGGCCCCCTCCCTGCTCCTTGGCTATAAGTTCCCACTCTTCCTTGTTGTGTTCAGATTCGAGCCCAATCTCTCTCCCACTATAAGACCCCGTTGCAGTGGTTGCTACCCCTATCACGATGCTCTTCCCTTCAATAAAAGCTGCCTTGCCACTCTTTACCAAGCATCTTCAATAACTGTCTCTCTACCACCAGCCGGAATGATAGGGACACCCAAGAAGCTGACCAAATGCTGGAACAAAATATGCATGGTAATCCTTTGAAAAAATGTGGTAAATCCATGAGGAAATACAAGGTTGTTAAAAAAAAAAAAGTGCATTCAGGCACATCAACTGTCAAAATGGCACAAATGATTAAAGAGAAACCATGCAAATAAAATCCAACGTGTAAAACAATCTGTCTCGTCTATCAATGGGCAACACTCTGTTTTGATTTCCTTAATTAAATTCACCCATTACAGTCAAATTTGGGAGGAAAAAGTGTTACTGTGTTTCAATATTTTTAAACAAAGAGGAAATCTTTTCACAAACGGTCGACTTGAAATACTCCAAAAGACAGTAGATCGTTCCATGAAGCAAAGTGCTTTTCTCAACAAACCAACAATATGTGTTTATTGCACTGGAGCCCAGGACCACCACATACGATTACAGTAAAAGCTCTGCATTATTTCCATCTGGCAATGAGAACACAAGATGTTGTATAAACTACCAGAAGAGCTCTATTTCATTGTAATTAAAATTTAGTGTTACACTTAAGCAATAAGGCAACTCCAGGAGATGTGATTATCATGAGATAATGACCTTGGGGTGTTGCAAGGCATACAAGGAACCAAATGCCTCCAATCCTCTAGGGGGCAAGATTATTTCTACATAACAATCTCCACCTCCTCTTCCTTACCCTCCCCTGCCCCTGAAGCTGTATGATCGGTGAAAGAGGAAAGCTAGGGATTAAGAGCACCAGTATGATTTCTGCAAGAAGAGGGCATTGGGGGACTGGGATATGACAAAGTTAGCATTGTAGAGTGCTGAAGCAGCAGTTTCAAACGAGTTGTGTTGTTTGTGCAATAATTATGCAATGGCTTTAGAATTCTCTGGACACAGATAGAACTGTCAGTGATGTCATAGGCATGTAAGTAATCCCCAGCAAGGGCACAGATCTAACCTTTTCCCCCTGTTTTGGTTTCGTGATTTCCATTTCATAATAGCAATAAGGTATGACAGGTGGTGCAGTTCTTGAGGGTTTATTACACTTCTTGGGTGGTTGAAGCCACTCAGCCTTTGGCCCAAACCTCTCAAGACATCTGAGATGTATAATAATTGCCCCAAAATGCAATGCCTGTCATGTCGTATTGCTTAATTGCTTTGTACTTACCAAGTAATTCTTTTTAAAGTGAATGCAGAAAACAGTGCTTACTTTAGAGTTTATCCTACTGGAAACTACTTCTCTAATGGGATAATATGAAACAATTTCTACTATAATGGATGAAGGAATATTCCATTATGCTGTTGTTATAAACTTTAAACTGAAAGGTCATTTAAAACTACGGAAAATGTTTATATTTTATAACGGTTGGTGGAAAAAAGGATAAACTAAAACTCAAGAAATTAATATAAAATAAGACTATCCTCAATGACAGCTCATGTTGAAGAGTCAAGTACCTCAATGATTAAAGAAAAATACCTCAAACTCTTCCATGTCAAAGAGGTGACAGTGAAATTTCATTTATAAATAATATATTTTTAACAGTTTTTTTATCTTTTTTTTTATTTTAGAGAGAGAGAGCACAAGTAGGGAAGAGGGGCCAAGGGGGAGAGAGAGACAGAGAGAGAGACAGAGAATCTCAAGCAGGCTCCATACTCAGCATGGGGCCCAGCTCAGAGCTTGATCCCACGACCCCGGGTTCATGACCTTAGCCCAAATCAAGAGTCTGACACTGGGGTGTGCCTGGGTGTCACAGTTAAGCCTCCAGCTCTTGACCTCTGCTCAGATCATGATCTCACAGTTCAGGAGTTTTAGCCCCACATCGGGTTCTGCACTGAAGACTTGGAGCCTCCTGGGGATTCCATCTCTCCTTCTCTCTGTCCCTCACCTGCTTGTGCTCTCTCTCTCTCTCTCTCACTTTCTCTCTCTCTCTCACAATAAATAAATAAACTTAAGAAATTAAAAAAAAAAAGAGTCTGACACTCAAACGACTGAGCGGCTCAGGCAACCCTTATAAATAATATTTTTAATGACGGAGCTAGGGAGACCAAAACAAAAGCATTAGATTTTTTTAAAAAATTTTTTAACGTTTTATTTTATTTTTGAGACAAGGAGACACAGAGCATGAACAGGGGAGGGTCAGAGAGAGGGAGACACAGAATCCGAAGCCGGCTCCAGGCTCTGAGCTGTCTGCACAGGACTGACGCAGTGCTTGAATTCATGAACCACAAGATCATGACCTGAGCCGAAGTCGGCCGCTTAACCGACTGAGCCACCCAGGTGCCCCCAAAACAAAAGCATTATAAAAGGGAACACTGAGGACAATGTTTTTAAATAGTAACATAGAAAGAATTTGTATATGTAAATATATACATGTTTGTACAAAATAACGTAATGCATGGGCAAACTGAAATGATAAAAGAGTAGAGACATAAAGTATTAGGTACTTTTTTCTGGGTATGAGACAACCTACTAGATGGGGATGAAATTTAGAGTTTCTTTGCTCTCGATGTCATTTACCTGTGTATAGTCATGTCCCAAGTAATACATTAAACTCTCCACTTAAGTCACAACAATCTTTATTTCCGTTGAGGCTGGATCAAAGTTCACACTAATATATGAATCTAGAATACTTTGGGGTGAGCCTTTGCATTCTTGAAATTCAGGAAATACTATGAAAAGAAGAAATACTAATTCACATGGCAAAAATGTGAATTACTAATTCGCATAATATATTTATACAAATCAATGAATACAGCTCCGTATAGTAATACTCTCTGAATTAATGCCTACATCTAGTCTACGAAATGGAGGCACGTGACAGAATAATAAATTACATTACAGAGTCTCAGTCTTGGTGAATTCTCTCAATGCCATGCCCTCCTAGCATTTTAGTCAAGTATGGCTCAAAGTATAGGTGGCAGACTCAAGTCTTCTCGGACTCAGTATTTGCTCCAGGTCTAGCCCTGAGCTGGACCCCACATTGTCTCCAATCCATCCTTTCTTTGGAGAACCCACTTGGAACTTCAACTCTCATCTCTTTATTGGCAAATCCTATAACCTTGGCCTACATCATTTAACTTTCTCAGTCTAAATTCCATATTTTAAAAAAGAGATGTCAACACTAGCCCTATCACAGAATTTTGGGGAGACAAGTGAAATAGGGTATGAAGAAATGTTTTATCATTTAAGGGCTAGTCAAAACCATTTCAAGTATGTTGGTGATGATTGTTTTTGTTATTATCACTTTTGCATTTGATTGAGCATGGAAAATTGGTGACAAGCACATTTAGGCACAACTTGGGGAAACACCAAACTAAAGGGGTAAAGGAGGATGGGCTAAAATAGGAGGTCCATTCTTTTTTTTTTTTTTAACATTTTTTTAAGTTTATTTATTTTGAGGGAGAGAGGGAGAGAGAGAATAAGTGGGGGAGGGGCAGAGACAGGAGAGAGAGAATTCCAAGCAGGCTCCACACTGTCAGCGCAGAGCCCAACACGGGGCTTGAACCTATGAACTGTGAGATCATGACCTGAGCCAAAACCAAGAGTTGGACACTTAACCAATTGAGCCACTCAGGCGCCCTTCTTTTTTTTTAATTTTTTTTTATTTTTGTTAATGTTTATTTTTGAGAGAGAGAGAGAGAGAGAGAGAGTGAGAGTGAGCACCAGTGGGGGAAGAGCAGAAAGAGAGGGAGACACAGAATCGGAAGCAGGCTCCAGGCCCTGAGCTGTCAGCACAGAGCCTAATGTGGGGCTCAAGCTCACTAACTGTGAGATCATGACCTAAGCCAAAGTCAGATGCTTAAACAACTGAGCCACCCAGGTGCTCCAGGAGCCACATTCTTATTTCTAAAAGTATGAGGGAGGGGGAAGGAAAAGAATAATTTTAAGAAGTTATACTAAGGCAAATCTTTAAAAATATAAACAAAAAAAACCTCTGATTACTAAATTTCACCTTTGTTGGAGGGTATTTGCTATTTCTTAGTATTGGGCTCTTCTGTGAAGCCTGTCTTAACTGAAAAGGAGATAACAAATGTCTCTGACCTGTGTCAGTCACTTACTTTCCTGCTATTTCTTTACCTATACACATTTTGCTATTTTCATTATTCATTATTATATTGGCCTAACTACTGTGGATTCTGTTGTGTGCTCAGATCAATTCTATCTTGTGTTATTAACTAAAGACAAAAAAAAAAAAAGATAATTATCTCAGATAATTATACTGAGAAGTGTTAGTAGGTGTTTTTGATGGTAAGGAAACAACTTTTTATTTAAAAATTCATTTGGAAGAATTGGTGAAGATGGCGGCGTAGGAGGACGCTGGGCTCACCGCGCGTCCTGCTGATCACTTAGATTCCACCTACACCTGCCTAAACAACCCAGAAAACCGCCAGAGGATTAGCAGAACGGAGTCTCCAGAGCCAAGTGCAGACGAGAGGCCCACGGAAGAGGGTAGGAAGGGCGACGAGGCGGTGCGCGCTCCACTGACTGGCGGGAGGGAGCCGGGGCAGAGGGGTGGCTTGTCGGCCAAGCAGAGCCCCTGAGTCTGGCTGGCAAAAGCGGAGGGGCCGGACGGACTGTGTTCCGACAGCAAGCGCAACTTAGCATCTGGGAGGTCATAAGTTACAGCTCTGCTCAGAAAGCGGGAAGGCTGGAGGACAAAGGGAGGGAGAGCTGCTGAGCCCCCGGACAGCAGAGCTCAGCTTGACGGGGAACAAAGGCGCTCGCCAGTGCCATCTCCCTCGCCCACCCCCCAGCCAAAATCCCAAAGAGAACCAGTTCCTGCCAGGGAACTTGCTCGCTCCGCACACACACCCAACTCTGTGCTTCTGCGGAGCCAAACCTCCGGCAGCGGATCTGACTCCCTCCCGCTGCCACAGGGCCCCTCCTGAAGTGGATCACCTAAGGAGAAGCGAGCTAAGCCTGCCCCTCCTGCCCCCGTGCACCTTGCCTACCCACCCCAGCTAATACGCCAGATCCCCAGCACCACACGCCTGGCAGTGTGCAAGTAGCCCAGACGGGCCATGCCACCCCACAGTGAATCCCGCCCCTAGGAGAGGGGAAGAGAAGGCACACACCAGTCTGACTGTGGCCCCAGCGGTGGGCTGGGGGCAGACATCAGGTCAGACTGCGGCCCCGCCCACCAACTCCAGTTATACACCACAGCACAGGGGAAGTGCCCTGCAGGTCCTCACCACTCCAGGAACTATCCAAAATGACCAAACGGAAGAATTCCCCTCAGAAGAATCTCCAGGAAATAACAACAGCTAATGAACTGATCAAAAAGGATTTAAATAATATAACAGAAAGTGAATTTAGAATAATCATCATAAAATTAATCGCTGGGCTTGAAAACAGTATACAGGACAGCAGAGAATCTCTTGCCACAGAGATCAAGGGACTAAGGAACAGTCACGAGGAGCTGAAAAACGCTTTAAACGAAATGCAAAACAAAATGGAAACCACGACGGCTCGGCTTGAAGAGGCAGAGGAGAGAATAGGTGAACTAGAAGATAAAGTTATGGAGAAAGAGGAAGCTGAAAGAAAGAGAGATAAAAAAATCCAGGAGTATGAGGGGAAAATTAGAGAACTAAGTGATACACTAAAAAGAAATAATATACGCATAATTGGTATCCCAGAGGAGGAAGAGAGAGGGAAAGGTGCTGAAGGGGTACTTGAAGAAATTATAGCTGAGAACTTCCCTGAACTGGGGAAGGAAAAAGGCATTGAAATCCAAGAGGCACAGAGAACTCCCTTCAGATGTAACTTGAATCGATCTTCTGCACGACATATCATAGTGAAACTGGCAAAATACAAGGATAAAGAGAAAATTCTGAAAGCAGCAAGGGATAAACGTGCCCTCACATATAAAGGGAGACCTATAAGACTCGTGACTGATCTCTCCTTTGAAACTTGGCAGGCCAGAAAGGCTTGGCACGATATCTACAGTGTGCTAAACAGAAAAAATATGCAGCTGAGAATCCTTTATCCAGCAAGTCTGTCATTTAGAATAGAAGGAGAGATAAAGGTCTTCCCAAACAAACAAAAACTGAAGGAATTTGTCACCACGAAACCAGCCCTACAAGAGATCCTAAGGGGGATCCTGTGGGACAAAGTACCAGAGACATCACTACAAGCATAAAACATACAGACATCACAATGACTCTAAACCCGTATCTTTCTATAATAACACTGAATGTAAATGGATTAAATGCGCCAACTAAAAGACATAGGGTATCAGAATGGATAAAAAAACAAGACCCATCTATTTGCTGTCTACAAGAGACTCATTTTAGATCTGAGGACACCTTTAGATTGAGAGTGAGGGGATGGAGAACTATTTATCATGCTCCTGGAAGCCAAAAGAAAGCTGGAGTAGCCATACTTATATCAGACAAACTAGACTTTAAATTAAAGGCTGTAACAAGAGATGAAGAAGGGCATTATATAATAATCAATCACAGGGTCTATCCATCAGGAAGAGCTATTATAAATGTCTATGCGCCAAATGCCAGAGCCCCCAGATATATAAAACAATTACTCATAAACATAAGCAACCTTATTGATAAGAATGTGGTCATTGCAGGGGACTTTAACACCCCACTTACAGAAATGGATAGATCATCTAGACACACAGTCAATAAAGAAACAAGGGCCCTGAATGATACATTGGATCAGATGGACTTGACAGATATATTTAGAACTCTGCATCCCAAAGCAACAGAATATACTTTCTTCTCAAGTGCACATGGAACATTCTCCAAGATAGATCATATACTGGGTCACAAAACAGCCCTTCATAAGTTTACAAGAATTGAAATTATACCATGCATACTTTCAGACCACAATGCTATGAAGCTTGAAATCAACCACAGGAAAAAGTCTGGAAAACCTCCAAAAGTATGGAGGTTAAAGAACACCCTACTAACGAATGAGTGGGTCAACCAGGCAATTAGAGAAGAAATTAAAAAATATATGGAAACAAACGAAAATGAAAATACAACAATCCAAACGCTTTGGGATGCAGCGAAGGCAGTCCTGAGAGGAAAATACATTGCAATCCAGGCCTTTCTCAAGAAACAAGAAAAATCCCAAATACAAAATCTAACAGCACACCTAAAGGAAATAGAAGCAGAACAGCAAAGGCAGCCTAAACCCAGCAGAAGAAGAGAAATAATAAAGATCAGAGCAGAAATAAACAATATAGAATCTAAAAAAACTGTAGAGCAGATCAACGAAACCAAGAGTTGGTTTTTTGAAAAAATAAACAAAATTGACAAACCTCTAGCCAGGCTTCTCAAAAAGAAAAGGGAGATGACCCAAATAGATAAAATCATGAATGAAAATGGAATTATTACAACCAATCCCTCAGAGATACAAACAATTATCAGGGAATACTATGAAAAATTATATGCCAACAAACTGGACAACCTGGAAGAAATGGAAAAATTCCTAAACACCCATGCTCTTCCAAAACTCAATCAGGAGGAAATAGAAAGCTTGAACAGACCCATAACCAGCGAAGAAATTGAATCGGTTATCAAAAATCTCCCAACAAATAAGAGTCCAGGACCAGATGGCTTCCCAGGGGAGTTCTACCAGACGTTTAAAGCAGAGATAATACCTATCCTTCTCAAGCTATTCCAAGAAATAGAAAGGGAAGGAAAACTTCCAGACTCATTCTATGAAGCCAGTATGACTTTGATTCCTAAACCAGACAGAGACCCAGTAAAAAAAGAGAACTACAGGCCAATATCCCTGATGAATATGGATGCAAAAATTCTCAATAAGATACTAGCAAATCGAATTCAACAGCATATAAAAAGAATTATTCACCATGATCAAGTGGGATTCATTCCTGGGATGCAGGGCTGGTTCAACATTCGCAAATCGATCAACGTGATACATCACATTAACAAAAAAAAAGAGAAGAACCATATGATCCTGTCAATCGATGCAGAAAAGGCCTTTGACAAAATCCAGCACCCTTTCTTAATAAAAACCCTTGAGAAAGTCGGGAGAGAAGGAACATACTTAAAGATCATAAAGGCCATTTATGAAAAGCCCACAGCTAACATCATCCTCAACGGGGAAAAACTGAGAGCTTTTTCCCTGAGATCAGGAACACGACAGGGATGCCCACTGTCACCGCTGCTGTTTAATATAGTGCTGGAAGTTCTAGCATCAGCAATCAGACAACAAAAGGAAATCAAAGGCATCAAAATTGGCAAAGATGAAGTCAAGCTTTCGCTTTTTGCAGATGACATGATATTATACATGGAAAATCCGATAGACTCCACCAAAAGTCTGCTAGAACTGATACATGAATTCAGCAAAGTTGCAGGATACAAAATCAATGTGCAGAAATCAGTTGCATTCTTATACACTAACAATGAAGCAACAGAAAGACAAATCAAGAAACTGATCCCATTCACAATTGCACCAAGAAGCATAAAATACCTAGGAATAAATCTAACCAAAGATGTAAAAGATCTGTATGCTGAAAACTATAGAAAGCTTATGCAGGTAATTGAAGAAGATATAAAGAAATGGAAAGACATTCCCTGCTCATGGATTGGAAGAATAAATATTGTCAAAATGTCAATACTACCCAAAGCTATCTACACATTCAATGCAATCCCAATCAAAATTGCACCAGCATTCTTCTCGAAACTAGAACAAGCAATCCTAAAATTCATATGGAACCACAAAAGGCCCCGAATAGCCAAAGTAATTTTGAAGAAGAAGACCAAAGCAGGAGGCATCACAATCCCAGACTTTAGCCTCTACTACAAAGCTGTCATCATCAAGACAGCATGGTATTGGCATAAAAACAGACACATAGACCAATGGAATAGAATAGAAACCCCAGAACTAGACCCACAAACGTATGGCCAACTCATCTTTGACAAAGCAGGAAAGAACATCCAATGGAAAAAAGACAGTCTCTTTAACAAATGGTGCTGGGAGAACTGGACAGCAACATGCAGAAGGTTGAAACTAGACCCCTTTCTCACACCATTCACAAAAATAAACTCAAAATGGATAAAGGACCTGAATGTGAGACAGGAAACCATCAAAACCTTAGAGGAGAAAGCAGGAAAAGACCTCTCTGACCTCAGCCGTAGCAATCTCTTACTCGGCACATCCCCAAAGGCAAGGGAATTAAAAGCAAAAGTGAATTACTGGGACCTTATGAAGATAAAAAGCTTCTGCACAGCAAAGGAAACAACCAACAAAACTAAAAGGCAACCAACGGAATGGGAAAAGATATTTGCAAATGACACATCGGACAAAGGGCTAGTATCCAAAATCTATAAAGAGCTCATCAAACTCCACACCCGAAAAACAAATAACCCAGTGAAGAAATGGGCAGAAAACATGAATAGACACTTCTCTAAAGAAGACATCCGGATGGCCAACAGGCACATGAAAAGATGTTCAACGTCGCTCCTTATCAGGGAAATACAAATCAAAACCACACTCAGATACCACCTCACGCCAGTCAGAGTGGCCAAAATGAAGAAATCAGGAGACTATAGATGCTGGAGAGGATGTGGAGAAACAGGAACCCTCTTGCACTGTTGGTGGGAATGCAAATTGGTGCAGCCGCTCTGGAAAGCAGTGTGGAGGTTCCTCAGAAAATTAAAAATAGACCTACCCTATGACCCAGCAATAGCACTGCTAGGAATTTATCCAAGGGATACAGGAGTACTGATGCATAGGGGCACTTGTACCCCAATGTTTATAGCAGCACTCTCAACAATAGCCAAATTATGGAAAGAGCCTAAATGTCCATCAACTGATGAATGGATAAAGAAATTGTGGTTTATATACACAATGGAATACTACGTGGCAATGAGAAAAAATGAAATATGGCCTTTTGTAGCAACCTGGATGGAACTGGAGAGTGTGATGCTAAGTGAAATAAGCCATACAGAGAAAGACAGATACCATATGGTTTCACTCTTATGTGGATCCTGAGAAACGTAACAGAAACCCATGGGGGAGGGGAAGGAAAAAAAAACAAAAAAGAGGTTAGAGTGGGAGAGAGCCAAAGCATAAGAGACTGTTAAAAACTGAGAACAAACTGAGGGTTGATGGGGGGTGGGAGGGAGGGCAGGGTGGGTGATGGGTATTGAGGAGGGCACCTTTTGGGATGAGCACTGGGTGTTGTATGGAAACCAATTTGACAGTAAATTTCATATATTAAAAAATAAAAAAAATAAAAAATAAATAAAAAAAAATTCATTTGTAACTACTGTTAGTTAGGAAACCTACATATACAGCACCAAAATTTATAAGCTTGCTTGTTTCTCCTTCTATATATACAAGGAAGTCTTTTTTTATTTATATTACAATTGTATGCTTTTTCAAGTATAATTACTTTGTTCCTCTTTCTATTATGTCTAATTTTTACCTACTACTAAAACTCTTTCTAGAAGGAACTTAAACTGTAAGTGGTGATTTATTTCAAATTCCTTGTTTAAGAAGCATTCTGAACATGAAGTACAAGAACACAGAGGAAATTCTTCACTCTGTCTAGGTAGATCAGCTAAACATAATTTGGAAATAGATTTTGGTGAAAGCAAACTCTTTCTTCCATTCCCTCTCAGTGTATTTTTTCACTATCAATAAAGAGTTTATCTCTCATTTGAGTTCCTAAAATTGTTTCCTTCATTTTTTTTTCTTTTTTGAAAAAAAAAAAGCTGGATTCTTAAGTCAGACCTGCCAAGACAAAATAAAATTAGAATTATCGAATTAATGAAGACAATTTATAAAGCAAACTAGTATAATTCCAACTTTCTCAAATCTTTTTTCATCAATGATATTTGTATCTATTAAGATAAGAGGGACAAATACGGGGATTTTTCTAAATCAAGTACACCCTTAGCAGGAAGTATTTATTCACTTCTAGGAACCATTCAAACACAGTCTTTTCTAATATCCACCCAAGGAAATAAACAGGACGATTTTTCTACAGATCAAAATTGTATTGCAAAAAGAAGCCAGGTGAACCTGATCTAGACAACTAATAGCCAACACATGTCTGCCGACTATCTTTCTATCTTTGTCTATCTATCTATCTATCTATGTATCTTTTTTTAATGTCATCTGGACAGAACACTGTTTAGAATGTGACAATTCATTCAGGCAGGAAAACCACAGCTCAGGCTCCATCTGTCTGTTCTGTCAACGACTTAACACACACGTTCAACACCTCATCATATCCCCAAGGTGATTATGACTTCTTGGCAACGATGATGGTGGTGGTATTGCTGCGCAGTTGCATTACTGATGTAGTTGTTTCGTGGTTAACCATGATTCAGTAATTCTTGAAAGGACTGTGCTTTCTAGAATGCTCAGTTCTTTCGTGCACTTTCCAAACAGTTTCATACACACATTCTGGCCTTTTCATTTAATTTTTCATACCACTGGTTCCCATTTTCTATCCCACATCTAACATGGTGACAGGTAATAATTACACATTTGTCATGGGATAAGAAGTTCTTCAAAGATTTCCCAAGAATTCTCATAATAGCTGCTTGAAACTTTGTTATAGTCTTGTACCAGATGGGGTTAGTATGAGATTTCTTCTCTTAAGAGTCCATCTGCACGGTGATTCCTTAAAGGTCAAAGATCATTCAGATATACTTCTTTAATTTTTTTTATTAAAATTCATTATTTTAAGGGCTTAAACTTTAGAAATACCTTTATACCTTGAGGTCTTGTCATTGTTATGCAGTCTACGTAATGCAAGATCTTGATGTCTGCTATAAATTCAAACAGTGTAAGACTTTTAGGCAGGGAGATTTAGGAGATTTAGGAGACCTTTACAGGATTGCCAACATGAGGACAGGTACTACTCCATATTTACCTTTACACTGAATGGAATGGCATCTGGCATTTTAAAAAGCTAAGTATTTGTAACCATATTCACTATGTATGAAGAAAACAAAGGCAGATTTAAGCCCCAACCCTCCCAGGGTGACTGTAGTTCACCTTTGTCATCCAGAATTAGATGGAAATCTTTTTTGGCTCGGAGTGTGATAAGCGCTCCCGATAAAAAAATATCTCAGTCCGTAGCACCAATGTTTTTCTTCCACTTTAAATATGTTTTCTATAGAAAACGATAGAGTGAGTCTATCATGAAAGGACCCCCTTAGTTGCTACACTAGTGACCTGCCATTCTTATGCACGACACAACCACCATATTATGACACGTCATTCTTATGGTTGGCACGTGCTGATTTACATATGTATTCATTAACAACTACAGACTAAGCACTTAGCGATACTTTAGGGATATAAAGAGCTGAAGATTCAGTCTGAGCTCTGTAGAAGTATATTTATTTTTGCATGATTTCTTTTATGTCTCCAAATGGTTAACTTTTTATAGACAGCCTCATTATGTAAAGTAAAATATAAATAAATAGTAAAAGTCTAGAAAAAGAAATGGCAGAAATAAACAAATACTTTTAAAAAATCGAGCCAATAAAAATGACACAGATCACAAAACATTTTAACTGAATTAAAGTAATAGAGTACCACAAACAAAATATATTCTCTGTTATCCAAGGCATTGACAGAGCAGAGACTGCAAAAATCAATGCACCTATAAACCCAAGACATTTTTTAAGCAACTGTTCAGAACTCAAGTCTCATTGAGTCATGAATTCAGATTGCTCACAAATAAAAAATTGGCAGGTCGGGGCTTCATCTCTTTTTACTTCTCTTCAACTTCACAAACTGTGAAAATGTAAACTAGATAAGCAGTCAGAGAGACAATTAATATCTTAGCATAGTCACAGATTTTTGTTATTAGCATCTAAAAAACTGGAAACAGATCCAAAGGTGATTCAACAGCAGAATGTAATCTTAATGCTGATTTGAGCTCCTACTATGTGCCAGTCACTGTCTCACTGGCATCTGCTTCAGCAAGTTGAGTTCAGTGGAAATTGCATCTTCCAAGTCCTCACCTTCAGCTCAAAGAACTAGGTCCGTCCAAAATGAATCTCTACTTATAAAAACGACTTCCTCGTTTGCCTCGCTGAAGGGAATGAGCTTATCAGAATCAGCGTAGTGACAAATCCAAAAGTTTCTTGATGAGATCAGATCACATAGTTCCAGTAAATTAGCACATACCAAATGTGGTATCTGCTGAATCCTCAGTATTCAGACTCCTGTCCATTGTCAGAAGTAGAAAACGACCTTCCAGAAAGCTGGTTAAACTAAGGCTCCTGGACTTTAATTGAGGCTGTGACTAGACCCAAAAGTCTTGAATCTCTGCCCCACTACTTCACAGCAAGGCCCTGTGTCCTCTCTGACTTCGTGAATCTATTTATTAACTGTGGAGAAGTCTTCATACACCAAAAAGTCCAAAAAGACTTCATGCTGCATGCTAATGTTCTCAGGCTTCCCTTTGCTGCAGCCTCTAATTTGGAACCACGAGTTGGCAGAGGCTGAGTCACAAGATTCTTCAGTGGCTTCAGTGCCCAACCTGAGCCCCGGGTCCCTGTCAACATCTTAAAGTAACTTTCTTGGCTCAAAGAACTTTAGGAAAGAAGGGAAAGAATATTGAAAATCATATGTAGAATAAATTCTAAAAAGGGGGAATTCGTTCAGAGATTATGAGGTACTTCTTTTTATTCTTCTTCCTTTTTTTTTAACTTTTTAAAATTCCAGACTAATTACCATATAGTGCTATAATAGTTTCAGGTGTGTGATACGGTGATTCAAAAATTCTATACATTTACTGAGTGCTCATCATGATAAGTGTACTCTGAATTTTGCCTCATGCAGTTCTAGATCATTTCATCTGACCTCACTATTCAGCAAAAGCCTGTTCATTTGTAAGTAAGCATTATATGTATATTGCATATTTAAACAATATATATCGTGTATATCTATATCTATATCTATATCTGTATCTATAAATAACAAATAGAGAATCTAGGTAAAGAACATATGGGAGTTCTTTATATTTTTGTGTCTTTCTCTAAGTTTCAAAATATATCATAATTAAAAGATAGCAAAACTAAATGCAATGCGTGCTCCTGAATTAGATGGTAAATGAGAGAAAAAAACTGCCCTGAAAAAAAAATTTGGTGAAATGTGAATAAAATCTGTGTATTAGAAAATGTTACCGTATCAATCTTAATTGCAAGATCTCAACAATTGTGCTGTGTTTATATTCTTATTATTACTCTTAAGAAATATTTACGGGTAAAATGGCATGATGTCTTCAAGTAATTCTCAAATAGTTTAGAAATGCACACACACACACACACACACACACAGAATGATAAAACAGATGTGACAAAATGTTAAACATTGGTGATTCTGGGGAAAAGGTATACAGAAGGTTTTTTTTGCAATTTGTACAACTTTTCTGTAAGTTAGAAATTATTTCTGGGGGGCCTGGGTGGCTCAGTCGGTTAAGTGTCCAAATTAGGCTCAGGTCATGATCTCACAGTTTGTGAGTTCAAGCCCTAAGTCGGGCTCTGTGCTGACAGCTCAGAGCCTGGAGCCTGCCTCAGAGTCTGTATCTCCCTCTCTCTGCCTCTCCCCCATTCCCTCACTCTCTCTCAAAAATAAACATTAAAAAATGTTTTGATTTAAAAAAACTTAAAAAAATAATTTCAAAATAAACCATAAGCACATAAATTTATGTCAGTCTCTTTCTTAAAATTAGCTTGAAAGTACAAGGTAGTCATACTCATGTCTCATATAGCTTTCATGTTATGCCAATTTACCATTATGAAAGATTTTTAAATCTCTCTTCCCACTTCCCCAAATGAAAATGTTTGCCATTGTGATTTCCTATTTTTCATAGAGTATTAATGTTTGTATAAAAGGCAAAAATATTACATTTTCAGAGGTGCCAGGTGGATTTCCAAACCATATCATTTTGTTGTGGCACCGTATCTTAAGAGGGCAGTCTGCAATTACCCCCTCTCAAAATACTTAGCTTCTTTCAGTGTTCTCTTACTTGTGAAGAAAAAGGGAAGGAATAGCAATGCTGTGTACTGTTGTGTAAGAGTCTATTGTATTTCCCAACTTACTTGTCAGGAAATTTCCCTGAATTTGAGAAAATTCTTATGAAGTCCAAGTATCTCAGCTGTAATATGAATAAAGAGCGTTTCAATGTAATACAATTTAAACTGTGGAAGGACAATACGGAGACAATAGATGTCTCTGGAGAATATGAGGCCGAAATCACATGGCAGCATTCTAGTGTTTCATACCCCGAGGCTCCACTAGTTTAATTTCTCTGATAGTTTCCTCTTACCTTATTCTCAGCCGACGTGGATGCTGATGGAGTAAGAATGGAATCAGCCAGACAATTTTCTTTAATGAAGGCAAAGAAATCAGGACGAGAGTAAACAATATGCATGTCAACAGCCATGGTTGGATATTGACAACAATACCGAGAGTAGGCACTTGACTACAGCCTCTGCTCTAAAACTTGGCTCTACAAAGAGCTTCAAATAACGTTTGGTAGGAACCTGAAAAGTTAATGTCAGCTGTTTTACTTTTGGGAGTTCAAATGCTGATATGCCTTGAAAAATTCTGCTCACAAACAAAATTAAAGGTCCAGAATAATATCCAATCGCATCCCTGAAGCTCTATGAACTCCAAACAAACACAGTAAAAAGTTCTCTCAGTGAGCCTTAATCCTAGAGAACACTGAAACGTGGAGTCTTGCAGACGGAACATCGTGGTTGGATACTTGCATCTGGAAAAAGATGAGCTCTATAAACTGTTACTAATGACTTTTGAACTTGGTAGCAGAAGGTATCAGAAGTACCTTTCCATCCAAAAAGATACTATCTAATAAGTTGTCGTAGGGGAAAGACAAGGAAGCATGAGATGGTCTGCAAAGTTCCTGCGTCTTGTTTTCTGTCTGGATATGCAATGCATGCTTTTACATTACTATACAAATACTATTTCTAACCAAAAATAAGGATATACCCTCTTTGTTGTAATTGGATGTTTTGCTCACCCCCGTGCAGGTTGCAAATGATTGTTCCTTCAGAAATAGTCATCAGGTCATGGCCACTGCATGCCCTAGAACAGAAAGAAGAGGGGTGAGGACTTAATCAAAAGAAAAGACTTCAGTGATAGAGAGCTGAGAAACACTGTAAGTCTTACTCAAATACTAGTCCCACATAGTAAGCAAAAGGGATATTTTTGAAAACCCCTTTGGATAATTACTGCCTCCTTGAATTCTGACCATTTTGTCTTGCTACCTTGTAAAAGAATCAAGTACTTGGCTGAGAAAGGATTCTCCCTGGACCTTTACAAGACTCCTTGAAAGGCATATTTCTCACCAAAGATCTTGAGACCATATTTCTAGCCTATACCAGGAGTCATTGCTCAGAGATTTACATTTCACAAATGCGATCGACAGCTCTCAGGAAGAGATCGCTGTTTGCACTGCCGAGCCATGCTACCTGCTGCATCACTAGCCTCTTAACTGCTGCAGTAGAATTGCGCGTACGTGGGGTTTACGTAGAGTGCTCCAATGGCACTTCCCAACAGAAACAAAAGCACACGTGTGTGACAGTCCAAGAAAGCGACTTCAGCATTGAGATGGCATTGCCTGCATGCCCTCAATTAAAGAAGTTGTCTCAAATAAAATATATGACCATAACATAGATGTTGTGTATTGTCAGAGACAACTCCCCTGACTGCCTACCAAAAACAAACCCTTGTCCTATTTCTTTTTCATCCTGACACTCACTATTCTCTAGAATTACATCAGGTGTTTGTTTCCTTGTGTGTTGCCTCCCTTCTCCACCAGATACAAGCCCCATGAGGACAGGGATTTGTCTTGTTTGCTGTAGCAGCCACAGCATGAGAACTTGCCTGGCCTGCAACAGATGCTTCGAAAGTATCTTTTGAACAAATGAGCGTTGGAACATCCTCAGCAACGTAACGGTTAAACACTGAACCGAAGTGCACCAGAAGACGGGTAGGTAGGTTCAGACATTCAAGTATCTGTCTTGAATGTGAAGTGCACACTTGTGCTTCCCTTGTAAACTCAAGGATGAAGGTCACAGAATCCGTGACAGAAAGGTTTATCTTTCCTTTGTTTTTTTTTTTTAGTGTTTATTTATTTTTGAGAGACAGACAGAGCTTGAGTGGGGGAGGGGCAGAGAGGGAGGGAGACACGGAATCTGAAGCAGGCTTCCAGGCTCTGAGCTGTCAGCACATAGCCCGATGGAGGGGCTCAAACCCACGAACCGGGAGATCATGACCTGCGCCCAAGTCAGATGCTCAACTGACTGAGCCACCCAGGCGCCCTGAAAGGTTTATCTTAAAGTGAATCTCAGGACCATTATGACAGAGCACTCTCCCATGATCTTCACTATGATTTTGCAATTTGGGCAGATCCAGAGAGAAGGCTCCACAGCACTACTGAATTTATAACAGGGCTCACCCAAATTATAGGCTACTGGTGGAGACAGAGTTGAGTTGATGCTAGTCAATAAATCAATGAAGACGTCTTCCAAAACACTCTTTCACAGTGACCTTCACTGAAGTGTTGAAATCGCTGTGAGCTCTTCCAAATTATGGCATAAGTGCTCCTAGAAGTTGCATTGAGAAAGTGCAACCTAGTTTTTCATGCGACTGAAAAAAAATACCAAACACACCCTTTAAAAGCTTATCTTCAACAAGGAAGTGGGATGGAGGGATGCTTCCTGGAAAAGAATATTCTTCAGTCTTTAGGTTTACCCTTCATGAAAACAGATAATAGACCCTCAAGGAACTTTGTATCTATCAAACTCAATGTTTACGGAAACATCCTAAGATAGCATTCATATCTGAGGAGCTCACCTCCATGAAACCACAGAAAGTCTGCTAAAACCTAAGAAACAAACAGCTAAAAAAGGTTTCTGAACCATGGTACATTTTAGAGTATTCTGAACAGTAATGTTCTACTCGAAGGGTATGATTTATGGTCCTCCCTAAATCTGGTCTCCAGAGCTGACTTAGGCTAATTTCTAGATCCTACTGCATCTACTTAGATCTTATTCCTCATATATTTTGAATGCTAAATGCAAAACATGTACACTGTTGGTGGCTATATTTTAGGTGGGGAATGCAATTCTTCCCCATAGTGGCAATACAGCATCCTCTCAGTTATAAATATCTTCACTTCAATGAGAAAAGATGATGAAATTCTTTTTGAAGACTCTCAAAGGGCTTGCAGATTTTTAAAAATATTACCGCCACTTTGTTTGGAAGAAATACAGTTTGGTCGTAAAACCATCATTTGTGATTGGATTTATGAACATGACATGCATTTGCATGCTGTGCGTGAAAACTGTGCACCAAAGAGTGATTTCAAACAAGGATACTGTTGCTAGTCAGAATTTTCTCATCTGTATTACCATTAGCAAATTTCAAGTTCCCCAACCTGTTGAAAATAAATGTAATTCAAAGAATCTTCCTTCACATAGACACAGTCTATCAACTTCAAAATTCCTCTTACCCGCATTGAAATTTTTCCAATTAGAATGGGAAATTCCTTTTTATTTTTGCCCCAAAGCTTTCTCTTTTAATGTTAGCTCAAGAGAAGAACATCTTTCTTTTTTCAGTTGTTCTCTTTGTGCCCTTATGATCTATCTGTAACTTGTGTAGAACATTTTATTATTGAGCATCGATCTTAGGAGTGTGTTAATAAAAACATAGTTGCCCTACCAAATCTAACTCCCTTATTGAACAATCTTGATTAAGCACAAGAAACTGTATGGGTACTAGATTTGTTTTAAAGTAAGAAAGAAGCTGCCTTAAAGAAGCTTACTTTTGGGGCACCTGGGTGGCTCAGTCGGTTGAGCGTCCAACTTCGGCTCAGGTCGTGATCTCACAGTACGTGGGTTGGAGCCCCCCATCGGGCTCTGTGCCGACGGGTCGGAGCCTGGAGCCTGCTTTGGATTCTGTGTTTCCCTCTCTCTCTGCCCCTTCCCCACTCATGCTCCATCTCTCTAAAATGAATGAACATTAAAAAAAAAAGAAGCTTACTTTTAATGTTCCTCTGCTATGAAGTAGAAAGAAATAAGGGCTAAGTCAAAGTACATGCGATACTTTACACTAAAAACGTGTCACAAGGGGCCATTAAGACTTGAGGGATCCAGTAAAGCTTTCTGAGAAATTGTCATTTTTCTTTGGTTTGAATGGTTGGTAGGATGTTGATAAGGGAAAAACCAGGAACATCTGAGGGACATGGAAGGCTCAGACTCACTGATTCAGAGCATTCTCTCAAATTCAGTACTGGGCTCAGATCAAAATTTCATAAAAGCAAATGCTTCAGATTGATATTGGAGATGTGAATTGAAGCCCAAGGTTTAATGTACACTCCTCAGTAACCACAGTAAGACAACCATTAGTAATTTAGTGGTTGACCGAATCATTTGTAGTGAAATAGTCCCCATAGATGAGATCCCTATTTTAAATATCCAACGTTTACACACAGAGAAAGTACAAACTAAGGTTACCTATTTAGAACATTTTTACTGTACTCCTTAAGAGAAACAAGAATTCCTTTATGAAATAAAATGCAAATGAGAATGCATTTGGCAGGCTCACTCCAAGCACATGTAAAGCAGCATTATCACACTAGCAGGTGCTGTAGTCCCAGTGTTTTATCCTGTCAATAGGAAAATCCTTGATGTGCTATTGAATACACAGTTATCTTGACAGCCATCTTCATGTAATATTCAAGATAGCTTTTACAAAGTCTCAGTTATAATATTAGCCTGAGATCTAATGCTTGCTCTTTATTTAAGGGATGATTAACTTGATTTGATGCTTTCTTTGCTGTGAGCCAACTCAGATTCAGAATTCTCCTGGGCAGATCTCACTACCTTTAACTGACCGTAAATATACGATGTGCCTAGCCCAAACCCTATTCTTATCAATTACTGTTCTACACCACCAGTTTTACCCTGCTTTAAGTCAAGAGCTATTTGCATCAGCTTTCCACCATGTATTGGGCCTGACCTTTGAAATATTGTAGCCACTGAATTCCTATTATTCAGAACAAGAAAGAACTGTCTTGAAAGCTCTATTTTGGTTCAAGTGGGAAACAAACAAACAAACAAACACTATTCTATGACATTAACTGTCTCAAAACCCTTTTATTATTGCCAATCTACAAAAGAATCTTGAGATGGAGTTTACCTGGTTGAAACTCATATTTAGAAGGAAAGAAAGAAGGGAGGGAGGGAGGGTGGGAGAAAAGAAACTGATCACTTACAAACTCTAGAAATAGAATCTAAGAGAATTCCTGCTTCTCTGCACACATAGACATGGCAGAGTATTCTAGTTATCACAGACTCAGAAACTTTGATTGGGAATTGACACATCCCATCCCAATTGCTTGCCCTTGGCAAGCTCTATATACAAAAGGCAATATGCATGAGTATCTTGTCTGGGGCTAAAAGGAGGCAAGAAGTTTCAGACATGGAGACACAGGGAGATATGAGGGTAATAAAGAAGAAGTGCCATATCCTTCCTCTCTTACAGACTTCCTGGGCTTGTCTTGAGCTGTGGTGGATTTACTAATTTAAGCATACTTAACTCAAACATGCAAAGAAATATAGCATTTTTATATTTTCTATGCCTATCTGAGCTCACTTATAAGGCCCAATGAATTAGGGAGCAGGGAGAGAAAAAACAACTACACTGAGTAGTTAATTAATTAATTAATTAATTTCTGTCAATCTATAGATTTCACCTTTTTTTTTAAAAGGTTCCTTAGCCCCCCACCCCTTTTTTTTACATAAATGTCAACCTGTCTGATCTCTTCCACCACAGTCTGCTTTTCTTCAAGATGGCAACAAGGCATGTGGACACGGAGAGTCTAAGGGGCTTGTGATAGAAAGAGGTAAGGGGAATCACACGCAGGTCTTTTCACTGTCCTCGGGCAACAAATCTCACAGCCACTTCCTCTCCGCCATTAGTATCTGTAGTCAATTCTCCTGTCATCTGGCCAAGGTCTGCAGTTGTCCCTGCTGACCAGGCTCTTACTTAGTCCCTATAGGTGTTGAGTAGCTCTGAGATGTGGCTGCGACTTCCCCCTTGGTCCCGGTCTGGTGAGGTGTGCCCACAGCCCACAGCCCACAGCAACCAGGCCGTTTCATCCCACCACCATGATTTCCTCTGGGAGCTTCCCATTCATCCATCCCCCTCCATCATCCAGTCCAATCCACCTGGGTACAAGGTACAGCTCGAGACAGCTGCATTCACACTGCCCTCGCCAAGGTATGCTGGCCCTCTTGTGAGGTTTCTCCCAGGGACAGCACTGGATAGAGGCAACTCCCAAAGCCACAAAGTCAAGGCTTGGCCCCAGAAAGAGGAGATCAGCTATATCCCTGCTCTACCTCTCTTAACTTGCTCCTCACCCTATTCTTCCCACAATCTCCAAGGCTGGCAAAGGCAGCTCTTGTCTACATTTTATCTGGGACATCCCCATAGAGCCAAATGTAGTTGAGGCGTCCACACAGTGGGATCCAGTGAGCCTCGCTCAGGTCTGCAAGATCAAAACCATTTTTAAAACACTAACATTAACACGTTATTTGCTATTTTCCCTCTCATTCTTTTACAAGTATACAGCGGGGTTTTCCAGAAGTGATGTGGTGTGTGATTCCATGAAAGAAGAAACCCAGAGACAGATATGTGACTCCAGCTGTCTTCTGTTAAACCTGACATTTGCAACAATGTTAAGCACTCCCATTCTTCTCACTACTTTTTTCTGGCTTGGGATAATATCGTTTTTTAATGAAGATATGTTATGCATGTTAACATCTAAGGGGTTTGTTATTGACCTGTTAAATTAAATAAAGAAATATCTTTAAAATTTCTGTTTTAAGCTCTAATAAGTAAATTTCAATAATTCACATAATTGAAAGCTCTCAAACATCCTTAATTATTCTTTTTTTAAATTTTTTAGTATTTATTTATTTTGAGACAAAGAGAGAGCAACAAGGAGGGGGGCAGACACAGAGGGAGAGAGAGAATCCCAAGCTGGCTCCATGATTTCCGCACAGACCCAAAGTGGGGCTCAATCCCATGCACCATGAGATCATGACCTGAGCTGATATCAAGAGCCAGACGCTTAACCCACTGAGCTACCCAGGCACAGCATCAATTATACTTTAAGGGTGAAAAGGTATCTTGAGACCAAAAATTTGAGTCCTGCTTCTCTAGTCTCTTCTGCAAAGCTGCAGCCTCGTGAGGAGCTCAAAAACAAAAACAAAAACAAAAACAAAAACAAAACGAAGTTAATATAAATTCTGTCTCCAGGCAACATCAGGATTTTCCATCCCTGAGCAATAAGCCTGTGGTTCACGCCTAAAGGTGAAATGTTGAAATGTTGGCGACAACGTGTTTCAAAGGGAAGACTTTAGAAGTGCCAGTTGGACTCGTGCAAGGTGCTTCCTATGATACTCTTTGGGAAGACAATAACCAGGATTCTGGGCTCCGGTAGTGTCCCATCGGGGGTCCCAATGACAAAGAGTGACCGAGAGTTGGGGAGCAGACATTCTTGCTTTAGGAACACTCCCAGGGGCACAACTGGAGACAGCTCCCTAGGGCTCCCAGACTGGGGCTTTAGTGGAACCTCTTGACGAAGAAGCCCAAATAGTAGAACATGATCAAATCTTCCTGACACTTGGGGCTCCCAGAAGAAATGCAGAAGAGTGAGAGCTGACAGCTTGAGTCAAACATGTGAAATCCAGAGACAAAAGTCAACTATTACTCTTTTTTTTTTTTAATGTTTATTTTGGAGAGAGAAAGTGCATGAGTTGGGAGGGGATGGAGAGAGATGGAGACACAGAATCTGAAGCAGGCTCCAGGCTCTGGGCTGTCAGCAGTCAATGCGGGGCTCGAACTCACCAGCTGTGAGATCATGACCTGAGCTGAAGTCGGTCGCTCAACTGACTGAGCCACCCAGGCACCCCTCAAAAGTCAACTATTATTCTTGATAAAAGACACTTCTACCTGTGGGCTGGTGAAGCCTGGGACATAAGTAAGGTTACATACCTATGATCAAGTACTGATCCACCACAAGTTGTTTTAGGAATGTAATACAATCTCTAAATTGTAGTTTCTAAGCCAGGCAAAAAATTGGAAATCACTTATGAACATAGAATTCACACTTATTTCAAACATGTTAAAGTTAAAATAATAATTAGAATTAATGTTTCTTGAATGCTGAGTATTATTCAAAATGCTCCTACTGAGAGCGAATCATCCAATTGTCTGAAATATGGATCTTACCATTATATCTAATTATTATTATTATTGTTTCAATTTTGGAGTTGAGGAAACTAAGAGCTTTTTCTAAGGCCACATGGCTAGAAAGGGTTAATAAAATATGCTTTAAAAATTTTTTGTCTCCTCCAACCTACTTTAACTGTAAAACTCAGGCACTCCATAATGATACCCACTAACATTATGCTTCAGTGTCTGTTTTATGCATAAAAGAGCCACCCCTCAACTCTCCACCGCACCACCCGCTTGTCACAGATACCCATCTGAAACGGTCCTGAGGAAAGCAATCTGGTTCAATTTGCTAAGGGGACAAAACTTCCTCATAAGGTTTAGTGATTGCTACAGTTGGAATGTTCTGAAACCAGGACCATATTCCTGTCATGGCAAATTAGGTCACCATGGCGAGACATGGAATCATGGGATGACGGAATGTAAGAGTACATTATTAACTGGTGTCCCCTCCGTTTTATTTTTCCTCGGTGACACTTAACAAATTGAATGTAAATGTTCAGAAACACAAAATGCTCTGTTAGATGGTCAAAAAGAGGTGGGGTGGGAGAGGAAGGGGCACATAAACTGGCAGGCAGTAAAGTAATAGGACGTTGACTACGGTAAAAATTTCTGGAAATGTTATTTTTCTATGAATGCCTTTTACAAGTTATCTTTGAAGTAGTCCAGTAATTTTTGCTCAAGCTACTATTTTTTTTAAAGTTTGGCAGAACTGATTTTGTTAACCTCTGGTTAGTAAAAACAAGAAACTTTAAACCTACAATCTTCTAACTGTATATAACTATGCCATACAGGAATGAATAAAAATATGAACCCATGTAACCTACCGTATTGAACATCTCAGAATGATGAACTTTTTATCTTAAATTTTGTGGATTTTGTACAATAGGTGAGCCAGACAGGCACGATGAATTCATGGCTACACATGTGGGCTCTGATGCCAGACCCCACGTTTGAAATCCTGGCTCTACCATCTGCTAGCTGTGTGACCTTGGGCAAGTTACTTAACTTCTCTGCAACTCTATTGCACAGGGTGAACATGAGTTTAATAATAATCACATCGATCTCATAAGAAGATTTTTGTTGTGATAAATAAATGAGTCAACATGGAAAATACTAAGAAAACTGCTTGGTACATATTAGGCATGCAATAAAGGTAATTATTAATATCGTCTTACAGCCCCTTGACTTTCACTTCTGTTCTAATATAAATATCTTACAGATAAAACCCAAATGAGGCATGATGATTTTCATCAGTGCTAAAACAAGACACAGAGATGTATTGAAAAGAAATATAAAATATAATATAAACATAAAATATAAATGTATTTTAAAACATAAAAATTCAAAAGGCCTGAAAAGAACTTAGATTTTACTGACAGTTCTTTGCAGGCACAGAAGTATCCACAGCAAAAATTCTAGCATGTGTACTTTTTGAAATAACATTTATATTTGCCGCATCTATGTCTAAAAAAGCATTGTGGATATTATATAGTCAAGGAGGCTACAACAAGGGAATGGAGATAAGATTGTTGTAATTGTCCAAGGAAAAGATGAAATTGAAAAGGACTATAGTCAGAGAAGCAAAGATGGGGAAAAGCAGAATTTCTTTAGGAAATATCTAATAAATGTAACTTGGGGCTGCTCCCTCACAGATACAAATGATATGAATACAAAAAATAGTACGTGTTGGCTAGGATATGAAGAAATTTGAAAACTCATATATTGCTGATGGGACTCAAAATGGGACAGCCACTTTGGAAAACAGTTTGGCAATTCCTCAAATTATTAAGCATAGACTTACCATATGACCCAGAAATTCTACCCTTAGGTATATGACCAAGAGAATTAAAAACATATGTCTACCAAAAACCTCATACACAAATGTTCACTGCAACTTTATTTACACCAACCCAAAAAGTGGAAACAACCCAAGTGTTCACCGACTGATGAATGGATAAACAAAATGTGGTATATCCATTCCATGGAATATTATTCGTCATAAAAAAGAATGAAATACTGATAAATGCTACAACATGATGAACCTGAAAAACATTGTGTTAAGTGAAGGAAACCAGTCAGACGCATATTCTATGATACGATTCATAAGAAATATCCAGAATTCGCAAATCCATAGAGGCAGAGAGTAGATTAGTGGTTGCCAACCCCTGGGAGGGAAGAATTGGGAATAAGTACTTACGCGGATGGAGTTCTTGCTGGGGTGATGCAATATTCTGGAATTCTAATTCAGTGGTAGTGGCTGCCTAACTCAACGAATACACTAAAAAACCCTGAATTGTACGCTTTAAAATGGTAAATTATATGGCATTTAAATTATATCTCATCAAAGCTATTACCAAAAATTATAGGAAAATGAATTTAAATAAAAAGATAGACGGGGAACTATTTCTTTACCTTTTCAATTCGGAAGATTCGATGGTTCTTAGAGGATATACTCAGAAAGTTCTCATGGGAAATTATGTTTGGAGATAAGGAATGGAAACTTCTGGCAATGTAGACCAGCAAAGTTAGTTATCTTCTGGCAGACGCACCCTGTAGTCAACAGGTATTATTTAGTGGTGCTTCATGCAAAGCAAGTCGTTCTCAGATCAACCATAAGAAGAAAGAGTCAACCACATCACCAAAAAGTAAGTAAAAAATTTTATAGTGCTCAAGCGGAAGGGGCCTAATTTAGGCTTGAAAATAAAGTATATTCCTACACCATTAGAATGATCACCCAAGAAACTATTGACATAAAGTCTAGTGCAGTAAAAGAGAATGGTGATGTTCTTGGCTTTCTAGGTCATCTTTCAAAAAATTAGTGGGATAGGAGCACCTGGGTGGCTTAGTCTGTTAAGTGTCTGACTTCAGCTCGGGTCATGATCTCACAGTTCATGGGTTGGAACCCCTCAAGGGGCTCTGTGCTGACAGCTCAAAACCTGGAGCCTGCTTCAGATTCTGTGTCTTCCTCTCTCTCTGCCCCTCCCCCGCTTGCACTGTGTGTGTGTATGTGTGTGTGTGTCTTAAAAATAAACATTAAAGGGGTGCCTGGGTGGCTCAGTCGGTTAAGCGGCCGACTTCGGCTCAGGTCATGATCTCGTGATCCATGAGTTCGAGCCTCGCATCGGGCTCTGTGCTGACAGCTCAGAGCCTGGAGCCTGCTTCAGATTCTGTGTCTCCCTCTCTCTGACCCTCCCCTGTTCATGCTTGGTCTCTCTCTGTCTCAAAAATAAATAAACGTAAAAAAAAAAATTTTTTTAAATAAATAAATAAACATTAAAAAAAATTTTTTTAATCAGTTGGATAAGTTAACTAATTTACTCCTTTTTTAAAACGAATTTATTCTTAACACCCTCCAAGTTTTTTCTTTTATGATCTCTGAAGCTTATATGCCCTTGAGGTTTAAATGAGAGGAAAATGCACCCAAACACTTGGAGGTTGAAGAATAAGAAAAGATTTTTAGCTTTACAAATTGCAGCATTGTAAAAAATTCTTCTTGGAAATCTAAAAATACCTATAGGTATTTTAATAGATACTTTACTTAATTCATTTACCTTAGATAACTAACTTTGGATATATTGCTGTAGAAGGAGACTGGAATATTCCTGCCTTTTTTATTCTTAGGATAAAGTCCATAAATACCCACAAATGCACCAAAGCTCATGATAATCTCCATTTGGATTAGTAGATGGAGAACTATACAGTAACCATACAGGAGTCAAAAAACTAGATCTTTAATTTTTATGCCTATGATTTTTAGTCTGTGTTTCATTCAGTTGTGGACCAAAAAAACTCTCTATAATGGTTCTGAATCTGATCAAGATATTTTTTCCTTTCCAAATTGTGGAGAAGATAGGCAAATAAAAAAACAGGAAAAAATTACATTCTGCTACAGGGGTCACATCTGTTTGTGGAATATAAAGATGTTCCAGTTAAATGTACCAGGTTATCAAGGTGGTAATTTCATACTTGCTCTGAAATATTGGAAATATTGAAAAATTCAAAATTTAGGTGTTTGGCTAAAAAAAATGAGCTGGAATCAGTCCTAAATACTTTTTGGCAGAAAGAGTAAGAAATTGCTTCTTCAAATCTTGAAATGATGCCAAATGTTGTCTCCTCCATTGATTTTTCATTTAAAATATTCACCTTCCAAGTGCAAAATATATATATACGTACATACATAAATATGTATATATATATGTGTGTGTATATATATAATTAAATGTAGTGCAGCAAATGCTGTATATTTTTTCTGAAATTTTAGCAACAATGATTTCCATGCCAAGTTGTCTTAACCTTCTTTGCACTATGGAAACAAAACTGTATTTTCTATAATCAGTTAAATGAGTATAAGCTAAGATAATCATCTTCCTTAGACCTAAATAAATTTTTGAAGGATTTCCATTTTTAAGTGAAGGATGTTTTTCCTTTTCCCCCTTTTTTTTTTCTTTCTTAGGTACAGCTATCACATTTTCACCACCACTTATCACGCCGTATGTCCAAACAATGTTCTTCTAAGTATTTTGAACATATGCTATCATATTTGGTCTTCTAATTGAAGAATTCTATGGGACACACAGGCCTGAACCACAAGTTTGTAACTTCAAAAACAGGAAGTAGCACACAGGAGAACTGATAGCTAAATTCTCCAAATGCAGCTACCTGGAAGATGTGACGTCCAGGGAAAAAGGGATGGTCTCTGCATTTAGGATAACCGGAGGCCAAACCCTAATATTCACAAAGACACACAGATACACATGCACACACACACACACACACACACACACAAATACGTGCACACTCACATTGCCATCTTGCCAGTTTTATGATCTTGTTTCATATTTGAGCACAAGTTACTTTCCTCGGTCAGGAAAACAAGAAAATATTTCTATCAAAACACGTTAGCTCCTTTTCCTCCTTTTTTGAGGAGGTAGAAAGTTCTACATGAGAACCTGTGCCCGTCCCCCTTAATGCCTCACATGGGCTCTTATTTATGCCTGCTCTCTGCTAGGTTTCAGCCTCGCAGGCCTGGTTCTGTGTCTTCACAATCTTCTAAGCGTTTGCGGTATTTGCTATCATATCTGATCCTTCATTTTTAAAAAGTGACCCATTGAGGCACCTGGGTGGCTCAGTCAGTTGGGCGGCCGACTATGGCTCAGGTCATGATCTCGCGGCCCATGAGTTCCAGCCCAGCATCCAGCTCTGTGCTGACAGCTCAGAGCCTGGAGCCTGCTTCGATTCTGTGCCTCCCTCTCTCTCCGCCCCTTCCCTGCTTCTCTGTCTCTCTCTCTCTCTCTCAAAAATAATAAACATTAAGAAAAATTTTTTTAAAGTGACCCTTTGAATATTTATATACTTTACTTCTTACAGTATTTTTTCCTTATTTGTAGAAATAATAGCATTATTCTTTTCCCAAGTACAAAAACATGTAGAAACTACACATTTTTGGATTGGTTGGTTGGTGTTTGTTAGCTTTGCTTCCTTTCTATATGGTGGCACCTTTCCTTCTGTATGACATTTTTATGCCATGTGCATTTTTCCAGTATAATTTAAGTGTTGGTGACAACTATGCTAAGGACATAATTCTATAAAAATGTGAAAGGACAGTTATGTAAAGAAATCTATATAAATGAAGAGGGAGCTTTCTGATTAACTCTAATTTTAAAGAGATATATTCAACAGTGAAGATAGATCCCAAAGAGATGGCTGACAAAGGTTAGCAAAAGGACTTCTGTACACAGCTTTCATTGGCTCAAGAAGGTCAAGGAAGAATAAGTCCACTATTAAGATCATCGGTAACAAGCTCTTAAATTTTCATTATTGTGAGCAGAAAAATCTCAACACTGAAAATAATCCCTCCCAAGCCTAAAGCTCTGTGATTCTATGACTTCTATCCTATCTTCAGAACTGACATAGTGCCTGCCACAAGACACTCAGCAGAATGTAGAATAAATGTATCAATGACCAGGATTAATATTTTCAGATCTACATGCCTTTGAAAAGATACAAACTGAAAGAAATGTTAAACCCATTACATTAAGAAGTTCTCAAGGGGTGTCTAGGTGGCTTAGTCAGTTACATGTACTACTCTTGATGTTGGCTCAGGCCATGATCTTGCCATAGTGAGATGGAACCTGCGTCCACCTCTGCACTGAACGTAGAGCCAGCTTGGGATTCTCTCTCTCCCTCTCTTTCTGCCCCTCCCCCACTCAGGCACATGCTCGCTCTCTCTCGCTCTCTCTCTCTCTCTCCCCTGTCTCTTTCATAAATAAATAAATAAACATTAAAAAGGTCACAAATATAATTAAAGTTGAGAAAACTAAAAAGCCCTTAGAACAAGGATCTCAAAGAAATGACACATTCAATGAGGAAAAGAAGAATTTCAATTGATAAGATAAACATGATTTTAACATCAGAAGATTCTTTCAAAAGAATCATATACCCACATCTACAATTTTAAGCAAGGTAGGAAGAAATCTATTCAAAATAACTTCACCTTGACAAGGAGGCATAAATATACAGTAAAGAAAAGACAATCTCTTCACTAAATGATGCTGGGAAAACTGGACAACTACGTGCAAAAGAATGAAACCAGACCACTTTCTTACACCATATACAAAAATAAACTCAAAATTGATTAAAGACCTAAAATATGAGTCCTGAAACCATAAAACTCTCAAAAGAAAACATAGATGGTAATCTCTTGAACAACAGCCATAGCAACATACTTACGGGTCTGTGTCCTCAGGCAGTGGAAACAAAAGCAAAAATAAACTATTGGGATTATACCAAAATAAAGAACTTTTAAACAGCAAAGGAAACCATCAACAAAACAAAAAGGCAACCTACTAAAATAGGAGAAGATATTTGCAAATGATATTTTTGACAAAGGGTTAATATCCAAAATATATAAAGAACTCTTACAACTCAACACACACACACACACACACACACACACACACACAAAACAAACAAACCAACCAATTTAAAAATGGGCAGAGAACCAGAATAGACATTTTTCCAAAGAAAACATACAGATGGCCAATAGACACATGAAAAGATGTTCAATATCACTAATCATCCATGAAATGCAGATCAATGCCCAAATGTGATATCACCTCACACTACTCAGAATGGCTATTATCAGAAGGAGAAGAAATAAAAAGTATTGGTGAGGATGTGGAGAAAAGGGAACTCTTCATGCACTGTTGGTGGGAATATAAATTGGTGCAACCATCATGAAAAACAGTATGGAGTTTCTTCAAAAAGTTAAAAATAGAAATTCTATGTGATCTAGTAATTCCACTACTGGGTATACTGAGTATACTAATTTGAAAAAGATATATGCACTGCCATGTTTATTGTAGCATTATTAACAATAGCCAAGATATGGAAGCAACCTAAGTGTCCATGGATTGATGAATGAATAAAGAAGATGTGATATATATAATTAGTGTGTGCATGTGTGTGTGTGCATGCATGTGTGTGTTTGGTGTATATGGTATATATACACATATATTTAGTACATATATATTTGGTATATACGGTGTATATATAGTGCATATATATATGTGTGGCATATATATATATAGTGTGTACCTATATTATATATATGGTGTGTACTTGTCTATACACACACACACACACACACACACGCATGCACACACACCCTGGAATGTTACTCAGCCATAAAAAGGAACGCGATCTTGCCATTCATAATAACACAGATGGACCAAGAGGATATTAAGCTAAGTAAAATAAGTCAGACAAACACCATCTGATTTTACTTAATTGCAGAATCTAAACAACAAAACAAATGAATAAACAAACAAACAAAAAACACCCTTAAATACAGAAAACAAACTGGTGGCTGCCAAGGGGAAGAAGGTAGGAGGGTGGGAAAAATAGGTGAAGGGAATGAAAAGGTACAAATCTCTAGCCAAAAAAAAAAAAAACAAAAAGTTCAAAATTAAAACCACCCCACCTACCTCCAACTTAATCAGAAATATCTCAGTTCCCATATCTTATTTCTGTGGACTTATGTTTGTGATTATTTTGGTTTATACTCATCTCCCTATGACAGATCAGAAACTGTATATAATTGCATTATGTCATTGGTATTTAGCCCACCAAGTCTTCAATTTGCTGAATAAACAAGCAAATTGCTAAGCTTTTTTCTAAATAAATCTTATTTTTTCCATTTAGTCCAAATATATTATCAAAGATCTATTCCCACAGGAAAAAGTTCCCAGGGAACGTGGGAATTTCTGACGAGAGAAAGAAAGAGGATAGCCTCTCCCTTTGACAAGAGCCCTGTCCCAAGCCATTAGGAACTTCTAGAACAAGCAGTTCACTCTTCATATGGTTTTCCATTTCTTTTGGAAATGGGCAATTTCATCTTAACATTTGACATACTCCTTCCCTTCCGCCTAGCTCTGTAAGTCCCAGGACATTCTCCTGTGCCTGGAAATTTATTCTGTTCACCACTTTTTCCATCATGTGGATAATAAGATACTAGGAGTTAGTCAACAAGCTCCCACTCTGCCCTCCAAACTGCCACTTAATATATTGCCCTGCAACCTGAAAACTCTATAACTCCAATGTTAATATAAAACAGAATAGTTCCTATTTTGCAAGTTCATAAGTTAACATGGTCATCAATTTGGTTTGTTTATAATGCGAAGAATGAATGAAAATACAAAATCAACAACACCTTCTTTAGCAGGTTGATTTGCATCCAGCACCGTAGCAAAGTGTCCTAAGACATCTGCATCGTACCGGTATTTTGGGAGCCCTTACTATGTATAAGGCATGGTAACTGGTGTCATAAGGAGGAGTAAAATAGTAAAAATGTCTCTGTTCCATGAAATGTAAAATCTAATTGAAGAAATGAAGCCATTGAAAAGTTTTAAACTTGCATTTAAAAAGACACACTGTATTTTTTTAGAAGTAGAGGACTAATTAAATGAATGAGGCAGGGAAAAAATCTGTAATGATTCAGAGAAATAAAAAATTAGTTGGGCTGCACTGAATTGGGAAGGCTTCACAAAGAAGATAAGACTTGTGTTACGACTTGAATGATGGATGGGATTGAGAGAGGCAGAGAGAAAAGAGTGCAATCCAGGCCAGCAGGATCGGTTTCAGCAAAAGCATAAAATCAGAAAGTTCAAGGCAGCTTGGGGCACAGTTTAGCGAGAGTACAGCGCCAACGAGGTGGATAGTTAGAGCTGTCGGCAAAGGTTGCAGCTCAACGGTCAAGGTCTTACATGGTCAGAATAAGCCCCTTGGACTTCATCTGGTAGGCTGTGGGGAGTCACTGAAGTCTTTGAGTCGGGGAATGATTAGGTTGAAAGAGTGTTTTATGGCCAATTTGTCGGCACTGTGAGTGATGAATTGCCAAGAAGAGAGACTGGAAGTAGGGTGAATAATTAAAGTTGAAAAGCTTCTAAAATAAGAGAAATAGGGGGAGATGATAAAGTTCAGAAAGAATAGTGATTCCGCTAGTGGGAGAACTGGGGAAAGAAGTGGAACAAGGGACATTGTGAAGAAAACCTGGCAAAAGTTGGTGACCGGTAAGATGTGGGAGACAAAGAAGAGCATCCGCGACGTCAGATTTTCAAGCCTGGCTGACAGGACAGAAGCATCTTGCACTTACGTCGCACACCACAACTAATTTGCAAAACAGGTTCATATTGGAAAGAAAGACATGGAAACTACCGTAGTAAACTTTATCCCTTTGGGGGATGATGCAAAACTCTCCTTTTTACTTCGCAGTAGATACTTGAAGGGTGCTCCTCGGCTCATGTTCCCCTGTTCAAAATGCCTCTTCACAGCTCATCAGACTTCTTTCACAACATCCATCCCTCTATTGACCAAGCTTATGCTGACCTGGACTGAACACTAGAGACTACATGGGGCTATTCTGGGCCATCCAACTCCAGAACTTGGAAATGAAATCTCAGAAAACTGACAGCTGCAGGTACTGGAATCTTGAGGTGATATAAATTCAGGGCTGAGAGCGCCATTTTGAAGAATCCAGGAAAGGGTGATATACAAATGTAATAAGGGAAGGAGTCTGCTGAAATGGGCAAAGACACAGAAAAGAAAGACCGCACATGAGAAATTGGCAGATAAGTAAAGAAGAGTAATGACAAGTCATGTTAGCACTAGAGGTGAAGGAGAGAGTGTCTACCTTGGTCTGGCTTACTGACTGATTCCCGACCCCCTAGTGAGACCCAGCAGCACCCGCTGCCTAAGTTGGTCAGGTATGGTGTATATTTCCTCCAATGTCTCCTTTTGCTTAAGCTAGTTTAAAAGGAGGTCTGTCCCTTAAAATAAGATTATCCTGGCAAAGAAAATTTCACTCTACTTCCTTAGAGTATCAAAAACTGAAATAGAACAGCCAAGAGAAAAAGCTGATTTTAGGAGGAGACAGCAGGGAGATGGGGAGTAGAGCTTTAAACACATTTATGCATTGAACACAGCACTGAAATAACAGGCGTGAAGCTAGGGCAGGGGTTGGAAATGTTGATTTAGTCACTTAAACAAAGATAATGGCTGAAATTCTCTCTCCAGTGAGCATGTATGACAGAAGACAGAGACCCTTGCCAGAAAGGAGAAGAAAACCTGGTAGAACTGGTCGAAGAGACTGCCAGATTTCCAGTGAAGGCTCTCTTAAAAAATGAGCTGACCTGGGAGGGGAGAGGGGTCAAGCTTATCCTAAGATCTTTCTTTACTCTTTGTTAAAGACACAAGCACATTTACTTTGAAATAGAAGAGACTTATGAAGCAAATTTTATTAAAGTAAATTATATTTTTAATGAGGACAGAAAAAGCAAATGTGGGTTAAATTTCAGCTTCTGAAAGTTAACTTTTATTTTGACTATAATCTTTCTATTTCTATAAACATCTTCAAACCTAAAATGGACATATCTCTTTTTTTCCTTTAAGCTGAAATCCCTCCTTCTCCATGAAATCTTCCCAGGGATAAGACTAAAGTCATGAAGTCTGCAGTCTTCAACCTGAAAGAAACATTTTCAAGACTACCACAAGTGAGCATATTTTTACATTGGAATAGTAGTGTCCTAATTGTGCTTTTTTAGGCAATATTTTCAAGTATTACCACTAGACAGGAACCGGTTTGACATGCCAGTCTACAGGAATATCACTCCATCAACCATATTCATTGTGCCTGCTGCGTGGAGTGGGGCGAGGAAAACAGTGAACCCATCCTCAATCCCAAGAAGCAGGATTGCTTGACTAGTGTTTAGAACCTAGCACAGTGCTGAGAGTGTGCTCGTACTTTGTGATTCGGAAAACATACATAGACAAAACTCTCTAAAACTATTAGTACACTTAACCTGAAACCCTGGATCTATCTTTAAAAAGTAGTTTGTTGGGGTGCCTGGGTGGCTCAGTCAGTTAAGCATCCGACTTCGGCTCAGGTCATGATCTCACAGCTCTTGAGTTCAAGCCCCGCGTCGGGCTCTGTACTGACAGCTCAGAGCCTGGAGCCTGCTTCGGATTCTGTGTCTCCCTCTCTCTCTCTGCCCCCCTCTCTCTCTGCCCCTCCCCTGCTCATGCTCTCTGTCTGTCTCAAAAATAAATAAACATTAAAAAAAATGTTTTTTAAATAAAATAAAATATAAAAAGTAGTTTGTTTTCCGCAAGTCCTTAAGAACTATATAGAGTTCAACTAAATCGGATGCAATTCTGGTCCATTACATGCACTTTGGTGAAGGTATTTCCTCTCTAAATAGAAATATATTGAACTTTAGCTCAGACAAAGTCGAAATTTTGTTAAGTAGTATCAATGAAGTTCCCTTATTACAGAGGTAAAAGAAGCTGTTTACACCATAAAATAATCAAAGAGTTAATCTTGTTTCACTCTTACAGGAGTAAAACCCACTGGCAAGCTTTAACTATGTTAATTTTCAAACTTTCAAGTCTGTACTCAAACCACAAAGCCAGCAAACTAAAGGTAACCAAAGGAGCTGTTTGGTAAAGACAGAAATGAACTATGCCTTTTGAAGTGTTTCCAGGGAAATGTGTTTGGAATATTTAAGTCCCAAGTGAGTTACAAAGGTTATTCATTCACAAGTGAGATAAATTCATAGCTGTCAAATTGTCTGGATTCTCTGTGTGATCACCAGGGCTTCAAATCATTTATTTTTTTTTCTTGAAAAAGTTCAATATTTTCACAGCTTCAAATTTGATTGTACTTTATAATTTGGAAATAAAGAATTGCTTCTCTTCCTTACCTACTCACTGAAGCAATAAAAGTCTATGAGTGTATTAAAGCAGTTTTTGTCTTCCCTTGTAGTTGTATTTTGTTTCTTTTAATAAAGCCAAATGTTTCTAAATTGGATGTTTCTCCCTGTAAACTAACTGGATATAATTAACAAAGTGTCTGGTTTCACCAAACAGATGGGGGAAGGGGATGGATTATTGCAAATATAAATTTTACTGTGTTTTATATTCAGCTACATTTCCTTGAATAATTGTGAATGAAATTGTTCAAAAGTCCCTCCAAATAAGTTTTGACCTTTTTTTTTTTTTTTACTCTTTTAAGAGCTGATGTGGTTCAGAAAGAAAGAAAGGAAGGAAGAACATTTTAATTGCTTAGTAAACTTAAATTAGGAGTTAAGAAAAGAGTAAGAATCCTTAACAAGGACAACAAAGGTAAATGAAAAGCAATTTTTTAAACGTTCTTTTTAAAGTTTATTTATTTATTTTTGAGAAAGAGAGAGAGAGAGAGCACAAGCTAGGGAAGGGCAGAGAGAGAAAGAGAGCGAGACACAGAATCCCAAGCAGGCTCCAGGGTCTGAGCTGTCAACACAGAGCCAGACATGGGGCTCAAACCCATGAGCTGTGAGATCATGACCTGAGCCAAAGTCGGACGCTCAACTGACTGAGCCACCCACGTGCCCCCTGAAAGGCAATTCTTGACAGAATACTTCACAGGAGACAGAACAGAGCTTTGGCTACTCAGGCTATTCAGGTTAGCCTGGCTAACCTTACATTCACTTCAGGTCAAAAAATAAAGAGATGGCTCTCGGGAGCAGTGTCTGGCCCTGATGTCCTCTGCTCAGAGAGGGAAGCAAGGACTTTAGGGGTTCGGCCCCACTGTGATAGAGCCAGGGTGCTCAGGTAGCCATCTGCATAGGAAAGCCAGCCAAAGCAAGAAGCTGGTCATGATGGCTCTGTAAGTCCAGATATGCCTGACTTCAGTGAGAAGGCAGCATCATTGTTACATCTTATTGGTGACCTGCTAAGTAGAAGGCAAAGTGAGAGGTGATCCCTGCCTTCAAGAGACACATCATCTGTTCATACAGTTGGGGCATGAATGAAAAAGGCTCAGTGAAAATGAAAAGTGGATACTTCCTAGAGTATCAATAATTATTGAAGGATGTGAACATGGAGGCTCAAGGAAAGAGAACACTGAGGAACATGGAGAAAAGAGAAGGGAATTACAGACAAAGCAGAAGATTCGGTGAGGTTGGGCTCGCTGGTTTGGGACACGGAATAGACAGTTATGTTTCAACAGAGGATCTGTGTAGGGGCATGGTAAGAAAGAAGGTGGGGAAGTAGGTAAGACCAAAGTTCAAAGAGAAAATAAAGAGTTTGGAGGACGAACCAGAGCCCCTGAAAACCCTTTTTCGAGGAATGTCTCCTATAAAGTTGTATTTTTAAAGTATTCTTCTGGTATGTGTCTATAGGATGGAGGGGAAGGGATCATAGCAAGGGAGATGCGTGAGAAGGTTATAGTAGGCACAAAACAATAATGGTATAGATGTGAGGTGTGCGATGAGAAGAAGGACATGAATACCTGGTTTATCAAGGATTTACGAAGTGCAAGACACATGGCTAAGTGCGGTAAAATGTGTGAGTGCGAAACAAAGGACTTCAGACTGACAAAAACCTTAACAGGTAAGCTGAGTCTAGGATCACTTTATGAATAGTGACACATTCCACATGTAAGAGAGACACCTTTGAGAATGTTGGAACATCCATCCAGATATGTCCACATTCAAGTAGAGATTTTAGAGATTCGGATCATATTTCATTGTCTATCAGTGATACACATACATACCTACATGCATATATATGTACACATATGTATACTTTTTATAGATATGTGGTACCTTGTGTATACACACACACACACACAATTTTGTTCCATAAAACAAAACAATTTACATAGGTTTTTAAAAAGATCAAACATTATCTTTTGACATATTTCCTAACACTGGCCAACAATAAGTCAGGTTTCTCACACTTCACTGCTATGAATGTTCTTCAGCTGTTTGTAAATCAAATGATATTTTGATGATCTAAGGAAGATAGTTTTTTTTTAAGAAATCCTGTTATGAATCTATAAATTGTAACAACACTCTAAACTGAAAGAACTTTCGTGATGTGATTTTGCTTACTTTCAGAAATTGAAGTTTTATAATAAGGAAAGAATACCCGTACAGTCTCATAAGAAACTGAATGAATTTGAATCCAAAGGAAAAAGAAACATTTTTATTTTATTGATGATTATTGAGTCTGATTGATTTCACAGTGCAGAGTGACTTGAAATAAAATTTTATGTAAAGGCAAGATCACGTCTAAAAGGCTGCTTCCAATTTGTAGTTCAAGAATATCACAAGACATTAACAAATGCAATTAACAAAAAAAAGTAAGGAAATGGAATCATAATCGCTGGAATCGATTTTAAAATATAGTAATGAAAAATAACACAATTATGCCCATAGTACCAAAAAATACTGAAAGTGGACATAGGATAAGAGGCAACAGATTTGAAGAGGAAAAATTGACAGTAATGACTTCCTAGGAAAAATATAAGAATACATATCATTTTAGAGAGAGTATCAAGGAAAAACAGAAAATCCTGGAAAAGAAATTATCATTGCAATAAAAAAATTTTCAAAATAAGCATTTGTCTCCCGCCTTATTGAATGTCTCATAATTCTAATGTATTAAATGTCTGAAATGTGCCTGAATATTGTTTAGGGTAGGAGACAAGTTAAGTAAGGACACAGGCTTAGCAGTTAGCACTAACTAGCTATGTGAGCTCTTTAACTCCTTTCTACCTTAGTTTCCTCTCCTTACAAAATGCAGATGATGAGTATCTACCTCATCGGTTTGTGGTAGGGATTTAAAAGATCATGCATTTAAGCACTTAGCACAGTGTTGGGCCCACAATGAGAATTCAAGAAATATAAGTTATTAATATTGTTCGCAGAAAAAGTTAATAAATCTCTCTAGTGTCCTATGAAATTACCTTTCAGTAACAGATTAACTCCTTCTTATTGAAGTTCTACTTGACTTCACATATCTCATCTACCTTCATAAAAGGATTTGAGGTCACTTACAATTAAAGATATGTGTTCAGTACTGTTGTAAAAATACAAATAGGACAAGTTAACCTACAAGGTAGGAAATGGAGTTTACTGTAGTTGAATCCTCTCTCTGTTTCCTGGCTGCAAGAGAAGGAACTGTAAATATTAAATTCTAATGTCATAGTTTTAAGATATCAGTTCTTTAAAAAGAAGAAGAGTGATAACATATTTGGATTAACACTTTCCAAAATATATCTCCCTACAAAGTTTCATTGGATTCTCACAAAAATTTTGTGAGTCCACCTATGATAACCCAATTTTATATATGAGGAAATTAAGGCCCAGAAAGGTCACACAGCTAAGAAGGAACATAGCTAAGATCTGAATTCAAGTATGATGAAAAGCACATGCACAAAAGTTAGTTTAGCCCTGAGTTCCCTACAAGTAAAGGCAAAAATGGAGGGGCAGGGGGGAAGGGAGCAGGGGACCTACCTCCTGTTATCTGATAAAATATCTAATAAAAGGAAGCATGCCTTGGGCCAGTAGATACAAGCTTTTACCTTCCATTAAAACTAAGAGAAATTAGTAATATGGATATTTATACAAGGGGCTTTAAACCACAAAGTGAACTCTGATTTTAGTAGAAGTCTTAAACAAAATGCAGACGTGTTCTTTATATGTGCCTTTATTATATAGCCTGAGGGAGTAATTTTAAATGGGTTTTGTGAAGGAATTATCTTTAAACAACAGATGGCTGGAGTAATATTTTCTAAGTAAATGGTATTCCTTTAAGAAAGATTTATTGAGAGCCTACTATGTGTCAATATCTATGCTAGGTCATGAATATTCAGAGATGAATGTTAGGATTCCTGCCCTCAAAGGTCTAACAGTCCACTGGAGAAACTCATTTGTCACGAAACACTCCCCTGGTGATAAAGGTTTGTACAAAGGCAGCAACCTTGATGGCTGACCTGCCGGCTGAAATATGCAAGGTTGCCCGTGGGGAGTCACAGACCTGAAACTGGGAAGAAATTTGCCAAGTGGTCAGGAGCAGAGCTAGTGTTGCAAACAGAAAAGGCATGTGCAGCGAGGTGTTCACAGAAACTAATCAGTTCCATGTTCCTGGAGCTTCCATAAGATACAAGAGGGTGGAGTTGAGAAAAGATATTGAAGCAACACTCAGTGGACAGATGTGGCTATTTATATTCTGCAAGGAGTCTAGAGTTTGCCTGCAAGTAAAAGGAGTATCAAATGAGCAAGGAACGGACATGATCTGACAAGGACAGGAGTGAGGACCCCAGGTATTATGTCAATTTGCTGGGTAACCAGTTTGCCAAATGACCAATTTGTTAAATTCTCAGTTCTACCAATTTGCCAACATTGTATTTCTTATAAAGTTTATAGGTTTGTGAATTGCTAATTGGCTTGTTTTCATTTTGACTTTATAGCAGCATTTTAAAGAATGTGCCGTTTGCATCTGGTGCTGGGATATAAACAAATTAGGAGGTGGGATTGAGACCATAGGCCTTTGCCAGGAAAACAGAGAAGGGAAGTAGGCACACAGCACCCAACACAGCCCGGACTGCCCACCCAGGGCAGACTTTCCTAAAGAGTGGGGGCTGGGGAGGATGGGCTCAAGAGGACACCAGGGAGAGACTAAAGGGCAGAGAGAAGAGGCTGTGGATGGACAGAGGACAATAGGGAGAAGAAACTGGAAAAAGGGAGGGTCAGAACAAGTCTGAATCAGCAAAGGAAAGACTGAAGGAGGGGGGCAAGGGCCATGGGGCTATCACTGGAAGGAGGTGCAGAGTAAAAGACAGGATTGGATTTTTTTTTTCAAATGAGACACTTGAGTAAATTCATAGGTGATGAGAAAGAGTTGATAAGTAAATGTACCAAAAGAGAAGAATTTTTTTTTGGGGGGGAGGGGTTGCCAGACAGACGGAGAGAGAGAGAATCCCCAAACGCACCCAGGCTCCGTGCTGACACAGGGCTCAATCTCTCGACCCTGGGATTATGACCTCGGCCAAAATCAAGAGTCGGACGCCCAACCAACTGAGCCACCCAGGTGCCCCAAGAAGAGATACTTTTGTAGCAGAATGTTCCAGTAGTTGCTGATGTAGGCTTTCCCAAAGCCTAGTGGCTTGATAAGTGGTAACATTTCTTCTGTTTACAAATCCGCAATTTGTCCAAGGGCTCTCAGCATCAGTGCCACCTGTGCCACCTGGGGTCAGCTGCAATGGTTCAAAGGCTAGGGACCAAAGTCAACTGAAGCCTCTCTTCTTCACATGTCTGACAATCAATGCTGGCTTTTGTCCGGGGGTCTCAGTTCTCCACACGACACTCTCCATGTGGCCTCTCTGTGGGCCAACTGGGACATCCTCACAGCATTTGAATTGAAACATACACATCTCAGCAGAAAAAAACAAGCACAAGGTATCTTGTATTTTCTGACCTGGTCTCAGAATTCACACAATGTCACTTCCACTGTATTCACAGGCCCACCCAGATTCAAGAAGGAACAAAGACCACGTCTTCTAATGAAAGACCATAATGCCATATTGCAACATCATATCGTATCACGGTGATTTGGGGTATATATGTATATGGGGTATATACATATATATGTACATACATATATATGTACTGGGGGTATATATGTATATATTTTATTTGGAAAATAAAATCTGTCACCCAAATTCACTTGAGGTGGCAGGAAAATAATAATTTCCAGAGCCCAGCAAGGTGAGAGCCTTGAACAGTCAAGAATATAAGCTTTTCTGTTACTGAGGAGGGCCAGGTCAGGAATTCAGCTGATGATGAGAACGAGAAGAACAGGGAGAATGAAGAAAGCTATGCTAACAGGTTTGGGCTTTTTCCCCCCAACAAAGTTTCAGATGGTATCTCAGTGCTGCAATCCCTCCTTTACCTTAAAGTCAAGTGCAGGGGGTTTCAAGTTGCTGCATTTTGACTAAAGTTTTAATCACACTTTAAAATACTTGATCCTGAATTTCTCCTTTTTTTTTTTTTTATTAGCAGCCCTAAAAGAAGACGTAGCATAGGTGTTTAGGAACACTAATCTTTACCATATACAGACTCATCTCAGGAAACAAACAGAAAAAGAAGTGGAGTGGAGAAGAGCAGATAATGTAATAAAGTATCATGTCAGTTCCAGTCTGCCCCAGTCTTTCTTCAGAGTCAGCTGCTGAATTCTAGGAGGTGTTGTATTCTAGCTGCTGTATCCTATGAGGTGCAAGAACCTGCCACATCTTTCCAATGATTAAGAAAAACCATCGTTAAATAATTGCATATATAGCAATACCTAATGCTTACTAGGTAAGTATTGTCAGAATTTAAAAACTGCTCACAAGTTGTAACGCGGATCAAATTTTTTCCCTTTAATCTCTACTGTTTTTACTTTGGAAATTATAAAGAATGTTTTCTAGGCTAAATGATTTCTGGAACATCTCATCCACTGCACACATTAATTAGCGTGCATTTATTTCTTTACCCTGGGGTAAAGACAAGAAATGAAATGTTGGAGGAAAATGTAGATGGAATAAGGAGAAATATTATTTGCCATATCCAATAAGCTTGGAGAGAACTAAGAGCAACCTTCTCTTAACCTGCTGTGGAAGGTCAAGGCAAGCAACTGTGCTAATGGGTCAATCGCTGAACTTTTAGGAAAGGTTTAAAAGTGCAGAGGTTGAGGGGGTTGAACTTCCGGAAGCCATATAGATCTTCTGGCAGAATTTCTGAGGAGAATGAGAGTGTTAAAAGGGGAATTATGAATGATGACATGCAGAGCACTTAGAGGGAGCGTTGAGGTTTGATGCAATATTTGGCTACCAGAACACCCAGCAAAATTCAGGGCATGATTCTTTTCCAACCTAAGAGGAAAGTTATTCTACATCAAAGAGATTAGCGAAATCTTTATATAGTCCACAAATCTTCTGCAGCTCTGTCAACTCTTTTTTCCTCCTGTTGCACCAGAGAAAATGGCTCTTCTACCATCAAAGATCTATCCCTCCAGGAAAGCTCCAGACCCCTGCCTTTCTCATCTTATCAGAACTTACTCTTCAAGTACCTTCCCATATCTCTCCTGTATCTTCAACTTCTCCATCTAGAACAAGTCACTACTTTTCAAAATTTTTTTATTTATCCATTTATTTAGTTCCAGTATGATGAACATACAGTGTTATATTTGTCTCACGTGTACAGTATGTGATCCAACAATCCTCCACGTTTCTCAGTCCTCATCATGACAAGTGTTGACTCTTTAATCCTCTTGACCTATTACACCCATCTCTCAACCCCCGCCCCCTCTGGCAACCACCATGTTGTTTTTTATATTGAAAAGTCTGGTTTTTGTTTCTCTTTTTTCATTTGTTCATTTTTTAAAACTCCACATGTGCATGAAATCATATGGTATTTGTCTTTCTCTGTCTGAATTATTTCACTTAGCGTAATACCCTCTAGGCCTATCCGTGTTGTTACAAATGGCAAGAGCTCATTCTTTTTTATGGCTGAGTAATATTCTCTTACATATGTGTACCACCTCTTCAGCACACCAATGTGTTCTAGCATTCTCACTTATGTAAAAAACATCATTCATCCCTTTCCAATTGCCATTCCTTGGTCTGCTCCCTATCACAGTCAAATGTCTTTAAAAACTTGACTTTGAGGATACCTGGGTGGCTGAGTCCATTGAATGTCTGACTTTTGATTTCAGCTCAGGTCGTGATCCCAGGGTCATGGGACTGAGCCCTGTATCAGGTTCCACACGGAACATAGAGCCTGCTTAAGATTCTTTATCTCTCTCTCTCCCTCTCTCTCTGTCTCTCTCCCCACTCATGCTCAATCTATCTCTCTAAAAAAACTAAAAATTAAAAAATAAAAAAAACTTGAATCTCCAAACATTGAAGTTCTTCTAGGCACTGTGTGAGGCATCTTTCCTTCTATACTCCCTTAAGTGATTAAGATCCCCAGCACCATATTTATGTTGACAGCTTCTGAAACTTTAATTTCTGACTTAGACCATTCTGCTCAGCCCCAAACTTCTTTAGCCAATGGCCTATGTGATATCTCCACTACTCTGCTTGGATAAGCATCTAAATTGAATGTGCCCCAAACTAAAAGTCTATACATTCTCCTGCCTCCAAACGTTCCCCTCTTACTCTTTCCTGCCAGGAGATAGTACTATGATCCATCCAGTCTCTATAAACAAATGGTTGACATTTCTCTCTTTCATACCCATATCCAAGCCCTGTTCATTCTGAAAAACATATCTGGAATCATTCCATTTCTCGAGATCCCCTTCTTTAATAAAAACATAATCACAGAAAGCTTTGCATACATTTTATTCTCTTCTTTTTCCCATGTACTTTGAATTCTTGAGAAGAAGTCAAGGCTATTTGAAATAAATTATTTAAATAAATGAATTTGATGCAACATATTGCCCTTAAAGTTTTGGTTATTAGCGTTTCTTTTTTTAATTTTTTATTTATTTTAGAGAGGTGGGGGGCGGACACACACACGCGCACACACGAGCAGGGGAGGGGCAGAGGGAGAGAAAGAATCTTAAGCAGGCTCCACACTCAGCCCAGAGCCCAGCACAGGACTCAGTCTCACGACTGTGAGATCATGACCTGAGCTGAATCAAGAGTTGGATGCTTAACCGACTGAGCCACTCAGGCACCCCGATTATTAGTGCTTTCTATATGGGGAACTTTTCAAACTTCAAAGCTAATTTTTTAAAGGAAGATAGAGTTTTTCATAGAATTCCAAAAAATTTGTCCTGGAAGTGAAGGAATGGTTTAAGGGTTTTTTGTTTGTTTGTTTGTTTGTTTGTTTTTGTTTTAATTTACATCCAAGTTAGTTAGCAGATAGTGCAATAATGATTTCAGGAGTAGAATCCAGTGATTCATCCCCTACATATCATACCCAGTGCTCATTCCAACAAGTGTCCTCCTTAATGCACCTTGCCCATTTAGCCCATCTCTAACCCAAAACCCCTCCAGCAACCCTCAGTTTGTTCTCTATATTTAAGGGTCTCTTATGTTTTGTCTCCCTGTTTTTATGTTATTTTTGCTTCCCTTCTCTTACCTTCATCTGTTTTGTTTCTTAAATTCCACATATGAGTTAAGTCACATGATATTTGTCTTTCTCTGACTAATTTCGCTTGGCGTTAATACCTTCTAGTTCCATCCACATAGTTGCAAATGGCAACTTGCAAATGGCAAGATTTGTGTGTGTGTGTGTGTGTGTGTGTGTATATATATATATATATATATATATACCACATCTTCTTTATTCATCTGTCGATGGACATTTGGGCTCTTTCCACACTTTGGCTATTGTTGATAGTGCTGTTATAAACATGGGGGTGCATGTGTCCCTTCGAAACAGCACATCTGTATCCTTTGGATGAATACCTAGTAGTGCATTTGCTGGGTCGTAGGGTAGTTCTTTTTTTAATTTTTTGAGGAAACTCCATACTTTTTTCCAGAGTGGCATCACCAGTTTGCATTCCCAGGAATGGTGTAAGTTTTTAAAAATTCCTTGCTTGATTTTTCCAAAGAATAAATTTTAGTTTCAATGTTTCTTCATTCTGTATAGCATGAAGGTTATATATTACTCGTCACTACCTGAAGCTTTCTGCTAGATAAAATAAAAGGTCATTCACTGGGCCCAAAGTAAAAATGAGCCCTGCAGGTCAAATTCAGTCCACCTTTTCTCCCTCACCCAGTGGCCAGGAGACTTTCAATAAAAGATTTTAACAAAGAAAGAAGGGAAGGAAGGGAAAGAGTGGGAGGGAGGAAGGGTACAAAGAAAAGCAAAGAAAAAATAGAGAAGAAATGAAAAACAAAGAAATGTTTCATCTAATTAGCACTCAAAAACTATTAAGATCTAATGGCTTGGAATCTAAGGAATTTGAGAAACAGAATTTAAACAGGAAATGTTAAGTTCAGGTAACACCATTAGGCACTTGAAGTGAAAAGGAAAAGAAAGGTTTCAGCAATTTATTCAAGTCAAAAAGTGAGAATGGCATGTTCTGTTTCCAAAGCACTGTTGTGCTATGAACTGTGCAATTCAAGTTCATTGCATGATGTAGAAGTGATCAAAACTGAATTTTCTTCGTCGTATGCTCTAAATCATAAAGGGTTTATGTACTTCTTAAAGATAAAGAATTTGGACTTCTTTTATTGTAGTGCATTCAGATGACTGAGTCAGAAAAACTTGTTGAAGATATTTATTGAGCTGCTACCTCCGATGAAGGACTTTTTGGAATTAATAGGCTCTGAGAGACCCAACTTGTCAGCCCCCCAGTGGCTCAGAAAGCTGTACATCCTTGTGAATATGACAAGACGTCTAAACACCCTGAACCTGAGACTACAGGGGAACAAAAGAGCATTGCTGATTTGTTCAAAGTACGAATAAGCAGATTCCATGTGGACATGTGGACTGAGCAGATGGCAACTGGGGATGGTACTCGCTTCCCATGCCTGAACTATCAAAGCTCAAAATATTCAAAGATTTTGAAGAATTGCAGAATTAATTGATGGAAATAACATCATAATTTTAGAAGAAATTCATAGAGTTTACTGAATACAAATCATGTTAATGTCTGTGCTGTCTTTTGAGGTAATATCCAGATGTGTCTACACTAGCAAAGATCTACACTATAAGGCATCATTCAGTTTCACAAGAAAAGGTTGTATGGACAGTGCTGCCCAGAAAATAAAGTATCCCTGAAAATGTGATTTATCTGATATTTCAATACATTTGGTCAAATTTTCTATCTTGCTCTGAAAGTATATTACTTGCTACACTGAATGCTGCTCATGTCTTGGCCAGATCTCTTTGACCAGGACTGGTGTAGCCATTCCCTAGTTGGGGCTGTTGGTTACTAATGGCATAAACTAAAATCTTTTCCAGGTAATTGACCTCAACCAAGCAAGAGTTGCCTGATCTGAGAGATTATGTCACATCTCCACTCCTGGGAACAGATAAGCCAATGACTCTCTCTGGGGTCAGGGATGGGCTAGCTTCACGAACCACCTTGATGTTGCAATTCATACCCCAGAGCTCCCGATGGAATAAAGCTACTCTCCATCTGGACCTACATCCTGTCATAAGTGCATTCTACTGCCTACCTTGTTTTTCTCCTCTTATCCCCAGAAAACAAATAGTATCTCTCTGAATCCCTGTCTCAGACCCCGCTTCTAGGAAACATGACCTAAAACAGTTGGTACTGGGACTGCTCCTTGGAAGCAAACTTGAAGGTTAAGATCTTGAAGTTGAATCACTTGCCAGCCAGCTGGGCCTTCGCATTTGAGCCATATGACTCAGCAGACTGGATGGTTCAAAAGGAATCTGTACCAGGAAAAGGTACCATGGGGTATCACTAGCAAGCCCCATCAGAAAGCCCACAAGAAGGTTCCTGGAGTTCGAAAGTAAGACAACGCCATCTGCAACAGAGAACTATACACCATTCATAGTGTTCTTGCCATGCTACTGGGTCTCAGTAAAGAAGGAGCATCTGACCTTGGGACATCAAACAGCCATATAGCTATAACTACCTAAAATAAGCTGGCTATCCCAAGCACACGAAGTCACTAGATCGGCTAGGCTGAGAAGCACCAGGATCAGGCTCAAGCATGTTCAGAAGACATAACTAAGCTGCACAGAGAGACAAACAGATGCTCAGCCTGCCCACCACTTTGCAGTGATACCACTTGCTCAGGTCACAGCTGTGGTCTCATGGGGACTTCCTTGTGACAGCTGACAGAGGAAGAAACAACCTGAGCATTGTTCACAGATAAGTCAGCTCAGGATACGGGTGCAATTCCCAAATCCCCAAAATGATGACTGTTTAAACTACAGGGTGGTTTTGAAAGACAGCGGTGTAGGAAAATCCTCCCGGTGGATAGAACTTCAAGTGCATACCTGACCCTCTACCTTGTGTGCAGAGAGAGGGAGCCCAAAATAAGGAAGACTTTGACTTATGGGCGGCGACAAATGGCTTGGTTGGTTGAGGAGGGATCTGAAAAGAGCAAGAAGAAATACTGGAGACAAGAAGATCTGGGGAAGAAACATGTGGGTGAATTTATGGGAATGGCCATAAGATGTAAAGAATTTTGAATCGATCAGTACATTATTGCACATCCGAGAATAACTACTGCCGAGTAGACACCAAATAACCAAGTGGAAAGGTTATGGGTCAGCCAGTTGTTATCAGCCAAGGTCTATCTTTAACCAGCCTAACGGGCTCACAGAAGAGTATTCAAAGTGAAAAGATGGAGGAGGGCACAGATTCTCTTTCATCAAGGCTGATCCAGCTTTTCTGCTGCTGCTGAATGTCTGACCTGGCAGCAACCAAGACCAAGGGTAAGCTTCTAAGATGGCACCATCCCTTGAAAACACTTCTTTGTGTTCACGCTCACTTCAAGTTAAATGTCCTCATGGTACAGATGCTGGTCGTTTCCAAAAATGCCTTTAACCTCTAGCACTGGCTACCTAATGTTTTAAAAGTAATTCTTTTCCCCCAGTCTTTTGCTACACGCTAGAAGATAAACATAAAAATCTATGGAACAAATATGTAGGCTTTCTAAACCTATTATTTAAGCTTGCTTTGACCCCTTTGGTTCTACTCCTCAGTCCTAGATATTTTAGGAGTTAAAAATATAAACTCATTTTCCTGTTGGTCTAAATAAAAGGGAACTCACTTACTTATTCATTCATTTAGTTAGCGAATATTTACTTAGTGCCTAATAAATGCCAGGAACTGTTCCTAAGACTAGGGACACGGCAGTGAACAGAATCAAGAGTGAGCCTGCTTTGAGACCATGTTTTAGCATGGGGTTCTCTGTTAGCAGAGCTTAAAACAAAGGTTTGCGTGCAGGTTATTGGTTTAGAACATTATCCCAGGAAGTAGAAGTAAGACATAAGGGGAAGGACAAGTAAAGGAGATAAAATCAGTTTAAGAATGCATTATTAAATGAGCCACCAAAAAGAGTCACGAGTGCTTCATGCTACAGGGCCACCAACTGAAGAGACTTGGGAACTGTTTCTCAAAAACTATCTACCTAAAGGTTGAAAAGGGAAGGCATTATCTTTTGGCTTTCATTACCCTTTGGTCAAAGGTGGCCACAAGGCATTCACTTCCCTGAAATTGCGGGCTGAGCGTGTGTGAGGACTGAATGGCTTCCTACTGAAGTGAGAGGTGCACACACGAGCCCAAGGTGAAGTACTATGAGATTATACATGCACAAAGCCGATTAAAAGCCTGCATAAGGATGGTCAGAATACTCACAGAATTGATCACCCCAGAAGTAGTTGAGGTAAAATGTGGGAACAAGTGGATCTATTTATGCCTGCCGCTAAACTTTGTCACAAAGTCCCTCTTATGGTGGTGGCCTACTGTATTTTATGTAAGGATTGAATGCAAGAAGCCATATTGAACAAACTATTATCCCCATTGCTGCCTTTGGTCCTGAATCTATAATTCTTCTTTCACCACACGCTCTAAATTTTCCTCACTCTTTAGCAGCATCTTGGTGTTGTAGACTGTGTGCCTGGGGGAGAACCAGACTGTCATCCCTAAGAAGTACGAGACTTTGGTTCACTGGCCCTTGGTAAGGTCGCTTCAACTACTTGCTGGTTAGCACCAGGCATGGGAACTCAAGGCAGTACTCCAGTGCACCTTTTCTTTCAGGCACACCCCTCTCTGCCCTATCGTGTAGCAGCAACCTTCGTTAACTCTTCACAAAAATAAGATTCGATTTCTCCTGCCAATATCATAACGCTTTTTTACTGCTAGTTCTTTGGCATGAAGAGTCCCAAGCACCCCGCTGGTAGTAATAGTTTCAAATTCACCATGAAGGAAGGGTTCCCCCATCCCCATCAGAAAGCAGAACTTCTAATCCAGCAGAATCAGCTTACAAGGATAGGAAGTACAAATTCCACAATGAGTCACTAGTCATAATTGGGAGAGGAGCCAATTTTGCTTTTTACCTGTTGGCTTCCAGACTCTTACATTCTAACTGCTGAACTCAGAACCAAATTAGGGGCTCAATGCACATCCCACCTCTTGGAGGCTGGTACCCTGACTCCAGAAGTGCTATCCCTAAGCTGTCACCTTCACCAACTGCTTCCTGGGCCAATTCCACCATTCTGCTGCGTTGATGAGGTTTAGGTAAGAAAAGTCAATCTTGTGCTGAATTTCACATCTCTTTATTGCTATAAAATGGGCCACTTACTCTGAAGTAACGTTGTATAGCATATAATTTTTATATATCAGCCATTTTGTAAGTCTTCTTAAAGTCTGGTGGTTCTGAGAGATCTTGTGCAGGCAAGGAAGGGAAACCCGTGTCTACAACAACATCCTGATAAGAAGGAATCACTGCCATCCTTTAGGTTGAAAGAAGTCCGTTGTAATCATTGTAGCACCAAGTAGTTGAGCCCCTTTGAATACAGCATGCTTTATAATTTTGACTTTGGAAACAAGTAAACAATATATAGATTTGTAAATCAAATAGAAAAGGAAATTAAGAAATCTCTAATGATCAAAAGGCAACCAAAACAGAGGAATATTAACTAATTACATATTGAATTAGAATGACGATCACACAGAGAATAATTATATCACAGGGTTTTAAACACATCATTGTGACTGTACATTCTCCATTGAATATATCATATAGACCAAAAAAGGCCCAGAAAAATCTTAAATAGCATTCAGTAGTCTTGCCTATTACTGGCAATATTGTTATTATCTAAACTATTAGATGGAAGAATCAAACAAATAAGTTTTATATTCATGTCATTGTCAAACAAGATTTTCTTCTACGTGTATACACCAGAAAGGCCTGGAAACCATGTGAACTATCTCAATCACTCAGATTTTGGTGTCTATATACTATTTCCTACTAAAATAAGCCAGAGCTCCTTGGAGAAGTGGTTGGTTGCCATTCTAGGGCTGCTAAGCTATGTGACTGTGCTTAAAAGAAAAGAATATGTGGAATATGTGACTGTGCTTAAAAGAAAAGAAGTTATCAAGGACCAATGAGGTCATGTTTAAAGACACAAAAGTCAGTTTGAAGGTGCTCTCATTAGCCAAAGATGGAACAATTTGAACATCAAACAGAATAATAATCACTACAATGAATTAAAATGTTAAAATGAATCAAAATATTTTAAATCCCATGAGGTTCACAGCAATGTTTCTTTTGAAAACTCATGGGTCAATATTGCAGGTAGATAGGGCACCAATTTATTATTCTAAAACTTGGTAAAGAAAAAGAAAGAATTGGGGCACCTGGGTGGCTCGGTTGGTTAAGTGTACAACTCTTGGTTTCAGTTCAGGTCATGATCTCATAATGATGATGAGATGGAGCCCCTCATCGGGCCCCATCCTGAGCAAGGAGCCTGCTTGGGATTCTCTCTCTCCCTATCTCTCTCTCTGTCCCCTCCTCGATTTGAGTAATTGTGCTCCTGCTCTTTCTCTCTCCCAGAATAAATAAATAAACACTTAAAAAATAAAAATAAAAAGAAAGAATCAAGCATTCATTTGCTTTTCTTGATTGTATTTTAGGGAAGCCAAATAGTTAATGAAGTTATATTAGGGGATTTGGAGAGATATGACATTTTTATTTTACACGTAAAATGTAAAATCTTTATTTTACAGACGAAGACACTAACGGAGGTTAAGCAGCTTGACCAAGGTCCCTGGCTAATAAGATCTCAAATACACATTTGGGATCATACATATGGTTATATATAGTTACATGTAGTCACAAGTTTTGTATCTTCCTTTTTTTTTCTTAGTTTATCATGAATATTTTAAATGTCATTAAATGTGCTTTGATAACATAGTTTCTAGTAGTAGTATAATTTTTTATCCGTTGGATATATTTTAATTTAACTCAGTATTATTGGCTAAGTTGTATTAGTTTTCTATGGCTGTGTAACAAATTGCTGCAAATTTAGCAGCTTAAAACAATACTCATTAATTAGCTCACCATCTATAGGTTAGAAATCTGGTATGGGTTGGGTGGGTTCTGTGTTTAGGGTATCTCAAGGTTGAAAGCAAGATGTTGAGAAGACTGAGCTACCATCTGGAAGCTCTGGGGGAAAATCTGCTATTCTAAGATCATTCTTATTGTCAGAATTTGGTTCCTTACAAGTTTAGGATTGAGGTATTCCTTTCCCTGCTTGCTCTCGGCCAGGGGCCTGTCTCAGCTCAGAGGGGCCACCTGCACTCCTTGCCACATGATACCCTACATCTTAAACCAAGCAACAAGGCATTGAATGAATGGTTCTCTGCTTTGAATCTCTGACTTCCTACTCTGTGACCAGCTGGGAAAAGAACTCTGCTTTAAAAAGGCTTTTGGGATTAGCTTAGAACCACCTGGATAGTCTCTCCATTTTAAAGTTAATTGTGCCACAAAACGTAACCTATTCGTGAGAGTTAAATCCATTATATTCCCAGTCCCGGAACTGTGCACAGTGCATAGCTACATGGGAAATATCTTCCTCTCGGCCCTTTTTCTCTTCCCTTGAATGTAGTTGTGTGAGACCATGGTTCTTGGTTGCGGTCATCTGGCTACACGGAGGCAACAAACCTAAGGAAGAAACGTAATTCCCGACCATGGGAGGGCAGACAGATATAAACAGCCTGGGTCTTTGATGGTATCACTGAACTGCCCGACCTGACCTGGAATAGCCCACTTATGGAATTCTTGATCTGTAGGATAATTACATGTGCTTAACACTCTTTTTTTTTTTTTTTCTAAATTTTTTTTTTTTAACGTTTATTTATTTTTCAGACAGAGAGAGACACAGCATGAACGGGGGAGGGGCAGAGAGAGAGGGAACCACAGAATCGGAAGCAGGCTCCAGGCTCCTAGCCATCAGCCCAGAGCCCGACACGGGGCTCGAACCTGCGGACCGCGAGATCGTGACCTGAGCCGAAGTCGGACGCTCAACTGACTAAGCCACCCAGGCGCCCCTGTGCTTAACACTCTTAATGCTGAAGTCCTGTGGCTTGAGTGTGATATTTGAGTATTCTCTAACTTACTGCTGAATAAAACCTTTCAAACTCATGAACACATTGTATCATTCATTTGAAAATTAAAAACACTCAAAAAGTTTATATTTACTTCAGAAAACATACATAAGTAGGAAAAGTATAAAAACACACATAAGAGTGATACATACCTACTTCAACCTGATGGCTCCTGTAGGTGGAGGAAAATTCAGAGAGTTGTACAAAAGGGAGCCTCACCTCTACCTGCAATGTACCGTCTATTTTCTTAAATCCTGAAGTAAATATGCCAAATATGAAATGTATTAAAGCCCATAATGGGGGGGGGGGCATTTATGCTCTTTCCCTTTCCTTTTCTCTGTGCCAAATATTTTAAAATAATAAAAATGTAAAATAGGAGAAGAAAAAAAAAAAACTGAGGCAAGACATGAGAAAATACTTGCCCAGAGTCAAGAATTCTCTATACTCCCTGGAGGAAAGGAGTTTACCTGCCCAGCCCCCACCCTTGTTCCATCCCTCCTTCTTCCTCTGTGCCCCTTCTGGGGAGAAGGACAGGGATAAACTGTAAGGTCAAAGGATGATCTGACTAGAAGGCAGGCAGCCTACTTCCTAAGGACCACACCACGGAGAGAATTTTGGGAGCAAGCAACAATCCTTCCCTTTAGCAGGGAAAGTGCTAAGAGCCACAAATTCTCCTTCTCCCTGGACCACCATTTGCCTAACAGGCCTCTAAATGCTTGATTTAACTATGCAAAAACACTTCTAATTATATTCATTTATGTGACTGACTTACCATTTGAATCTAATTGCCATGCAGCAAAATAACTGTTAAAGCATATCATTAAACAACTTGAATAATTAGAGAGAGATTTGCTTGTTCTCCTGATTTAATACTAAACTTTAGGGCAGGGACTTCACCCCTCTACCTTTTCTATCTTAAATTAGCTGGGGAAGAAGGCTGTGGAAACACTGACCAGCCCTCCATCGTGGCAGAAACCCTGGGTCTTACTGAACAGCCGGGGACTTCTAGCAACAGCTCCACAGCCCTGCTTGGGTATATTCATCACAGTGGACATTTTTCCTCTGTTTCATTTCACCTCTTTCCTCAGGGACTTCCACATTTTACACTATCCACTCCTGCCACTCTAGACCTGGTTTCTCCCTCAGCCACTCTCCCCCCTCACTCTACTCTCCCTCAGCTCCTGCCTGTTGTCCTTTGAGACCACAACTCAACTGTGGGTCCACTGTCTTTTATCTGATCTCACGTCTCACATTTTGTCCCTTCAAGAACTTGACTCCTTTAAGTCACAATATCTTCCAATGGCTTCTGTCATGAAGACCGTCTTCTCTCAATATCTGGCAGCTCAGAGTAGGGCCATGGCGGGGGGGGGACAAATGGAGGTAGCTTTCTCATTTATTAGGGGCACTTCCACAACTATATCATGGAGCTAGATACCTTTTTTTCATAGTTTTAATGATTTAAATTCAGTTTGTCTACCTCAAATTCTTCAAACCATACTCATTGTTGGTTACCTCTTCACCCATAGCTCATATCACCAGATTTATTTCTTCTGTCTTCCTTGGCCTCTGATTCACATTCTTCCTCTCCACTGCACCATCTAGTTTTATACTTAACAGATCACTATTCTTACTGATCACCCTTCAAACTCCTTGACATTATTCAGCTTTATTCTCCTAAACATTTTGAAACCCCTGAACACTGTGGTGTTCCACAGTCTAGTAGAGACAAGAGAAATGTAAACACATCTACACACGCAATAGCAGTTTTCCTACGGGTTGTTAAGAGATATCACAAAGTACTGCAAAAACATGTAAGAGAAAGATCTAAAACTTACTCTTCTAGGAAGGCTTCTCTGAGATATGACCTGAGATGAGTATAGGAGAGCCAGATGGAAAGGTAGAAGAGCATTCTGATCAGAAACCAGCACAGTCTATCCCAATTTTTCTGATGTCTTACCATCCTCTTACGACTACTCTGGACTTTCTTCATCCTCGGATCCACAGTTAAGGTGTTCTAATGTGGTTTCTTGAGCAAGCTAGATGCCTTTACCTTTTCTAAACCCACCCAGTTATTCTCAGTTATACATTCTAGAGCACCTCCACAATTCACTCTCTTGCCTCTAGCTCTTAGAGAAGCTAACGGTATGAGATCATTTTTGTAGGTCACAGGCTGATAAATATCAGAAATTTCATATGGTTTAAACTAATACGTTACCAAATAAACCTACTTGGCAATTGACAGTCATTGTAACCACTTCTAGCTAGTGTATTTCCCTTTAAATGTTTATGGAAGCCATGCACTGAATGCCTAGTCTCCTTGGTCATTAAGATTTCCAGGGGAAAATCTTTTGTAATCAAAATAGTCACCCATCCCATTATTTAATGACAAATAAACTCTTTTTTTTTTAAGTTTATTTATTTATTTTGAGAGAGACAGAGAGTGCACACAAGTGGGGGTGGGGAAGAGAGAAGGAGAAACAGAATCCCAAGCAGTTTCCCCACCATCAGCACACAGCCCGATATAGGGCTTGAACTCACAAACTGTGAGATCATGACCTGAACCTAGATCAAGAGTCAGATGCTTAACCAACTGCACCACCCAGGCGCCCCAATAAATTCTTTTTTTTTAATCTAACCTATTCCTCTCTATTGCTCCTCAAAAAATAATATACCAAGAAGGTGTTTTGTTCTCTTCTGTGGATTAGCCCTGTAGATACTGATGAACTGTTATTTAGTTATTTTTTCTCTGTCATTCTTTCCAAAACAGCTGCTCGAGAAGACTCCACTAGTACTATTTTTGTGGCTTCTGCACAAAATGAGCAAAGAAGTATATAAGGTAATAAGATTTACATAAGGTTTTCACATACTTTATCACATTTGAGGCACAATTCTATAAACTATGTAAGGCAGGTAATGTCCCCATTTTATAGTTGGGAAAACTGACTTTCAGAGATTTAGGTGACTGTGATATAGGCAATTAGTAAGTGGTAAAGTCACATTAGTGCTCATTTCTTCTGATTTTAATTCTGTGGTCTTCCCATGCCACTTCACCTCCTTTTTGTCTCTCTTGCAGGAGGGATGAGAGGGACAGGTGAAAAGAGTCAAGACACCTTATGAAAGCAAATTCTTTGGTTTGCTTGGGTAGGATAGGTAGACTAGGGAAACCAAGACTTCTCAGAGCCCAGAAGCGTCTATACCTGTTCTCTGTTCCCAGCCTCCAGCCTTTCTAACATCATTGCCCTTGCCCTAGCTCCCTACTCCACTCGTCAACCTCGTACTGCCCTCCGTATTCCTTAATGACTTCTTAATTCTTGAAGGAGTGAGTGGAAGGGAGGAATTTGGAAATAATGCTGAGTCAAGGCTCATCCCCCCAATAGTGAGGCAAATACCTGCAGAAAGAACAAGCTAAAGGGATGGTGAAGAGCACAGTGTAACAGCCAATGACCCAACACACGACTTGTTCTCGGCCAGTTTACGCCCCTTCGCCTTGCTCTGTTCCTCCAGAGTCCTGGAGATTTAAAAATCTCTCTTGCACACATCTTGCATTCAAAATTTTCAGAGCCTTCTAAAACAAACAGCTCTACAGCCCCATAAGGGTAGTCCCATGTAAAGATAAAGACTTGCAGTCTTTTCAGACATTATGAATTGGGGACCCTTATTATACATCCTACAGCTGTGATCTTTGTTCTACATTTTCAGAGGCCTGGGACATGCTGTAGGCTTGAGAAAAGGAAATGAGTAAGTACTTAACTAAATCACTATTAGGTGCCAGGCGCTGTGCTAGGAATTTTACATAGAGCTACACTCTCCGGAAAGAAAAAATAGGGAAGTGGAGGAGGAAGAAGTGAGGGAGGAAGAGGAGAGGAAAAGGTGGTGCTAGTGACAGTGTTATTTGTTTCATTAGGGAAAGAAGAAGGGAAAGGTTTGTTTTATTTTTAACCTGCGCAAATACTGTGTAGGGATGTGTTTTTCTGAAGACCAATAGAGTGACCAGGTGGAATATGGGACACATCGGGACAGCTCTCTGAGCTGGAGAAAATACCTGTAATTTGCCACCTCCCTTCACCCTCTTATTCCACCCTTCCTCCCCTCCCTCCCCTAAGATGAAATGATCTGGGACAAACTAATTGAGAAAACTAGTAGTGCATGCCTTCGGGAGGTTTTATTAATGGAACCAGACACACTGCTATAACAGAATGTACGACTGCTCTTTTACATTGATCTAATTAGAACATTTACATACTGAATGCCTCCTGGACAATTCCCTACCAATGACACTTAGTGTGCACCGGGCAAGACTACTCTTTAGGTGAAATTGAACAAAGAAGTCATCAAGTCTCCTTTTTCTCTAAGAAAAATAACATTGTCAAGGTTATTAACAGTCAATCAACTGTCACATGCTCGACATAGATGGGGATATGGGTTTCCTTGTACTTAGGAAAGACCGGGAAAACAAAACTTCGTCACCCCCATAAGGAAGACACCCTTGGAGCAGAAGCTCTGTGATTTTGAACAAAGAATGAGAGTAGGAAGAGGGTCATGTTATGCAGGTTAACTGAGAATAAAATGTAAAAACATTAGATGATTTCAGTAATTAGGATATGCTTAATATTTCATGATTGTGTGGTATTTTATGACTTAAGTATTTTCACAGGGTTTAGCTCTTTTTATAACCCACACCATGCCTGTGAAATCAATGATTACTTTAGAGTAGATGTGGCCAAAGTCACCCAGGGTGTTAAAGATGGAGTAGGGCTGGAAACACAGGACATCCAACATTCTTGTTCAAACTCTAATACATCTGTGTGGAAAGGGATACTTTGCATGTTTTGTTTCTCCACCATTTCCTACACACTCCTCCCAGTAATCCTGCCCCCCCCCCCCGCCGCTCCAAAAACACATGTTTTTGCTGTTCTTTATTGCCTGAACTTCCATGAGGTGGAAGATGGAATCTCTGTAGAGAATCAGTACATCATAGATATTCAGAACACATTGGTTAATGATTTAAGATTGGGGTTATCTGAAAAGGGACCTGAAAAAGCATAGGTATTTTCAGAATTCCCATCTTAAAGGGAAATTAAATCAAATGCAGCTATTTAGATGACATCCTTAAAGGGAGCTTCTTCTATGCCTTAGTTTTAGACAAAGTTTCAAGGTTCTATAAAGTTCAGAAATCTGATGATGAGTAAAAATAGAAACCTGCATAAATCAGTATATGCAATGCTAAAAAGGGAAAATAATTATACATTTCTTTGCCTTCTCTCTCCATTCTACCTCATTCTCTTCTTTATTCCTCATCTCTACTCACAAAAGAGAGGAAACCAACCCACTTAAAATGCGATTGAGTCAAAATTCTTCATAAAATGATTGAAGCACCACCTTGCATCCCGAAACTAAAGAAACAGCAGGCATCTTGTGTTAAGCAAAAGAAACAGCTCACAAGTCAAAAGAGAGATCACTACAAAGATATTTCTCTAGTCAAAGGGCATTAGTATGCAAAATATATTAAGTACTGGAATCACATTAAAGAGATGGGAGACCTAATCCAAACAAGGCTGTTTATATTGTTGACCAACAGCTGACCGAACATTGTTTCTGACAATGATGAGGTTTTTATGGATAGTCAATGTTCACAATGGTGAAGAAACAGATCGTTCAGACGCACGCCAGACATTTACAGAGAAGTCATTCATCCCAGATGCTCTTATTTTCAGATTGGAATTTTCCACCAGTGGCTCAATAATTATGCTGTTGCATATACTCTGCAAACTAGACATATGTGTTCCTTTATAGGACCTCGAGGCCTTGTCTGGGCAGCACATTCAGTTGGCCCCCAGCCTAATGACCTAGTTGTAGAGACTCCATCCCACTGGTCTCTCCAGCTTTGTTCCGGCTCAAGGAAGGGCAGTTCCTCCCAGTTTCAACCCACAGAGAACCAGCAACTTTTGAGATGATTAAATTTTCTGCCCCATTACATATGTTTATCACATTACAATTCAAATATGCAAGGAAAACATGGCTCCTGTATAACTGATTTGATTTTCCTCATAAAGGCTCCAACCAATCAAGGAATGGAGGGAAAATTAAATTTAGTCCAATCTGGATTAACATGAAGCTTAAACCAATAATTGGAACTCTCTCCATTCATTTAAATCAGTCTTTGGAAGATGTTCAGTCATTGTTCCCTGCTTCCCTTGCTACATTCCAAAACAGTGTCTTGGTGTATGGTGAGAGACATAAAACTGGAAGGTGTTGGGATTAATGGGATCCTTTGGCCTTACGCTGGCTCTTGAACATGGATTGTCTATCTGGCATCTTCTGTGGAATGGTTGGCTCTTTCCCACATACCGGCACTCATTTATACTCCACAGCTAATAACTGCAGATCATGAACTAGTGGTTCACTCTTTCGTCACTCAGTCATCACCTAGTGGCCTATCTTATGGACTTGACCTCTGCTCAACTCCTCCACTCTTGCTGATGCTGCAGACAACTCCCACTCCCTGAGTCTCTGTCACATCCTCTATCCAACTCCTGGCCTCCAGGGTCCCTCTCAGTCCCTTGGACGTCAAGCTCCAGGGTTGCCCACTGCCTCTCATCTCCTTATTCATGCCATATTGTAACCAATGGAAGTTCAGGGGTGCAAACTAAGCCCTCTTTCTGCCTGAGCCTTCTGCTCTTCTACCTTATGATACATGGGCTGCCCCATATGAGTGAACAGGCTCCTTGCACTCTTTATAGCCCCCACCCACCCACCCACACACATACACACGCCTATCAAAAACAAAAAAAAAAACAGTGGAACAAAAGTCCTTCTACTCTTTGTTTGCATCTTAGCCTGGCTAATTTACCTCCTCTCTGTTCATATCTTTGAGGCCATAAAGAGAGAATGTTGGAACACATTTCTGATAACTTTCCTCCCCTAGACCTTTCCTCATCTCCCCACCAAATCCTCAGATCTGAGATTAGGGGAGTTGGGGGAGAGAGGAGGAATTCACCTTGTAAGGAATTCACCTTGTAAGGAATTCATCCTTACAAAAATCATAGCCCCTTTCCCTCTTAACCTGGACCCACTCCTGATAGAGGGAAATTTGTTTGTTGTTAAGGGCATATAAATCAAGAAACTTACGAAACATTATCCTTCTTACACAGAGTTAACAGAAATCTCAGAGGCAGAAAAGAAAGAGGGTAAATTCTTTCAGAGCCCAGCATTTGACCAGAGGTGGATTTCCGAATAAGTAGCAAAATGCTATATACCATTTGTTTTGTCTCAGAACCTTACTAAACTGCCACATTTTACAGTCTTGTCCTAAGGCTTATTAAGGAAGACTACAATAGCACTTTTGTCTCGTCTTCTAACAATCTGTACCCCTCTGCTATGAGCAATTTCTAGATAACAGACCCTGCACGGGCTGACAGAATACCCTATCCTGTTTTCATAACCTGTTTATTCTAGAAATTGTTTTCATAGTTTCAAGGACAAAGTGAATACATTTCTTTTTTATGGTTCCCTTTGGTCTCTGGTGTTTGATTTGTTTGTTGTCCTGTGTTTGACTTGGATGGTCCAAGACCTTCATAACTGTTGGGTGAGGGGGGAGGCTGTACAAATTCATTTTTATGGTTACTAATAATACCACTCTTTCCGAAAGAAGAGATTATCTTAAGTATTTGGCCAACTGGAATAAAACTCGGTATCACTGAGGTAAGTGAGGAAAACCCCAAAGGTTAAGTAGACTAATCAATCTTACATGCTTTCATTGAATACATTTCCTCTTTTCTTATCTTCTCCATCTTTTCCCCTAAACAAAAGCAGAATTTTTAAAAGCAGTTTTATTTTTACAAGAAGGAATAATCTCTTCTCAGTGTTCCACTTTAGGGTCCAGCAGCCAGAATCAAACTATCCTTGTCTCTTAAGGAAAAAGCCTATCCTCTTCCAAGCTGCACTAGGAAAAGAAAGCAGCAGGGGGCTCCTGGGTGGCTCAGCCGGTTAAGTGTCCAACTTGCCAGGTCATGGTCTCGCTGTTCGTGGGTTCAAGCCCTGTGTTGGGCTCTGTGCTGACAGCTCAGAGCCTGGAGCCTGCTTTGGATTCTGTGTCTCCCTCTCTCTGCCCCTTGCCAGCCCACACTCTGTCTCTCTCTCTCTCTCTCATAAGTAAACATTAAAAGAAAAAATTTTAAGACAGCAGTAGTTGCTGTACGACTTCCACAAACTGTCTTCACCAGCACCCAGCTTTTGCTCCCACATGACTTTTTAACAGACATATCATTGAAATAAAGGACATGATCCCCATGCCCTGCCTCCTCACTGAGTTTGCAGTTATGTTTGGCATCCTCTTGGAATTTTTATTGTTGTCGTTGTTCCTGCGTTCTTCTGATAGACATAAATAGCCAAACGAACAAAAACTTCCTGGCCCTCAGAAGCTATTTGATACAACTTACACGGATGAAGGTAACATGTGGGCAAAGTTAACACGTGGGCAAAGTTCTCGTCTGCAAATCCACAGAGCTTGACTGATTTAATTGAGTAAAATAGGCTGTGGTACATCTCAAGATTGCCCCCAGATCCAGAAGTTAGTATAGCATATCTGAGAACTTCAAGCCAGCACCTCCGAATCTCCGTTATGTGGTATGCAAGGTTTTCCTGACAAAGATCTAGCACTGTTGGCTAACCCAATGTGTTTGAGATGCCACCTAGCTATTTGTTGTGCTTTTTCAGTGTTGATCTATCAAAAATCACAGTCTTCCATACCCTACTCCATATAAAAGACTTGTGAGAGGATTTACTTGTGACCCAAAGAAATGTTTGCCTTTCATGTTCCAAATCATATGCATAAGCAATGTACTCTCAAGTGTGAATTCCTCAGTTCCCTAAACAGCAAAACTTATGGATTGTGAGAATCTAGCATATATTTAACATATGCAATTTTGTAATTTGGAGCACACAGATTTTCCCCCAAATAAATACTTAGATAATGCTAAGAATTCGGTGAGGGTGTGATTTAAAGCATCGTTAAGGATTTCAGAATTAAACCTTATATTCTCAGTAGCTTTCATGTAATTCCAGTCCAAATTTCATCCAACCATAAAAATCATTTTGAACTAATATGATAGGAAATTAGATGAGCCATAATGTCTAGGCAAAATCAGCTAAGTTTAAAATGTAATGGCATATATAAATGTATATATTATAAATATAAATGAAACAGATCACAGGGTAGTCAAAAAATGACAGCTGCTTTAATTCGTAGGAGTTTAGACTTCCAGCCCCTCTGGAAATTACGAAATGAGGAATAACAAAAAAAACTACCCCCCATTATTATCCAAGCACAAGTGGTATAAGATCATTTATCTTGATGTATGTCACCTTAGAGCACATATTATCCCTATCTCTCAAAGTGTTTTTTCCCCCTTATTTCATCTCTGACATTCATTGTAAATTTAATGATCCACATACGATTTGCTGGTGTCTCAGTCTGGTGTTTTGAATCATGAAACTAGTGCTAAATTTATGGCACTGCAGTACCACTTAGTGAATCATTAAGCAGTACAGTGATTTTAATGATTTGGATCATACTGGACCTCATCACTATATAATGAGGTTCCATTTAGTGTAAATTTTATGTAAAAATTCAATTTGCAAACCAACAACATGAAACTACAACATTTTTTCTAACTTGACATTGTATTTATTTATCATATATTTCTACTACGGTCTACTTTTAAGTTCATTAACGGGATAATACTTTAGTCCATTTTCTTTTCATTAGCATAATATTTAAATGACCCTAAGAATGTAAGTGACCAGCAACACCTTAAACCACCTTAAACTCTTGCAGTGTCAAGTTTGCGCGACTCAAAGATCTCATAAATAATTGCAAACTTTTATATGGCTTTATGATCTTTGATGCTATATATTCATCTCACCATTCATAAACTAAATTGCTTTATCACCTATCTTTCATTACCAGGACTGATTATTAATGCAGAAAAGAAACAATGGTTACAGCATGCCTCTCTCATCTCTTTCATTTGATAAAAGTCCACGGCCTTCAACAATTACGCTTCTTCTCCCAAGGAAATAAAAGTTAACATTCTAAATGAAATTGAATTAAAATTTCAACTACAGTTCGTCTATGCCATATCAAACCATGAGTCAGAACTTTGCCTTAAAATAACATTTTGGCTTCAAAAAGATACATTGGTTAGCAATAGGGATGGCAATAAACCCTACAGCTGAAATTCACTTAGTGCTAGGTTTTTAATTAGCAGAAAAGGAAACTGAGGCTAAGAGAGGTTACAGTTATGAGGCCAGGGTTATGCAGCTCTTATGCAGTATCGAGAAACAAATGCCCGTTCCTGGGCTCCAACTGCTGTCCCCCTCCATTCACTCTAAAATGGAAGGGTAACAAAATAGCATAGTCGTATTATATCTGCAAAATACATTTCTGACTTTATGTTTTAGATTTCAGTTCCTTCTGCATCATTGATAAGCGTGTCTTCGTTGTGACCTGCTTCACCCTGTATTAAATTATGGTTTTAAAAACCTAGTTCTAACAAGCATAGTAACAATACTAAGTTCATAAGGTACACTAAAACTGAATTTTTTACAGTCTGCATGGGTAGTAAAGTATAATTTTTAAAAGTAGTTCCTTGACCTTAGCAAATGTTATTCAGAGGGCTATACCCATGGATGATGTAGAATTTATTTCCGACTCATCCTGAATAATGCATGTTTTAGGGGGAAAAAAAAACCTGAGAAGGTTGAAGAGAAATCAAGTACCTAATTTAAATAGACCCAGGTTTTCAATAGAAGCAATAAGCTACATGGTCTTTAAAGTCACAAAGAAGTATGGGGTCCAGTCTGTCTAAATTCACACTTAGACCTCAATCCACTAACGACCAAAATAGATCAAATGAAACAGCCACTTCAAGACTCATTTCTGTGCATCAGAAACCACCGTATGTCTCGTTCCTATATTTGTGTTGAAAGGTTTAGGGTGGATAAGAGAGGTTTTAAAACTCCTTCTTCTCAGGTAAAAGAGGCCACAAAAACTGGAGACACTGACTATTGAAAGGTCCCTGATGAGCAGTGCTCAGTTGGGCCAGGAGTTGTCACATGCCCCGGGGACCCTGGCAGCTTAGGGCATTTTAATCATCTTGGTTCAGGCTCTGTTGTTGTTTTTTATCTTGCTTGGTCTTCAGCTGCCATCTCCTCTGAAAGGGTTCATACTAGAGCATGAGAACATGTGCGAATTAGAAAGTAGAAGAAAGGGGCTCATCAAGCAGAACATGGCAGGCCAGCCTAATCCCTATTTGTCCTGACTTCTTCCCATTGCTCCTTCCTACTTCTAACCACTCAAATGCCTAAATTTACATGAACTTCATTAAGTTTCTCAGAATTACTAATAATCTCAAAAATAAAGGTGTTTACTCTTTTGTTTCATTCCTGTGTAGTCAAGACACTTGATTCAGATTTACCACAATGTCATCAAGGCACAGAAGCCCTCAAAGCCGTACAGTCTCATTGTCGTCACTCAAAGATCCTAACTTACATGGGAAGATGTTAGTCAAACCCATATTTAGACGTACTCAAATGTGGGAAAGTATAATTGGAAATAATGCTTCAAAGGAGATTAGGTTCCGATTGTGGCAACGAAACAATGCCCTAAAGAAAAAACTGTAGACTTATTTTATAAAAAACATTGAGAAAGTCTGGAAGGGATTTGGATTTAGGTCCCTGCATCACCCTATGGGAATGTCTTTTCCTATCCCACTTCCATAGAATCTTTTTTTTTTTTTTTTTTTTTTTTTTTTTTTTTGCATCACTTGGTCAGTGCAGCTCCAGTCTTGGTGCCATATTAGATAAGTGCTTATATTGGTGCTTATATTAGATAAGACTTTCAAAAACAGTTTCCTTGTTTTACTCCAGGGTCTTCTTCATCACCCACATGGATCCCAGCAAACTTCAGCAAGCAGAGTCATTGTGAGAGGTGTTTTCTGGTCTTCAAGACTCTTGGCCGCTCTTTGCTATTGTCTCAACCTGAATGTTCCCCAATTGGGAGAGGGAAGGATTCATGCTTGGCTTCCAGGGCACAGGAATTCTTACAGAACCTGGAACCCTAGCAGAAGCTCAACCCTTGGACTGCACCATGAACCTTCCCACCAAATCCTGTGCCTCAGAGAAGTCCCCAAGAGTACAATACATTCCTTCTTAGTCTTGAGGACCCACTCCCTAATTCAGATGCACCCACTTTCATCCCTCTTTCTCCAAGCATTTTTCTCTCCCCTTGTCCCCTCTGTAAAGTCTGCTATAATGTTCTCTAAGAGCAGTAGTAAATATGATGTCGGAGAAGCAGTTTAGCAGTATCTTCAAGCAAATTCCATTTTTTTTGCTCTGCAAAACAACAGCCTTAAGATAAGGGAACAGAAGTTCTGGTTAATTTCTTTACATAAAAGAGAGGGCAAAATAAATTAAAATTTAATTTCTTACTGAATTATTTTCCTGCCAAACAGATCAATCATAACAGGATTGACTGAGTATTTACTGTGAACAGAGATCTGTCCTCATTTCTAATAACAAGCATTTATTGAGCATCTAACCTATGAGGAACCAGATGCAGTTACCACAGTTCCTGTCACTGGGGCATTCGCAGTCCAATGGGGGTGGTGGTGGTGGCAATATTTATAATAGGAGGGGTCTCTAAAACAGAGACAGATGGATAACCTATCATACCTTAATTAGCATAGGGTTATGTCCATAAAGTGCTAAGAAATCACCATGGGTGATTAAGTGACCAGTGCAAGAGTCTCAGTTATGTTAATTATGTTAACAGTATTTTGTACTTTTATCCTAGTTCACTGAATGCCATCCACAGCCAACTGACTACTGCCTTGGGAAGTAGGCAGCAAAAATTATATTCACAATGCTATAGATGGAAAATTAGCACAGAGGAAAGAAATGGCTGGGTCAGGCCCTCCAATTCAGTTGCAAATGTTAAATCTCAACGCTTAATTTATTAAGTTCTACTCTGCTCATGGAAATGCTTAAACCTGAAAAAAAGAACTTCAGTCCATTATCACTAGACTCATTGACATCTCAGTGTGATGTCCCTTCTCTACTGGCCAGTTCATTCAGGTTTAAACAAATGTGAAAAATAAAGACCTATGTCCAGTGATACAAACTAGAAAACTTCTCAATTTATAACCATATCAAAAAGTTAGTAAAATGCACCACTTTTAATGCCTGTTAAAAGTTCCTTAATAAACTTAAAACAGTAATTTAACTGTATTTTAGTGATCAGAAGAGTATTTGACTTCATATATTTTAGACTTGTAATTATGTCCCAATGGGTTGGCCTTTAATGCTTTTGGTGAGACGAGGATCAAGAGAAATGAAACGATATTTAAATGTCACTAATTAGACTACTATGTTACAAACCATTAAGATGCATAGTGAACCCTTACCATTGTATGATCCTCTCTTTTTTTTACCCACTAATGCCAGTTTTTAAGAAAGTTTCCCTTCCACCTCTCTGTCCTCCTCGAAAAATCCTAAGCTTGAAAAGTTCTATTAAAAGTACATAAACTTAGGTTTGACAAGACTTCCTGTAATTGCATAACACTAAGACTTCCGTATTCAGGAGTCTTGTGTTCACCGTTTTCACTTGTTTGTATAGCATTTATTGTAGTCATTTCCTAAACTCAAGGAGTTAAATTCTAGTTATTCTGGTTTTAGGACCAGGCTCTAATCTGACTCCAGTCCCTAGCATGAAGCAAGCTTCACTGGTAAAGTTCCTTAAACTATAATGCTAGAACTCTTTTGAGAAAAGTGTGTGTTCCAGGCAAGCCAACATGTGTAAGTACTGATGAAACTAGTGTTTTACAGCAAAGACAATATACAATATTTACAGTCTAAACAATTCATTGCAGTGTACTTTTTTTTTTTTTTTGACAGAGAGAGTGAGAGAGAGAAAGAATGTGAGCAGTGGGAGGCAGAGGGAGAAGGAGGGACAGAATCCCAATTAAGCTCTAAGCTCAGCGTGGAGCCCAACGCAGGGCTCCATCTCACGACTGTGAGATCATGACTTGAGCAGAAGTCAAGAGTTTGATGCTTAACTGGCCAAGCCACTCAGGTGCCCCCATTGCAGTGGTCTGAGATAAATTTTTAACACGTGATAGCATTCTTAATTACTAAAACTTTATGGAACACGAAACTTTACTTTTAGGATTTTTTTCAAGCTTTCAAAGTAAGTAATGATTTACCAGCTAAAGGAAAAACATACTTAAGATCAAACCTGAACAGTAGTAATATCTTCAGGATTTTTGTCATCTTTTGTAGGTCTCTAATCTAGGTCTGGGGCAATAACAGAGTTAAATAACACGTGCTAGACAGAAGATCCCAAGCCTGGCTCAGTCCTTACAACTTCAGGGGAAGAGAGAGAGCTCAGGTGCTCCAGGAGCTCCAGGTAAGCTCACTTTCTCCCAGTAGTGGGAGCGAGAGGGGACCCAGAGCTCCAGGGGCCCATGACAAGACCCTACACTTTTGTCCCCCAACACCCATCACCTCCCGCCTACTATCTGCCTTCAGATCATTGGGATGAGTCTCCACCCTTATTCTTGTTTACATTGGTTACGTGAAGCCCAGGGCTCCCAAATGGCCCCTCATCCCCTGCACTCCAACCACCATCTGGCTCATGAGCAGAGAAGCAGCACAAGCCCTACCCACACTCCCTGGTCCACTCTTGTCCCCTTCACTGCTGTTCCCTTCATAGCGTTTATCATCATCTGAAAAACTATATTTGTCTCACTGTTTCTCTCCACTAGCATGTATGGTTAGTGAGGGCTTGTCCGTTTTTTGCATTGTTGTAGTCCAAGTGTTTAAAATAGCTCACAGCAGGGGCGCCTGGGTGGCTCAGTCGGTTGAGTGTCCGACTTAGGCTCAGGTCATGATCTCAGTTTGTGAGTTCAAGCCCTGAATCAGGCTCTATGCTGACTGCTTGCTCAGAGCCTGGAGCCTGCTTCAGATTCTGTCTCCTTCTCTCTCTGCCCCTCCCCCGCTCACGCTTTGTCTCACTCTGTTTCTCAAAAATAAATAAAATGTAAAAAAAAAAAAATTTTTTTTTAAATAGCTCACTGCAGCTAACTGTTGCTCAATAAATATAGGAGTGAATGAATGAAATACAAAGAAATCATATGAATTGAATTAAATCAAGTTATATTTATCATGCTTTTAAGCATGTCAGGCACTTGGATGACTAGGCTGCTATAAGTTAAGGATTAGAGACGTAAAGATTAAGGGTAAAAACTGGTGTCTTCTTTCCACATCCTTCATGCCTGATATTTGCCTTCATAATGTGTGTGTGTATCTCTCTCTGTCTCTCTCTCTCTCTGTCTCTCTCGCTTTATATATACATATATGTGTGTGTATGCATATATATGTATATATGACTCTGAAACCAAGCCCTAGAGAAAATATTACCAATTTTGAATATTAATTCCATCTGCATAAAAGTAAGAAGAAAAAGCGCAGACATGGTACTCCCTGTCGTCATCTACAATTTTTGATACGTAGTTATATAAATTTACAATATTACAGGGACTATTTAGTGAGAAATGCACATTTTACAACGACTTGGGTCAAATTTCCTTATCTGGCAAGAAAAAATAATTTGCCTGAATGAGAAATTTTCAGTGAGGGAATAAAGCACCAAAAGACATTGCAAGTCAGAAGAGAAAACAAGGTTATTAGTAGGCCTTTATGCAATTTATAATCACCTACCTCTGGAGGGGTAAAAATGGTCCCGTTTCTCATTGTTGGCAATTCTTCTCAATGACCAATATGTCTACCAACATTTTCTTCTGGAAAATACAGTCAAAGTTGTAACAGAAAATCACAGATGCAATCAAATTCATACTAATGGTTGAAATGCACCATATGTCCTCTGATACCTATGCACAATAGGGTGCAGGTTTAATGACTTTCTTATTGTGCCCCTGTTGTAATTAGGTATTAAAGGACATATGGTATGTTGCCGTTTTAACAGTGAATTTCCTTGTTTTTTATTGTTTTCTATCAGAAGCTTAACAGTCTTTCAGGGTAGTATTAGTAGTGAGAATTAAACCACATGTTGATTTCATTTTTTTTTAAGGCTTGGAATCTCATCTTGATTAGCCTTATTAGTGTAGTGCCAAAGAAAACATCCAAATCAAATCTATTTTCAGTTAATATGGAGTAAAACATGTTCGAATTGGTAAGAAAAAAGTGAAAACTCTTCTAGAAATATAGTCAGAATACTATATGTAGAGGTTTAGAAATCAAATAATAGCTTATTTGTCCAGAAAGTCACCAAAAGTGTGATGACTTGGAAATTCTTCAACCCTCTGGCAAACTGTTTATTATCAAACTCATTTTTTGAAATTAAGCAACGACCTTATAAGAAATTGCTGTATAATTGGTAAAAGACACAATAAAATCCCAAACAAATATACTCGTAGCAAAAATCCAACTGAAAACAAAAAGTCAACGGAATAAGACCTATGAGTCATGACGTTTAGTGTGTTCAAACACTAAGATTTTTCAGACCCAAAGAGCATGATAGATGCAAATTCAATAAGCTGGAAAAAAATCAGATCAGCTCAGAAGACTATTTTTATTACCACACAAAAATGAAATAAGGGAACAAAGATGTGATAGCAAACTACACTATTTCAAGGCGTTTCAACTCTCACCTTAAACTTAAAACTAAATCTCTTCTCAGATTTTAGCATATATACCAACCGAGGACTAAGTAGTTTTAAAATCAAGTGGTTCTTAGCATCTAGAAGGAATGTTACAGATTCCGAGGAAGGCAATTTTCACTGGATTCTACAGCATTCCACTCGAGCTTTCCTAGATTTCTGCATTTCAGGTCAAAGAAAGGGAAAGATCCTATCATGCAAGTTGATATTCTTCAGTCGTAAGCATGGCTACGCATCCCTGTCCCAGTCAGCACGAGGGCACATTACAAGATAGCCAGCCAGGCTTCCAAATGAGCCATGAAGATTAATAAAATACAATCTCCAGCGGATGTTGGCACCTCCCTGTCAAGCTAGCTAATGAGTACTGTGTTACTGTAAGAGTCAACTGTCACATTATCTCTGGACTAATAAATGGATTCTAAGACAAATAACAATACACAACTAAAATTCAGTCTGAAAAGAGCTTTTCATTTATTGCAGCCTGGTGCAGCCCCAAGAGGCTCTCTAGCTGTCGACACCATAAGCAATGTCACTTTTTATAGGAAGTATTCAATAGGGGTGAAGTCAGTGTAGGAAAAAGAAATCTAGGGTTGTTTTTCCAAATTCAGGGTTTAAAATTAATTGTTAAGTTTCACTCATATAGATCTGAGAAATTTATATTTAGAGAAAAATGTGTCTAACTAGTGAGTCTGCCAGGAATGTAGTGGACAAAGCTTGTTTGGGGGAGGTAGTTCACATTTGGGAAATTTTTAATTTAAAATAAGAATCTATACCTTGTAGCGATAGATACATTTATTAGAAATGAACTTCACCTCAGACATGAGATCCCACTGCAGTCATTTTGTCTATGTGTCTTTCCAGAATCTGTACCAGAGGAAGGAGGCTGCACAGGAAATTATAAATGTTGACAGCACACACATAATTCTGTTTCTGCCAATGCAGTGTCAGTATCCTTGAATTTATTCTGATTAAGAAAGTATATGCATAGTATAATAGTAAGAAATAATTAGTTACAAAAACAATAGTTACAAAAGATCCAGTTTTGTGAGAATTGTGGTAAACATAGTGAAGGGCATGACAAGGAAATCATTTTATCTAGTGTGTAATTGCTATGAACAGAGAAAGAAGAACTCAAAGGAAGGGAAGGGAAGGAAGAGAGAGAAGAAAGAAAGAAAGAAAGAAAGAAAGAAAGAAAGAAAGAAGGAAGGAAGGAAGGAAGGAAGGAAGGAAAAGAGGAAAAATAAGGGAAGGAGGGAGGGAGGGAGGGAGGGAGGGAGGAAAGAGAAAGAAAGGGAGGAAAGGAGAGGAAAGAAAGGAAAGGAAAAACAGAAGAGAAAGGAAGAAAATATAGGAAGCACTCAGTGTCTTTGTGCACTCAAAGATGTTATTATTCGTTTTAATATTATTCGTTTTAACCCCTCCATGTTTCATAATGTCCTCCTGATCTATCATTTATAATAACATAATAAACCAGAACTTGACATCAGAGAAAGTGTGCTCCTGAACATAGGTGGTAGAGGTTCATCTACTCACTAACTTCTGGGAAAATTGCAAAAGGGAAAGAAAGTACAAAAGAATTACCATAATGGGTTGGATGTCAGGTCTCCCCAACCCAGTATTCAAAATTATGGTAGTAGCTTAGCACCTGTATTGGGGAAATGCTTGTTCCATTCGTCTTGAATTTCTATTGCTTTCGTGTTGTAAACTGGACCCCAGAGACCTAAGAGATCTTCCTCCCTCACTGTATACACGCACTCATAATGTACTCTGTGCAGCACCGGCACATAGTAGCTGCCTAAGAAATATCAGTCTCTCCCTCCCTTCCACACTAGCTCTTTTTCCTCCCTAACTCACTCCTTCTCCCTACTCTGGATTTAACTTGCAAGCACTAATTGTCCAGAAGATGGAATTCAGTTGTTCTGAAAGTGTTCATTCCACAGTTCTCCGTGCCCCTCCCAGCTCCATCGAGATTGATACCAGGGAAGACGCTTGCAAAGGTTTTTCATAATTAAAGAGTTCAGTTTTTTCATTTCAATACTGGAATCATTCCACAAAATTTTAGTTTAGTTTAGGAAGCACACGAGATTGTGAAAATGTTAGCTACTGTTATTGCCATAACTATATTATTATTGTTGTTATGATGATGACGAGGATGGTGGTTGCCAAGAAATTTACTATTTTCTTCAAACCATGTCACCCCTGAAAGAATGAGCTCCCCGGGTTTACCTCCTTCCATTTGAAATAGTGCTTCCCTTTATTTGTTTCTTGTATTTCCTACAGACCTGTAGAATAAAGGTTCTACACCCAAATTATTAGGTATTTATATCGTTTCATGCTTTGAAGAATGCTTTCTCATTCTCGTCCACGTCGCCTTATCAGTCTTTCACAGCTCTGGAGATCTTTGATATGTATGATTTAATTATTATCACTAACAAACGTCATGGGGGTGGTGCTCATAACCTTCAAAGATTTCCGCGTGGAATGACATCATTTCTTAGACTTTTACAACAAACCTGTGAGGCGGGTATTACGGTCATATGCACGAGAAGATTCAACATCACGAGGAATGAAGGACCTGCCTAAGGTCATACTGCCAGAATGTCGCGGATTAACTGAAATGCAGGTCCTCTGAGCTCCGTGCCGCACCCCCTTCCAGCCGGGCGTTATGTGAATACATATCTCTGTCCATCTCATTTTTAGAGGAGGGGCCTTTAACCTCGGCCAGGCTCCAGAACAGTTTCAGTCTTTTTGGTCGCCTTCAGATGGCACTCCTTCCCACATACAACATCCATCATTGTCACTATCTTATCGGGGCTTTCTCCCTCACGGAGGTATGCAGTTTTTGAGGTACATTTATACTGAGATGTAGACACTTGATAGTTTTACCCCAAAGAGGAAAAGAGAAAGGAAAAGTCAGAGGAGGATAGCAAAAGATGAAGAGAAAAACTGCTTACAACAGATTTCACTACTCACTGCATAAATGTGCCCTTTTCTTATCTCTCAGGCTACCATGACAGGAAAGAACATTCTCCGAGATCAGAGCTGTGTCCCTCAACTGTCACATACGTTGAGGACACTTCGGCCAGCCAAGGATAGAGGAGGATGGTAGGATCTTGCCCAGTGTTTCCTTTCATGCAATGCATAGGAGGGCGGCAATAAATACAAAGATGAGATCTCTGTGCCAGGCACTTTGCACGTTATTCAAATCTCACAGCAACTGAAAGCTAAGTACTACTGTCATTTGATTCTAAGGATGGGAAAACTGAGACTTTGCAAATTAAATAACTTGACTAAGGCGACACACAGAGAGCAGAGTTGGGATGCAGACTCATATCGACATCCCTCCCATAAGAACATTATTCCACCACCAAAACGAAACCTCCACTTGGGCATCTCCCTGGGAGGGTGTTGACTGAAGAAAGCATTATGATGGATATTTGACATTCTCCCTTTCACGAAGCAGCTGTCCCCAGGATCCCCAGACAACTGCCCTAATCTTATTCAACTCTCTGTTTAGGGGCTTGTCGAAACAGAGGGAACAACAGTCACACAATCTCCTCAGCCCGCTGACACAGTGGTTCTGCTCAAATGAATCACTGGTGGGTACAAACGGGAAGAGCCGCCTAGGAAAGATGTTTCCCTCTACCCCCCAGTTCTAAGCGACGCACGATTGTTGTGTTCCAGGCCCAAAGAGAAGATCTGCAGTAAATTACACGTGTCAGTAACATTTGTAGGCTCTTTGTCAGGGCACAGGACCCCAAATGACTGAGCCAAAAGCCTGAATTAATGGGAGAGGCTGTTGGTTTTCACTAAGCAGGATCTCTAGGCAGTGTCAGAAAAACACAGTCTTTGTTGTATCTTCTTTGTGTAGGAACGGGACGCTTTTCCAGCCGAGTCCGTTTCATGCCAGCTTGGTGGGCCTGCAACTTCTTAAAAATTCACTTAAAAAAAAAATAAAGAGCATGTCCAAGAATAACAAATGAGAAATTTATATCTTCAAAATATGTAGATTTGAGATTTGTTTTGGGAAAAAAAATGCACAAGGCTCTACTGAGCATCTGTAACAATGATATATCTACACATTATATGGCCAGCTATCTTTAGTTTGTTTTTATATCCTGTGGAGTGTGACATCTGTGCAAAAATTATGAACTGACTCATATACATGAGGTGCTTATTCAGAGTTTGAAAAATGGGCCTATTCTTCTATAGTCCAATTATTCATGAAGAAATTAGAAAGAAACTTTAAAATCTGGGAATTTTTTTCTTAATTTATTTGTGTGTTACTCTAGTCAGCCTGATCAAGCAGAAACTATCCATAACGAGGGTGAAGGTTTTTCTAAGTGGGTTAATTATATTTATTTTCATGGCCACCAGTCCCTCATTTGCTTTTTATAAATTACTCAGGGCAAGGGGCTAATCTCTGTGATCGCTCTCAATCTAGACGTAACAGCTCAACCTTTCACTTGAAGTGGATCTTTTCTATTACAACCCTTTTATGAACCACCTGTAAAAGGAAGGAAGGCTATATCCACGTGGAGATATAGATATATGCATATAAAAATTTATAACTATTCCCTAATCACTCAGACGTGTAGGCTAAGCATCACTTATGATTACTACACAGATACTATTATACAAAGAAGTACATTTATATGGAAAACTAAAGAAAGCTTTTATTATAAGAATAAATGTTCACTGATGCTTAACTCTAACTATCCTATTAATGCAACAATAAGGAGATTCATTCATCTTTGTCAGTCCATATTTAAGCCCCCTTAAGTATGTCTTCAGGCAACTAAGAGAAATTAGATGATTCTCTCTCTCACTTTGCTATCCTTGCATGAAATTCTACCCCTACTCTCCCCCTTCTACTCCTTTCAGACTCTTCTACTCCTGAATAAATTTTCAATCAGCATTCCAGAATGGAAAGTTAATCCTTTATTTGTTTGAAATTCTTTGCAAACAGCTGTTTGCTCCAACTGTTTTGACATCAATCAAGACTGGGGTTGGGTCAGGATATACAATGCACACATCCAGAATAACTGACTTCCATCTCCCAGCCAGTGCACTTTGAAAGTTGAGTCCAGGGTAGGGGGTGGTGAGAGAGGGAGAGTAGGAAGTAACAGAGAGGAAGGAAGGTAGAAAACTAATTTTCCTTGGGCACCTGCTACGTGGCAGGCACGGTACACAGTACATTCACGTATGTTATGGACAGGGATGATTTCTTCCCAGTTTCTCAGGTTTTTGGAGTTGACTTTGTAAAACATGAAAGCAACAGAGAGTTGGAAATTTATGAGCTTGGAGTCAAATTTCCCTTCGGCTTCAGGATCTTCTATGTGTAACACTAGACACGCACATCTCAGAGTCAGGGACTGACCCTGACCCTCCTAAGACCTTGTTACTCCTTGCACGGGGGGCCCAAGCCTGTGTTCTCCGGCATGCCAGTGAGCAGAAAACTCAAGTGCACACCTTTACAAATGAAAGAGATACCTTCTTCTCTGCTGTCTTCAGAAAAACGTTATTTAGCAACACCATCATCCATAAACTGTAACCCCACCACACATCACTTTACCAGTGCAGCTTTGTTTTTACATTCTCCAAGATTCCCTTTTTAAATCTATACGTGGGGTCATGTGTTAATTCAGTATTGGGTGCTACCCCATTTGTCAGTTAATAGCCTAGCAAGGGTCAGTGAGAGATAACCGGTGCCTTTGAAATATGAGACAAGAGTCTGAAAGATGACCTAGGAGTCCAGTCGAGGAAAAGGGTGGATGTCCGGAAGGGAACTCTAAAGAGAAGTAAGTGTGCCGGTATGTGGGGACGAAGGGACAGATTGATACATAATCAGTATTGGCTAGCTGTCTGCATGTTGCTGAAGTGGCGTATGGAGTAATTGTATAAAAACAGTGAAAAGAAATAAGGCCATGTCGATAGCTATTTTTATAAATTCAATTGGTTATTTTGACTTTTAAAAACTGTCCTCATCATGCAAATTCAGTCTCTCCCACCAAAAAAGGAAAGCTGTTTCTTGCTCCAAGAGGCACTAAGCCTATATGAACGATTGCATGAAAAATCAGTAAAAGCAGCTGTGAGAGGAGTACGAATGTCATTTTTGCTTGCCGGAGAATCTCTGAAAGCAAGATTGCCAAGGAGTGGGCAACAGTGGCTTGTGCAACAATTCTCTACTATTGATTTTTTTTTCCTTTGTGTAAATACCTTGTGATAGAAGATTTTTTTCGGGTCTCTAAAAATAAAAAATAAAAAAATCAAACTACAGAGACAAGGCCTTTTTAATATTTTGCAAGGCTGACAACATCATTGTTAATAAGGCATTTATTGGGGGCCCACTGAGCACGGTGACATTCCAGCTCAACACTCTGGCTTCCCACCACGGTCCCTGCTGGACGCCAGCCTATCCGTGCAGTTAAACGTCTGCGATGCAGCTCTCTTCGTTTATTGTTAATTAACTTTGGGTCTAGATCCCATCCACATACAACTTAAAATACAAATTGTGTGCACTTTGAACATGGTCTTTGAACATTCCTCACTAATTGTTTAAATGACGTGCGGATTTTGTCTCTAGCAGTTGGTTTCACTTTAACCTTTGGACAAATTGAAAACTTTTTTTTTTTTTCGTAAAACTCCATTCTTCTTTGTAGTCTTAATTTTGTACCACAGGGACTGTTTAATAAGCAGTTTGCAGGTAGAAAAGAAAGACCTGATGACCCAATATTCTCTGTTTTCCCCAGTGATTAGATGTAGAAATTAGTCAAAAAAAGAAGAAGAAAAAGGAAAAAAAAAAAGGAAACTGGATTATGATTGGTTACATATATACAGGAGCAATTCCCTGAAGTCGTTAAGGGAGCAATAATGAGAGAAAGTTGTTGCTAAAATTGATTTTAGGCGGAAGCCGGTTTCATTTCCCTAAAAAATCTTTTGTATATTTATTTAGTAATTGCTCATGAAATAATGCTTTAGACAGGCATTTTAGAAAGCATACCTCCTGTTTAATAAATCTGAGACTTTGATAATTATTAATGCACAAACGCCAGCAGAGAGATGCTTTATTCCCCATGTCATAGTACAGCTATTAATGATACTCAAAGGAGTGAAAATTACCATTTCGGAAGTGTCCAAAGCAGTAAACTGGTAAACAAGCCGGCAGTTAGGGCTATGGATGATGTGAATCAACAAGGGTGAAAAGATTTGGTTACTCTGTGTATTAGTGTTAATAGGAATAGATTATAGAGGAATATTTGTGATGTGACCTTCTGTGCACTAATTGAAATAGTATTCAGAGTCAGCATTGGCGTAATCAAGTTAAACACGGAATCATAAATCATCATGAAAAGTGCTGTCACAACTTCGCCGTTAATGCCCTGGACTGCTGGGCAGCCTCGCGAAAATATCTGCTATGCCGATCTTTAGGTTAATAGGAACAGAAATGGCATTTAAAGACTATTTGGATCAAATCTGCTCTGAGGTTGAAAGTGTTCCTCTGTTAATTTACTGGTAATTTGAAGTGATGTAGTTAGGGTTAGAAGGAGCACAGCTGAGCCCCTTATAGCAAAACAAAGGGCTGTGGGAGTTTCTTCTAATATTTATTTAATTGCTTTAGGGTACAATGCTAATCAGTTTTAATATACATGTGTAGTTTCCTTTGTTTCTCAGATATAAAACAGTTGGCAAGTTGATCAAATGCGTATCATTAGCTATATAGCTTCAGGTGATGCATTTGACAATGACAACTTCAGCATCCTTACATTTACCAAACAGAAAGGTTTTATTGTGTACACATGGAAATATTTCTGACAAGTTAAACTATGATGTGCCCTGAGAAGGCACAAGAATTTACTAGCAATATTTTTCTTATGAACATTTTTTATTGATTGAATAGAATCAAACTAGCAGGCTTCAGAAAAACACAGAGGAATTTGTTAAGAAATGATATATACTACTGCCAATAACACCCAGTGTCCCAATGCAGAGGAAGGCTGTGCTAATTTCACCAGTTACTCATCAGATCATGTAGACAATAAGATGTATGATTCTAAGAAGTAAAGGGCTTGTTTATTGTAATTTTCTCCAAATGCTATAAATTAATACAAATTCCAGCAGGCAACGGATAATAGAATCTTTTCAAAACTACGGCATTTTACTTCAAATCTGAAAACGCCTCAAGTCTATCCAACTTTAAATAATGTATTTAAACTCAGTAGGCAAGTTGGGTGGATAAATGTAGTTCTTTTAGGTGAATAATCCTAGGGGAATATTTCTTCCTAATTGTCATTCACATGAGCAGGGAGGGAAGGGAAGAAGGAGTTACTCACCTGTAAATGCAGTAGGGTATTTTTTAAGCCACGACAAAATTTTGAACAATCTTACAGTTGACCCGCACAAAACAAATAGATGTTGTAGAAAATCGGAGTTCAGGTTGCGGTTCAGACATGCTCGATTATTCCTTTTAAGAGAAGATTCGTGATTTTTGCAATCCTTCGGGTGACTTGAGTACCATTTTCAAGATCTTGACACTGGAGAGTTGCAGAGCCCAAGCAGCCCGTCTCAGCCTAGATTCGGTTTCTAAGTAAAACAACTGAGGCTCTGGGGTGAAGTAGCTGGCCTACGTTCCCACAGCCAGCCGGGGATGGCGGCATTTAATGATAACTCATCAACATGGATGTCCCTAAAACAGTACCCTGAACATTTCTCACTTTAGATTCCTATCAGAAAAGGTTTTTCTCTTTTCACTGATACTTTGCATCTTTTACCTGCAAGACTTCAAAAACTTTTCTACCTTTGACAGTACTTAGTACTTTCAGATCCTACTCTCCAGAGCCAATCAGTTGCTGGCAGTTCACAGAGTACCAAATGTGTTTTCGTACAATTAGCAAGTATCAGAAGTGATTTCAACTATGAAATGACTAAAATACCCGCTGACAAAATCTATTTGCCACTTTTAAGAAGTGGAGGTCATTTTAGGAAAATTACTTAACAGAATGTTGAAAAAAGTTTCAATCACCATATTTAAATGGGGGTGTTAGTCATGGTGCCACAGGCTGATGATATATTTGCATTGATTTCTCTAACAATAAAAAGAATTAGTTGTCACAACACAGGGAATTATCTGCCCTTGGAAGACAAAGCTGTTCTACATCAAGTAAGCAGGGTGAAAAAAGGAAGGAGGAAACTTTACCCTGTGTGAGAAATTGTACCTGCCCTTTCTTCCTTTGTTACTAGAGATACAAATATGAATGAGAAAGAGTTAGCTGATGTTGGTAAACTCCCAATCTGTTTGGGACACACTCCTCGAACCGTACCGCAGAGCTCCTCGTACCGCAGAACTCCTTGAAGAGTTCTTAGCAGATTTGTGGCAGGTACAGGACTAGAAACCACTTCTCCAGACTCCTAATCCTGTGGTGTGGCTTCTCCACCACTGTGCCACTCACATCCTGCTTGGATCTGCAGCTCTGGAAGTAAGTGGGAACCAGAGAGGAGAGAGGCTAGAGACAGTATCCCTCTCTACCTGTGTATCTGGGCACCCTGTGAATCCATGCATGAGCATCAATCAGCACTGACTGCAGTGGGTTTCACTATGGATTGCTGTACCTCAAGCAGAAAATCTGAAAGGGGGCGGCAACTAATGACTAGGTGTTTCTTATCTTCCAGAGGTGTGATACCAATTAATACATAAGGCAAATACATGCTCTTAAGGCATTTTTTTTTATTGCTCTCCATTGTCTTTGGGAAAGGACACCCGTTCTCAATTTCTGCTTTTCTTTCTCCTTAATACTTAATAATGACCTAGAATTGCACCTGGCACATAATAAGTACTCCATAAATATTTGTGAAATTTTAAAAGCGATACAGGTTCATTGTTTTACATGTGTGCTTTGTGGCCATGACTTTAGGTTTTTAAGATTTGTGTTCATAGATTTCTTAAATGGTGGGATTTTGAGAAGTAGAAGTGTGAATGGAATTGACATCTAAGTGGAGATGTTGTACTTCAGCGTAACAATTCCACATCTGACACTAATTTTAAAATCTTTTCTCCCAAATGCCTGCTCACTACCTTGGCTTTATAGGCCGACCTGCCATCCGTGAGCATAGCTGCGTGTCTCCTCCACTTGAAGAGCCCCATGAGCATAATATAGTCAGTGGGAGTGCAGGACAGAAAAAATATACACTGCTTTGCACACAGCCTGAAAATCAAGGCATAAAAGAGGAAAAATAAATCAGTGCGCCCCATTCGGCCTTTGCATGCATAATTCATCAATAGAAATAAGTACCCAAAGTGTTTTACCAGTGAGTGTAGGACAAGTTACTTTATTTTTCATTAATATCTGAATCGTAGCTACATTCCAGACAATTCCAATATAGATCATTTGGACTATATAAGCTATATATTTAAGATAAATAAACACCATCAACTTGTTGGTTTTAGGATATATATATATTGTCTTGAAGATATAGTCCATCCAGTGTTAAGGTTGATCTATAAAACTGAAAATAATGCAAACCGGTTAGCTGAAAGATAATCAAAATATTAGTGCCTAAGATTATGAATGGGAATTAACCTTTACTGAGCTTGTACATTTTGACCACTATAGTAAGCCTGTTCAAATACACTATCTCATTTAATCTTCCCAGTCGTCCATGGGATTAGTGCTGTTTTCTCCATTTACAGGTGAAGGCTCTGAGATCCAGAGAGATGGAGTAAGTCACCCATGATCACACAGACTAAACAGTAGAGTCAAGATTTCATCCCAGGTTTCTTTGATCTAAAATCAAATTCCTTTGACCACCCCCATGCTATTTCTCTAATGGGGTTAACAATTGCATACAAAATAAGCTACATACTTGACAAGAGATGCATGTGTATAAATACTCATACTTAGTAGGTCAGTGAGAAAATGGATGGCAAAACGTTAAGACCCAAATTTGAGGTCTATTAGCTCCTTTCTCCTTCTTTGTTCAGCAGGTATAGCCCTGCCAATCCCTTGCAAACATTTGCTACTTTATAATTCCTTCCTCCAGCCAGAAGGGCTTTGGGGCAGTTGGGGTTCATGAGAAGGTGGGTGGAGGGAGTTTTGACTTCTAGATAGTCTTTTATCTGACTTAGATTTTTCTTCTCTTTTTCTTTTTTTACTTGAGAGAGAGAGAGCTGGGGAGAGGGGCAAAGGGAGGGAGAGAGGGAGGGAGGGGGAGAGAGAGAGAGAGAGAGGGAGAGAGAATCTTACACAGGCTCCACACTCAGTGCAGAGCCCGATGAGGGGCTCAGTCCCACAACCCTGGTATCATGACCTGAGCAGAAATCAAGAGTGGGACGCTCAACTGACTGAGCCACCCAGGTGCCCCTGCCTTAGATTTTCTATTGCAATCGCAGGCATCCAAAGGAATCACATATATCCAGAGATTTGCATGGCCTTAGGGAATAAAGGGAAAGGGACTAGGATCAATAAATAAACACAGAGGGACAAGTAGAAGACACAGAATGTTGGGGAGATTTCCTCTTGAAGTATGAAGTACCACTCCGCATTGTCATGAGAGTCCTGACACCATATTTCACCCTTTGCAAAGTCTCCTGCACAGGAATGCTCCCCGGGGTTAGGAGAAGAGAAAGGAGAAGGATGTACTTTACCTTCACTGTCTTAAGCTGGGAGCTCCAGGCCGAGCTTGCTGGTCTGCCTGTGACTCCCGTGCGTGATGGTCCCTGCAGAGGTATCAACACCCCTGAGCCTCACCTCACCCCAATCCTAGGGTAAAAGGGAAAATTACAGGTAAATGGATCTTCAACCACCAAAAGTCAGGTACAACGTTAGATGTGTTTTCTAGATTACAGTGTTAAAGATTTGAATATGTTCCCCTGCAGATAAAAAAGTTATTATGAAATTCACCCTAAGTCCACTTCATCCCATGGTCTCGAAAGAAACCTATAGCCAAACCCTAGCTGACATTTCATATAGCATCTGAACATCAGCAGTACTCTTGGTATGAATATCATGTAAATTGCATTAAAAGCCACAAATTTACATAAAAACTATTGCATATTTAATATGGACAAATGTTATCACATAGTTAATTTTTTTAATCCTCAAAAATTTGGAAATACAATTATTCAACATACGAAATAAATAAATTTAATATATATAAATACATTTATATAAGCATTGTCAATTTCACTGCATTTTTCCTGGTCTAGTTTTCCAAGATAATTTGTCTCTATATTCACATTATGAGCTTGCAATGTCTGTACATAAAAAAGCCTAATTGCATTTTTTAACGTTGAATTTTGACATAATGATTATAATCATCTTTTGCGACGTTGTCCTACACTGAGTCCTTAAAGATTTTCAAATTAACTTGTTCAGTTCTAAAACTCTAAGCATGACTATTTTAGTTGAGAGGCAAAAAAATGCTTGAAAGATGAATTAATAAAATTCTATCCCATACATTATCCTGCTTGGCAATGAACGGAGTGCTTATAAGAGAAGGATAAATCTAATTTAACATTATAACTCTTTTAATAATAAAAATATATAGATTCAAAACCTCTTCAGTGACCCTGTCTCACACAGTATAATTCCCTAAAACTTCTAAGTCACTCAATGATAAGAGGCTGATCTAAACGCTTCCACTGCATTAATCAAATACCAGGTCTAATTAAAAGAGCCATGCACAAAGCTTTTTCAAAATGTTGCTCAAGTATTGCAATAATTTCTGATCACCCAAGCCTGGAAGACAAATAATTAGAGCTGCCAGAGCATTCTGATGAGTGATGTCAGCATCTCCAAGTGACCTTCCCTCCACTAATTAATTTTCATCTTAAGAAAAGAGACCCTGTTGTTGCACATTATTAATTGAGTTCACTAAAAGATGCGCCTGATTAATTTTTGTTGATAATACTTGTCATTCTAGGCAGCGGCTGTAATCATTCTATTGGGTTTTATTTTTTTAAGTTGATCTAAGTCCTTTGCAATGTGACTGATATATCTGATACAAAATATCATGCATAAGGGCATATCCTATAATGTGTCTGGGCTATTTTTCATTGCAGTTGTTTGCCAAGGTAAAATGAAATGGCAGAGTGGAGTTTTCGGAGCCGTTGGAAACGATAAAGGTATCATTTCACTTTGCCCTCCTTGTAGTTTAGTGAGGCCACTAATTCTCAAGTCCCCCAAAAAGATCACTACACCCATCTTGTAGCCTCCCCTTGGGTTTTATGGTGAAATATCCATTCCCCGGTGAAAACTCACCGGAATCTCACAGGAATCTTCACTGCATGTCTGTTATTATCCAAAGGTTTCTTACAACTTCCTTTGTCCTTGAGTGGGATGGATGGCCTGCTAAGTACTTCCAGCCTTCCGACCCTGTGTGAGAGGCAGAAACTAAGCCCAGAACTTGGATTGTTGCCCTGTTCATTCATAAAATATTAGGATTAGAAAAAATAGAGAGAGAGTTATATTAAAGTATTTATTTCATTAACCTAAAATTAAACAGGAAATTCGGTCACACACCTAATGAATATAAGCTGTACTCTAATATGGGAACATTCGCATGTCATTGAATTTCAGGGCCCTTATTAAAACCATAGTTTGTTTTCAGCAGAACTTTCTAAGTATAGAATTAATTTCTTGGAAAAATATTGTGTTTCAGCTTCTAAGTGAAAATATTTCATTTGTATTGGGAAAACGAACTCACAAGGCTTCTTAGGGGTCCTGCTAAGCACATTTTGATGACTTAGTCTAAGTCAACAAAAAATAATTGTGTGGATAATATGCTTAACAATTAAGAGAAAAATCCTTGCTGAAATGTCTTTTATTCTGTTTTGTTTTGCTGAGTCCAAATCCTTTGTAAAGGATCTTGAGTCTTTGTTGAAACAGACAAGGTTAGGTTTTATCATCCACACTGTATGCTATGTGCTTAGAAGTTTAAAGGAATTCATAAACAGTACAGACAGAAAACAAAACTATTCTCTCAAATCTCTTTTGAGGTAGCCTTCCCTGCTGTTGTAAGCCTGTTTCCCTGTTTTATTTCCCATTGGGTGAATACAAGATGGCCTGAAGTTATCCTAAGTCTAATATCTGATAAAGTTGCCCTATTGTTTAAGCCAAATTCACACCTCTCCATGAGAGGTCTTCAGCGGAGAGAAATGTGACACTCATTCTCTAACAGGAGTTCAGTCTCACTGTTATCCGTCAATAAAACCTAAATATCTGGGGCACCTGGATGGCTCAGTTGGTTAAGCCTCCCACTCTTGGTTTCAGCTCAGGTCATGATCTCACAGTTCATGGGATCGAGCCCCGCATAGGGCACTGCACTCACAGCAAGGAGCCTGCTTGGGATTCTCTCCCTCTCTCTCTCTCTCAAAATAAACAAATAAACATTTAAAAATTAGAAAAAAAAAAAAAAGAAACTATCCACAAAGAGTTAGGCACTTTATGTATCTTCTGTAAAATTTGGGAGACTTAAAGCTGAGAGATTCTATGCCTTGCCAACACTGAGGAAAGAGAAATTGAAACCCTAAGATTTGGGGATAAAGGAAATTGTTTTGTGAGATGAAAGATGAATTCACAATGCAAAAAAACAAAACAAAACAAAACAAACAAACAAACAAAAAAAAAAAACAGCATGTAAAGACACCAAACCTGATGTTTCAGAAGATAGTTTATGGTCACAGTATTTTAGAACAAAAAACAACTTTAGACCTCATCTGTCCAACCCCAATATTTCACATATAAAGAAACCAATCCCCAGAACATTTTGATTGATTGAATAACAAGAAATATAATCCTTTGGATTAAGGAAATGAGTAGAAAGAACAATGATAAACACTAACTTGTATTTAGTCAGAACACCTTTATTTAAAATCATGAGCAATGCATATTTCTCATGATATAGTACACAGTTGCTGTAAAGATTGGCTTAGGTACCTGTGTGTATCACAGCATATACACGTAGCAGTGTTGATATCTTTTTTACACTATGGTACTAAGGGGTCATACTTGTTTATTCTGCTGTACCTATTCAGGTTTTTGCCTTTTTCAGCTAGGAAGTTAATAAATAGAACATAGGGGAGAGAGCTGAAGGGGAAGAAAAAGAAGAGAGGAAAGGAAAATAAAGGAGGGAGACCAGCACACGATCATTTGGTCCCATTTTAATATTTTCTCATTATTCTTCCAAATTTTAACTCACAAACCTGGAAAAGATTGCCTCCATCTGACAATTTGTGGGTAAATGCAACGTTTTTCCATCATGAAATAAGTTCAAATATTAACCAAGTAGAAAATAATAAAATTGGGAAGGTTTATATCATAGTATCCCTCACAAATGCACTTTGCATAACTTCTGCAAGGCCAGGTCTTACGGACAGCTAGGCAAATCTCAAGAATGGATCGCATATCTCTAAAACGATGTAAATGACGCACGTTATGGTATGATTTTTATCATTGGGGAAAAAATTAAGTCATTTCTTTTTTAATTTGAAGAAAGCATAATGATCTTGAGGGGGCAAACTTTGGGACTTTAGGGAAGGAAAGACAAAGACAAATAGGTACCAGGATATCTTCCTGAGGACAAGGAAGAGAAAAATGGAGTGCGATGAATCTAGGTCAGTGTAACTGAAAGAATACCGAACCTTAGGAGGGGTCCTTCTTATGAGTGAGGTGATCTAAATCAATATGGAGAGATCATCTCTGGCTAATATATCTGACATTAATTTTCTAATCAGATTTCACCTATAGGCTGTCAGCATCCCTTTCAGAAATCATCAATATTTTCCTTGGATGAATACATAATAATCTTTTTACTTCCTCTTGTGATTTTTTTCCTGTTTTAATAATAATTCATTTTCATCATTATATTTAACCAAACTAGAAATTGAAAAAAGAGGTTCTCTGAACTTGGATTCTGACTTTTAGCTATGTCATCACTCTCAATGTCAAGTGGGGTCTTTTTGATTTTGTACACAGAACACCTAATAAGGTAGATGTCATTGAATAATGTTTGGTCCTAAGATGTACAGCTATCTCAGCCAATTAATTTTAATTTTCACTACAATTTACATTGACTGAGTTGTCCTCAAGCCAATGAATATTTTCCCAGTGATTGAATGGATTTAATCTGTAGTCACAATATGTGTGAATATGGCATCTCCAGACACCCGAAGGCATTCACATCTCTGTTCAATGTGAAGGATATGCAGGCAGCCGGGCTCAGAGGAATGTGTATAAGATCTGGGGTTAGATTAATTTTGAGAGTCAGTATGGCCAAAAATCGAAACACGCTCTGAGAGATTTGGAGTCAAACAACTTTTCGTTGGCATCTTCTTTCTTAGAGGACTTACTTAAACTCTCTGAGACTTGATTTCTGTATCAATAAAATATAAATACATTTCACATTTGCCTCAAGGTATTGAAAGGAAATAAACAAAATAATAAATGTGAAAGCATCCAACCCAGTGCCTGACGCATTGTAGGAGCTCAATAAAGTTATTTTACACCCAATCTAGGTTGAGTTGTTCACTTTATTCAGGGAAAGATTCTGCACTTTGGTCTTCACACTGCTTTTCCCTCTCAAGCAAAGGAAACATGAAGAAACTGAATTCTCTGGGATCCTAGCTGAGCCCAACAAAGTGAGCCTACTGGTCAACCTAAGAAGTAACGTTTCTAAGACTAATCAATGTTGCATGATGCTGGTAGAATCCCAGAGTTGTAGGGCAAAGTTCAAAACCCTCACTCAAGGTCAAACTTGTTAGAGAGTTTGAAATCATGTATTGAGAAATATTTCATATTCTGCAGATATAAGATGGGTTGTTCAGAGTTTTTGAGATGCAAATAAGGTAGGGAAAGAAAAGCCACTGGCAATGAAATTGAAAGTAACAATATGACTGTTTTTCAACCTGATTTGGAAAAAGAGTTTTAAAGCTTAAAAGGCTGGCAAGCAACACATGATAATCTATGGTAGTTTAACTTCTTAAATGGAGTTTCACAGACCTTACTAAATTTTGACAAATCTCACATCATTTAATTTTTTAAGAAGTGTGTTTGACCCAAGGTTTTTGACATATCTTTATATTTGACCTAGAAGACACCTTCAGCTTAGCCTCTTTTAAAGATATTTTTGACAGAAAGTTAGCTTTGGCTAGTAGCCACACCACCATAAGTTTTGACCTTGAGTGCGCTCCAATTTCTGGTAGTATTTGAATAAGTGATTTCTAGGTGAAAGTAAGAGGTCAGGAAATAAAGTACCAAAGTTATCAGGATTGATTTTTATTATTTATTTTTCATTAATTGCCCGTGCACTACCCCTTCCCCTCCGATTTAATTCTTTCTGAAAATTTCCTTCAGTTGTAGGTCATTAACAGTAATTTTAATATAGGTCATGTCCTATTATAACAAATTCCAAAGACTTGTCTGGACAAAGTGATAGAGTGGAAAGAGCTTTGGGCTTAGAGTAAGAATGCCTGGATTCCCATCCTGGTTCTGCCACTAACTAGTTGAATAAACTATCTTTGCCTCGGATGAGATGATGATAATCAGCTCTCCAATCTTACAGGGTCTTTCAAGGGTTTAAGGTAAGTTCTTGCCTGTGAAAGTGTATAGAAAGTTGTAAAATATTGCACACATAAATCATTACACTAATTAAATTATGTATTTGATTCATGTTCTTGAAAATTTGAGGATCAAATATTGTTTCAATAAATGACTCTTGGAAATAATTTCATTTTAAGTATGTAACTGAAATAAAAATATTTGTATTCATGGAATTTAGGCTGTAAAATTTAAGGCTGCAATTCCTAAAATGATTCTATTCTATAAAGTTAACTCTGTATAATAGTAAGAGCCTCCTAATAGGTCATGCTGCTTTCATCCTTGTCCACTTAGAGTCTATTTTCAACATCTGCCCAAATGATCCTTTCAAATTATAAGTCAGCTCATTTTACTCTTCTATGCAAATCTGTCTACGACTCCCCTGTCACTCAGATTAAAAGCTAAAGTGCTTGCAAAGACCAAAAGGACTTAACATGACTGGGCCCACTGTTAACTCTCTGACCTTATCTGCTACTGAGTTCACCAGTTCCACATTCCCTCCCTGAGATTTCCGTGTTGTCTGGTCTCTCCACCTGGAACACTCTTCTGCCTGAGGTGGCTAACTCACCGATGGCATTCAAGTCTGTTCAAATGTCATCTTCCCAATTAGATCTATCCTGACCACTCTATTCTAAACTGGACTCCTTCTCCACATACTGAATACACTTACACTGTTCTGATTTTTCTTTTTTCTATAACACAAATCACCTTCTAACATGCTATATAATTTGCATATTTATCATGTTTATTGTTTGCCTCCAGCCACCATAATATAAACTCCACTAGGGAAAGGATTTCATTTGTTTTGTTTGCTGATATAACCCATGTACTTCAGACAGTGCCTGGGTGATATGGTAAGAGCTCAAAAAACTTAGAAAGAATGAATGATATAATGATGATACCACATAAACCTTTGTTGTTAGGTATGCTGATTTCTCTGGCCCATTCTTATGATCAACCACAAGTATTTACAGAACATATACATCCAAAACAAGAAGAGAAATATGGCTATAAAAAGAGAATGAAACTACCCAGCTCTTCTAGACACAGAATCCATGACCTTGGAATCTCTTTATACATTTTTTAACCAATGGTCTTAGCAGGATTTTCTTTGTCCTAAGTCTATAGAACATGACAACATTAATCTCTTAGTAAATTTGCATAAAATTTGCAAATATAATTTCATGAACTGTAAAAGCAAAATCAAAGTATAATATAGCAATTTCATTGACTTAATCTTCCAGAATCCTATCAAGAAAGTAATCAGATTTTCTTATCATTATTTATTCTTTTTTAAATACTTATGGCTCATCATTCTGCTATTATCTAGAGGTTGATTAGTAATTTTCCCCCTCCATATTTATTTCAGTGTTCTAGTGGAAATTGAACTAATTATATCTAGTACCTAGAATAACTTTACTCTTTCATCTTTTAAATCCATAAGACACTGTTTTTTAACTTATATTTCGAAATCTAAAGTTTCATACTGGTTCTTTAAAACCCAGTCTATATTGGCTCAATAATTGCACGGCTTGGGCATCTTATACAGATGGGAAAATTAGTACCTATCATTAGGGCCGTGTCCCACTTCCCTTCATTTATGCTGTGATATCAGCGGTGGCAACTGTGGTCTTTGGTTTACTGTTCCTAGTATCAGTCTCCCTTTCCAATTCACAGCTATAAACCAAAATTTTGGTTCTATCTCCATATTTCCAATGTGAAATCAAAGCATTCAGTCTGAGCAGATCATTGTATATACTGGTGAGAATGGAGCAAAAAAACTAGAGACAGTCTCATCAACAAGGTCACACTCCTTAAAGTGACTTCTACTCACAGCCTCCATACCATTAGCAACACTGGACCTCTCAATAACACCAAACCAGAATATGAGATCATCTGTGCAGTCACTATACCACGAAAGTTAGAATTTATTAATTCAATCACTCAGTAACTTATTTTTAAATACTTCGGCTTTTTTTTTGAAGGGGTAAGGGAAGTGGTTGGCTGAGCAAACACGAGCGCCAAAGGGTTACTAAATACATTGTCTAAGGATTTTCATTTTTCTCACTTACAGTCTAAAACTTGAAATTTCTCCTGTTTCTCTTTTGTCTTCACTAACTGTGATTCCCTCAAACGTAATGCACTCTCTTTGGTTTTTAGGGGAATTGAAATATTTATCAAAATTGAAATGAAAGATAAACCCAAATCTACCTCACTAGATGGCAACTCAACGTCATCTGCGAAGAAAACTGAAGTATTAAACCTAAGTCTGTTTGTGTAAACAGAATTTTGGAGTTTTTTTTTTTTTAAAAAACAACAACACAGATTTCATAGTGTTTCTATTTTTTGGTGCATAACCTGGGTTGTCTTCTAAAGCTTCAAACATGATTATACAACATCATTCCATAAATTTGTTTCCTAAAATTTCTCCATTCCCCTCATTAGCCTTTAAAGTTCCATTATTTGCTTCCTTACCAGAATGTATTTCTCTAGAAACATTATATGGATATTATCCAGGTGTGTTAACTCCAGGGTTTTGGCTACAGTCCAGCTTGAACAATTAGTTAAAATTCTCTTTTAGTTTTAACCAGATGTTATAGTCCTCATTTCCTGACCTAAAAGGCTCTTTCAAATTATGAAGAACTTTTAAATACTTGTCCCATTCTCTTTCAGAGCTAGCTGCACCTCAGTGCTAAATTAATATGGTCTGATATTCAGTATGTACATATAATTAGTGAGGTTTATACCACATTTGGAATAAATCAGGCTTAAAAAATACTTCAAGTATGAGAAGGCAAGCATTAATTAACAAGGACTTACGCATTATATATTTTTTACTTTAAATCTCCTTTTGCCATGGTTTTGGCTGAGATTTCAATTACTGAAGAGATCGATGCATTTCTAAATTTCAGGTAGTTTCATCTGTTCAGAGAGACTGTAATCTTCCTACTGATAATACCTCATAGCCATTTTGCATCTTATCAGGGCCCAGTCAACCCTGCTTATGCTGGAAGTTCTCAATATATATTTACTAACTTGTAGTATGATGCAGTTATATGTTTTTATAGTTGAAGAATTCTGAAAAGCCACCAGCATAGTTGAATCATTTTTTAGCCCTAATAAACAATATTAGTCATCCATGATCACAGCCATTTGATCTATTTTTTCTCTTAGTCTTTTAGTTCCTGTAGTTAGTTAACTCCTTACAGCCCTTAGGGGAGCCAAATTAAAGTAACTGTCCTTACTCGTCATTGGTTACTGAAATTACCAAAAGTGCAGCCGCTGTAGGCCAGAGACAGTTGATGGCCAAAGGCAGATCCTCTCAGTTCTTAATTCTAAACAACCAGAAACAAGGGTGCTGGGTTGGATGGAGGAAAGGAAGTAAAAGAAACATTTTAAAAGTGCAATCAACTGATTTGAAGAAAATCCTAATGATGTGTGGTATGTGCAATAGACATCTGAGAGAAAATACTGGCCAGAAGCTATGCTTAACCTTCCCTGTTCCTTACTTCTAGCAAACATTGAGACCAAATGCTTACATCTTTTAAATACAGCTCGTAGGCTGGTGGCGTTCTGTGTTTAGATAAAAGTGAGTTCAATATTTCTTTATTAATTTTAATGGTATAACAAGAATGGTGTATCATTTTGACATAAAGAGTTCAAAGTTACTATGCAAGCACTCCTCCATTAATCTTTTAAATATATTTGCTGGGTGAGCAGCCAACATAATCCTGCCTAAACAGATAAGAAAATAGAGAGCTGGTGATAAGGTGACTCCTTTAAAGCTTCGCAACAAATCAGGGAAAGAGATGGAGCTCAAGTTCCCACCCATGCCCGGGGCCGCTTGCGCCTCTACTGCCCGTGCTCAGGAGAGGAGCAGTAAACTGATGCTCGGGACTTGCAAATCACTTGATAAAGGAGCCTCATTCTGGTCATTTCTGGAATGTTCAGAAGAGAACTCCACAAGTGAAACGTCTGCAAAGTTCAGAAGAGAATTCCACAAGAAGTATTTTTTGTCATATTATCAGTATTTTGAGTTGTATCCCTTGCATAGCGTCAGCTTTTAATTATCTAGGGAATAATTATCCATTTGTGGTTTATCGAGGCCCCTTTCTTCGCCCTGCTTCCTGTCTTTGGGCCATTTCACTGCTCATTAATATTTGCATCAGAGACCAGATCTGCTGATTTACTATGCTGGTGAGTCTAGTGAGAGATTTGGTGGGCAAAGAGATAGAAACACTGAATTTGACACTAAATTCAGATAACCTTAAGGTTTAATCTGCCCATACTAGACGAGGTAGCTGAACTCAGTAACAATTGGTAACATAGTTCATTTGTCAGGGAAAGGTCTGCTCCTTTTTGTCTTTGATTCAGCATACCTACTTTTCTCTAATTCTATACTTGATGCTTATTATCACAGATAATTGAAATTTGACAAAAGACACAATCACCTGTGTGATGGATTTTGGCAATGTTCACGTTTTTAAACTCTGCATTTCCCACCCCTAGTAAAGAAGCCTCAATAAATACATCTTCCATTTATTAAGGAGTAAGTGAAAGGCACGCTTGTTCCATGTTATCTGCAGGTTGGTAGATAAAATATAGCAATCAGCATCCCGCCACGCTTCCCCCTCAAGGATTCCCCTGCTTAAAGAACCAGTGCTGGTGGTGGCAGATTAGTAAGAAGTCGTGATTGCCTCATGAATCAGGGTGAAACTTCTCACAGGTGCCAGTTGGTTTGATCTTCCTAGCCACTCTAGGAGGTTATATATCTTTTGTGATTATCACTCACAGGGATATCCTTGAAGGAAAATGAGGCCGCCTCACCAGAACACAACTAAATGAGACGCACAGAAAGGAACAGAGACGGTAGAAGAGGACAAGAGAGAGGATTCTTTTAGAGTCTACGCAAATAAAATGGAGTGTGTTGGTGAACTCCCTCTTGCTGCCACTCAAAGCCCTGTTCCTAGAGCTGTGCTGACCGCATCAAAACAATGCTGCTGCATAAGCAAGGGAATAAACAAAGCAAAGACCCATTAGCTCTGTTTCCATTAGACACGCAGAGGGTAAAAAAAAAAAGAAAGAAAAAAATCAATAACAGGCAAACAGAAGATAAAATTGATAGGAAAGAAATGTTAATTTTAGAGCTTTACAACAAGGTATTGCAAACAATGGCATGCAATAAAACCTTGAAAACTATTTTTAAAACTTTCAAAATCATTTACATGGGGAAAAAGAATTCTAGCAGGAACATATACAGCATATTAAACTTTAGTGCATTTTTAATGACTTGTCTTAAACAAATTATGCATGAGATAGATTACACATCCCTCACCCACTTAACAAAAAGGCATACGCAGGAACAAAAAACAAAACCAGGTGGCTTTTAAAAAGAAATTAAGTGTATGCTTGTGACTGATTGGGAGACATGCCAAGTGATGTGAAGGACCTCATAGAATAGAGTTCTCTCGAAAGAAGTTAGATTGATGGGCTTTTCAGCCCCGGCTGTAGGCAGAACAGTATAAACGATAGCGGTCTCCACTTTTGGATTCCATCCTGTAAATGCCCACAGCAGACAGGGTAGGAGAGCAGAAGGAATAGGAACTCTGGGATAAAAAGTCTTAGATTTCAGCCCCAGCACCCCCACTCATTAACTGTTCACACTTGGACAGGGACGTCTTCCACCCTCTTTTTCTTCATTTGCAAGACGGAGATAAAACTAATAATGCTGCCTTAGCTTCTTAACTTGGAGCGAGAGCCCAGCCTTGGTATTTTTAAAGACCCCAGACTGTAGGTATGGTTCAAAAACCACGGGTTTGAGAGCATCGGTTCTCAAATTCGAGGGTGCATCTGAAGTTTAAAGCACAAAGGGCTGAGTCCTGCCCTCAGAGTTTCTGAGTCAGTAGATCTGGGGTCGAGGGGGAGAACCTGTATTTCTGACAGATAACCAGGTAATTCTGACGTGGCTGGTATAGGGGCCACATCTGAGAGCTTCCAATCAAGTCTTGGGATCCTGTGGTCTACATACCGGCCGGGTCAGCCTCATCCCAGAGCTTATTAGTCACAGAGACCCACTGAGACTTTGCTGGAAATCCTGGCCCATTCTGCTAACCCAGAATTGGCATTTCACAAGATTTGTACATCCATTAAAGTTTGAGAACCTCCGTTCTAGAGCATCTGCAGAGGTAACGGATCTAATAAAAAAAAAGATTGTGCAAATCTGCTGTAGGGTATTTTAGAAAAGCCTCCCAATCTAAACAACAGAAATCCAGGTTCTTGGCATTGGCATTCTGCTCCCCCCAGGAAGTCCTGTGTGTGAAACCGACAACATACACCAAGTGGAAGCAGCTATTCTCATCAAGCAAGGGGCTTACCCCCACTGCAGTGGGTGCCAGACCGCTGGGTGCCCAACTGAACATTGAGGTCAGGTTGAACAACTGCTATAGCATCTTTCCACTCTTAATATGAATTTTGTTTCCATAGAGGATGATCTTTTCGGTCATTCCTTATTCTCTTTCCTATCACCCCAAGAAGACTTTCTTTGTGTTTCCCATGGATGTGCTTATTTCCTATCTATGAACTCAGTGGTGATATGAATTTTGGTCAGAAGCAAAGCAAGCTGAAAAAACCAAGTGCATTTCCATTAGGAAGTTCCTTTAGGCTAAAGAGTCAGCGGGTTAAGTGTCAATGATCTAATATCAACCTAGCATCACAATGACCCCTTCATTCAAAGAAGTCTTCCCATTACGTGGAATACAAATTCGAGAGCCAGCTTCACATTTGTGAGATTTATACGACCATTTAGAGAAATTCTTCTTGTAGCTCCTCTGATAACATCACTGGCAATACAAAGCTGAATGGTTCAAATCAGATTTCATCTCAGCTATGTAGTGGTTTAGTGTTTGAGGATGAACTTACAGACTATTAAATTTATAAAAACAAAGACAAATATACAACATAAAACAATTCAAGCTCCAAAAGCTTTATATTAGCTTTTGGAAAAGAATAGCTACCAAAAGAAAAAGGCAATGAAGATTAAATCTTTTAAGATTCAATTTGTCTATTTTCCCATATAAGGCCTAACCTTGCTGGAGACTTGGAATTATGACTTTATTTTTGGCCCCAACTAAGCAAGGCAGCAGATATCATTTCAATGATAAGTTTTATAGTAGAATAAATGAGAAGATACTCTGATTTTCAGAACTAACCCTCTCAAGTGATATTAATAATGTAACTATTATGGAAAATATATATATATATATATATATATATATATATATATATAAATGTTAACAATGTAAACATAAAAACACATGGACTTTTTAAGTTTTCATATGTGATTTCCTTCTTAAAAGTGAAGACATGGTGAGAAAAAAAAACAAGTAAACTATTAGAACCTAAGAGATGTTTTGGACAGAATTATTTTTCAGCCTTACAGTCTGTCTTCCTTCTTATCAACTTTAAAAAGAGAAAAGATAGTATCTTTCTCACACAAATAAATCAGAACTCTAAGCACTGTCTCGCTTGTGAGAGAATGCCTTCTACTTCCAATAATGTTGCCTTTCTAATAAAGCATTTCTGTATGTGTCTTTTTTTTTTCTTGATGCTAGTTTGCTGCTGCGTTAAGATTTCTCTTAGCTTTGTGGGAATTAAAGAATTCATTTTTCTTCATTGCGAGGGATGGAAATCTCTCTGCTATCTACTTTCAGGCAAGACTTTATTAACAAATCCCATGGCAAAATCTACCACCTACCTGTCGAAAAAGTTGTGATCCTTCCACTCGAGATGTGCTTAGAACTTAAGCAGCTCCGTTATCCTTTTGTGTTCTATATATTTATCCCTGCATCAAGGAATGATTTATCTATAAAAGATACCATACATATTTGAATTATTCTTATTTATGCATTATACTAAAGCTTTAGGAATAACGCCCTGGTATCTCCCCCAGGGAGTCCTCCGGGAAGACTTTAGGAATGATAAATGTTGAATTTGTGTTGCACAAGCAAACAAAATCTCCCAGGCCACAATTTTTTTTTTTTTTTTAATACAATAGCTCAAAAGCCTTTTCTCAGACATCTGGAGACAAGGGAAGTTCAGAACGAAGTCAACACCCCAACCAGAGGGTGACACCTTGAGGGCAGGAACCCTACAACCTTGTCATCAGTCTGCGAGGGCTGTGAAGTAGCAAACACTCTGCTTGGTGCGTGGATGGGCTGGAAGAGCAGAACTCTCCCCACTTGTAACCACTGTGTATAACCTCCTCCCATCCCCACCCCCGGTCTATAAACCACTTTGTTCTACAGAGAAGAGTGGCTTCTTGAGAGTAACGTACAACACTAACACGGAATAAGACGCTTGCCCAACCGAAAAGAGGTTTTGAGCTTTTGTTCTGTTAACTTCCGCTTCTGTTGACGTGGTTAGGATGTTAAGCTTTTGGAAGGCAGTTTCTTTGCAAACCCCACCAGGGCTCACCCAAATCTTGGCACATAATAGTTGTTGGTTAAACTAAACTGCACTGACTTAGTGGAAGCCATTTAGTGTTGACAAAAATAAATACGTTAATGCGCGGCTCTACAGCTCACTCCTTAGATCCTATTTTAAACCTTCCTTTCAAATTTTATGTTAAGTTTTTGATTCGGTAATGCATGCAGATGATACAAAATTCAAAAAGGTATTAAAGATCATCCAGTGGTCCCATATTGAACTCGAGTTGGAAGAGGCGAGTCCGGTCTCAAAATGGAGGTAAAACCGCCGCCCGGTCGCCCCCAGCCCGACTCCGGCCGTCGCCGCCGCCGCCGGGGGGAGGAGGGCCATGATCCAAAGGAACCAGAGCAGTTGAGAAAACTGTTTATTGGTGGTTTGAGCTTTGAAACTACAGATGATAGTTTAAGAGAACATTTTGAAAAATGGGGCACACTTACAGATTGTGTGGTGATGAGAGACCCCCAAACAAAACGTTCCAGGGGTTTTGGTTTTGTGACTTACTCTTGTGTGGAGGAGGTGGATGCAGCAATGTGTGCTCGACCACACAAGGTTGATGGGCGTGTAGTGGAACCAAAGAGAGCTGTTTCTAGAGAGGATTCTGTAAAGCCTGGTGCCCATCTAACTGTGAAGAAAATTTTTGTCGGTGGTATTAAAGAAGATACAGAAGAATATAATTTGAGAGACTACTTTGAAAAGTATGGCAAGATTGAAACCATAGAAGTTATGGAGGACAGGCAGAGTGGAAAAAAGAGAGGATTTGCTTTTGTAACTTTTGATGATCATGATACAGTTGATAAAATTGTTGTTCAGAAATACCACACTATTAATGGGCATAATTGTGAAGTGAAAAAGGCCCTTTCTAAACAAGAAATGCAGTCTGCTGGATCGCAAAGAGGTCGTGGAGGTGCATGTGGCAACTTTATGGGTCGTGGAGGAAACTTTGGAGGTGGTGGTAACTTTGGCCGCGGTGGAAACTTTGGTGGAAGAGGAGGCTATGGTGGTGGAGGTGGTGGCAGCAGAGGTAGTTATGGAGGAGGTGATGGTGGATATAATGGATTTGGAGGTGATGGTGGCAACTATGGTGGTGGTCCTGGTTATAGTAGCAGAGGAGGCTATGGTGGAGGTGGACCAGGATATGGAAACCAAGGAGGTGGATATGGTGGCGGTGGTGGAGGATATGATGGTTACAATGAAGGAGGAAATTTTGGAGGTGGTAACTATGGTGGTGGTGGGAACTATAATGATTTTGGAAATTATAGTGGACAACAGCAATCAAATTATGGACCCATGAAGGGGGGCAGTTTTGGTGGAAGAAGCTCGGGCAGTCCCTATGGTGGTGGTTATGGATCTGGTGGTGGAAGTGGTGGATATGGTAGCAGAAGGTTCTAAAAATTTTCAGAAGAAAAGGGCTACAGTTCTTAGCAGGAGAGAGAGTGAGGAGTTGTCAGGAAAGCTGCAGGTTACTTTGAGACAGTCGTCCCAAATGCATTAGAGGAACTGTAAAAATCTGCCACAGAAGGAACGATGATCCATAGTCAGAAAAGTTACTGCAGCTTAAACAGGAAACCCTTCTTGTTCAGGACTGTCATAGCCACAGTTTGCAAAAAGTGCAGCTATTGATTAATGCAATGTAGTGTCAATTAGATGTACATTCCTGAGGTCTTTTATCTGTTGTAGCTTTGTCTTTTTCTTTTTCTTTTCATTACATCAGGTATATTGCCCTGTAAATTGTGGTAGTGGTACCAGGAATAAAAAATTAAGGAATTTTTAACTTTTCAAAAAAAAAAATAAATAAATAAATAAAAAATAAAAAATAAAGATCATCCAGTGAGGAGTAAGCCTCCACTCTGACTCCCAGGTCCTCAGTACTCAGTGTGGGAGGGAAAAGTTGATAGCTGACCTTTTTATAAAAGGAAGTATTTGGTGGTGGTTGTTGTTTTTGAGGACCGTGGAAAACGAATGCTTTTTCCTTTGGCACTTTAATCCTTAACTTTTCTTGGCCTTTTCAGATCTGGAAAACAATCTCTCTTTAAGATAAATAAAACCCAGGACACCACCTGAAATCCGCAAACAGTATTAGTAAGGCTGGTAGTAGCAAGTCTAAAAGCCATCCACCTGAGACCACGACCACGCCTGCCAGCCCGAGAGTCACATTGCCAACAGCATCGACGAGGGCGGGTCTTACCTTTAACGACCTTGTGCCACGTAGGAACAGGCTGCAACAGAAGTCTGCATCGAAAGGTTCCCGCATTGCCAAGGCTATTTCTCAAAGATATTCCGACAGCCAAGCAGCAGTCTTAAGAAAGCAGTGAGAAGTTTCAGCTTTTTCTCATCCAGTGGGTAGATAAACCACTCAAAGAATAAAGATTGAGGATTCAGATCAACAGAGCATCTATACTGCAGCGTTTCCTGATGTTTCAAATCTCCTGCTCTTGTTTTTTGTTTGTTTTGCTTTGCTTTCTTTTGTGAGGTTACATGGACTTTTCAGCTGTGTATAGGAGCACCTTAATTTCACTACAATGCAGAAGAAAATGTGTGTTCCTGCGCACTAAACACAAACGAAGAAAAGTGTTTTGGCCCTATAGGAAAACAGTAACCTCACTATCACTGTTTGTGATTTTACATTATGCTCTAGTGACTTTAGAAAAATCCCTTAATATTTCTTGATATGCTTCACAACCTCTACTCTAAAGTAGTTTCAAGGAAGGAAAATAGAAAGGAAAAGAGTTAACGTTAAAAAAAAATGCATTTTGGGGGCACCTGGGTGGCTCAGTCAGTTAAGCGTCCGACTTCGGCTCAGGTCACGATCTCGCGGTCCGCGAGTTCGAGCCCCGCGTCAGGCTCTGGGCTGATGGCTCAGAGCCTGGAGCCTGCTTCCGATTCTGTTTCCCTCTCTCTCTGCCCCTCCCCCGTTCATGCTATGTCTCTCTCTGTCTCAAAAATAAATAAACGTTAAAAAAAATTTTTTTTTAAAAATGCATTTTGGAGACAATGACAAATGCATCCTATGAAGAATTATGAAATGTTTCATATTACGCGTGCCTCTTTGACACCAATCCATAACACTGGCTTTGACCAGAGATAACTATCGCTTAGGCATTTGATGAGCATTAAATTGTCTTTGGATATTTTTTAAGTACCTGAGATTTCTCAGGTACTAGAGAACGCTAGATTAAATGAAAGAATACTACAAGCAGATCATCTGAGGCAATTATGGGTTTGCAAATCAGTTCTACAACTCAGAGTGCTATTTCATTCTCTGAGCAGTTGGTGTAAAGTGGTACATAATTTGAACAATCACCTACTAAAACTTGCAAGCACACGCCTAACGCTGATTTTTGCAAAATGCATGATAACGCATACTGTATATTGGAAGGTAAGACAGAGCCCTTAATGTTCCCCTAAGGATGTCTCTTTTTCTTCATTTTCTCCAACAGCAATGGTCTTTGCTTCAGGTTCCCTGGCCTAAAAACGATTTATAAATTATTTCAACTTTGAGAAAGTGAATCAGATTTAATCCAAAAAGGAAAAAGAGAGATAGTAGCATTTACACATTTCTGGAGGCTGGCAGCAAGATAAATCCCATGTGACAAATCTCTGTGGGCTATTAAGTGGATTTTGTTATGGAAAGCACACATAAGGCATGCCTAATGAGAACGTAGGGTGCTGGGTTTTGAGAAATGGGCTATTATTTATGAATTCTAGGTGGTATCCAAAAGAAATACATTTAAGGGCTTAAACACTGATCTCTCCAGGCCCTGGACTTGGCTCTAGGCATTACTCAAAACTGAAAATACGGCGTGTATGTGATCCTTCAGATAACCACACATTTTATAGGACAATCCATAAGTCTTCAAGGCCTCTAGGCTTTTCATTTCACTAAACAAGATCCTAATTTGAGATTGTCGAGGACACAATCTGTGCCATCATGGAAAGAGCTCTATCCTAGGAGTCAGAAATTTTGGGTTCAAATCCTGCTCCAGATCCCAGTTTCTTTATCTATAAAATAGTGTGATAATACCTGCCTTGTGCACTTAATAATGTCCTTGTGAGGTTCAATGAGATAATGTACTGGGAAGAGATTTTGAAGTGTGAGTGCTTTAGACATGTCACATGTTAGCATTATTAATACCTGGGAATTCTTTGGGACCGCTTAGGATTTCCTCTATGTCAAAATAGCCCCATGGCCAGAATCTGGAGATGCAAGGTCCTCTACCAGCCCAGGAGAATTATCCAATCCAATTTCTTTGCAAAGAAGTCCACGAGAGCAGAGTTGCCAGGAGCTAATCACATTAATATAGAAGCTTTACTCTCGTTCACCAGATTGTGTGCTACGGGGACCCAAATCCTGCTTTGTTCATCTTTGTATCCTAAGCGTCCAGCAGAGTTAACTCTCACCAAATAACTGTGAATGAAGTGAAATGAATGAGATGTCTGCTACTGGCAGCAGCCTAAGTGAGGCATTTTGACAGATATATGAGTCAGAGTTCAAACAGAGAATCAGAACCACCAGGAAATATATACATACAAAGGGATTTACCATGGGGCTTGGGCTCTGCTCAATTGTGGGAGCTGGTTAAACAGTACATGAAGGCTATTGCTTTTGTGTTTGGTGCCGAAGCCCGAAGGCCGTAGGGCAAGCCTAGGAGGAAGAGATGGCCGTGAAGAGGGGAAACGAGGACAAGATGGAACCACAAGGATAATTAGAATCTGCAAAGGGGGGACAGGAACCTACATCTGTGTCTCACACCCCCCCCCCATGAGACCCCACCTTTGATGATGAGGATGTTCCACAGGTGAAGCTTATGTTCTTCATCCGAGAGCTAAACACATACCTGGCCCCAGGGGTGCAAGAGACTGAAGGAGGAGATCCAGCAGGCCCACGTGCTGCCCCACACCAACCAGGTGAGCCAACAGATGGGTGACAACATACATGGGCTGCAGTGGCACCATGTGCCCTGGATGGATGTTCCAACTCCAAGAGATATGGCTGCCATTTCACTTGCACCTTCCAAGTGTCACTCAAAATGTCTCTCATGGTCCACGAACTCTGAAGAGAAGGGAGTTGTGGGACACAAGCGTTGACCATCTGCTGGCCGCCTGGCACTTTGTGTACTCCTCGGAATCCTCCAACTCTGTGAAGTGATTAGCTTCCCTGTTTCACAGACGAAATCTACAAGATCCCTTATGTGTCCTCCTTGGAGCTTCAAATGCACCCTACTCCAGGTCTGTGGTCCATGCCCTTTTCCTATACTTTTACCTTGGAGCAGCCGGAGCATTAACACATGGCCTCAGCTGGCTTTGAGTTCTCCTCAGGGCAACCTCGAGGACAATGTACAGCCTCTAGAAAGAGCTTCTTTCAACTTCCCCATCCTCAACAGCAACATAGATACAGAGCTGACACTTTTTCACATTGTCCCTTCAGTGTCACTTAAAGAGGTCCAGGGAGGAATGAAATGTAAACCCCGGAGAGAAAACCCTCGGACAGTGGGAGGAGTTGGGAAAAGCTGATGGAGCCCTCTTAGCCCGCACTCTTAAAGTTCAGCTTAGGTCTCTCCCCTCGAATGTTCCCATGTGCACTCAACAAATATGTCCTGGGGAGCCTTCATGTGCCTGAGTGGCCTGGCTGTGACCGTGTGTGTCATACCACTCAGAAGACATTTGTATATATAATATATATATATATATATATATATATATATATATATATATATATCACTCAGAAGACATTTGTTCCCTACCTGAGAGCCTCCTGAAAACCAGGTCACGTTCCTGAGTATCATAGTTAGTGATATTAGGTACATTTTACAATTCTTGGTTTCTTAAATGTGTAACTGCTCAAACAGCCATTTCCAGTAGGTAGTCCTCTGTCAGACATACTCCTCCAGCGTCTCCTCAGGCCAGAAGCTCTCTGGAAATCATATTTCACTTCATCACAGAGTATTTTAAAAGTTTGATTCTGAGACTGAAGACAGAGAAGTCACTTGTGCCTTGGGAAGAGAAATACATGAATCTGAATTTGAGGTTCAAGAAAATTTTTAGATCTTAGAATAGATTTCATAGATCATATATACAAATAATGTTACAAAGACTGTAAGTTTCGAAATCTTTAAAAATATTTAAATATAAACACTAAGAAAATCAACTAAAATGTAAGTTGCATTTTTTACGTCTCTCTTTGTTATCAATGTGTACATAAGCTGAGTGAGGAATAGAATCAGTTCTGTTTCATTTTAGAATTAACATGTCTTCCTTGTATCCAAGGCAGGCCTTAGGCAAGTTGGGAAGTAGAGGAAGTTGAATATTTCAGAGCCCTTCAAGCCTGCATCCTGCCAGAAGGCATTCTAGAACCCATAAGCCAGAAACTTCCAAATACAAAATTAATTTCTCCTCCGCCCATGAATTTCTCTCCGTGTGCAACACCAAAAAAGCGGGTTAATACATTTGTGCACCAGAATTAACGATGACCAGGGCTGAGAGCACCATTCCATTTTACAGAGACCTTCAAAATCTAAAAAAGTGACTGATAGAGGTCTTCCAAAATTTTCGGGAGGGCAAATGAGGAAGATATTTTGTTAAAGGGGTCAAGGAAAGTCGGTCGCAGCCAAAAAAGTGAATTTGCATTTTTAATTAAAGAAAGATGGAAATTATACAGAAAAGTATTGTGGTCATAAAGTAAATAAAATGCGGCTCATGGCAAAAATGCACTTTTGTGTCATTCTCCTTTAGGTAACACATTATTTCCATGCAGTAACATATTTTTAGGAGAGGAGAAATCACCTTTTCCATCTCTTTTCCTATTTCACATTAGAGTTTTTTCCAAGGTCGTTAAGATGAAAAAATGACAGTAGACTTTCTTATCAACAGCTTGTTCCAACAGATACAATACATGGGTTGGGGATCAAAAAGAGCATGAGAAGCATTTCTGCCAACATTGTAGAAAATATTGAACATCTGCTATATCTGGGATCTTGGGAGTTGTAATTATAATTTTTTGAAATCTGTACACAAGAGTTATAAATATTAGAACTGTAGCCTGTGATAGCCATGAAATATTTAACTTGTTTGGCAGGCTGAAGCAAAACTCATAAACTTAATTTAAGCAAGCCAAACACTATAGTTTCACCAATTTTACATCTTTCATGTCATTAGTTAGATAAATTAAAGCCAACCATAAAACAGCCTAGAGATTGCCGACTGGAAGTCCTAGGGGTATACCAAAAAAAAAAAGTATATTTTGAGAATTAACTCATTTCGTTGTCAGTTTACCTTTCCCAGTTATCCACACTTGTCAAAGACTCTGGTTTGCGGACACGGGACGAGTTGTTGTTCAGCAATGGCTTCAGGGTAAGTCAAGAGCAAGGCAGACGTCAGGCATCTTAAGCAGGTTCACAACAGCCACAAAAAGAACGGAAGGCCACTGGTGATTTCCGCAAGCTTCGGCTCAATCCGTCAAACACCATCCACCACCCCGAGTGAAAGCCTTTCAAACCTGAGAACAAAGCCCTGGTAAGTAGCTCTGTGCTGCTGTACCGGGTAAGCGGAGACGCTAAGCAGAGAGAAACCAGGTCTCCCTCGTGTTAGCTCTGTGGCCTGGCTGCAGAAAGGCATATGGGCTAGAATATTCTACTGTGTCCATCTTACACGAGCCTTTTAGGTTGAACACGTGACAGCGATAACCCAGCCAACTTCACTGCCTATTTTTAAGTTAAAAGTACCATACAGTTAGCTTTCACACTGCCTCCTTCACACCCCTCCACACCCCCTACCCTCACTCCAGGCCCAGAATTCTCCCCAATAAGAAACTAAGGGTAAGTATAGTCACACTATAGATTTTGAATGAAAATCATCGACGATGCTACCATTTATTGAATAGCACTTTAGTTATATGATATCTTTTTGCAATTGAACCTCAAAGCAATCCTGTTTATGACTGTATGTAAGTGACTTTTACAAATCAAAAAAAATAAATAGCCCCAGGAAAGCTGGGAGATGTGCCCACAACCACAGAGCTGACAGCACTGAGCCTAGTCTTCAGGTGTCCTGAGGCTTGGTTCGGCACTCCCGTCACAAGGGAGGCACCTCATTCACAGAATTTCTGCTCGACGGGCGTCTGGAAGCAGGACGGAGCTGAGCAACTCCAAGTCCAGAGCCCTGCTGGTGGGGTTTCCAGGACTCACGGCTTCCCTCCTCCTGGCCCTTCTCTACGCCCTGGCGCTTTTTAGATTCAGCATCTCTATTAAAACTTCCTACTCCTCTTTCCCTGCCTTGTCTCCCTCTCTTAACCCCTACAAAGGACTGAAACTGGCTGTCAGCTCTGGGGCTTGCCACAGTCATAGCAGCCTTTGTTAACAAGTTAAGAATCTACAGGAATCCCCTCTTTGCTGTCTCTACACTCTGTACATGAGAGCAATCAAATGGATCAGCTGGAAACCCCTAGCTGCGAATGCATAAAAGAGCAAATGAATAGGAAAGTTCAAACGAGATATTTCACTGAAACATCCTGCTGATCCCGTTTTATTCTGCATTTAAGAAAATAATACCCATGCCCAAACAGCCTCTTTCTCCCTGAACTAGAGGGTTGATATCACACAGACTGTCTACACAGGGGAACCAATTCAAGGCAGAACTGAAAGTTCCAGTTCAATGCAATCAGCCCATGTCATATGTCTGGGGCCCATCCAGCGGGCTGCGAATGTAAAAGAGCCGATGTGCGTTGCCAGTGGCCCACACAGGCGGGAACTGATGCCTGAGGTTTGCTTGAATGGGAAACGAGGTTAAGGTTTTCTCAGCGTCTCCTGTGTGCCAGGTACTGTGCAAGGCTTTCTGTGTATGTTTCTTCATTCGTTTGCACAGTAAGCTAATGGGATAGATCTTAGTATTAGTACCCCCCTTACGAACAGACATTAAGTCAGTTCCTTAAGATTAAAAAGTCAGTAAGTGGACGATATAAATATTGTATGCAAATATGTAGCAAATGGAAACTTTAGGGAGATCTACATTCAACTCACCCCTGAGAACTGTGGATTTCTTGGCCTGCCTTGACTCAGGACACAGAGCCAAGATGACAAGGAATAAGCTGTTTAGGCTCTCCTAGTGGTTCCCACATTCTTGGACAGCTGTGAAGATGCTAAAAACAATCAGGTGTTAGTTCTAGGGGAGTCCCCACGAATTGCTTCTCCAGTTCCTCCCCGCAGTCCCCCCAAAATAGTCATGGTCCCTGGAGGTCATGGGGAATGTGTTCCTGCCTCCTATGACCAAGTGGTGAGGAACGTGACAAAGCTGGTCTGCAGAAACAAGGGACCTTGTCCTCCTCCTTGTCTTCCTTTTAATCTTCATCAGGGATAAAGCAAAAAAAAAAAAAGGATCAGCTTCAAGGCTCAAAGACTTTCAAACAGGGTAATTAAAAGTCATAAATGCTATGATTTGACATTATTTTTCTTTTACAAAGAATAAAAAATGGGAAATTCCAACAGCTTTGCAGAGGCATTCAACTCAGTTCCCGCTGGTAATTGAAAACTCCAGTTCTGCTGCGCTGGGACCGAGGCTTCTTGCCCACAGGAGGGCATCACCTCTGATTACACGGACAGGTTCAAGGTTCTGAGAGACCCGATGGGTGAGTGCCAGGAGAAAGCAGAGCAGGAGTACTTAGCGAGACCTGCAGCGTGTGGGCGGTCAGGTGCCTGGGTGCTGACACCTTGCCGCTTTGATTCTCTGGCTGCACGCAGGCAGTGTAGACTCAGGAAACCTTTCCGGGGCCGCGTGTGAAAGGGAAAGCTGTTATTCTTCCAAGACTGAATAGTGACAGAATCAACTCCACCAGGACCCCAGATCAAGCCGCCCTGTCCTGTGGGAACTGCATTTTCCTCTAAGATTGCTGGGCTTGTTTACATGTGTTTTATTCTGAGCTACAGTAATCTGTTCACAAGAGACAGAAATCCTGGTAAATCAATCCTTAAAGCCTGTTGACATTTGTCCACTTGGCAGATCATAAAAGCCCCTTGAAAATCACAGGAGAAAATGTGTAAACCGCTTACCAAATTATATGATGTAAACGCCAAGAGAAGGCGTTCTGCAGGATAAGATCACTGAGTCGTGACTGCCTTCCGAATGTAACTTTATTTTGGTCTTGGGTTATATGTGAGGAGTTGCCAAGATCAACTGAAAGAGAGACAAAGATATATAAATTCGGCCCAAAAGCTGACTTTTAAGTTCTGTGTCTTCAAAAAGACTGGAGATTCTTTATGAGATGTAGTTTCGCATAAACAATCTTTGCTAACAAGAGTTTTCCCCAAGTATCAGTTAAATTTTAACTAGTTCCCTGTAAATGTTGTGTTGAGTGCCAGCAATAATGTCAGAGTTTTGAAAGACAAAACTAGAACTAGAGGAAGCTTCATGGCATAAACACACAGAGAAAACACCCTGGAATGGTTGGTGGCAATCAGACTGCGAGGGGCTAAGAGTTCAAGGTTACTGCCACCACTTTCCCCAGAATGTCTCCAGAGAGACTTCTCAGAAGATTTGAAGAGGAATGTAATAGAATAATTATGCATGAAGCAATGGTAATAATGTCCTGATAACAGTGTAGGTAAATATCTACCACAAGCCGTTATACCTGAATGGAGGTGTATCCCAGGCTCTATGAGAAATCAGGTCCAAAGTCTGAAACCCTCTTAATGGATCAGGTAATCTCTCTAAATTCCATTTCAAACCTTTGCCTCAGTTGCCTAACAATTAACTGCTTGTATTTGAATCTTCCGTAAAAACAGGGTTAGTTTCATGACATCTCTTCACTGTTTCACACATCGTACTAGATGTTCAGCTGGAAGGGAGAAGCGAGTGTTTCTCATGAATGCTGCCATGTATACTTGGGCAAGGAATTCCCTTAATGTTCATGCATGCCTTGCATCTACAATAAAGCTGATGGTTAAGGAGTAGCTCCCATGTCTCCACTATGACAGGAAGCCCTTCATGTGTGGAGAGCTCTTATGGACAGGAGAGGTGTGACCTCCTTCTGCGAGAAGAAGCTGGGCAGGTTTAGTACCATCCAGGGACCCCACCTCTTTCTCCAGGTGAGAGTTATAAATATGCTCCCTGGCCTCCAGGAAGGGTTTGCTAACGGTTTATAAGACCAGTGACTCGGTTCTTCTACAACGCACGTGCAGGTGCATATCACACCACCACAGGATCTCACATGGATAAGGAGCCTTCCCCGGGAACTGATTCAACATCCTCTTGAATGCACATATTCTGTCTCCGGTACGTTCACGCAAGTCTCATCCAGCCTGTGAAGACAAGGAATGTCCCATCCCCGAGGCAGCCCTTTTCAGCTTTGGATAGGTCTAACTCTCCAAAACTGATTTTTCTGAATAACCCTTAGCATTAGTTTAATTTCCTAATAAGGATATGTTTATTTCATGACATCCTAAATAAGAAATGCAATCCCCTTCTGGCACCTGGGTGGCTCAGTCGGTTAAGCGTCCAACTTCCGCTCCGGTCACGATCTCATGGTTCCATGAGTTTGAGCCCCACATCAGGCTCTGTGCTGAAGGCTCAGAGCCTGGAGCCTGCTTCAGATTCTGTGTCTCCCTCTCTCTCTGCCTTTCCCCTGCTTATGCTCTTACTCTCAAAAACAAATAAATATTTAAAAAAATTTTTTTTTAATTTTTAAAACAAGAACTGCAATCCCCTCTTCCTGAAATAGGGAGCAGAAGTCAGGAAAGAGCCAGCATTTGTGTGTGACTTTGGGAGACTTTTCCTCGCCATTCTTCTCAGTTCAGGAGAAGAGACAGCATCTAGCATGCAAGCGGCTGCCCCTGCCTGGCGTCTTGCTTTAGGGGCTCCATGGCCTGCCTCAGTAGGAGAAGATCCTAGTGTGGTTCTTTGCAGTTTTCTCACATGTCAGTTGTGCTACCTCTACTGATGGAAGAGGTTTTCAAATGTAATCTAGATGATGTGTTCCACTTATCCTGTCTTCATTCCACATATATTTGGTGGGTGACTATAATTATATGTCAGTTTCACGTTCTGTGGTGATTAAGACACAAACGCCTCTCTTCAAGGAGGTGATTGTCTAGATGAGTAAACAGGCAGGTCTCGTACCTCATGATTAGGACAAGAGCTCCGCAAAAGGGCTCCCACCCTGTAAAAGTGCTCCTGGGGGATCTGATGTCTGGGAGAACCAAGCAATAGGCAAGTAAGCAGGGAACAACAGAATGCCTCCCAAGCAAAGGGAATAGACTTTATAAAAGACCAAAGTGGGGAGAACATGATATTTTCCTGGAACCACAGAGAGCATGGTTTCTATGTGGATAGGAGAAAATGTTTGTTAATATCCTCTGCATATAAGACATGTGTATGGACAGCTGAGTCGCCATGATGTTGAGAAAGAAGGGACAGTTTTTTCTTGAAACAGAGGAAATGCTACAGACCAGAGCTGGCAGTAATCCTGAGAAAGTACAGTTTATCAGTCAGTGGTAATGTTTAGAAATTTCTGAAGAAAAGTATGTACTGAGCTGGAATTATGGAGTTTTAGGGTAATTTCTAGGACAGACATTCATGTAGGACCCACTATGTGTCAGGTGCTGTGTATATATATAATGTATTTGATCCTCATGCTTGTAAGGAAATTGCTGCTTTCTTCAGATAAACTACCTGGGAGCTCCCAGTTTGATTCAGGACAGAGAGGGTGCCTCCATCAGGATTCCTGGCTCATTAGCTTTTGTCACCAGTGTCCTGGCCTCTTAGAGGTGCAAGTTCCTCTGACCCTCAGCCTTTCTTTTATTATCCTGTGGCACTGCTGAGATACAGTTGGGAATGTTTAAAAAGAATAACTAAGGCCATGGGGACAACAAAAGGAAAACAAACAGAATAACATGAACACTAAATAAATAAATAGATAGATAAATAAATAAATAAATAAATAAGACATGTGTATGATGTGCTCTGCACAAAAGACTTTACGCATTAAACCGTGTGTTGGTGTTTAAGTTATACTTGAATATTGGGCATCTGGGTGGCTCAGTCAGTTGAGAGCCTGACTTTGGCTCAGGTCATGATCTCACAGTTCATGAGTTCAAGCCCTACATTGGGCTCTGTGCTGACAGCTCAGAGCCTGGAGCCTGCTTCAGATTCTGTGTCTCCCTCTCTCTCTGCCCCTCCCCTGATCATGCTCTGTCTCTCTCTCTCCTTCAAAAATAAACATTAAAAATATATTTTTTTAAAGTTACACTTGAATATTAAAGATTAAAATAAAATATGCTAACTTATCCAGAAAGGAAGCACTGAGATATGAAGATAAAATGTTGTTGTGGCTTTGTGGCACTCACAGTCTGGTGGAGGCAGTATTTTTTTTAACTTGTATTTAGTCTAAAGCATCATGACCAAATAGTAACACTGGATATTTAGTTAAGTGGAAAGTTTTTGAATTATATTCAGTAATTGGGTCTAATAAATAGTCTTATGAGACAGAAACCCAAAATAGAAAGCTCCTACTTCTACTTGTGATGTTCTTTCTCTTTTTTTTTTAATTTTTCAATGTTTATTTATTTTTGAGAGAGAGAGAGAGAGAGAGAGAGAGAGAGAGAGAATGAGCAGAAGAAAGTCAAAGAGAGAGGGAGACACAGAATCCAAAGCAGGCTCCAGGCTCTGAGCTGTCAGCACACAGCCAGACACAGGGCTCGAACCCACAAACCGTGAGATCACGACCTGAGCTGAAGTCAGACGCTTATCCGACTGAGCCACCCCCACCCCTCTTTCTCCTCTTAATAGAAAATGGCAATAGTAATCAAAAATAGTTAAGTCCTATCCTTGAATGTTAACTGAAAACCAAAATGTATTCTGGCCAGTGATTAGCTCAATGATTGTTCCTTCTTTTGACCTTTGAGAGGCTCTACAGAGGTAAAAAGATAATGAGCTGAACTGAGTTGGAGGGAAGACTGATGTGTGTAGAGTGTGGACATAGCAAGGAACAGGCTATAGGAAGTAGCTCCCCAGAAGAATATTCTGAAAAGGAAGGAAACCATCTCTGGCAGTTAAATGTTTACCAAGAAGGGAAAACTAGTGGACAACAGTAAGGAGGAGGAAAATTTGACTAAAACAAATGTTCTGGATTCTACTTAAAACCTCTCCTGGCCCCTATTCAAGGAATGTTTTCTTAAAATCTTATTTTAAACCAAAGTTTCTCATCGTTGGTGCGATTGACAGTTAGGGCCAGGTAAGTGTTTGTTACAGGGCTGATTGTAGAACATTTACCAGCATCCCTGGCTTCTATCCACTACATGTCAGGGGCACCCCCCCCCCTCAAAACACTCCACTTTAGACAAACAAAATGTCTCCAAATATGCCTAATGTCCTATGGGGAGCAAAATTGACTTGCTTCAAGAACCACTGACTTAAACTATCAGGTACAAGGAAGCAGAACATAGTCAAAAGAATTTAATGAGATAATGGAAGGGATCCTTGCGGCAAATATTATTGTAACCCCACTATTGCAGATTGTAAATGTTCCCCCAAGTTCTTAACCTGAATAACCTTTAGAATCTGTTTGACACACATACACATACGCAAACACACACACATACACACACACACACAAATGGAGATTTTTCCTAACCATCTTTATATTGTGTTAATACTAAGAAATAAGTTGGCATTCTGTAATATAAAAATTAAATGGATTTCCAAATCAGCTTCCTGGGGTTTCAGAATAATTTCATGTTACCATATCAGCGTAGGAAAAAAAATGTATCTCATCAAAACTATTCCAGAAGCACCTCATTTTGATAGGAAAGTACTTTGTGATGATTACCTAATAGGCAGCATTTGTTGAAATGCTTTTAATAGACCTTTTTTATCACATGCAAAAGAATTTCAATGCTAGTTCAGTCTCCTGTTTCATTCTGTCATGAATCAATTTGTAGAGACATTTAGAAGTCAATAATCCACTGCAGCTTTGATGACAGGTGATTAATTTCTACATTTTAGAGACATAATAAGATTTAGCAATAAAAAGGCCTTGAAGTAACCTACCAAACAGCTTTAATCTCAGCCTTGGGACTGTTGCTAAATATGAATGCTTGTACACAAATGTGAATGATTTAAGTTAGTAGGTTTTATTGCAGACTCCTTGTGTTTTCATATTAATCTTGCTTTACAATCAGGCTATCTATACAATCAATTTATGTTGGATATTTTTTCCAACACAATGCTTGGAGGGAGGAGGGGGCTAACAAATTATTTACACACAAAGGGTTTGTTCTACAAAAGAAGTCATTTTACCTGCTTATTGCTGAGGGGATGACTGATTTTATTGGCGTAGCAAGGAAAGAGAAAAAAGAAGTGAAGGTGGCCTTCAGAGAGAGGATAGGTTCAGGAAATGGATGGCGATGAACAGTGAACAATAGCTCACCCTTCCTTCCAAATAATCAGCCGCTGTCTTCCTCGGAATGCCTTTCCTTCCATCTTTTTTATTCTTAAAATTAACAGAGGCCACAGAGTAGTTTCTAACCCTTATAAAAATATTTCTATAAATTCAAGTGCTGATTTAAAAAAAGAAAAAAAAGGGGAAGTTAATCTAACCTAGAAAGAAGAACTCACCTTCTACACTGAGGGATGCTAACTACCCAGATGTGGACGTTTGTTTAAAAATAATTATAAATGAAGATGGATACATTTGTGTTCTACATAATTTATCATTTCTGACCAACAGATGATACCTTCTTAGAAAACACTAAGTATTCCGAAGGCAGATGTTCCCATTTCAGTCACGTTGTGCCGTGCTTGTTAAATCTCAGTAGCTGGACATTTCACTTTGTTCTGACATGTTTGTGATGTAAGTGGAGGGTCATGGTCGAAAGTCTTTATGGAAGAAATATGGGTTTCTTTTTCTTTCCAAAGGAAATGACTAGAGAAGTGTTGGGTGCTTAACACACATACTAAAAAAAAAAAAAAAAAAAAAAAAAAAAAAAGGAGCCTGCATGCTTCTGGGAAAGATCCAAGAACAGGACCTGGAGACAAAAATAAAAACTTCTCAGGAGACCACCCAACTAACCAAAACTCAAACTCACCTGCCATTACTGTGCCCTTTCCCTTCTCCCAACCACCATGATCCAAATTTTGCTTTCCTCATTATTCTTCTTGTTTTAAAGATCAGACATCTGCTATTATCTTTAATTCTTTCTTTTTTTATCCAAACTTTGGCATGTCTCCCACTAAAGTGTTTCTTAAGATAGCTCCTTCTTTTTCCCTCTTTTAGGGCATTAAGTCCCTCTAACTCATCTCAGCCCCTCAAGTGGGCTTCACCACCCCCAGCCTTACCCTGACCACCTTCCTATACATTTGCAATGCTTCTGCCAGACTAACCTTCCTGCAGGACCTTCCCACAGGACCCCTTGCCTGCCTGTTTGCTTTTTTAGGTCATTTGCACATTCAAGGAGCACGTCTGAGCAATTAATACATGCTGAGTGCTATGGTAGGGACTAGGAATTTAAACATGAAGAAACATGGTGTCTTCATTTAAATAGCTCAAATCTACCCAGAGAGACTGACACAAAAATAACTAGCAGAGTGCTAAGTGCTATAACAAATCTGTACATATGTAGTCGCCAAGTGTAGTAGGTACTACAGTTGAAGTTGTTATTATTAACACCTCCTAAGGAGAAGACATCAGGGCTGAACCCTGCCAAATCTTACCAGGCAGAGAAAGGCTATCCAGACAGAGCAAATAATAAAGTCAACACACAGAGTCACCCTTTCCTTAAGATGTGTAGATAGGCAGATAGATTATGGAGAGATGAGAGATGATGATGATGATAGATAGATAGATAGATAGATAAAGATAGATGATAGAGGGGTTTTCTCCTGACTTCCTGACTCTCTTGCTCTCTCCTCCCATCTCCTCATCTCTTGCAAACCCCTTGAAAGATGAGTCTATGTTTTTGCCTTCCCACTTGCTTCCCAGCTCACCACTCCGCTGACATGCTTGCCTCCCCTTAAAAATCTAAGTGGCCTCCCAGATGCCAAATAAAAGCATCCTTTTCCATCCTCATCTCACTGGACCACTCTTGCACTAAAAACTTTTGTGTGTGCCCTCATTTTAAAAGCTCTTTATTTCCTTGACTTCGATACACACTCAAATTTACTTGTATATCTCCTATCTCTCAGGCTTTTCTTGTGGACTCTGCTTCGTTACCTGCCTTTAGAGGTTGAGTTCCTGAAAGATCTCCATTCACTGTCTACACCTCCCCTTGGGGGTGAGTCATCATTCTCAGGGCTATCGCCATCCCCTCACAGATCCCCATCAGTCTCAGGCCAGACCTCCCTCTCAAAGCCAGAACCATTTTATCTGACTCCCAGTGGAACAGCTTGCGATATTATGTCTGACTACCAGTAGGACATCTGTCAATAGGCTACAACATATCTTTAGAGGGAAGACACAAAAAAGTGAAGAGCGTGCTTCATCTTGATTAATCAGATCTGTTAGAGAGGTAGTCTGTAAAATAAGGAACACACACGGAGGAGTTATACAATTGGGCTGAAGGGAGATAGTACACTACCACAAGAATCTAATAAGTAAGTGCGGGTGCACGTGTGTGCTATAAGCATTAATAATACTTTTATTGATTAGAGTGCATGATCAAAAAGGTTTGGAGACCAGTGAAGTAAAGCATAGTTCCCATAGAGACAAGGCTGTGAGTTGCGTCCTGTGGGGGACAATTGTTTTACTCTGTAAATAAGATTTTTTCATGTATAAGATTTTCTCTGTTACTAAGGTGTTTTTCCTTTGCTCAAGAATACAAAATCCAAATTTAAAATCTAAATATAACTGGGGGCACCTGGGTGGCTCAGTCGGTTAAGCGTCCGACTTCAGCTGAGGTCATGGTTTTAAGTTCGAGTCCCACATCGGGCTCTGTGCTGACAGCTCAGAGCCTGGATCCTGCTTCAGATTCTGGGTCTCCCTCTCTCTCTCTCTCTCTCTGCCCCTCCCCCACTTCCTCTCCCTCTCTCTCTCTCTCTCTCTCATATAAATGAATAAACTTTATTTTAAAAATCTAAATATAACTGTTATCCTATCCCCATAGAGCTTTGCCTTTCATTTCAGGATACCATTTGAGTTCCAGGGACTTCGTTATAGTGATATTGCCAAAATTAATAATCCCATGAGAATTTGGTGCCACCACAAAAAGCTTGGAGTAACTGTCCACTTTCTCTCACTGGTATTTCAACATTTCTCATTGGCCAAATAGAGAGCTTTAAACACATACATACACACAGGCACATGCCCATCTATCAACTCTCTTTTGTTTAAAGAGTAATATCTAACAAATATTAGTGTTTCCTGTGAAAGGTGCTAAATGCTCTGTATGCATTAACTTATTTAAACCTCAGAGAAACCCAATGAGAGATACTATTGTATCAATTTTACAGGAAATAAGGGAAACGGAAGATAAGTAATTGTTCCAGCTTTGTCTGGATTCAGGTCATCCATAGATGCCTCAGCTCTTACACAATTAAGAGGCAAGAAGAGAGAAGCTATAATGATGAGAATCTATAAGCACTGAATCCATTCCTCCTTGAGGGTCCCACTTAATACTGATTCCCCAGTGCCCTCCGTCCCTGCCCTAAGACCCAGGCAAGAAAATTTCTTTAATATCCTCCTACACTCAGTGCTCATTCTTACCTCCAGTCATTGATCAATCCAATCTTGTTCCCCCCACCAAATGCCTTTAATCTTCCCTTCCCGGTCCAAATTTTTCCCTTTTCTCAAGCCCAACCCATATCTGTGACTCTGAAACTTCTCTAAACTTCTTTTGCTATTATAATAATTATTACCATTTAATAGTTACTTGTTCTTAAGGTTTTTTTCATGTATTCCATTTTTTCCCATGAGAGTGCAATTACTTTGAAGACAGACAAGCATCCTGTGTGTCCCTTCTTCTGCGTAAAATCCTGGATGGCTATATAATGGTATCATTAAGTACCTGTTTGAATGGCTAACTGGACGAAAGATGATCAGGAGTAATAAAATAAATAAATAAATAAATAAATAAATAAATAAATAGAGATAGTAAGAAATAAGGGATCTTGTGCAAGTAAATCTTGAACTTAATGTGGATTAAAACATTTCTTCTTTTTTAATTGATATATAATCAACATATAACTTCCTGTATGAATTAAAGCATTTTTTAAAACTCATCTCATACGAATAGCAACAGGACTGCTCTAATAGTTTCAAAAGCTTCATAAAATTATTTTTTTATTGTTACAGACTAAAATGAAACTGATACAAGGTGAAGGAAGGAAGCTAACACTGATAGAGCACTTACTGTGTCCCAGGTCTCCAGTATGTATTGTGAAGTGTGGTATCTCAATTAAGCCTTGCAACAGACCTGCAAAGTATCATCAGCCCACTTTTTTAGGTGATGAAACAAAGATTTAGAGACGGCAGGTAACATTCTCAAGATTAAATAGCTATCATGTTAAAGAGCTATACTTTGAACTCAGTTCTAGAATAATCCCTGGCCAATCCCTTTTTATTGGTTGTTCTTGACACATTGTAAGGTGCTTGTTGCTGCCTATCTGCTTTGAAAGGCAAAGCCAACCCAAGGCTTTCCTGAAAATGTCTAAGATACATAAGAAGGGACACTCAGTTCTCATTCTCTCCTTTGCAGGCCAACCATGGCTAATCAATATCAACATCCATGCCAATCTCTACAAGTACTAGGAGTCCCCACACTGTGCATCAATCACTATATATATGCTAAGGTCTCACTCTGGAGCATAAAGCTGCCTAAAATATATATACATAATCTACAGATTACCTCCTCAGTCACACATTCTCCAATATCCAATAGGCCAAAGTGAGAAAACAGACTTTTCCAAAATCACTAACGAGAAGTGGGGCACCGGAAACCACACTGAGACAGCTTCCCTCCTGTGCACGTTCAACTTGAGCCCTACACCGGACTAGAAATCACAGTCACGTGATACGTCGCAAGGAGCACAGGCTATACTTTGACGGAGCTGAGTTTGACTTCTGGTCCGCCCCTTCTGCGAGCCACTGTTGCCTCGGCTGTGGAATAAGGATAGAAACTAGAAGGTTGCCATAAAGATTAATCGAGGAATGCCTGGGTGGCTCAGTAGGTTAAGCGTCTGAACTCAGCTCGGGTCATGATCTCACAGTTGGTGAGTTTAAACCCCGCATTGGGCTCTGAGCTAAGAGTGCAGAGCCTGCCTGGGATTCTCTCGCTCTCCCTCTCTTTCTGTCCCTCCCCTTCTCATGCTTTCTCTCTATCTCCATCTCAAAATAAATTTTAAAAAAATATTTTAAAAAAGATTAACTGAAATAATTTATATGAAGCACCTGGAAAATAGTGGGTATTCAATAAATATTATTTTCCATCTCCATTGACAGAAACATTCTCAACAGAGAATACTTATTCTCAATGTGTGTGTAATAAGAACATAGAAAGAATACAGACAAAATTCATACCAAACCTGACTAAAATATAAATATTGACTATTGCCATAATAGGTGCAGGGTTCAGAGCATATAGAAATATGATAAAAGTATAAATTAGCAAGAACAATAAAGGTAGAAAATTATTAATTTGACAGATACCAGAAAAAAAATATTTACTCCAACTTCTTGCTTTCCTCTCCAGGTATCCACTTTCCTAGATTTACCACATAGTTGCATGGCATGCAGACACAACAGAGTCAAGAGACAAGGAAAATTATTCGAAACAATAACCAACCCTATTAGCCACTCTTTTGTAATTTTTTCTAATTTTTCGCAATCTGAGGCACCAACAACGTATATCAAAGATGGAAACACAGCTGAGACAAAAGGACAATTGTTTGCTGTGTTAACCTGGGAGAGCTATTGCAGCCCAGTAACATCTGTAATAAAACGATGGCTGCCTGTTTTCTCACCAGTGTCAAATCATCATAAAATACTGAGGAGAAGGGAGGAATCAAATCTTGCAGTCCTCGAAATCTGATATGAGGTCTATAACCAACCCTGTGCCAGACAGGTAGCTTTTACAAGAGGACAAACACACTGTAAGGGAATGAATCAAAGCAAAGGATTAGATAATTGAGGAGGTGACAACACATCAGATAGCGGGTGGCAGAGTGAGGTATGGAACAGGAGTTGCCTGCCCAGCAACACACAGGAAGAGTTACGACATTTATGCATTTTCATTTCTACAGGTGGGAACCTCAAATCATTCCATGGGCTAGCCTCTGAGTACCTCTAATCCAAGCCTGCCAAGGCTCAGTTGATATACTCCCGTATCGTCAGAGATGGACCCAACATATTTTCAACAATATTTCTTTGATCCTAACAAGACACATTTTAAGTCTAAATAACCCGTAAATTCAGACCTTATATTCTATGTTTAAGAAATATGCCCTTACAGGTTCTATTGTACATGGCCGTAGATCCAGGAAATATTATTTAACCACCTACTCTGTGCCGGGCTTGAATAAGACCACTCTCCTCCAGTTTGCCATTCCATCCTGACAGCCATGCTCTGTTGTCTGTGCTATTATCTTCTTTTCATAGGCAACAAAGTAAGATTCAGAGAAGCGACTTCCCAAAATGACATGTACCAGGAGAATGCTTTTTCTCCCCTGATCTGGTCGGTCTGAGTGCAGCCAGAGTACGGAAGGACTGTAGGGCTGCAGTGTGCTTGCTTTCGGCCCAAGCCCGGAACCCCAGGCCCAGGGCGTTTTCTCTCTCCTCCCAGGGCTCTGACTCAGGATCTCACGGCCAGCAGTTTTCCATCAAGCCTGTCAGCCTCTGACAACATTTTTTCCACTTTATTTCAGACAGTGGATTTGTCTTTTGTTAAAACAATATAAAATTTGATTATTTTCCTACTCTTGTTCGTTTGCAACATTTTATAATTTCCAAGGTTTTCTTTTCTTAGTCTTTAGCAAATAACAGCATCTGGCTAAAAGGCCTAAGGATAAGCCAGCACTCCAACAAAGGACAATTAGCCTTCAAAATGGATTCTGACCCCTCCTAACAGATCTCCGTTCCAATTTTAAATTATCCTCTTGACCTTAAAGACGATGCTCTGTGGGAGTGAGACACCTAAAACCACTGTTCTTCATAACCCAGTCGAGTTATGAATTTAAAGTTTCCCACAAAATAGCAATAAATCCAAAGACAGTGTAGGAGAACCACAGGAAAAGGCTTGCTTTCTCATCTCAAGAATTTTTTCAGTTCTGGGGCGCCTGGGTGGCTCAGTTGGTTGAGCGTCCAACTATGGCTCAGGTCATGATCTCTCGGTTTGTGAGTGCGAGCCCCGCATCGGGCTCTGTGCTGACAGCTCAGAGCCTGGAGCCTGCTCCGGATTCTGTCTCCCTTTCTCTCTGCCCCTGCCCCACTCGCACTCTGTCTCTCTCCAAAATAAATAAACATTTAAATAAAAAAAGAATTTTTTCAGTCCTTAAAGAATTTAGTTGTAGAAAATCTAGGGTCTTGAACTTCTAGGACTTTCTAAAGTTAGCCAGACATTCAAAAGATCTGCATGACAACCTCAGAAGACATCAAGAAAAGGTCGGACATGGGGAACCCCTCAGTGTGATCCTGATGCAGACTTAATCTTGAAGACAAAGTGGTCCAAACTTTTGATGGGAGTCAATGTAGGAAGTCATGTTGAATGAGAGGCAAATACCAAAGTAAGTGAGATAAAGTTAGCACCTATCCTAGCTTCAGCCCTACCTATCACTCAGACTAAGACCAGGTACTCATTCTTTTTTGGGTGCTTTGGTACCTCACCTGAAAAATGTAGGATCCTCTACTAAGGTCACTGGAAACCTTATCTTATGATTTGATTTAAGAATAAGCATAAGTAAACTTATCCATCTTGGCTTCACAATAGAATTACCTTATTTTTTATTTTTGAGAGAGAGAGAGAGTATGAGCAAAGGAGAGGGGCAGAAGGAGAGAGAGAATCTTAAGCAGACTGAGCATGGAGACTGACGTCGGACTCGATCCCACAATCATGAGATCATGATCTGAGCTGAAATCAACAGTCAGGCAGTCAACTGACTGAGCCACCCAGGTGCCCCATACAATGGAATTATCAAATATTAAGTTCTCAACTCATTTTATTCTGAAAGCCAGTTCGAAACTGGCTGGAGTTAAAAAAAATTCCACCAAGGTCTTTAGGATAAAGGGGATCACTTTTAGGAAAACACTCCTTAAAGGAGAACAAATTTCAGAATTTTATTTAACAACCAGAGCATGACTTGAATTCCAAGGTTCCTTTGGGAGGAAGAAAGGGCACTATAATAATAATTTGATGTCAATAATACTCTTCCACCATGGACTGGATATCAGGGGGTGATAATATTGGAAAGACATGTGGTGTGCTGAGAAATGGACCAGCTTTAAAGCCAGTAAGTAACTCATTCTCTATGGTTTTCCCAAGAGCTGGACAATACCTAACAGCAGGATCTTGTTATGGAAATCACCTGGTGCATTTATTAAAAATAAAGGTTCCCAGGACCCCTGCAGATTCTGATACAGTGTCTATCACCAGACAAATCCGGGAAAAATGGACTTAGCCAGGTCACTGGAGAGGGAAGGCCTCTCCCTTTGCTCTCCACAAGCTCACCTCGTTCAAACCAAAGAGGAGAGGGTGAGGAGACACTGGTGAGCCCTGCTGGCATGCAGGAAGGCCTGAGGTTTTGTTTATTGCTGGTGAGTCAAAGCACACTGATGAGAGCAGTGAGGGAGGTGATTTTGAGGGCAAGAAAACACCTGGGAGAGACAGAACTCACCTTTGATTCATTAATTAAATTTGTAGAAAGGCAGCTGCCCAAGAGGTCCTGCAACTGCACATACCTCACTCTGTCTTTTTATGAGAAAGAAACAAATGACCCAAAGGCAGGCTGAGGATAGGGTTTTCTTTTTCCAGAAACTATGTTTAAGCACCGCTGCTAGGATCAGTACTCCACGTCTATGTTCCACTCACATGGGCATTTTCACCACAGCTACCATTGATCAGAAAAGGTTAAAATGTACTTGTTTGCTGAATGAAAATTCCCTATTATGCGAGAGTTTATCCTTCTGGTCCTTCTTCTGGAATCAATATCACTTTCTTTCAGGGGTAGTTAAACTATAAACTACATCTTATGGACATTAAAAGAGAAAATGGAGGATGAGTCAATGACAGAATAATAAATAAAGGGTTTTGCAAGCACACATGCAAAAATGCCTTAAGGAGAATAAAATATAATGAGAAAAAGTAAACTCAAGGCATTACAATTGCAGTTGAATTGCTGTATCAGTGAAGATGGAGGGCACGTAGGTGTGCTTCAGATGGATTCATGTCCTTTTGCTTGCAGCTTTTATAAACTACATGAATGTAATCCTGGAAAACTTCATGAACACTGTATATAATTGCTGGAATGCAAGTTTCACAACAGCAAAGTCAATGTCTGCTTTACCTACTATATCCCCAGAGCCTAGCGCAGAGCCTGGCACATGGTAACCATCCAATAGATATTGGATGGATGCATGGATGGATGGTCGCAGATATTTGAGGGCTAGGCAGAGACATACCTACAAACATTCTGACCTTGTTTCATCTTCAAGAGAAAGCCTGCTCTGTTTCTGAAACCATGGTAAGTTATGGAAGAAGGAAACTACAGGGTAGAAATTAGTAATCCTTTTCATAAAATCAGCAAGGCAATAAATGTCAATAGAAGACCAGTATGTTAGTTTACCAGGGCTGCCTAGCAAAGTGACATAAACTGAGTGGCCTAAACAACAGAAATTTATTGTTTCACAGTTCCAGAAACAAGAAGTCCGAGATCAAGCTGTTCGTAGGGTTGGTTCCTTCTAAGGACTGTAAATAAGGATCTGTTCTAGTCTCTCTCTTCTCCTGGTGGTTTGTTGGCAATCTATGGCATTCTTTGGCTTGTAGATGTGTCACCCTGATCTCTGCATTAATTAATCTCATGTGGCATTCTCCGTGTGTATGTGTGCGTGTGCGTGTGTGCGTGTGTGTGTGTGTGTGTGCGCGCGCGCGCATGTGTCTACATTTCTCTTTTTTATAAGGACTCTAGTCATTTTGGGTTAGAGCCTACCCCAATGACCTCATTTTAGCTTTATTACCTCTGTAATGATCCTAAGATACTAGGGGTTAGGACTTCAACACGAATTTGATGGGGTGGGGTATGGCCTGGGAGTGGGGGGAGGAAGGGAAGAACACAATTCAACCCACAATACCTAGGTGCCACCACTTAGAATGCATATTATCTGTGACAAAATAAATTATTATTTAACCTTATTTTTGAAGGAAGGAAGATATCCCAGTAACAAAAGGATAGTAAGTAAAAATTATATGGGGCACCTGTGTGGCTCAATCAGCTGAGCATCTGACTCTTGATTTTGGCTCATGTCATGATCCCAGGGTTATGGGATCAAGTCCCACATCAGTCTCCACACTGAGCTTGGAGCCTGCTTAAGATTCTCTCTCTTTCCCTCTGCCTTTCTCCTCCACTTGCACTCTATCTCTCTCTCTCACTCTCTCTCTAATAAAAAAAAATTACTACAAATTACCCCTTGTTACTTAACATTTTCTAAAACATCATCAATATTATCTTAATTTAACTTCTCTCTACTAGTTTAGTGAGTATATTCACTCACTATTTAAATATGCAGTTTTAGTGTAAAAATGTATATAAGACCCTCAATAGATTTCCTTCCAACACCAGTTCTCTCTCATTCTGTTTTACATTTAATGGTTAAATTCCTCCAACACAGTGTTTTTAAAGAAGCTAGCCACAATGGTTGGAAAGTAAATATCATAGATATATGTATCATAGATATATCTATAACTTTACATAGATAAATGTAAAGTTCTGACCCTTGAAAAGATAATGTCCTTAGAAAATTTACTTACCCAAATAGCTCATTTCCTGACAATGATGAATAATGGTTATTGTACTATTTATAGAAATGATTTCACTGGATATATACAAATGATAAGGTTCAGTTCATTTTGTGTGGGAACTAGTACCTTTATGATGAAGGAAAGGGGATATTAGAGGAATATTCAACAAAAACTTTTAGAAACTTAGATATATTGTATAAGTCACATCCATTGGGAATCTGATAAACATCAAGAAGAAAAGATCAAATTCACTGTTATAGTAACATTCATGGTATTTGGCATTTTTGCTCTATGAAAGAGGCATCAAATATATCCTCTGAGTACACTAGACTCAAAAAAAAAGAAAATTAGGAAAGCTAAATGTTAAGTCTTACACTCAGGAAGTTCAGAGAAAATACAGTTGTGATTAAATAGGCACAGATTTTGACTGGGAAAATAAGCTAAGAGTGAAGAAATTCTGAAAAATAAATTTTATTTCACTGCCCAACAGTAATGATTGATCTTGAAAAAGAAGGAAAAATGTTTTAATCAACAAGCTTTTGATATAAAATCAAGGACCCATGTGTATTTGAAGTAATAATAGTGTTCTACAAATAATCTGATAAAGCAATACACTAAAGATAGTATACTTCATAAATATCAGCCCTATTCAACTAGAAACATACAATTTTTAAATCTCACTCATAGTTGCATCAGAATATGCAAAATATCAAGGAATAAATTAAGCACAATGTATATAGATCTACATGCAGAAAAATACAAAATGTTTTGGAGCAAATAAAATAAAGAAGGATAGCAAGTTGCAGAGATGATTTAATACTGCATAAATGTCAGTTCTTCCATAATCTACAAAGTCAATATTCTTCCATTGAAAACTCCAATAGCATTTTTTGATGAAATGAATCTAAAGTTCATCTGGAAGAATAATGTGTCCCCCCCCCAAAAAAATAGTTACAAACTGAGAGGGAGACAAACCATAAGAGACTCTTAAATACAGAGAACAAACTGAGGGTTGATGAGGGGGGCAGCAGGAAGAGGAAAATGGGTGATGGACAACGAGGAGGGCACTTGTTGGGATGAGCACTGGGTGTTGTATGAAAGTGATGAATCATGGGAATCTACTCCCAAAGCCAAGGACACACTGTATTCTCTGTATATTAGCTAACTTGACAATAAATTATATTAAAAAAAAAAAGAAAATTGTATGGGAATTTGCGCTAGCAGATATTAAATGTATTTTTGTAAAGCTATTGTAAAGCTACAGTAATTACACGAGTTCAATGGACTACAATCGCACACCAAGACACAAGTTAATATGTCTGGCAACTAAAAGCTCTCGTAAACTTAGACTGCAGTTTCAAAAGAGTAAAGGGAACACTGACAAAACTCAAGTTTCCCTAAGAAAGAAATGCTATAAACTGGACTGCTTCAATAGTAGAAATTTGTTCTGGGGATGGATTTCTGATGTTCCTTGGCACTTGAAGACTCTATGAAAATGGAGCAGAACGTATGCAGGTGATTGAGACTCCAAGCCTTTTTAAAAAAAAATTTTTATCAGAGCCCTTGTGTTTTATCAGAGTGCTTCAGGAGTACCTGTGGCAGGTAAGTGGGAGGAAAAATGGGTACATTAAAGTTTGCATATCATAAAGATCACTTGGCAGCAGTGTAAGGATCAGCAGGAAGACCAACTTGATGATTATTCTAATAGTCCAAGAAAGAGGGTTGATGAAGCGGAGTAGCTGTGGAAGTGGACAGGGAAAAAAGGCATCAAGAATTATTTAGGAAGTAAAATTCTCTTGGTGATCAATGGCGTGTCAGATTAAGTATGAATGAAAGTCCAAGATAATTCACAGGTGTTCAGTCTTGAGCAACTGGGTAATAAGGAATAAAGAAGGGTGGGTTTCGAGGGCTGGACAGTTTAATTACCAGGTAAAGCACCCTAACATATTTTGTATATTTTACGTATTTTGTATATTTGATACATTTATTTTACATATTGGGGTTTCCCATAATTTTATTTACAAAATGATTCTGTTACTCTAAAAACAGACTGTAAACTCCTGGGTTTGAATGAGAGTCTTCGTATAGCTATGCCAATTCTCGTTTTTAAGGGGGGAAAACTGGAGCTTATAAAGGTATTTTCATTCATCCTGAATTGGTGTCAAATATGATCATTTTCACTCTAAGTCTTGTGGTCCCAGCGTGTGCTCAGATAACTAGAGCATGTGGTACAGAACACCATGAATGCTGAACTGCTGACCTGGTAAGAACCTTAATGTTCTGCTAGTCCAATCCCTTGATTGAACAAGCATCTGAGTCCCGGTCATTTTTGTCCAGCTGTTACAGTGACTGCAGTGACAGAGCCCAGATTAGAATCCAGTAGAATAAATTCTAATGGAGCATGTGACCCACTGCCACTTTCTGCCTCAACATTGCATGCTAAATCAGGCAGTAGAATTGTTAGCCCTTGTCGACACTTTCAAAATAAACGATTTTCTATTAACACAATAGATTAAATGTATTCTCTTGTTTAATCCTCACAACTCCATGAATTAAAAATAAGATTCCCACTGTACAGATGAGGAAACTAAAGCTTATGGAAAAAAGTAATTTGCCCAAAGTTGCAGTCAGTAAGTGCTAAACTTGAACTCAGATCTCATAACTACAAGCTTTTTTCCCTAATGCCCTCATTTACAAAAGAAATGAAATTACTCTTGGAAGAACGAATGCTAATTTCATATAGGTCTGTGCAAGATGATGAAAAATAAACAAAATATACAAGGTTTGTATATCTTATTAAACTCAGAATCTTAAAAACTGCTTACCTAATACATTTACCTTGACATCATAGATTACTTTTAATACTACCCTTGCCCTGATATATTTGACCTCTATTCATACAAAATGAAAGGCAGCTGTAAGGATTGATTTTTAGATCTCTTTATTCAAAGTAAAAGATGAGCCAAAATCAAATTTCAGTATGTCCAATATTTATGCTTGCAAAGACAGTCTTGCAAGTGTCAACACTGGGTATATATTAGCATTATGGAAGATCAGCAGGTATAGGGTGAAAAAGCCATCATCAATAAGAAAGTCCCATATAACAATAAACACAGCTTCACAGTATTGTTTTAAAAATATACACAGCCCCTCCTTTAGACTGTAGCTATTTTTGAACGCTATTCATTAAGTTCATTTTTCTAAAATGTATAAAACTAATCCTTTTCAAATAAAATTATAAATAATAAAATTGATAAAATGAAATAATTTTAAAATAAAAAGAGACAAACAAAAAATACATTTTTTTTTTTGACAGAGAGAGAGAGAGAGTGAGCCGGGGAGGGACAGAGAGAGAAGGGGACAGAGGATATGAAGCAGGCTTTGTGCTGACAACAAAGAGATCAACGTGGGGCTCGAACCCACGAACCAGGAGATCAAGACCTGAGCCAAAGTCAGATACTTAACTGACTGAACCACCCAAGTACCTCCCCCGCCAAAAAAACAGACACTTAAATATAGAGAACAAACTTGTGGTTGCCAGAGGGGAAAGTGGTGGGGGGATGTGTGATAAATAAATAAATAAATAAATAAATAAATAAATAAATAAATAGTACTTGGCAAAAAAATAAAACCCAAAAAACTAATAATATTTAAATGTCAGATTCCAGAGAACTTTCTTTCTATTCACAAGTTGAAGTAATTGGCCTATGTGGTAGAGAGAAAAATGGATAAAAACCGAGTCCTGGATCCTTGTTCCAGGCAACACAGCAGAGTGACAAGGGCAGACTTAACCAGCGACGTGCATTCTAATCCTGACTCTCCTGCTTGCTAGCTATGTGACAATGGCCCTGTTATCCAACTTCGTGATCCCTCAGTTTGCTCATCTGTTAAATGAGGATGATAATTAGTGCCCATAACCTTATAGAGTTATCATCAGGATTAAGTTAATACTCATAAAGCCATAAAACAATGCCTGGCACAAAGGAAACAGTGGCTAAAATTTTGTCCGTGAAACAAACCGTGAATTTAGACAAGACACTTCACTTCTGTGGGTCTTGATTACCTTCCTTGTAATATGAAGTGATTGCACAATCTCTAAACTCTATTAACTTTGAAGTTTGATGAGTCAAATGCTTAAAACTATGGAATACCTACCTCTAAATAAGTTGGCAAAGTTTGATTACAACATGTGTGGATTTTGAGTCCCCCCTTCATGAGATAATTTGTTTTTTGTTTGTTTTAGAGGGAGAGAGCACATGAGCAGGGAAGTGGGGCAGAGGGAGAGAGAAAAAGAGAGAGAGAGAGAGAGAGAGAACCTCAAGCAGGCTCAGGACTCAAACCATGACCCTGGGATCATGGTTTGAGCGAAACCTGAGCAGAAACCAAGAGTCTGGGGCTCAACTGAGCCACTCAGATGCCCCTCAGAGATAATTTGATCAGGAAACTTCATCATACAAGAAGAGAGGCAAAGCAGAAGGAGATTAAAAAAAAAAAAAAAAAAAAAAAAAGAACAGGGTCCTTGGAAATTAGATTCCCGGAAACTGCTAATGGGTGGTGGTGCTTTGGAGTTTGAACCTTGGAGACAGTTCGACCTCAGTCAAATCCCAGCTTCTCCTTAACCAGTGTGACACTGACGGTGTCCTTAGCATCTCTGAGCCTCACAATCCCCATCTCTATTATGTTTTAATAGCAGTCCCTACTTCACAAGTAGTCAGAAATGAGATTGCACACATAAACCACAGGTTTGGCACATAGTGGAGAATGTAATAAGCAGCATTCTGGTGGCAGTGATGCTCATCACTCATGAGCATGATGTCTATAAGGGACTGTAGCAATTTTATAACTAACTCTCCTATCCATTCACAAAATCATTATAAACTACAAAAATTACATTAAATGTGCAGTATGAGACTTAGCCCAACTTCATTCCTTCTTTTGGTGGTCAGGTGTACCACATTTCATTTATAAAAACAAAATATAAAAATAAGAAACATAATTTTCCCTCATAACTTATCTCTTTCATCTAACAATGCTCTCTTGAAATACCTACAACTTTAAAATTTTCACATGGAATTTTTAAAATGACAAATAAAGGATTAGATGATTTAGTTTTGAGTTTGGGGGAAGCAGCACATTATTAATAACTCAAGGATGGACGTGTGATTACACAGCAATGGAAATCTAGCGCAAATCATCTCGTCCTTCAGATGTGAAGATGTTTCTGTGGGTGTCATTATCAATACAACTGGTGCAGCTTAAATAAACAGAATTACTAACAACTTTGCAGACTGAATAGATTTCAGTAGACCAAATTAAATTCAAACTATTTTCAACGCTACCCACAAATATATCAAATCCATAGAATGTCTTGGAGAAAGAAAAAAAGATGCTAAGCATTAAGTGCTCCTTTTTAATCCTTACAAAATTTCGAGCGTTCTCTATTTGTATTTTACTGCATTACTGTTTTGGTAAAGTGGTGAATGCTATTGAAAAATTAACTAATGTACAAAAGAAGATTAAAAATCATCCAAAAACCTGCCACTCAGAAATAATCTCTGTTAATACTTTGGAAAATATCATGTTAGACCTCTCTCCAAACCTATATACACATATGAATTATGTACATATGGTGTTACATTAATTATATCATGCCAAATGGCATTCCTTAATGTGTTTTTCTCTCAACAATATGCTGTGGTCATCCTTTTTATCTCTGTAAATGTGGATCCATATCATCGTTTTCATTGCCATACTGTACTCACTAATACACATCAGCAAATTTTACCTTGTCCATCAATGTGAATGAACACTTACAACATTCTTATGTAATCATTCTGTGGAACATGGTTATCTTCTCCCTTTGGCAATCCTTCTAGCCAACTAAAACACATTTTTAAAGGGATTTAAAAAAATCTAAAAAATGAGCCATTCATAAGCAATTTAAACATTTAACATGTTATATATTAATATGTATCCAAAATGTTTTTATTCCCAAAAACATATAGATAAGGAAATATGTAGGTCCTGTAATGAGAAAACTATAAAACCCAGAATTCCTGAGTGGCTAAGTAAGTTAAGCATCTGACTCTTGATTTTGGCTCAGGTCATGATCTCACGGTTCATGAAATCGAGTGCCTAGTCAAGCTCTGTCCTAGAAGCACAGAGCCTGCTTGGGATTCTCTCTCTCCCTCTCTCTCTCTGCCTCTCTCTCCTGCTCATGCTCACTCACGCTCTCTAACTAAATAAATAAAAACTTAAAAAAAAAAAAAGAAAACTATAAAACTACACTAAAGGACAGACAAGACTCGAATAAATAGAAAGATAAACCTTGTCTTGAGTATAAAGATTTAATGTTGTAATAAAGGCAGCTCTCCCTAAATGAGTTCATATATTTAGTGCAATCCCATTTAAGGGATTTAGAGGATTTTTTAATGTTTCCAAATGTTTCCTAATTAATAAATATGCAGTGAAATTCGGGAGAATTCTAGAAAGAAGGAGGAGGATGCTGGGAGGAGGAGAAGAACAAGAACCAGGAGGAGGAAGATGGTGCATTAAAAGATATTGGAATGTATTATCCAGTTATCGTGATTAGAACAACGTGAACTGGCACAGGAATATGTGATGAGGTCAATGAAACAGAACGCACATTCCAGGAAGTGATGTATCACATGACAAAGGTATCATTTTAAATCAAATCTGAACTACTCATAAATAGCATTAGGGCAAGTTGTCATTGTTTGTAAAAAAAAAAAAAAAAATTAAAGCTCGATGGTGACCTCAGTCCTTACACTATAACAAATTCCAGATGAATCAAACGTCTGAATTTCTAAAAGAAATCTATTAAACTTAGAGGGAAAAAAAAACTGTGATGAGCTGTAATACAATTTTAAAATAGGAGACCTCTTTTAAACATGTCACAACAAATAGAAATCATAAAGGCAATGAAAGTATCTATTTGACGATGTAAAATTTACATTTTCTGTATGATTTTTTTAAGAAACAACATGCGTAATGTTGAAAGTCAAACCGTAAACTGGTATCATTTTTTACAACATTTTTTTCACTTGAAAGAAGGCTGTTAACTTAATATCATTGCCTAAAACGTTAATAGTGCCTCAGATACTTCCATACAGGACTGATCCTTGACCCCATAACAACCGTATACCTGATATTTTCAAAAGCTGCTGTTTTCTCGGTTCTTCCAAATAAGCATCCACCTGTAGCCTACTGCTAATGATTTTGTTCTAACAATTATATAGCAATGTATACCTATTCAATTACAAGATCTCCACGTATAGTCTTATTTTATCATGCCAGTAAACCTCACATATATAACTATCGTCTTAAAAAGGTACTTCCTCAGTCTCTAAAGAAGTGTTGAAAGAGGATTTCTTTTCTCCGACCTGAGATGGGGAACAGGGGTCCGTGTGGCAGTTATCACTAGCCGATGTAAAATTTCAACACAAAGCATTTCTTGAATTGCCTCTACTGCAATGTAGGATACATAACAGAATCATCATATTTTAGCCTAAAAAAATTTCTTCGTACATTTGTCCCCCTCTTGATTCCAGAAAGACAGTATGGTAATGACCTAGACAGATGAATATCTATTCTTCATCTTTTGAGGATTAAATGGATTATTTAAAACAGTCTTAGCACACTATTTGAGTGTTCAATAAATGTGAGTTTTATCATTATTGTAATATTGTTATTATGATTATTATTTAGTCCAAATAAGACAGGAAGACCTTAGAGGCAGAAGACTATTGCCTATATGTCCTATTAAATAAGCAGTACACATGTATCTATCTGATATTGGAACTAAAGTGAGGAAGCAGATAATGGCTTTGAGCTAGAGGTTCCAGGAGATGATTAATGGTGTCTCACTAGAAATGCCATGGCGCTGTGCAGGGGCATCAGAGGCGGGAGCAGAGAGGGAGTGGTTCACTGGTCTCCTTACCAGAGTGTATTTAAATTGTTTCTCTTCCACCAAGCCCACTGCTAGTTGTGAAAGAGGGAGAACACAGCAAAGAGAACAAAGACACTCAAGTTGCAGAGACAGTATAGCAGCATCACTGAGATAGCCCAGGAACTGGTCAGACAGCTAGGACTTTTAGAGCAACTTTTTAAAAGTGTAATTTAAAGTGAACTTCCTGCAAGTGAAACAGGAATTGGTGACCTAGGGCAGATGGCGTGAGGCAAGAGTCACGTTGGGCTCTCTGAAGGGACTCTAGGCTGGACCAGAATGGAGACTGATTCCCTTGCCATGCCAGCTCAGGGTTAAGGGCCATATCTGTTCCTTATAGTAAAAGGACTAGAAATTGATATCAGAACCCACTGTGTTTCCTTTAGTATGTGTTGTATATTCAATAAAACACATGTGGTATTCTTCAGAATATGGTTTCAGCCAGTCTCAACAAATCCTATGATCTTTTTCAAAATTTCCTGAATTAAAAAGACAAATACAGATCCAACTTCTGGTAACCTAAGTGGAAAAAAAAAAGCAAGAATAAGGACATATTTCCAAATGATACATTAACAAACCTACTGCAACCTGAGTATACTACACATCAGATGAGAATTTCTTAAGAGTGTAAGACACCTAAAAATTCCTGGTGACAACATGGGTTGTTTATTTGGGGTCATATATTTGCTTCAAACTTCCTCTATACCACAGAAAGAGGAAGTTTCCAGCTACACTATTTAATTAGTACCTCATTAAGAGCATAAACACGATAAGCAATACAGGTTCTGGCCCCAGTGTTTGTACCTGGATATGGGTAAACAGTTTTTAGTGAGTCTTGGCTCTCTGACAGCTCTCAGCTGTCATTGGCACTACAGAGCCCAGGGAAGGTGCTGACATTCCTTGCCAAGTGCACACTAGTAAACATTCAAAGCAGTTGAGAAATCCAATCACACCGACTAAACTACTAAAAAAAAAAATATATATATATATATGTATATATATACATATATATATATATATATATATATATATATATATGGGAGTCTGGATATGGCAACATACATGCATGCATATGCATCATGTCAAGCCTGAATTATTATTCCAGTTGTTTGAAAGGGTACCTCGACTCCTTCCACATTTACCTGAGGTTCTAGCTATTCCAAGGGTATCTTCAGGAATATCGTTCACTCAGGGAGAGTCAGTACAACTGCCAAGAGCCAAATATGCATTTGATGCAAGTAAAATCCTTGATGAACAGCAATTACCAAATTGACTTGCCCCTGGGGAGCATCCTGCCTTATGCCAAGCCACTAAGGGAATAATATAACTATATATCCAGAAATACCTGGGATTACTCATCTTTTTTGCCAGGAAGAAACTCTTTTGAAAAGGAAAACTGGGTGACTGGGCTTCTTGTACTTTGATACTCACTAACCAATTGTATGACCTTAGACTCGCCATTTAACCCTTCTGGTCCTCCTTTTCTTCACCTATAAAATGAGGGGATTAGCCCAAGTGTTTTCTATGAGCTCTTCAGTTCTAAAATGATATGATTTGGTGCTGCGTATTTATATAGCATATTCCTTCTGCAGATTTCAAAATCTCTCAAGAGACTCTCATTAGTATTCTCAATATTGCTGTGAGGCAGGCAGGTGGCAAGGTTTATTATCCCCATTTTTTTAAAAAGGAGACAATGAGACACTTTGCTGACACAGCACTCTTGACCAAGTAAAGATGAGAAGTTAGGTGTCCTAATACTAATCAAGAACTCTGTTAAACCACTTTGCTACTAAACTAAATGGAAGGTCTCTGATGAATAAAATATTCTGTGCTCATGGGGGGAAAAATGTACTTTGATCACTTTGCAGAGATGTAATTGTTTAAAACAATGATTTCCAAATTGTAGCCCATATAATATTCCAGGTGGTTTTTCTCAGTTCTTAACATATGCCTATACATAGTTTCTCTTTTCTGATAGGAATATCAAAGTATGAATCGGCTAAAGTAAGAGAATATTAAGGAATGTGTATAGAAAAAGTAAGAAGATAGTCTGAGGTAGAAACAATTAAATTTGCAATGGAAAATTTGCAGAGAATAAACTATATAATCTATTTTAATCTAGAGAAGTTATAGCTAAAATTTAACTATACATTATCAGTGAAATGAGATTATCACCCTAGTAATAATCTAAACAGCTTTCAATAATAGTATGTACTTATCAAGAACTGTAAAAGGCCTAAGATTTTATCCTATTTGCAAGCTAACAAGTTAGCCTGCCATAATGTCATGAGTGCTGGCAGAAGACACAATACTCCCAGCTCAGAGAAAAAGGATGTTATTACTCTCAGCCATAGCAGTAGCCAGATTATACTTATTTTTGCTTTGGTTTCCCCAGCCCTAGTTCCCACAGGGTGATGCACAGAGGGCCAGGTGACATGTGTGCACACAGTAGGTTGCAGAGAAGAGAAGAACCCTGATCTTGGGAATCCTGAATGGTTAGTTGTAATGGACAGCAAGCGTGTCTGCTCTTTGCTCCAGGGAGAGGCAGTATATCTAGCTTCCAAGGCTGTTCACTGCATATGCATGCCTGGAAAGATAGTTTAGAGCAAAAACAGTACCTCTGAGTACCCTTGCCTGCAAAAAGTGCAAAAATACAGGAGACCCAGAGAAAATCTCCCAACCATATGTTCTGACTTCAACTATCTGTGTATCTGGTGTTCTGAGTATTCTCAAGTGCTCGAAGCAAACAACGTAACAATAGTGATTAAGAATAGGGCATTTTCCCCAGCCTGAACTCCTAGTAGATGTCTCTTAGTTTCTGTCTCTATCCTTGTAGTTTGATAAATACAAAGCAGATAAATATTTGGTTCACATTTCCCTGCCTTCCCTTCATTCTCTTCCACTTCTTAAAGTGGGTTAATGTCCTCCAGCAAGAAAATGCAGGTAAGAGCACTCTGAAATGTATAAAACCTTACATGAACATATAGCTGGGATTCCAAATTCCTTGTCTTATTTCCAGGTACCCTGCAAAATCCATAATTCTCGTTTCTTATTTCATACTCACTTAAAACTCCCTTTGTTTCTCTTTAGCTCTGAGCCTCAGTCCTAGTTAAAAATCTATTATGGGGCACCTGCATGGCTCAGTCAGTTAAGCATCTGGCTCTTGTGATTTCAGCTCAGGTCATGATCTCACAGTGGCAGGATTGAGCCCTGCCTTGGGCTCCACACTGAGCATGGAGTGGAGGGACTGGGATTCTCTCTTTTCCTCTCCCTCTCTCCCAAAGTATATAAATAAACATTTTTAAAAACGATTATGGCCACATATTTGGAAAGCAGAGAAAATCACTGGAAGCCCCCAGTCATAGAGCTAGAATCACCATCAAACAGAACACTCTCAGTGTTCCCACAAAGCTTTTGGCAGCAACCAAGAAGTCACATGTGAGGGTGAGGATGTATATGCTGGTAGCCATCAAATCCCGAAAGTGCTGCTCCCTAGTTATGGGACCTTGCTTTGGTTATGCACGCTCTTTGTGTCTCAGTTTTTCAACTGTAAGATGAGGGCGATAACACCTACCTCTTAAGGTTTGGGGAGGACTAAATTAATTCATAATATAAAATATCTAAAATACTGCCTGGTACATAGGTGTTTGATAAAGGTTTGCGGATGAATGAACTTTCCTAGCTAACGTGGGGACCATCATACTGAATTGCCAACGTTAACTGCATTATTGCTAAGATACTGACATTAGGGGCGCCTGGGTGGCTCAGTCGGTTAAGCGGCCGACTTCGGCTCAGGTCATGATCTCTCAGTCTGTGAGTTCGAGCCCCGCGTCGGGCTCTGTGCTGACAGCTCAGAGCCTGGAGCGTGTTTCAGGTTCTGTGTCTCCCTCTCTCTGACTCTCCCCTGTTCATGCTCTGTCTCTCACTGTCTCAAAAATAAATAAAACGTTAAAAAAATTTAAAGAATTAAATAAAATACTGACATTAAGGGAAATATGTAGATAACGAATAGCACATTTTTTTTCAGAACCTACATATTATTTCTAGTTTGTTTTTATAAACTAGGTAGCAGGAGGACAAAGAGATGTTAATCTATTCACACATTAAAAAAGAAAAGTATTGCAGGGGCTCCTGGCTGGCTAAGTCAGAAGAGCATGCGACTCTTGAACTTGGGGTTTTGAGTTCGAGCCCCGTGTTTGGTGTAGAGGCTACTTAAAAATAAAATCTTAAAAAAAACCATTTCAGAATAGTTTGATGTATTAGATAGATCTCCTTGATTATTAAATGTGCATTCTCTGCTGTGCTCGAGATTTAACATCAAACTGCTAATTTTGCTTCTTAATAACTATGGAATTATGATTGGTGAGCTATGACCTTCCCCTCTGCACACAGAAAATTTGGTTTCATGTAAACATGAGTTGCTATTTTAAGTGAAAATGTGAAGGTCTTAAAAGTGGCACAATTAAGAATTTTCATTCCCTACAAACGAATATAGAACAAAAAGAGGTAAATAAATGGCAATGACATTTTTAACATGACATTTTAGAATATTTAAAGGGACCACAAGAACAATAAGTGCATCTTGTGTGCAACTGTCTTTGAAGTTCTAATCTCGGTTCATGCCACTAAATCATCAAGGAAGGTTATTTTTAACTTGTTATGTAAAGGCTTTAGAAAAAAAAATCAAGGAGATCTCTCTGAGTACGAAACGTCAAACAGAAAGAGGTTTTTGTACATTCTTAGTGTACTAAGGTGATATATGTATGGATCAGAGAGAATTAATTTATCCCAAAATTTTCCAAAATAGCATGAAAAGATTTACAGAATGGGAATGATGTGCTTTCCTAAACAGCTTCTTTGAGATACTTTGTAAGTGGAATATTTGCATGTGGCTAAACCACAGTCTGGATTCAACCAATTAACAAACTATGATCCCTGGAAACTAGATGTGAATATGATTACAAGGCCCCACTGGGAAGAAGCCTAGTATCCCTGTAGTTCCAGAGAAGAACTGTGACACCGAGGAAGGAATCTTCCATCCCAGGGAAAGCCCAGTCCACTTTCTCCTTATGAAAAACATCTTGTTCCTCCTTCCCTTCCTTCATCTCCTTACTTTTCTCTTTTTCTTCCTGTCCCCCCTCTTAGGTACACATGCAGATCCCAGTGATCTCACCTTTGTTAATTAATTCAGTCCATATTTTTATCAAAAATTAAAATTTGATGGCGTCTTCTCTCTACCTTAAAAAATAAATGATAATATGTAATATTTCCTCACGTATTGACTCTTGTCAAATCATTGGGCAATATTGTGACCATAAACACCCCCTCACTTTAGGTCAGCATGAGAACACTGCCTCCGTCTTCCATCTTCCAAGAGAGTGAATTTGCTCTTTTAGTACACTGTCCACCTTCCTTTAATCAGGTCTTGAAATTTTTATTTTGAAAATGGGAAATATAAATGGTGTCATCTCTGCAGTTGGGGCGAAAACGGAAAGGTCCAAATTTCTCTCATACTTTAATGTGGGTGAGCCATGATCTACTTGTTAAAATTCTTGGATTGCTAATAAAAGTCATAATATACCAAATGGTGGTAATTTGGATGAAACAAGCATATCAATCATTGAAGAATGGGCTCATGGCTCTTTATCTGGGCAGAATCATTAAGTAGAATTTATGATATATAATGTATACTATTAAGCAGCTTCCATTAAACTTGCCTGCCAAACTCATTCTATACAGAGGGATGTTTCTGAAAGCAAGATGTGTGCAAGAGCGCCACCTGTAGGAAAACGTCCACATTTACTTTACAATGCTGAAAATTCAGAAAATTACTAGGTTTTGTAGCAGAAAACTTAAAGAAAAGAAAATATGGAGGAAATGAGATGTTTTCATTTACAAGTCCAAACCACCTCAAAAATAAATAGTGTAAAACTTAGTCTAATAAAAATATAAGTATTTCAAGACATAACTTTTTCTCTTGAAAGAAAAAGTGCTCTGATTTTGCAGATATTTTAAACCACACAAATAGCTTTTCTTCTAATTTAAATAATAATTCAAACAAAGCCATTATACTTTTTGCTATTCTTTATACATTCTTCTACTTTGCTTTTTTGCTAACCATACGTTTGGCAATCTGCTTTTTCAAAACCTGAAAACAATAGCCGTTCAAAGTACAAACAAATAAGCTTCTTCGTGATGTTTCATTTTGCAGAAAACAGTGTCCAAAAACCTACCTTCAGCATAGATATAAGATAAATGCAGAATGCTAAGGAAATAGGGACTTGTTCTACCGCCATGAAATGTCCTTTAGGAGTTGATATCCACAGAAATTTAGTCTTAAATACTTGCTACTTTGACCTAGAAGCTAATTATGAGGGAGTCGAGCCAAAAAGTGAGATGAATAAAAAGAAATTTCATTGGTATTACAGAGATAGTTGCCAGAAACAGCTTACAAATCATGAATCTATGCAGAGATGAAAAGTTGAGTCTAAATTATTATTCGACTGGGTCCTTAAATCAATGAAGAGCAAAAAAATGATTACAGTGGACCTTTAATTTTCAACTATAAAAAGTCAACATGGTAGCTTGTTCAACAGCGTTTTACTGCAGGCTGGAAAGAGAGCCTTTTGCTTTTTCATTTCTAAAAAGAGTATGCGGGGGGCGTATTTTTGGTTTGGTTTGGTTTGGTTTTGTTCTTAACATAAGTTACAATCAGTCATTGCTACAGATCACAGAAAAAGCTGCTTGGCTCTCCGACCAAGTGTGGTTTAACAGGCAACAAACTAGGAGAGGATGATGCCCTGGAGGTACCCCCTCATTATCTCACACTTGGGCCCTTTCGCTTTTCATAGACCCATTGTTCATTTGGGTGAGGCTGGATTTTAAGTAGATTCAGTGCTCATCAAGCAAGGTGCCAAAGACAGAGGCCTGCAAACTGATGTCCTCTGTGCGCAGAGCCCGAGTGGCTGGGAGGGCGGCAGCTTTCCCACAATGCACTGTGCCCGCGCTTCATCTCTGCCCTGGGAGGCCCACTTCTCAGGATGAGAGGATAATTCACTCGCGATAGCCCATTCAATCTTCAGCCTCTCGGCTGACGCTGCCAACAGAAGTGCCAATTAATGCCAATTACAATGGTGACTTTTCTGATATGGGCACCTACTCATATAGGCCATCAAACAGCCATCATATATTAATGACTGTCAGTCATTACCAACATGGGCGAAGTTTGAACTAGTGACCTGGAGGAGAACTGCTCTTTATCCTACTTCCAACTCCCTGAACCGTCCAGTTCCCCTCCCCCTTTCTTGGCCAATGTTCTTAATTATAGTTTTGTACCTGAATAATGAATGTGCTACATTTTGACAGTGACAATTGCTGAAACGGTGACAGCGGAAGTGCAGCTACTGTCTGCCATTTAGCCATCCCTGTCACAGCCTTCAGGCCAGCGAGGGCCCCGCTCAAACCTTCAGGGGGCACCACTATTTCCTTTGTCATTCAATCGAGCCCAGTTTTTTTATTTGTCTTTCCTACTCCTCGGAGGTAAGGAGGGCATTTTTATGCAGATCAATGTGTCCGGGACTTCTATGCAGATGCCGCCATCAGGCCTTTCTTATCTGCTCATTATTTCATAGAGCCTTATGAACCGCAAACTCCCGGTACAATGACTATGCTGCAGATTAATCTGGAAATGCACCTCTCAGTCTCAAAAAGGGAAAGCGAGTTAAACACAACAAACATTCTAAATGATAGAAGAGGGTCAAGTTCCTTTTGTAAAACACACATCTTAACCTTTCTTTTCTTGAATATCACTTAACCACAATTTGGGGTTGAATCCCAGCTTGGGGTGCAAATCCTACATGGCCAATTGCTGTCTGCTGTCTGACTGTGGAGTTATGTTTTCAGGAACCCTGAGACTCACCTCACTTAACTCCCAGAATGCATGTCAGCCTGCAGCAGTCAGGAATATTTCTTTCAAGTGTGAATTATTCCTAGGTTTGGAAAAAACTTTAAGAGGAAGAAATTGTTACTAAGCCCTTCACTCTGCCTTCCAAGAGCTTGAATATAGACCCAGCAATTGGCTACACTCCTCACACATCAGAAGAACAAAAGAATAGCCAAATAGTAGAATATATCACACTTCCAACTCTACTCTTTCTCTGAAAGTGGCACCAAAAGACAATTTGTGAAAAAATAGTCTGGAATTTCACTTAACTTCTCTACATCTGTGATATGTCCCCCCCCCCAAAAAAAAATGCTGGTTCCCTTAAAAGAGCTTAATCCCAACATATCAATGTAGAGATCAAGTTTAGATAATCTGTCCTAGTCCCCTAGTGAGGTGGTGGCCAAATTAAGGTTACAACTCAAACCCAAAGTTTTTTCACTTTTTTGAAGCCATTCATGTTTATCATCCCAGCAACCTCCTCTGGGTACCACCCATGCACAATTCCATGCAGGGGCAATCTGGATGGGAAATATGATTAGCACCATTTTGCAGATAAGGGAAGGGAAGCTCGGCGAGGATAAGGCAAAGTGCCCAAGACCATGCAGTCTATAAGCGGCAGGACCAGGATTGGAACCCAAATATCACTGGCTTCAAAGAACCCAATCAGTCACCTCTATCGCATGACCTTAGTCCTGTACAGAGCCATTCAAGAAGTAGGTCAAGGTTCCTAAGGTCAATTCAACTTGCCATGCAAAATGCTCCAGCAGTCTATGAATCTTTGAGACTTCAAGTCACTTTAAGTTACCATTGAGCAACAAGCAACATCCTATTCTCAATAAACGTGGGCAGCAAACACTGTGGCTTCCAGTCTTGCTCAGTGGTGCTGATACCATGAAAAGCGACTGTGAGGTAAGATGCAGGACGTGGTTTTCCTTTAACACGCCCAGAATGTGAATCCCAAAGGGCGCCATCTAATAAGACTTTAAATAAAACACAATGATTTTATTATTATCACTAGCGATCATTCACTGAAGTCCACTGAGAGCTCTATGTACATTATATTCTATTTAATCCTCACCATGGGTGTTATTATCCCATTTATTGGATGAATAAAGTGAAGGCCAGCAAAAGTCAGCAAGTTGCCCAAATGCACCAACTTCGCGCTAGACTCTGAACCCAGGACTTTCAAGCTCCAAAGTCAGAGTTCTTTCTCACTGCTGTTCCTTGATAAGATCTTTGGTCTCATGCTTTGGGCATTTATTTGTTTTGAGGGGAAAAGGGTCCTGGGAGGGTATTTCTAAATAGACTAAGGAAAGTATTTCTAAATAGACTAGTCTAAATAGACTAAGACTATTCTTGCCTCAAGGGGATAACAGGTGGAAGAACGTGTGGAAAAATATTTTTGAAAGTATCAAAATATCTCGGGATGACCCTTTATTTTCGTACTGTATTTTAAATGACAAAGACCTTTCCAACTTTGAGAGAAGAGTAGAAAACAATAGATCAGTGTACACAGCAGACAGACTGTAGAAGTCTAGAAAATAAGTAATAAAAGCAATCTTCAGGGCGCCTGGGTGACTAGTTGGTTAAATGTCAGACTGTTGGTTTCAGCTCAGGTCATGATGTTCTGGTTCGTGGGACTGAGCTCCGTGTCAGGTTCTGCAGTGACAGTGCGAAGCCTGCTGGGGATTCTCTCTCTCCCTCTCTCCCTGCCCCTTCCCTGCTCGTGCTCGCTCCCTCTCACTCTCTCTCTCAAAATAAATAAACATCTTTTAAAAATAAAAACAATTGTCTTCTATCTTTGCACTGTCTTTCAAAATAGTAACTACACTAGTTTGCCTACAGTACAGAAGAAACCCCCTCAAAGACACAATAGTCACTAGTTTTTGAAAAATGCATATTGCACTGGCCCTCCCACCATGGTAGACAGGCTCAGACACAGAATTTCCTTTGCAGGAAACATATTAAAACTCAAGAATCCCTCCAAGTATTATATAAATATATATATATGAAATATTAGATATAATTCTGGAGATGCATTTTTCCTTAGGACTAAAATTTTAACTGCTGATGTCATGGATCTTGAAAGGGCACAGAACCATGGCAATATGAGACCATTCTGGGCCAAACACAGGGAAATGAGCCTGGATGATAAGCAATTTTAAGGTCACAATGAGAAAACATCTAGGATTCAGGGATAATAAATATTACAGGGGTTGAAATGCAAAGTCATGAAAGATTAAAGGAAATAATAAAATGTTTGTGACTTCAGGAAATCTGACTTTGAGGAAATGTGTCCCACCCTGAGGAATTCACTAATAGAAAATCCACTACTGGAAAGTAGGCACTATTTGTTGGTACAGCTGAAACAAAATAGCTTCTGATTCCGTGAGAGACTTCCATCTCACACAATGGCAAGAATTTCTGACAAGCGTTCTGCAGAAACCACTGAGTATATCTTTAAAAAGGGACAAACATTTCAATGTTCTACTGTTGAATCCGGACAGAAAAATAAATATATGAAACAAGGAGTAACATGAGGACCGGAATTCCTTTTTAAAGGACCGTAATGAAAAGATGGGAACGACAAGAAGGAAGAAAAGAGGAAACAAGGTACTGGACAAACTGATTTCAATCTAGGACAAGATTAAAAGGTAAAGCTTGCACGGCGTGTGTGCATCCCTGAGTTCTCACTTGCCAAAACTACAGTTCTTCGTTTTTTAACACCTCGAAGCTCTTCCCATACTTCCAGATCTGAGCATCAGCATTTTTCTTTTTTACCTACTTTCTCTTTTCTAGATTTAACTGTAATTTCCTTTTTCTGACTACATTTGGAATACCACTATTTCAACTTTCAAACAGTTTGTATGCAAGATGTTGTTTTATGTAAAGAAGAGAAAAGATTGACAAATCGAAACCAAACAGGGAAGAATTATAAATATTTTGCTTCCCTATTGCAGCTTTCTCCATATGCCTCAAATAAAACATTTCCAATCGAGCCCTACTTCTGCATAAAGCCTACCAACAAAATAGGCCCTTATTAGTATGTAACGTGTGTAAATTGTAATCAGCACTTTTTTTAAGAAACAATTGAAATATGATGTTTATGGAAAGGAACTAGAATCTTTTCTCTTTTTTTTGCAAATGAAATCTGAAACTGCACAAGCTATTGACAGACTGATGGCTGGGTCGGTTGCCAGAAGCTGGTTAGGGAAGTCGGTATGAAGGTCACTAATTTCATTCTGTTTTATTTCAACAAGACCTTGAAACAAAGAACATAGTCTTTAATAACGTGGTGAGGAGGTATGGGTGATAAAACTAGAGCTTTACTATCAGTTCTGTGTAATTTTTAAAAATAAGGAGATAGTATTTTACCAGAATACATGTTCTAAATGTTATCATAAAATGACTGAGAACAGGGGTAAAGAGATAATTTTTGTAGCAGTGGCTGATTTTAATTTTTCCAATGTTCCCTGCATTTTCCTTTTTGTATCCTCAAATTATTATAATTGAAGCAAATCAGCTAACACTTTTTTTTTTAAGTGCATGTCTGGATTGTATGGAGAATACTCTTTGGGACGTTTCTGGACTTTTCCCATTTATTTTAATATTCTCTATGCAGAATCCAATACTGACTTGTTTTGTGAACTTTATTTTTCTTATTAACAATGGAATCACACATTAATAATGAAAACAAGGCAACCCATGTTCCTACAATGGTCACTTAGAAATTATTCTTTTAATAAATTTAACTTGTTTAGAGAAGAGAACTTGATGTAAGTAACAACAAAAAATATTTGTTTTGTTTTTGTCTATTATTTTTTAAGTGTATTTATTTATTTTGAGAGAGAGGGAGAGAGAGAGCATGCGTGCGCGCACAAGTGGGGGAGGGGTAGGTAGAGAGGAAGAGAGACAATTAAAGCAGGTTCCACACTATCAGCACAGAACCTGTCGCAGGCTCAATCTCACGAACTGTGAGATCATAACCTAAGCTGAAATCAAGAGTAGAATGCTTAACTGACTGAGTCACCCAGGCACCCCATTTTTGTCTATTATTAAAGTAAATAAGTCCAAGTAAACTCATACATGGCCTCAGCTATGTGAAATGCATGAAATTATTACAAGAGAATTATAGTTTGAAGAGGTTTCCTGAAACTCTAAGTACAAAAGCTTAGATAATATAGTCCTAAAAGAATTTTTAATGTATTTGGAAATACATTATTATGCTGCATGTGCACAGGCACGCGCACACACACACACACACACGCACACACACAAGGACTGAAGCAATAAGTCTAGTGAATAGCACGAAAGGAAATTAACTGAAAAAAATAAATTACTTAAAAGAAAGCAAAAGAAACCCTAAAACGTTCTAGCAAATAGACACAAATCCAACAGATAACAAATAAACGAGTCATCAACATCAAACACGGCCCCCAAACCCCCATTAGTTTCAAGTTCACATGGGTTTTCTGTTACTTGGGTGAGCACCAGATCTGGGCAGTGTCAGGACCCACCTCCCCCATGGTATGAGGACCAGGGCCAACTTTTCAGACAAAATATGGCCAAGTCAGGCTCTAGAAATATGGTCCATTGTGTTTATCTATCTGCCCCAGGATAGAAAAGACCATGTATATGTTTCCTTTTTTTGGCTACAGAAACTCTTCTCCATTAAACAAATCCTTCCAAAACTGCCAGTCAGAAGACACATTACCCTCAGCAGAAGTTGACTGTGCTGGCATCCTGATCTCAGAGTTCTATCTAGTGTTCAGGCCTGTGAGAAATGAGTATCTGTTGTTCAAGTCACTCAGTCTCCGGGACTTTTATTGTAGCAGCTTGAGCTAAGACACTTGGTTTGACACACCAATGACGGACTCATTTCTCACATATCCACAGTATCCTCCTCTACCAGTGCTTTTTCTAACATGAGCTGAAGCTTTCCTCCTCACAGCTGCCAGACGTGTAGGGCTTCTGGTGCTCATGGGGCTGATGGCTAAGAAGCAGGGTTTGCCTTTCTCCTCACTAGGCTCAACTTGCGGCTTGCTCCAAGTTGTCTCAACATTACAATCCCACATGGTGGTACCTCGCAGCAATACCTCTGAAACAACACTACCTTCCCGC